>NC_047091.1:134355454-134980454 GCF_902459505.1 Geotrypetes seraphini
ACACTACTTGTTAATAAAAATTAGCATATAAAATCATAATTCACAAATACACTTAATTTTATTTTGGTGAAGCATGACGCCCTAAACTGTAGTTCGTCTGACTTATACAAATTAAACAGGCTGGGACAGAGTCTGGAAGTAGATTAAAGCCTCACTTACCTGCTGCACCAGAACCACAGGAGCTGATGCTGAAGGTTACTCCACTCCATTATTGTGCTCTAGGCCTGAAATCCTAATCCCTTAGAGCACTGCTGCCAGGAAAATGGCTGATGCTACATTATATGCAAAGGAAAAGAATGGATCAACCTTTTACAATGCTTGCACCTTACCACAAAATGAATCTCTGGCAAATCTATAGACGTGAAAATTCTGGGCTGTGCTCCGATCACAAAGCCAGGTACAGCAAGACCCTCGCACACAACCCTCTGCCCACTAATTAGACTAAACTAAACTAAACCTTGGGTTTATATACCGCACCATCTCCACGAATGCGGAGCTCGGCACGGTTTACAGGAAGAAAGATGAGAGAGGAACTACAGTGGAGAGATTAAAGAGTTAGGTGTAAAGGGGGAAGGTGAGAGGCCTAAGAGGGGGGAAGTGTTACAGTTTTGAGAATAGCCAGGTTTTTAGGTGTTTGCGGAAGAGTTGGAGGGAGCTTGAGGTTCGGAGAGGGGAGGTGAGGTTATTCCAGATCTCAGTGATTCCGCTAATGTTAATCTTCTCAGTAAGATGTTGAGTAGGTCAGGTGTTAAGACAGCATACCTTGACATCCAACCACCTTTCATGGCCTTTAGAGAGAAATTCAACTTCCAGTTTATAGCAAAAGACCCTAATTAAAGAGAAATTCACTAAATATGGGAGAAGTTGACTTTTTTTTTTTTTTTACCTTCTCCACCTCCCCTCCCCCACATCAAAAGCCCTTCCTCTCCCAAGCACTCTGACATGTATGAAAGAAATATCGGACAAAAGAACAAAATCCAACAAGTCTGCCGTAAAGAAGCAGTGAAACCAAAACAAAAGACGAAATTGAAGAACAAATGTACAAGATGCGGGCCAAAGTTTATTTCAATAAACAGTTTGTTGTGCACAAGTGAACCACCTTAAGTGACTAACACGGACCCGACACGGTCCGTGTTTTGATCAACATGTCTTTGTCGGTGGTCCCAGACTTGGTGATGAAAAATATATGCACCAACAATTTTTGCCTGGTTGATGGGATTTATTGGAGAGTTAACACCAGCCACTGTCTACTGCAACCCATGACCGGTCAGTCTATCACACTGCCAGCTAGACAGAAAAGAACCAAAGTCCAAGACACTCAAAAAGACTCCAGAGCACAGCCACGGCATGTTTTTCAAATGCACTAGTGCCTCGTAAGTAGTCCGAAGATCCCCCAACCAATTTATCTTTACCTTATAAACCAATGACATGCAGAGAAACAAAAAAAAAACCCCAAAAAACATCTGACTGACAAATGAAACTCCAAACAGCTCCTGCAATTTATGAAGCAATCTTAGAGGCTGGCACACTCGGGCACAGGTTTGTTTTCCAGAGTTATGAGTCACTGCCCTACAGGACAGAACAGGTGGAGAGGTAAAATTTCCACAGCACGGTTGATCAAGTCCCACAAGAAATTGAGGGGGAGCAAAAAAAACAACTAAAAGGCTTCCTCAGAAAGCATGTCTGCACTTATTGGGTATCCCTCCCACACATGCTGGCAAGGAACAAAACTTTCTACAGCAGGCAAGGCTGTGCAGCAACAGGGGAGTGGTGTCTCTCGAGTGGAGAAACAAGTCAGCAGTTTAATTCTGAGCTGGCAGAGGAGCGAGAGTCTCTGGCTGCCATTATTAGCACAAATATTTGTTGTTAGAAGACGACACCATGAATCAGTTCTTGCAGTTCATGATTTCTGGCAGCACTCAGAAGGATCATGTGCCCAAACAGAATCCAAGTGGCAGCACTGGAAGAAGAGGCGCGCTTGCCAAAACCCTCCAGGGCACACACAGCCTATGGAATGGGAAAGAACCTCCTCTATCCAAACCTGCTTTACAGTCTTATACCTAAGCCGTAGGTCAGAGAGAAGGTAAAGGGGGATGGGGGACTTATAAACAGCACACTGACAAATCCGCGCACCACAATTGTGCCCCGACAAATGCGCACGGACAAGTGCGCGCACTGTCAATTGTGCCCCTTGAAATGCGCACACCAATCTGAATCTGCCATAAGTGGATATCTGGAAGGCCCTGATTTGCTCAGACTCTTCAGGTGCCTCAAGCCCCTCCCAAGAGACAGGGCCTGAGAAGTCTGGAGAAACTGGGGCTCTTTTCCCTGGAGAAGAGGAGAATTAGAGGTGATATGATAAGAGACTTACAAGATCATGAAGGGCATAGAGAAAGTGGAGAAGGACAGATTCTTCAAACTTTTGAAAACTACAAGAACGAGAGGGCATTTGGCAAAGTTGAAAGGGGACAGATTCAAAACCAATGCTAGGAAGTTTTTCTTCACCCAACGGGTGGTGGACACCTGGAATGCGCTTCCAGAGGGCGTAATAGGACAGAGTACGATATTAGGGTTCAAGAAGGGATTGGACAATTTTCTGAAGGAAAAGGGGATAGAGAGGTATAGATAGAGGACTACTACACAGGTCCTGGACCTGTTGGGCCGCTGCACGAGCGGTCTGCTGGGCACGATGGACCTCTGGTCTGACCCAGCAGAGGCACTTCTTATGTTCTTATATGTGTGTGTGTGGGGTCTCCCCCCCACACCCCCTCAAAAAAGAGGGTTACTTTGTAACCCTCAAAAAGACAAACTAGTATCTGCTGTGGATTGTGATCGGGGAGCGTAATTGTCGGGGCACATTTGATGGGTCATCTCCCATTCAGTGCACGCATTTATTGGGGCAATTGGTTGTGCGCACATTTGACTGGTCACCCTTGTAAACCGCTTTGATGGTGTAAAACACAGAACAAGTGGTATGTCACATGGCAATGAAATGTTAAGCAACTTGCTCAGTCACAAAAAGCAGCAGTGGGAATCAAACTCATAACCTCAGGATGCTGAGGCAGATGCTCTAAATCAGGGATCTCAAAGTCCCTCCTTGAGAGCCGCAATCCAGTCGGGTTTTCAGGATTTCCCCCAATGACTGAATATGCATTGAAAGCAGTGCATGCACATAGATCTCATGCATATTCATTGGGGAAATCCTGAAAATCCGACTGGATTGCAGCCCTCAAGGAGGGACTTTGAGACAGTGGCGTACCAAGGGGGGGTGGGGTGGGGGGTCCGCCCCGGGTTCAGGGGGGTGAGGGGGGGCGGTCCGCCCCGGTTGCAGTCCACCCCGGTTGCAGCCTTAGGGGGGTGCACAGCTGGCCAGGTCCGGAAAATGGTCGGGATGGGATCCGCGATCGACTCACTTTGCCTTTGTGATCTTCTGGGCCGATCAGCCTTCTTCCCGACCTCAATTCTGACGTCGGAGAGGAAGTTCGGGCCAGCCAATCGCTGCCTGGCTGGGCAGAACTTCCTCTCCGATGGCAGAATTGACGTCGGGGTGAGGAATGCTGGTCAGCCCGATGGTGGTAAGCAGAGAGAGCTTGGGGCAGCTATGGCGGCAGCTTTGGGGCCTGTTCCCCGATGGTGGCAGCAGTGGCTTGGTGGAGGGCAGAGAGAAAGAAAGAAAGAAAGGGGGCAGGCAGGGAGACAGAAGGGAAACAGATAAAGAGAAAGGGGGCATGAAAAGAGAAATAAGAAAGGGAGGCAGGGAGAAAGAAAGGGCAGGGAGAGAGGAAGAAAAAGTTGGGGAGGGAATGAGGTCTGGAGGAGAGGAAGCATACAGGCTGAAAGAAGGGAAGAAAGATTGGATGCACAGTCAGAAGAAGAAAGTGCAACCAGAGACTCATGAAATCACCAGACAGTAGGAAAAATGATTTTATTTTCAATTTAGTGATCAAAATGTATCTGAATTTATATCTGCTGTCTATATTTTGCACTATGGCCCCCTTTTACTAAACCGCAATAGCGGTTTTTAGCGCAGGGAGCCTATGAGCGTCGAGAGCAGCCCTGGGCTTTCAGCACAGCTCCCTGCGCTAAAAACTGCTATTGTGGTTTAGTAAAAAGGGAGGGGGTATATTTGTCTATTTTTGTATGGTTGTTACTGAGGTGACAGTGCATAGAGTCATCTGCTTTAACCTCTTTGAAAAAAACCCAGAATAGGAATGATAATTAACATTTTCTCAGCGTACAGTGTGCTTTGTGTTTTTTAAAAATTTTATTGTTGGTAGATCATTTTGACTTGGTCATTTTAAAAGTAGCTCACAAGCCCAAAAAGCGTGGGCATCCCTGAGCTAGAGCGTTGAAGCTGCGTGTGGCTGCCGTAAAGATCATGTCTGACACAATCGGAAGTTGCATCAGAGACAACCTTTACGGCAGCCATTTGCAACTACAGTGCTCCGGCTGCTGTAAGAAGGCAGTTTAAATATCGCCGGCCACAGGGCAGGGAGGTTTGTCGGACCGGGCCTGTTGTCCGGGGGGGGGGGGAGGCGTTGCAGATCTTGTTGCCAGAATCGGGAAGGTGAGGAAGGGAGAAAGACGGGCCTGTGGTGGATGGAGAGATTGAGAGAAGGGGGTAGCTGATGGAAGTGGGTAGAAAGGGGAGAGAGAAGAGGTCAGATGATGGAAGTGGGGAGAAGGGAGAGCAAATGCTGAATGGAAGTGGAGAAAGAGAACATATACTGGATGGAAGGAAGGATAAAGAAAAAGGACATATGCTGGATGGGGGAAGAAGATAGAGTTAGTGAGATAGTGGAGGGGTGAAGGAAAGGGGTGGCATGCTGTGGGTAGACATAGTGAAAAGGGGGAAACTGAGGGCTGCATAGTAAGAAAAAATTTAATTTAAACGGAGGCAGAAAATAAAGAAGGAAGACCAGAGAAGGAAAGGGAAGAGAGAGAGGAGAGAGAGATGCCAGAGAACGGGAGAGGAGACAGAGATATCAGATCTGGGCGGAGGAAATGAGAAAAGAGAGATGCTAAAAACCACAGGGGGGAGGGAAAGAGAGATGAAACGAGAAAGATGCCAGACAATGAGGGAACAGAGGGAAGATGATGGATGCCAGACCAAAGGGGGGGGGGGTCTAGAGGAGAGATGGAAGGGGGATAGAAGGAGAGAAGATGCCATATAGGGAGGGGCAGAGAGATGGCAGACAGTGGATGGAAGGAAGACAGTAACAAGAAGATGAGGAAAGCAGAAACCAGAGAAGACAAAGGTAAAACAAAAATTTTCTATTTATTTATTGCTTTAGGAGACATATGTCACTGTTTCTATGGTGTTGCATTTTATGCAGAGTCCAGCTTCTTGCTGGTTCAATTTAACCTTTGTCTATGTATTTCTATTTTATCCCTCCTTTTACAAAACTGTGGAGCGTTTTTTAGCGCCAGCCGTGGTGGTAGCAGCTCTGATGCTCAGAATTCTATGAGCGTCAGAGCTGTTACCACCATGGCTAAAATCTACACTACAGTTTTGTAAAAGGGGGAGGGGTTAGTTTGTGATGACATATTCCATACTAGGCGAAGGTGTTTTCTGTGTTCTGTGTGTTCGAAAGACATGGTTTTCTTTTAGGATTGATCTGTACTGGTCTGGCTTATTTAGTTTTACAATGGGTGTATTGATGTTGTACTGCTCACTGCAGTATGTAAGATGCTGCTTTTTCCTAGGTACTCATGTGTGACGTGTGGCTTGTTACTAAAAATCATGTTTTTCGTACAGATGGGGGGGGTGCCAAAAAATGATGAGCCCCGGGTGTCACATATGCTAGGTACGCCACTGCTTTGAGACCCCTGCTCTAAACACTAGGCCATGCCTTGACTTCAGAGCTGGATTAGCACAGCACTTTAGGTTGTGCTGTCCTCTTTAGAAGATTAAAGCTCTTCAAAAGAGGGGAAACTTGTGAACTCCTACGAGCTGCCACTGTTTCTCAGTCTTTACAAACTTCTCCACATTACTGCTTAATTGTTTAAAATTACAGCTGCTAGTTGAGACAGACTTTCAGGAATTGCTTTGAACAACTTATGTTGTATACACAGTGTACACGGCAGACTGGTTTTCAAAAGGGAAGTTAACCAAGTCATTTGGCATTGAAAATCAGTTGCAGAAAGTATGAGCAGGTGCCAAGGTTCACGAGCACGGTCTATGAGTGGCAGAGAGAGGGCACATTTTAAAATGCAATATATATCTGCCGCAGCTGGAAAAGTGGGCCGAAAAGTGGCAGATGAGCTTCAACGTGGGGAAATGCAAGGTCATGCACGTGGGGAAAAAGAACCCGATGTTCACATACAAAATGGGGGGAACATCACTAGGGGTTAGTAACCTGGAGAGAGACCTGGGAGTGATGGTAGACGCAACACTGAAGGCATCGGCGCAATGCGCCACAGCCTCTAGGAAAGCAAACAGAATGCTGGGTATCATTAAGAAGGGTATTACGACCAGGACGAAGGAAGTCATCATGCCGCTGTATCGTGCAATGGTACGGCCGCATCTGGAGTGTCCAGTACTGGTCGCCGTACCTCAAGAAAGACATGGCGGTACTTGAGGGAGTACAAAGAAGAGCAACCAAACTGATAAAGGGAATGGAAAATCTCCCATATTCTGACAGATTGAAGCAGTTGGGACTTTTCTCCCTGGAAAAGCGAAGACTTAGAGGAGACATGATAGAAACCTTCAAGATCCTGAAGGGCATAGAAAAAGTAGACAGGGACAGATTTTTTAAATTAAGGGGCACCACAAGTACAAGGGGGCACTTGGAGAAATTGAAAGGGGACAGGTTTAGAACAAACGCTAGGAAGTTCTTTTTCACTCAGAGGGTAGTGGACACATGGAACGCGCTTCCAGAGGCTGTTGTAGACAAGAAAACATTAAATGGTTTCAAAGAAGGTTTGGATAGATTCCTAGAAGAAAAAGGGATTGGGGGGTATAGATAGGTATAGACCATTGCTCAGGCAATGGGCCTGATGGGCCGCCGCGGGAGCGGACCGCTGAGCAGGATGGACCTATGGTCTGCCTCAGCGGAGGCAACTTCTTATGTTCTTATTACTCTGTCTAAACAAACAAAAAGCTAGGTAAAGTCTGTATTATAGATATGACTGAGAAAGTTAGCTCTATAAAACTACTGAAACGTACTGTAAAACAAAAGTTACCTGCAGTGGGATTGGGGGCACAGTGACTTATGCCTGCTCCCTGGACTGGCAGATAGAAGCAGACCAGAAGGGAAGACAACTGCAGATCAGCCTCTGGCCAAACTGAGGAGGGTCCTGTCCTGCACTGTAAGACTATTTACTCCAGTGGTCTCAAACTCGCAGCCCGAGAGCCACATGTGGCCCTGCCAGCTACTATTTTGAGGCCCTCGGTATGTTTATCATAATAACAAAAGTAAAAAAAAAAAACAGTTTCTTGATTGTATGTCGCTTTAGCTATAAATTATAATATTATTATTAAGACTTGGCCAAAAGGAAAGATTTATAAATTATAAAGAGTTTTACCTCATGCAAAATTGTCATTTCTTTAATAAGACATTAACTATTTTTTTCTGAGGTCTTCCAAGTACCCACAAATCCAAAATGCGGCCCTGCAAAGTGTTTGAGTTTGAGACCACTGATTTACCGTACTCTTTACATCCCTAGTCTATGCAATAGACAAGAGCAGCCATCAAGTGGGTTAATTCACCTGGATCAGGGATAGGCAATAACGGCTCTCGAGAGCCACAGACAGGTCAGGTTTTCAGCCTATCCACAGAGATAGATTTGTATTTCAAGGAGGCAGTTCATGCAAATCCATCTCATATATATTCACTGTGGATATCCTGAAAACCTGACCAGCCTGTGGATCTCAAGCACTGGAATTGCCTATCCCTGATCCAGGTGAATTATCTCGGAGATTATCTCGGAGAGAGCGAGACCAGAAGGCTTTGAGCATGCGCAAATGCTCAAAGCCTAGTCCAGCCCGGCGCAGGAAGAAGGAGTATATCTCACGCACCGCACCACCCAGCCCAGCCCAGCCCAGCCCAGCCCAGCCCAACCCAACGAGGGAGGATCTTCGGGCACTGGCACTGGCACATCCTGTGTATTGGTGATGGTGCTGGTGCCCAATCGGGTAAGAGATGCTTTGCGGTGTTGGGGGGGGATGTAGGATCGCAGGGGAGGGGGGGTGACGCGAGCAGGGGGGGAGGATGCCGGTTCAGAGTAGGCGGGAAGAGGTTTTAGCATGCGCGGTATACGCGTGTGTGCGCTATATTAAATTTTTTAACATAAATTTGTGTTCCCCGCGCGCTATACCCGTGTGCGCGTTTTACACAGGTGCGCGGTATATGGGTGAAAATACAGTAGTTGGCATTAACCCTCTGACCTGCCAGCTTCAATAATTGGATGCCCCAATTTATTGATAAATATCTTATCGCATATGACCCACCCCGCACTCTTAGATCATCTAATCGTAAATTGCAGACGGTCTCCTCTCTTCATATAATAGGAACCAAAAGGCATGACATTTTCTCAGTCGTACCCCTCAACTTTGGAATACCCTACCAGCTCTTGTTAGAGAAGAAGCTAATCTTGAACGTTCCAAAAGTCTACTCAAGAGTCATTTATTTAAAGAAGCTTTTAACATTTGATTTAAATTTTACAGTATTCTTTTTAACTCCCTTAAGGAATTAAGCAGCAACAAGCCCTTTCCTTTTGGTTTTTTCCTTATTTGTCTTTTGTTCCTATCCAAATTGTATTTCTAACCCTATTTCCTTTTGTCTCCCGTCTGTCTGTCTCATTTATCCCTTTTTAATATGCCAATTATTAGTTGATGTTTCTTTGTATTTGGTTGGTTTTCTTTTTTTAAATTATTAATGGTATTGTTAATGGCATTTTTATTATGTTCATGCTCTTTTTTTATATATATATTGTAAACTCGCTTAGAAATTAGATAAGCGATTAAATCAAATTTTAATGGAACCTTGAATTTGTGTGGATGATGCCAGGTTTGATTAAGGGTGGGGAGGTGGGGGGTCACACGTGGCTGGCATGTTTCTGTGGTTAAATTATATGAGCCTGCAGTTGCAGAGAACCAAGCCCAGCAGTTAGGGGTTTCTGTTCCCCACTGCTTCACATTTTTCCTGGATTTCAAAAAGGTATCTGTGGCGCATCTAACCTGTTTTATATTTTTATGAATTATGCACATTATATTGCTTTGAGCTTTGATAGTTTTTAATGTATTTTGTCTTTATTATACAGTATTTTCTTAAATTTTGTGACTAATTAAGGTGGTGTAAAAAAACAAAATAAGAAAACGCACAACACACCATCTGAAAAGAAATATCCTACAAGTCTACCCTCTTCAGCGCAAGGCCTTCCCCTCCAGAGCACGACTCACTCCAAATTATACGCATCACTGCTGCAATCTGTATACGTGAACAAACATTTTTTTACATGATATGGATAAACATCTTGTATAAGATATGCCATCAGCAACCCTCTAACTAGAGCAGTGTTTCTCAACCTGCAGTATGCGTACCCCTTGGGGTATGCAGGCCATCTGTTGGGGGTACGCGGGCTGACCGCCACACGGGATCTCTGCCAGCCCCTTGCTGAAGCTGCCGCCGATATGCTACATCCACTACCCCCTGCCACTTCCATTCAATCATCTCCCGCCTCCACCGCCGGCCCACAAGCCTTCCCCCCAACATCAGAATTGCATGGGGAATAGAAGGATGAGGGAGAAATGTTGGATATGGTGGTAGAGAGGGAACAGAGGGATAGATTGAAGGGGATGCAAGGAAGAGTAATGTTGGGCATAGTAATGGAGGGAAAGATGTGGCATGGTGTTGGAGAGGGGTGAAAGAAAGAGAAATGGGCATGAGGCTGCACATGATCTGGGGGATGAGAGAGGAAGAAAAGTTGGACTCCTGGAGGAACAGAGAGAGATGTTGTTTGGGGAATGGAATGAGGTCTGGAGGAAGCATGCAGGAGGCAGAAAGAAATAAATAAATATTGGATTTACAGTCAGAAGAAGAAAGTGCAACCAGAGACTCGTGAAATCACCAGACAAAAAAGATAGTGATCAAAATGTATCAGTTTTGAGAATTTATATCTGCTGTCTATATTTTGCACTATATTTGTCTATTTTTCTATAGTTGTTACTGAAGTGACATTGCATATTTTAAAGTCATCTGCCTTGACATCTTTGAAAAAACCCTGAATATAAATAATTAACATTTTCACTGCGTACAGTGTGCTTTGTGCTTTTTAAATTTTGTGGTTACCATAATATTGATACCATAAGATAATATTGTGTGTATGAAAAATGGATGAAATAAATTGCATTACAAGTAGTAGTATTATTATGGGGGTGGAATCAGGGGCAGAGTTTGGGTGGGTCAGGGGCGGAGTTTGGGCAGGGGTACTTGGTTGGTATTTGTTATGTTGAGAAACACTGGACTTAAGTGGCTAACAGAAGTTACAACATTCACAGTCTTCAAACATGAAAGCAATATTCTGCAAGAGCTAGAACAGGGGTGCCCACACTTTTTGGGCTTGCGAGCTACTTTTAAAATAACCAAGTCAAAATGATCTACCAACAATAAAATTTTAAAAAACACATAGCACACAGTATGCAGAGAAAATGTTAATCATCATTTATATTCCGGGTTTTTCTTCAAAGAGGTCAAGGCAGATGACTCTATGCACTGTCATCTCAGTTACAACCATACAAAAATAGACAAATATACCCCACTCCCTTTTTACTAAACCGCGATAGCGGTTTTTAGCACAGGGAGCTGCGCTGAATGCCCTGCGCTGCTCTTGATGCTCATAGGCTCCCTGCGCTAAAAAACACTATTGCGGTTTAGTAAAAGGGGGCCATAGTGCAAAATATAGACAGCAGATATAAATTCTCAAAACAGACACATTTTGATCAATAAATTGAAAATAAAATCATTTTTCCTACCTTTATTGTCTGGTAATTTCATCAGTCTCTGGTTGCATTTTATTCTTCTGACTGTGCAGCCAATATTTCTTCCCTTCTTTTCAGCCTCCTGTATGCTTCCTCTCCTCCAGACCTCATTCTCTCTCCCAATTTTTCTTTCTTTCTGTCTCCCTTTCTTTCTTTCTTTCTTTCTTTTCTTCAAGTTTATCATTTATTTACTACCACACCCACACTAGGTGGCTTACAATCTAATAATAATTGTTGTACATTAAAAACAAATCTGACATAGACATGAGCAGGAAGGAAAAAGGAAGAACTACAATAAATTCAGGAAAGCTGGTGGGATAATACAATTGGGAGTTGCTCCTTGGCCCAGAACTGCATTCTCAATTAAAAATCCTACATATCATTCAAAATAGAATACGCATCACAAAATAAGAGTTTTTGCATCTATAACTAAAAAACGCAATCTTACGTATGGTCAAATAGGGAATGAAATAGCATATTGGTCAAATAAGGCTCTTAATTGCTCTAGTCTTTTATAGGAAATCCTCAGCAAATCTGGAGACAAAGTTGTTAACACCTCTGCAGCTCTATGGACTGGTAGTTTTGCCTGATAAAAGGAAGTGCTTCGCTGTGGTCTTCAAGACCTCAAGACCTTGGAGAGATCATAATCACCCCAATCATGAAAGACCACAAAGGCCCAAAAGATAACCCCTCCAACTACAGACCAATCGCTTCAATACCAATATACGTTAAAATAATAGAAGGTCTAGTTGCACAATACCTCACCAACTACCTGGAAGACCATAACCTACTTCACCCCTCACAATCAGGATTTCGAACCAACCACAGCACAGAAACACTACTTGTAACACTACTAGACACAGCTCGACAGCAAATTAGCAAAGGCAAAAAGATGATGCTAATCCAACTTGACCTCTCCGCAGCATTTGACCTGGTCGACCACTCCATACTGCTACAGATACTTGACGCCATTGGGATCTCAGGCAAGGTCTACAATTGGTTCCAAGGATACCTCAAATCAAGAACCTACAGGGTAAAGTCCAATAATATCAAATCAGAACCATGGTCCAACCCATGCGGAGTTCCACAAGGATCACCTCTATCACCTAAGCTCTTCAACCTCTTTATTTCCTCCCTTGGAGCCACTTTAGATAACTTAAATGTTACATCCTTCAGCTACGTAGACGACATCACCATACTCCTCCCCTTCGACCCATCAGAGCCCATCACTACAGCAAAATTGGAAATAACCCTAGATGCAGTGGAAAAATGGATGGTAGACCACAAACTGAAACTAAACTCAGATAAAACAAAATTCCTTCTGCTCGAAAAGGCCAAAACTCCCACCAATACAGAACTGAAAATTAAAACACCAAATACCCAATACAGCCTGAACTCAAACTCCTAGGAGTAATGATAGAAAGATACTGCACAATGCAGTCCCAAATCAATAAAACATCCCAGAAAGCTTTTTTAATTATGAGAAATCTACGTAAAATAAGAAAATTCTTCGACATAGCACAATTCAGGCTAATTGTCCAATCCCTAGTCTTAGGTCTACTGAACTATTGCAATTCCCTCTATCTATCTTGTCCTGCCAACATGATAAAACAACTTCAGACTATACAAAACACTGCCCTCAGATTGATCTACTCCCTGAGAAAATATGATCATATTACAACTGCCTTCCTAGACTCTCACTGGCTACCTATGCAAGCACGAATTCAATTCAAATTCTACTGTCTATTATTCAAAGCATTAAACGGCTCCGCCCCCCCCTATCTAAACAACCGCCTAAACCAGATCCTCACTTCAAGACAAAGAAGAACTCCGAACCCTTTTGCCTTCCCTCCACTCAAGGGTACTCAGCGCAAAAAGATGTTTGATAACCTTCTGGCGATGCAAGCAGCAAAACTTAACCACTCCATCTCCAACCTGTTGATGGCAACGGGCGACTTCAAAACTTTTCGAAAAGAAATCAAAACTCTACTTTTCAAAAAATTTATCCAGATATCTTAACCCAACCCTTCCCCCTCTTCCTAGATAAATTCTCCCCCAAAACCTCCACTTAAATAATCTCTTCCTCCCCAAAACACCAACCAAGTATTCAGATCCCTGAAATGTAATGTAATCTTATTTGTACTCCAACTGTAATCTATTTGTTATATCACACAGTAACGTACAGTCAATTTAATATCCAATTTGCAAGTTCTTCCGGAATTAATCCAGCTACCTCTCCTCCCTTGTAACCAAAAAAAAACAACAACCAATATTGTTGTAACTTCACTGGAAATGTCCAGTTAGCTCTTTTGTAATCCGCCTTGAACTGCAAGGTATAGGCGGAATAGAAGTCCCTAATGTAATGTAATGTAATGTCTTCTTTGAAAAACTGATGAAGTCATGGATTATTGCCTTTACTGTTTCAAAAGCCTTCGTTTCCAAGAGAAGTACTATTTTACAGTTGATGGGACTTTCGCCAATGGCTGCGAACGGTGCCATCTTCCTCACAGGCACGTGACGGAGTCGGGTTGCAGCTGGTTGGTGCATGAGCCCGCAGCCCGCCCTTACGGCCCGCGCACGGTGTTTGTTCATGTGGACCCAGCGGCGGCGGTGGTGACAACGGACATGGCAACGCCCGTGATGGAGTCATGCGTCCCCGCGAAATTGAGGTGCATGGTAAAAACGGAAAGAGCCTAGGCATCAGAACTGACATCAGGGAGCGGAATGCTGGTCAGCGAGACTTCTGCAGGGAGAGCTTAGGGTGGCAGTGGGGGACATCGGGGAGAGGAAGACTGATCGGCCAGTCGATCGGGACGGCAACATGAGTCTATCACAGAGCACGGGATGGGCTCCGCGATCGACTCGTGTTGCCTTCCTGATCGACCGGTTGATTGCGATCGACGTATTGGGCACCCCTGAGCTAGAGGATAAGTTCTTCCCAATTCCACTGCAGCCCTGAAATATTTAAGAGAGGATAAAGAGCAACTTAGCTGAACCTTAATTGTCCATGTTTTATATAAATTACTTGTTAAAAGGGACAGGTACATGTGTCATTATATTACGAGCAAGTTCACTGGTAACTAAAGGAATGAGATGAGGTGTGCAAAACCATTGGATGTAACATCTCTGCTCAGTATTTCCTCTCATTCTTACAGGCCTGTATTTTGGCAGACAAACTGCCCAGTAATCTACATTTCCCATGCAGCCAATTTCAAGTTGCAGGGTTTGCCCCCTGCATGGCTGAGGGACTTGCTTAGTACTTAGGGAGATCTCCAAAACTGAGAAAGGCGGGAGAATTTTCAGGCACAAGGGACAGCCGCTAACCAACCTGGGAAGATGTTTCTAATTTCTAACCTTTTACTCTAAAATTTTCATATCAGTACTGTCTTACTGAACTTCATGTATGTTGTTTTGTTACCCGCTTAAAGTAGATTTACCAATAATCAAAAGAATCTGGCATTTTAAATATTCTGTCGCAGCCATCTAATGCACTGAAATCTACAGAGCAGTTTGTGTTTCTCCTTTCTCCTGCATCCTGGCCCTGCTTGGGATGTGCTGTATCAGACCAATATGTCAAAAGTAGAAAACCACATTTACATAATATCACAACCCCCCCCCAACCCTACCCACCACCACCACATGTACTCAATAAGTCAAGAAAAAAATTATTTTTAATGGCTCTCATCTGGTATTACTTCTAAAGTATGAGCAAATACTTGGACAACTAAGCAAAGAATAATGTCCAAAAATAAAGGGAGATTCCTTTGTACAACATCTGTTTCATGTGCATGAGAACCACTGCTCCTAAAATGTTTTCCCCTCCCAATGCCAGCCCACTTTCTAATGTTCCCCACCACGAAGACCCTCCCCTCAATCATCCAAAGCAAGGCCTTACCATCCAATAGACCAGTGGTCTCAAACTCACAGTCCAGGGGCCACATACGGCCCCGCCAAGTACTATTTTGAGGCCATCGGTATGTTTATCATAATCACAAAAGTAAAATATGTCTCTCTAGCTATAAATGACAATATTATTATTAAGACTTAGCCAAAAGGAAAGATTTATAAACTATAAAGAGTTTTACCTCATGCAAAATTGTCATTTCTTTAATAAGACATTAACTATTTTTTCTGAGGCCCTCCAAGTACCTACAAATCCAAAATGTGGCCCCCACAAAAGGTTTGAGTTTGAGACCACTGCCGTAGACCCCCACAGGGCCTACCTTTAGTAATCCATGGTGTCTAGTATCGAGTCGGTTCAGCGAACGGCCACCAGGATGGTCTTGGGGCTCAAGGATCTCACGTATGAAGAAAGATTTAAAAAATTGCGGCTGTACTCACTTAAGGAAAGAAGAGAACGGGGAGATATGATTGAAACATATAAGTACATCACGGGACACATCGAGTCAGAAGATGATATCTTCTGGCTCATGGGACCCTCGACCACCAGAGGGCATCCGCTGAAAATCAGGGGAGGGAAGTTTCATGGCGACTCCAGGAAGTACTTCTTCACCGAAAGAGTAGTGGATCATTGGAACAGACTCCCACTCCAGGTGATAAAGGCCAGCAGCGCGACGGATTTTAAGAGAAAATGGGATACTCACGTGGGATCTTTAAGGGAGTAAATTCAGGGGAGGGGATACTTGGAATGGGCAGACTTGGTGGGCTATAGCCCTTTTCTGCTGCTTGTTTCTATGTTTCTAGTACAGTCAAGACAGGAGTCAATTCTACCCCTAGCCCATGCCAGATTCAAAATTGCACTGGATGACCCCTAGTGGTTAAGTTGCCACAAAAAGGGTAATATGGCCTTACTTTTAAAAGCTAGAAAACATAACATAAGAACATAAGCAATGCCTCTGCTGGATCAGACCTGAGGTCCATCGTGCCCAGCAGTCCGCTCATGCGGCGTCCCAACAGGTCCAGGACCTGTGCAGTAATCCTCTATCTATACCCCTCTATCCCCTTTTTCAGTAGGAAATTGTCCAATCCTTTCTTGAACCCCAATACCATACTCTGCCCTATTACGCTTTCTAGAAGCGCATTCCAGGTGTCCACCACACGTTGGGTAAAGAAAAACTTCCTAGCATTCGTTTTGAATCAGTCCCCTTTCAACTTTTCTGAATGCCCTCTTGTTCTTTTATTATTCGAAAGTTTGAAGAATCTGTCCCTCTCTACTCTCTCTATGCCCTTCATGGTCTTGTAAGTCTCTATCATATCCCCTCCAAGTCTCCTCTTCTCCAGGGAAAAGAGAGTAGGGTTAGTCAATATTTTCAATAATGAAGGGTAAATGCTGGGACCGCTGCTTTTTAGCATTTATCAGTGATTTAGAGATGGGAATAATTACATTTGCTGACGAAAAAAGGTGTTCAACCATGAGAGGACCTTGTGAGATTGGCCATCAAAATGGCAGAGGACGTTTAATGTAAGCAAGTGCAGAGTGATGCATGTGGGAAAGAAGAACCTGAATTATTGATAGCATGATGTAGGGTTCCATGTTAGGAGTTACTGACCAGGAAAAAAGGTTCTAGGTGTCATCATTGAGGATACTTTGAAACTAGAGAATGACATGGGGACAAATTTTTCCCCATCCCAGCGGGGACAAATTTTCCCGTCCCTTCGAGTTCTTTTTCTATCCCTGCCCCATTCCTGCAAGCTCCGTCCTCATCTGCACAAGCCTCAAACACTTTAAAATATAGTAAAATAGAGTATGATAGCAGAAAAGGGCCGGTGGCCCAACAAGTCTGCCCACTCAAGAACTCTCCTTCCCTCGAGAATCCATCTTTTAAACATTCCTCTGGAGCGTCTCCACCTGTCTGTCCCATCGTCCCTTGAAGTCGAGCATGGTACTGGCCTCAATTACCTGACGTGGAAGACTTCCATCGATCAATTACCCTTTCGGTGAGGAAGTATTTCCTGGTGTCCCCATGAAATCTTCCCCCCCTGAGTTTAGCGGATGCCCTCTTGTTGCCGTGGGACCCTTAAGAAAAAACATTTCTTCCTCCACCTCAATGCGGCCCGTGATATATTTGAATGTTTCTATCATGTCCCCCCTTTCTCTGCGCTCTTCGAGAGAATATAAGCGCAGCCTGCTCAAACGTTCTTCATATGGGAGATCTTTAAGTCCTGAGACCATCCTGGTGGCCATTCGCTGAATCGACTCCATTCTCTTCACATCCTTTTGATAATGTGGCCTCCAAAACTGAACACAGTACTCCAGGTGAGGTCTCACCAAGGATCTGTATAACGGCAGTTTAACTTCAGGCTTTTGGCTAATAAAGCTCCTTCTGATGCAACCCAGCATTTGTCTAGCCTTTGCTGAAGCTTTCTCCACCGGATTGGCAGCTTTCATATCTTCCCGAATGATTACTCCAAGTCCTGTTCTGCTACAGTTCTTGTTAGGTTTTCACCATTCAGTGTGTATGTTCTGCATGGATTTCCGCTACCAAGGTGCATTACCTTACATTTTTTGGCATTAAAATTAGTTAATCAAAATAAAAAATCCCCTACGCAAAAAGCATTCTTATTGTAACCAAATACAAAATTAGTGTAATGCAATAAAGTAATCTGATTTATAAATAATTTATATCTGCTGTCTATATTTTGCACTATGGCCCCCTTTTACTAAAACGCAATAACGGTTTATAGCTCAGGGAGCCTATGAGCAGTGAAAGCAATGCAGGGCATTCAGCGCAGCTCCCTGCGCTAAAAACTGCTATCGCGGTTTAGTAAAAAGGGAGGGGGTATATTTGTCTATTTTTGTATGGTTGTTACTGAGGTGACATTGTATAGAGTCATCTGCCTTGACCTCTTTGAAAAAACCCCGGAATATGAATGATAATTAACATTTTTTTCTGTCTTTCAGTGTGCTTTGTGTTTTTTTTTAAATTTTATTGTTGATAGATCATTTTGACTTGGTCATTTTAAAAGTAGCTCGCAAGCCCAAAAAGTGTGGGCACCCCTGCCAGTGGCGTACCTAGGGTATGTGGCACCCGGGGCCCATCATTTTTTGACCCCCCCCATGTAAAAAAATATTTTTTGTAATGACCATGAAACGGAATAAATGGTCAGAATAGAAACAGGCAGTGAAAATTTTCTTATATTCCAAACATAACATAACAAATTATGTCTGAATTGTCATGACATCAGAAGTACATATGGAGTAGTTGTAGGTGATGCTTGGGACAGTTCTGATTGTGTTAGTTCGGTTTTATGTGTTTTTTGAATAGAAGAGTTTTTATTTCTTTTTGAAGGTTTTGCAGTCTGTGGTCGATGTCAATTGGTTGTAGAGTTGGGGGTCGAGTGTTGCAGCTCGAATGGCTAGGAGGTTGTCGAACAGTTTTTTTCTTTTGACGTTTTTGGTTGGAGGGTGTGTGAATGGTGCGTGAGTTCTCCTATGTCTGTTTGAAGTGGATTGAATTATTTAGCTGAAGAAATTAGTTACCCCCTTATCCCACACACATTAATTCTCTTCCATTTTTGTTCCCATTATAAAAAACACTGATAAGTTCCCAGAAAAAAAATACATTAAAATAAGAAGTGAAAACAAAGGCCCCTACAGATGAGAACATAACATAAGAATAGCCTAACTGGGTCAGACCAATGGTCCATCATGCCCAGTAGCCCATTCTCATGGTAGCCAATCCAGGACACTAATACCTGGTCAAAACCCAAAGAGTAGCAATATTCCATGCTACCGATCCAGGGCAAGCAGACACTTCCCCCATGTCTTAATAACAGATTATGGACTTTTCCTCCAGGAATTTGTCCAAATCTTTCTTAAAACCAGCTACACTATCTGCTTTTACCATAACTTCTGGCCACTTCATTTTTAAGTTTAGATCTTTCCTTTCAAACAGAGACCTTGCTAGATGTCAAATACAGCACAAGGTAACTTCACATGGACTTAGCTGTGCAGGAAATGTGAATCTCCTCATACACCCACCATATAGTGCAAAAATGTGCAAAGGTCTGTTTTTTTTCTTTCGATCACTACATAGCCTAATGCCACACAAGCAGCGCTGTTACAAACATATTCTGTAGGTCAATGCTAAGGATAACAAAGTTTCCTTCCTTGGACCAGAAGGAGATACTGATAAACCACTGGAAGAGATCCCAAAACAACACCCAAAGACCCACTCAGTGTGTGAACCAGTTGAGTGGAGTGGACTAACTGGGGGGTGGAAATGGGCCCGGAGTTTGCTCAGCAGAATTTCCCAGACCACCTCTTCCTCTCAACACATTGACACGCTGCCACCACCACCACTAGGAACACCTCACTGGGTAGGCCAGCTATGCTATAAACTTTATAAAACACGTTATTATATTTTCTTATAAAGCACATATTTTAACTGAACTCTCTGACATCCTCAGCCTTTCCATTCACAAAAATAGAAGGACGAAAAGTTCCCATTTCCTGCTGTCTCATGTCCCCGGCCTATACAATATTTTTTTTCTGCAGATCCTTCAAAAGTCTGACCAAATCCTCGTTTCACTTGCATTATAAAGTACTGAGGATGCAATCTCTACCCAATCCCAGGTCCTAAAGTCTAAGACAGTAGCGCAAACTAATGCTGCCAGATTCAGGAAAAAAAATTTTGATTCGATTCAGCCTATTGAATTGGTTTTTCAATTCGATTTTCCTGCCCAGTTGGGTGATTTTTTTCAAAACTCCTGGTGGGTTTTATAGCTTTTTCACGCTCTTTGGCTTCTCCTAACCACACTGGCGCTATGGTGTAAATAAAATAAAGAAACAAAAAGGACTTTTCCTCTCTCTGTTAAATCCTAGCTCACGTTTGCAGTCCAACACCAGCTCTGGCAGGATACACATTTCAAATCTGACATATTATAATCACAAAACAGAAAATAAAATTAATTTTTCTACCTTTTGTTGTCTGGTTATATTTCAAATCTTGTTGGTCCAAGGCTCTGGTTTTCTTCTGATAACTTGCTTGCCAGGGTCTCCTTTCTGCATGCTAACCATCCATCTGCCAACTCTGTCCTTCCTTTCCATTTCCCTTCCCTCCCCAGGAAGTCTGGTATCTTTCCTTTTTTTCATCTCCCTCCACAGATCCACCTTTTCTTAACTACCCTTTCATCCGGCATATCTCCTTCCTTCCCCACAACCCCAGAGTCCACCATCTCTCCCTTTCTTTTCCCAATTACCCTCCTATCCAGTATCTCTATCACTCCTCCACACCATCCCTTGTGTCCAATTTCCCTCCCTTTCTGTTCCTTCCCTCCCTAAATCCCATGGTCCATCATCTCTCTCCCTCTCCTCTATTTTCAGACCCATTATTTCTTCCTCCCCCCCCCCAAAGTTTGGCATATGCACGTCTCTTTGAACACCCCCTTCCCTCCGTGTACTTCTAAACCAGGGTCCTCCCCAAAGGCCTGTCTCCCCTTAAAGGCCTGCACCCCCTTGAAGGCCTGTCCCACCCCCTTGTAGGCCTGTCCCCCCCCCTTGAAGGCCTGCCTGCCTGTCTCCCCCTTATAGGCCTGTCCCCCCTTGTAGGCCTGCCTGCCTGTCCCCCCCCTTGAAGGCCTGCACCCCCCCGGAAGGCCTGCACCCCCCCTGAAGGCCTGTTCCACCCCCTTGTAGGCCTGTCCCCCCCTTGTAGGCCTGTCCCACCCCCTTGTAGGCCTGTCCCACCCCCTTGTAGGCCTGTCCCACCCCCTTGTAGGCCTGTCCCACCCCCTTGTAGGCCTGTCCCACCCCCTTGTAGGCCTGTCCCACCCCCTTGTAGACCTGTCCCCCCCCTTGAAGGCTGCCTGCCCCCCCTTGAAGGCCTGCCTGCCCCCCCCCTTGAAGGCCTGCCTGCCCCCCCCTTGAAGGCCTGTCCCTCCCCCTTGAAGGTCTGCACCCCCCCCCGAAGGCCTGTCCCCCCCCTTGAAGGCCTGCCTCCCCCCTTGAAGGCCTGCCTGTCCCCCCCCCCTTGAAGGCCTGTCGCCCCTTGAAGGCCTGCCTGCCTGCCTGTCACCCCCCTCCCCCTTGAAAGCCTGCCTGCCTGCCCGCCCGCCCCACCTCGAAGGACCGCTCGCCCCCCTGGCCTCCCCGCACCACCTATGAAGCAGCACTACCTATGCTCCCGGCCTTGCCGTTCAGTCCCCCCCCACCACCCCCGAAGGACCGTTCGCCCCACTGACCTTCCTGCACCACCTATGAAGCAGCAGGATCGCGACGCGATCCCTGCGCTGCTTAGGCGCTGCTTCCTGAGCCGCGGTCCTGCCCCTCCTCTGACGTCAGAGGAGGGGCGGGACCGCGGCGCAGGAAGCAGCGCCCAAGCAGTTCAGGGATCGCTGACGCTGCGGGCTGCTTCACAGGTGATGCAGGAAGGTCAGTGGGGCGAGCGGTCCTTCGGGGGTGGGGGGGGGGACTGAACAGCAAGGCCGGGAGCACCCCCTCAGGGCTGGCACCCGGGGCGGACCGCCCCCCCCCCCCCCCCCCTTGGTACGCCACTGACCCCTGCTATATACTATGGGTAGCCATGCTACATTTTGTCATACTGTCACTTTTTCTCTCTCTACTATTCGTCGTATCTTTCACACTATATCTGCCATACTATATATCTACCATGCTACGAATTCTCATACTAAGGCTATCATGTGATGTTTGCCATCCCATGTCTACCAGACTAGGTTCTAGCACATTACGTGTCATACTGTCATGTCATACTAGTTTTGCAAGTATGGCTGACCTACGTTTACCATGCTATGTTTTGCCAAACTATATCTCACCATACTATGTTTTTGTCATGTTGACTATGTTTTGCCATCTTTGTCAGACAATGTCCTATCATGCCATGCCTGCTATCACTTTATTATATATGTAAACTTGTAACCCGTTCTGAGCTCTCCTGGGAGAACAGGATATAATCAGTTTCTCTATCTCCACCTGCTGGTAGATGTGTGCTATCCCACTGGTCTCTGGATTCATCTGCTGCTGTTGCTAAGGAAAAAAACAAATAAATAAAACATTTCACTGGAAGCATGTGATTTCGAAACTTTGGGCCTCGAGTCTATATATGTCATTTAAAAAAAAAAAATCAGTACTATTTATTTAATTCGTTTTCTATCCCGTTTTTCCCAAAGAGCTCAGAACGGGTTACAGATTAAACATACATAATATGCAGTTAACAGGTTACGATTTGCACTGAATTTGCCAGAATTTCAGTACAAGTTTATGATACCAGTTTTTATCCTAACTTGTCATATACTAGGGGTCTAGTACTAATATACAGAATACAGTAAAACCTTGGATTGCAAGTAACTTGGTTTGCAAGTGTTTTGCAAAACAAGCAAAACATTTAATTAAATTTTAACTTGATATATAAGCAAGGTCTTGCAACACAAGTACATTCAGTATACACACATCACAACTGAGCCGATGGTTCTTCTCTCTCTGACGCTGAAGAAGTGTAGTGACTGTTCTAAATAAGTAAAGTCTTGCAATACGAGTACATACAGTATACACGCGTCACATCATCGCAACTGAGCCGATGGTTCTCTCTCTGATGCTGCGGGAGTGTAGTGACTGTTCTAAACAAGCAAAGGCTTGCAATACAAGTACATACAGTATACACGCGTCACATCATCGTAACTGAGCCGATGGTTCTTCTCTCTCTGATGCTGCAGGAGTGTAGTGACCATTCTAAATGAGCGAGGTCTTGCAATACAAGTACGTATAGCATTTTGTATTAAAGTTTTTGGGTTGTGGAACGAATCGTCTGAGTTTCCATTATTTCCTATGGGGAAATTTGCTTTGATATACGAGTGCTTTGGATTACAAGCATGCTTACATAGTAGATGATGGCAGATAAAGACCCAAATGGTCCATCCAATCTTCCCAACTTGATTCAATTTAAATTTTTTAAAATTTTTCTTCTTCACTATTTCTGGGCAAGAATCCAAAGCTCTACCCGGTACTGTGCTTGGGTTCCAACTGCCGAAATCTCCGTTAAAACCTACTCCAGCCCATCTAAACCCTCCCAGCCGATGCTTCTGGAACGAATTATGCTCGCAAACCAAGATTTGACTGTGTACAGTTTACAATGTGCCATAGTTATCCTTATAGTGCAAGTTTTCCAGTACAACTTGACACATGTAGACAGTTTTTCTCATGTAGACTGGCTTTTCTCAAAAAATGTAAGTCTCCCTCCAACTTAGGAATCAAGGAAACTCTTATATCTTGGCATCCCAAGTCCTCTAAATTTTCTTCACACTTCTACCTCTAACCCTCTGTTGTAGTTCTTTCCTATTTCTCCTACTGTAAACCGCGTCGAGCGTTTGGAGATGATGCGGTATACAAACCTAAGGATTAGATTAGATTAGATTAGTTTACAGGATAAATTTGCCATAGTTACAGTGAAAGATTTTTCAATACAAGTTTTCCTAAAATGGCACATACTGGGTTCTGGTACCGATATACATTTCTTTGTAATCCATCAGCTGTGGGCAGGGGCGTTAGGCGAAGAGGAATGTTTTTATTGCTTTTCTAAAGTTGAGAAGTCCTTCAAAGGATCTGATCTGCAGGGCAGGCGATTCCAGTGGCTCGGTATGAAGTGGGAGTTGGAATGTTGTCTGGCGGTTTGCAGTTGAAGGGCACGACCAGGAGAGCGTTTTGAGCTGCATTTCATCCTGGGAGCGGATGTTCAGCATGACTAGTGCGGTACTAAGCACAATTCTATAAGTTATGCACACTGTACAGAATCACACTTAAAAGCCACCAAAGCACCGTTGTGCACCAATATTTAAGCGCACCGTATTTAAGCCAGGGTTTTTCTTGGCCTAAAAGCCTGCGCTTAAATTGTGTGCACATCAACACACAAGTCAAAAATACACGCATTACTCTGAGAAACACCCATGATCCGCCCATAACTATGCCACTTTAGGGACTGGAGGAGTTGCCGTACAACAAAAGATTGGAGAAACTGGGCCTCTTCTCCCTCGAACAGAGGAGATTGAGAGGGGACATGATCGAAACATTCAAAGTACTGAAGGGAATAGATTTAGTAGATAAGGACAGGTTGTTCACCCTCTCCAAGGTAGGACACTCTCTAAAATTGAAAGGGGATAGATTCCGTACGAATATAAGGAAGTTCTTCTTCACCCAGAGAGTGGTAGAAAACTGGAATGCTCTTCTGGAGTCTGTCATGGGGAAAACACCCTCCAGGGATTCAAGACAAAGACAAGTTCCTGATGAACCAGAATGTACGCAGGTAAGGCTAGGCTCAGGGCACTGGTCTTTGACCTAAGGGCCGCCGTGGAAGCGGACTGCTAGGCACGATGGACTACTGGTCTGACCCAGTAGCGGCAATTCTTATGTACCGCTTTGTGCTATGCGCCTACTAAGTTGCGTGCCTAACTTTAAATTAACTCCAATTAATGTCAAATGCTATTAGTGCTAATTAAACCTATCTTAAGCTGTGCGCGCATATCAGCTAGACACACTGATGTATGCGCACAACTGTATAGAATTGGGGGGGTTTGTGAAAAATATCCTTGAAGGTTTCCTTCATTAAGGTATCTCTGTGTGGTAAGACCCATAGAGTAGCTTGGGTCTTACCGAAAGCATCTGGTTTGATCCCAAGATCTGGCATGCCGCTCTCCCAGGCGCTGAGAATACTGTTCAAGCCAGTAAAATGTGACCCATGGGCAGTGTAAGGCTGGGCCACAAATATGGGGGAGTGGGGGTGAGATGCATGTAGGACAACCACTTTCAGCGATGGGGGGATGCATACTGGCCATGCTACAGAGGGCCTCCAAACTTGCCCAAAATACAACCTGCCAGTTGCCTTTTGGGAGCCCCCCTAAATTTCCGACCTGGGCCCCAGCATGTCTAACGTTGGCCCTGAAGGCACAGTGCTTGAGGTGTGCTCCTTGCTTAAGGGTGACACCTAGTGGCTAGAATTAAGGTCCATTATTGCAAAACACTGAATGGAGACCTGGTATTTGACTCACAGCCTGGGGCTGCCACAAAGGTCAGAATTGGGGCAGGGATTAAGACGGAAAACTGCTTAGAAACCTGCAAATGAAGGTTTGTTTTACCAGATCCCTTCCCCCTCCTCGATTCCTACTGACCCAAAGGGGAGGAGAAAACATCCAGCTCCAAAAGGAAAGTGAAAGTGACCATATGTTTCTTTTCTTAATCAGCATTTGCAGTTCATCTGTTTTATTTATGCCGGGGCTTGTAAAGCTCTTCATAAATCTAATTTAAAGGAAACATTTCACAAATTGATTTATAGCATATACCAATATTTAAAAAGTGGAAAATGAGGCAAACAAACATTAGGACTGATCAGCCAAAAGCGAACCAGGATGTTAATATAATGATTGCATAAGAAAAGCAAAAACGGGGAATTTGGGAAGTACCATGTTTTGAAAACTCAGTGCGTAATGCTCCGAGGCGTGCCATTTTAGAATTGTTTGTGTTGGCAATCTTAAATTAAACAAACCCAACAGAGAGAAAGACTTGCCTTATTGTGAAGAACAAAACAAAATGGACAAGCTGGACATGTTACCTATAATTTTAATCTAAGATTGGCAAGAGAGATGTCCTAATCATCAAAGGTATTAGCCTTATTGTGTGAAAAGATACGCCCCCAACAAGGTTCCAAGTTTTGGCATAAGACTAATGCCTTCATCAGGGGACACGTTTTACTGGAGCATAAATAAGAATAGCGTCGCGTTTAGTGAAAGGATAAAGGCTGACACTTTCCATCAAACGTGATGCTGTTCTTATTTGTGCTCCAGCAAAGCAACATGTTCCCTGATGAAGGCACAGTTTTATGCTGAAACTTGGATCATTGGGACGTATCTTTTCATACAATAAAGGTAATACGTTTGGTGATTAGGACATCTTAGATTAAAATTATAGGCAACGTACGCTAGTTAGATTGTGAGCCCACCGGGACAGATAGGGAAAATGCTTGAGTACCTGATTGTAAATCTGCTTAGATAACCTTGATTGTTACTATATAAAAACCTAATAAACTTGAAACTTGCAACATGTCCAGCTGTCAATTTCCAAGACTATTAAACTATACAGTAAAATACAGGTTTTGATTACAGAAATTTTAATCTAACATTTATTTTTAGTAGTGTGAATTACCGTTTAAATGTTATTTTAAATCTGTAAACTACCTAGATTTTTGATAGGTGGTATGTATAGTTAATAAACCCTAAATCGAAAAAAAAAAAAAAATGGTTCTTAACAGAATGCAGTGCATGCTTGGAGAAAGACTCCAGGTGGAAGTAATAAACAAATTGAAGAAAAGTCCAGGGCATACGAAAGGGAAGCTGGATCAGGCTGAGAGGCACAGAGGCTTGAGCGAACGAGACGGTGAAAAGTGAAACCCTGCAAGATTCACTAACCCCAGACCTGTCCTTGTATAGTATGTCCTTGCTGTTTGCTGGGATTAGGTTTCTAGAAAACCCCGCAAATACAGAAAAAGCAAATATGGAACCATTGATCCCATGAGAAAAAGGGGGTTAGGTTCCTGTGCAGCCCAGCTTATTATACATTTTTGCTCCCCAACACCATAAAGTCATCATTTCATGTACCCTTCTTGTAAAGAACAGATTGTTCATTATATTCTGCATTTTGTGAAATGTATTTTATACACACTTTTTTTTGTAAAAATAATCTTTTGGTTTAACAATTCTCACGCACATCTCTATGAATATCTTCATCCTCATGGGAACACACTCTGCACGACCATGAATAAGTGACAATGCCCATGAATAGCGAGAACACACTGTACTGTCAGAGGTGCACAAGCTTTGCACTGTATGAATGAGTATCTGTACATGCATTTTTTTGCAGTCACGGCGCTTGATGCTCAAAAGTCCCCATTAAAATCCCATGTGCCGTTGTAGTGCCGGTAAATTTTCCAATTTCTAAACGAGAAGTGCTCAAAAAAAAACTTCACAGGCAATTGAGATTCATGGAAATTCCATTAGACCAGTCATTGGAGAAAGCGACCGATGTGCAGAATAATTCACGGAAAGAGGCATAAATGTGTGCATGCACCAGAAAAAGCCAAGTTGTAGGCATGCATGAGAGTCAGTCATAGGCGTGGCAGGCGTCCTATGTTTTTTTCTACACTGCTTTGGCAGGACATATATGGTGTCCCCAACCCTATAAAAAGTATGATGAATGTAGCCTATATATATTTATATTTTAAAAACTTACACCTGTCATGCAATTGGCAGCCCCAGACTTCACAGTATACGCTTTTAACGAATGCACATGAGATGCGCCTTTAACACACACACATAAGATATATATGCTTTTATTCTACATTGTTTTGGTGGGATATATGGTGTCCCCACAACTCCTTAAAATAATACAAAATACCGCCATAAAAATTATATTCAATGCCAAAAAATACGATCACGGCTCCCCCCCTACTACACAAAGCACACTGGTTGCCTGTGGAACGCAGGGTTAGCTACAAAATTATACTACTCACATTTAAAATACGACAAAGTAACCAACCGGATTTCATTAATGACATATTAGTTCCACATTGTCCATCTAAAACGCTTCACTCCATGACACAAAACCTTCTTGTAGTCCCATCTTTAAAACAAATAAATACTATAATATCTAACAATTTGCAGTAAGTGCACCATCACTACGGAAATATTTGGGAAGAAAAATCTTTGATCCACTTTAAAAACAAACTTAACAACACCTAAATGCTGTTGTAAGGGCAAAAAAACAAACAAAACATGCTGACTGCAGAAAGCATCCTTTTTTCCCCATCCCAAAATTTTTTCCCTTAATTGTTCTCTTGAAAAACATTGTAGTTCTTCCCTCTTCCCCATTTGTTTCTGTTCGTCCCGTCTAATTTATTACACAGTCTATTTTAATTGTCCTCCCCATTTTATGTAACACAAACTGTAATTTTTATTGTACATTGCTCAGAACTCTGATTGAGCGGGATAAAAATTTTTTTAAAATAAACTTGATGATGAAAGTATCCCACGTCCCAAGCAATTGGCTGCTTTAACACAAGTGGTTTCCATGCTGGCATCTCCAGACCTGCCGGTAATTTTGGAGCGTTAAAAGTTGGCACTTCATTTTGTGCATCGCCCAGAGTGCTCATTTTAATATTAGTAAGCTTGTTGTAATATATTAGAATAGTTTTTTTGGAGGCTGCTACAAGGAAAGGAAAAGACTGTGCAAAGCCGTTTTGTGCATCAGAAGCTAAAATGCTTGTACGCTAAACCGGATAGAACTGGATTAGCGTCAAACGTTACAGGTGTGGAAAGTTTTGAGCATCAGGACCACAGAAAACTACACAGCAAACTCCCAACTTCTAACCTACTGTGGCACAGAGGAAAGATGCTCCATAGCATCCAAGCAGCTAAAGGAACCTAAGCGACACATCATTCGAAAAAGCTTGCAGATTATTGAAGGTTTTCAGAACTTTGCTGTAGCTCCATAGGCACTGGAAGGAAAAACAACAACCCCTCATCAGTTTCCAATTTAACTGGTTACTTTTTGGAGGCTAAGCCATTAAATCTAACATTCAAGACAAACACACTGCCTTCTAACCCAGCCTGCAGCTAAAGAACATTAAGCATTGCCGCCTCCCTACTTCACAGACCTTAAACTGCTGAACACCACCAAAATCTCAGAGTTGCTCATTTAGGAAAAGGATTTTATACCACTAGAAATTAGATTATTATTCAGTTACTGTCAGACATCTGAAAACTTGTGTGCAGGAAACCTGCCGGGTATTTCTCACACAAACATCCGCCCTACACCCCAAGAGACCACTAAGCTCCCAAATTAAATACAATTACAACTACCCCCAGACCACACCCTCCAAACTGCCTGAAAAAGATGCTACTCCCATTTCTTACTGAGCCTTTGGAATAATCTACCTCCTCATATCAGATCCCTTCAGGGCCTTCTAAACTTCAGGAAAGCTATAAAAGCCTACCTCTTTGCCTAGCCGCAGGGGTAGGCAATTCCGGTCCTCAAGAGCCGGAGCCAGGTCAGGTTTTCAGGATATCCACAATAAATATGCATGAGATAGAGTTGCATCTCAAGGAGGCAGTGCATGCAAATCTATCTCATGCATATTCATTGTGGATATCCTGAAAACCTGACCTGGCTCCGGCTCTCGAGGACCGAATTGCCTACCCCTGACCTAGCCTCACTTAAAAGCTTCCTCAAACTACCTTTCGTTTTCCCTCCACAATTGCCCTGAGAAATCCTCTATAGCAGTGTATTGCAAACTGTGTGCCGTGGCGAGATTCCCAGTATGCCATGAGGCACCTTTGCTTTTCCAGCAATCCCACCCCTGGCAACTCAGGACTCTTTCTGGAGGACCTCCGTGCATGAGCAGACGTTGACGTGATGATGTCATGCATGTGCATGATGTCATTGCGTTGACATCTGCTCATTTCCAGATGCCTTCCAGCCTTCCAGCCACGGCCCTGAGATTAGTGTGCCATGGTTCTGGAGACTTTGCGAAACACTGCTCTATAGACTACATACAATCAATCCAACAGATACCGTTGTTATAAGCCCCTCTTTGGAAAAACAATGCCCGTAGGCGGGACTCCATGGTAGCTACATTATATGACACGTCTGTCATGTCTGTACTAAGCTAGCTCAATTCCTATGGAACATATGTGTCAGATCGTACGTCACTGTAGCCAAATTTGTCTGTCATGTCAATGCTAAGCCAGTTCACTTCCTATGAACCATATGTGTTAAATTGTATTATCAGATAGATTCTTCACACTGCACACTTCGATTGCAATGTCATGACACCACTCACTGCTGAACGGTAACCCTATGTGCACTGTTATTGTAACCCTATGTAATGTAAATTGTAACACTGTGAACATTGATTTGTAACCCATTTTGAACTCTCTGGGGAGGACAGGATATAAACCCTCCAAAATAAAAATAAATAAAATGTATAAAGATTTCCATAGTGCTACAGGACATAAGGAACACCAGACACAAAAGCCCCTGCTCCGTGGAGGCTTACTGGCTAGTGAAAACACAGGTTAAAATCAAGACAGCCCTGAACAGGATTAACACCCAACATGACACTGAATCTAAGTATCAGCTCAAATAAAATTTAACAAGTCACTTTTCATCTGAATAATTGGACTATGTGCTCCTCTTTTGCCCTCCCCCTGTACGTCAACTGAGCTCTGGCAACATAATTAAGTAATATCTTAATAGTCTGACCTAAAAACATACTACTCTTTGGACTAGAGGTTTTTGGGATGTTTGGTTTTAACAGCAAAAACATTTCAGCACAGGAAGAAACATATCCAGCACCAACCTTAGAAAGTCGTAGAGAGGAAAGACCCAGATCACCAACGACACCCCCATCTGACTTTTTCCACCTGGACAACGATGGCACTTTAGTGAAGTTTCAAACACAAGTCGAGCAGTAACACTACCTGCACTAACTTTGCTCTCCCTCAGGTAGCCAGCACCATTTTGGCATTAGGATGGCAGGATTTGGATTAAGATTGCACCTTTTCAGTGTGGAAATTATGAAACCAGATTAGCTTGGTCTGCACCAAGGACTGGGTTGAGAGCCCTGCTTTAGAATTATGTTAAAAAGAGGGCGAGAGGTTTGATGTGGAGGGGGAGCAGAATCTTACTTTAAAGTGGCAGGTTTTTTTGCTCTGTCAATTTCCTCCGGACTTCCAATTCCATACGAATTTGATGCTAGGCTTGTGCATTACGCAACACTAATGTATGTTAAGTGCATCAGGACGAGGTTACAGAACATGTAATGTTTTTCTTGTAAACTGCTCTGGAAGTTACTCCTAGGGCGGTATATAAAAGTTACAATAAAAACTCGGAAACTTAAAAGCGTGTACACACCTGCACTTACACCAGCCACAGACCCGATGTAATTGCAGGCACCGAGATTCTTCACTTGTGCAAAGGGAAAGCTGTGAATTTTCTTCCCGAGAGGCATCCAATCATGTTTGGAACTTTACGCCTCAGGCGCACTTTAGTTGACGTCATCTGCCGATATAAAGCCGGCGTTGGGCTGAATGGGCGTGCCCTGCCCCTTTGTATGCTCTTAAGTTAGCACACAACCTATACATATTATTGTAAATGATGGAGTTTTATAAAATTGTTCCTGTTTTACTTGGGTTGGTATATTGTATGGGAAATAAGTGGGATTCTCTCTGAACCCTCTATTCTTTTACTAGACTGGAGAGCAATTCTAGAACTGCCCCCGTCACAGGATGCTGATTGATTGCTCAGTTTTGAGTTACTGTTCTATTCCTGTTGTAATGGGGAGAAAGTTTCCATCGTGAAACTTATATAAAAGAGAAACTCGAGTACTTAGAAAGATAGCACCAGCAGGAAATGATATTTTTAGGGAGTCGGTTCCAATCCCTTGTGCATATTTAAATATAAGATCGATTAGAAAAAAAAAAACTTCCTTGATAAAGGACTGTCTTCAAGTGGAACGGTTTGGTTGCCTTTTTTGATAGAAACCTGGCTGTGCTCTAATGACGATCCCAGATTATAAAGTTATTCCATTTAGTAGACAGACTTGACGAGGGGGTGGACTTGCTATTGTCTTAAAGTCTTTTCTTAAAGTTTACAATTATAGATTGGAAACAGTCAAAGGATATTAAAATGGATTCACCTCTGATCAACTTTATGTGTATTCTTTTTTATATTCTCCTTGGTGGTTGGTCTGGAGTAGAGAATGACACGGTGAGAAAATTCATCACCGTTCCCGTCCCCGCGGATAACCGCGGGAAATAATCCCATGTCATTTTCTAGTGTCTATTTCAACCTCAATCCTTCTACACCAGCATTCTTCAAAGCAAAGCTTGTGGGTCAGTGGTTGTGGCCATTCATACTCTGATTCTTCCCTCTCTCCTTAAAGAATGACATGAAGATGGTTTCCCGCGGGGACGGGAACGGTGATGAATTTTGTCACCGTGTCATTCTCTAGTCTGGAGTAGAGAATGACACAGTGACAAAATTCATCACCGTCCCCGTCCCCGCGGATAACCGCGGGAAACCATCTTCATGTCATTCTTTAAGGAGAGAGGGAAGAATCAGAGTATGAATGGCCACAACCACTGACCCACAAGCTTTGCTTTGAAGAATGCTGGTGTAGAAGGACTGAGGTTGAAATAGACACTAGAAAATGACATGGGATTATTTCCTGCGGTTATCCGCGGGGACGGGAACGGTGATGAATTTTGTCACCGTGTCATTCTCTAGTCTGGAGTTTGCGATAAGTTTTTTTGAATTTGTGATCAATAATTCTTTATTGTGCACATACTGCCTGCTCCTTGGTGTTTTAAATTTGCATCTTGAAGACCATTCTGCTCCAGTAGTTGGAGAAATTAAGTACCTTGGCCTCAACTGGAGTTGCTGTTCCAGAATTTTCTAAAACGCATCAGAAGGGTTTGTTAACCTTTTCTAATAGAGATATTGTATGGCCACATATTTACTCAAATCCAATATACTTTAGAAAGCTGGATCATTATTTATTCACTTCTACATTGAATTGGCAAGAATCTTTTTGTATCAAGAAATAATACTACTTTTATTCTTATATACCGCCAGACCAGAAATGGTTCTAAGCAGTTCACAACAAGAAGAGCTGAACATACAGCGAAAAAAAAAAAATTCATAATAGAAATACATCAAATTATAAAATATAAGAAAAACAGTTATTTTAAAATGCAAAATAGTGCGTTAGGATACAAACTTATCAAATAGCTGTGTCTTTAGTAATTTTCTAACACAGAAATAAGAAGCTCCTAGCATGATTTTTCCAAACCAAACATTCAATTTAGCAGCCTGAAAAGAGAGGGTTCTCTCAAGAAACCTTTTGTAGCAACATAATTTAATAGAAGGGTATGTGAACAACTGAACTCTACCTGTAGGCTTTATTTGAGTGGTTCAAAGGAAAGTGAGAAACAAGGTACACTTGTAAAGAGAACAGAATCTCAGGGCTATGTTAATGCCACAGAATTCTGGACAAAACATGATCTAAACCAGGGGTGTCCAACCTGCGGCCCCGCAAAGTATTTTGTGCAGCCCCGGTCGAGGGCGATGCAGTGTTTTCCTCTGCTGCCCCCGTGTGTTTACCATCTTGCCGGCTCCCTCCTCTGTCTTGCTGCAGTGTTTGCGTGTTTGTGCGGCCCCAGAAACAGTTTTTTTTGGCCAATGCGGCCCAGGGAAGCCAAACGGTTGGACATCCCTGGTCTAAACCCTCTTCCTGATTCTACACTGAATTTCTATTCACACTGGGAATCTCTTAGGGGTCCTTTTACTAAGGCGCGCTAGCCATTTTAGCATGCGCTAAACGCTAACGCGTCCATTATAGTCTATGCACACATTAGTGTTTAGCGCGCCTTGGGAAAAGACCCCTCAGTGAGGTCATTTTAAATACTCTTTATTCCAAAGTGCGTACATTTAAAAAGTAGGTGTAAATCTGATGGGTGGTTGGACATGGCTTTCAATGAAAAAAACGATCCATTCACTACCTGGAGTTGGTATAAGACAGGGGGGGAAGATTTAAAGGAGCAATGTTAAAATGGGGCTTAAGAATATAAAAAAAAGAAAAAGTTAAATAAACTTATTATTCTTCCCAAGTTGAGAAAATAGGTGTAGATATCAAAAGATTGTTCAATATGGTTAATAACTTATTTCTTTATTTATCAATTTTACATTTATCAAAATCAAACATTTTGTACAGAAAGATTGTTTGTTTAACATAAAATTAAAAAGAAAAAATACAAGAATACAAGAATAATTTTACTTCAAACAATCTCAAGTCCACATAACGATCCAAGAATTTTATAAGTGAATGTTAAAGAAATTAAATAAATGCATAGGCAAAAACAAGGTAACTATGACTGGTTCGAGGAGCTTAACTCTAATTAACTAATCCGATGTTCCTTCCTTTTCCAGTCGTTTCAGTGTCAGAAAGGCAGTAAGTTGGGCCGGTTCAAAAAAAACCCAAAACATATTTATTATCTCGATACCTTACAGTACATTTACATGGGAAGTGTAGGAAAAAAATACCACCCCACTGAGTGACTCCTGGTTTCAATAAAAGAAATTGTCATCTGCGATTTTGAGTTTCTTTACTAACATCTGGGAAAACTTGAATTTTCAAACCTAGAAACTCCTTATCTTTATTTTTAAAAAACATTTTAAGTATCCATTCTTTATCTGGCAATAATGCCACAGACAATAGGAGAGTAGCTGGTTTAGCCAAGTCCTTATCAGATACTTCCAAAATTGCTGTCAAATCTAATTGAAGGTCCTGCTCCTTGTTATGATCTTCTACTTGCTGTTGCAATACTTTACTAGGGAGATAATACATCTGGGTAAAGGGAGGTATTGAGTTCTCAGGAATTTTCAAAATCTCCATGAAGTATCTTTTTACCATTTCCCTTGGACTTATAGAAGGAACTTTTGGAAAATTTAGGAAACGTAGATTATTAGCTCGATAACTATTTTCCATTGTCTCTAATTTCCTTCTCATAAACTGATTATCTTTTATTATTGTTAATTGAACTTGTTTAATCGCTGTCACTTCTTTTTCAAGATCTCCTACATTAACTTTAACATTGGAAATTTCTTGTCTATTTTCTTCTCTCTCTTGTTTCTGAGTTTTTAAGTTCTTTTCACCTTCTTTAATCTGTTTAGTCAGAGAGTCTCCTAGTTTGGAAACCAAGTCCCATATTGAATCCAGGGTAACTTCTGCTGGCATCTCTAAATGAAAGGAAATTCCCTGTAATGTTTGTTCCGGCTCACCTTGTTCACCTTCTGTTTGCCAAACCTGGTAATCTCCTCCTGATGGTAATCTGGCCGCTGGTATGGTCTCAGGGCTTGAACAGTCCGTTGAGACTTCTATTAGCTGGCTCCCAGTTGATTCAGCCTCCCATTCAGGAAGTGCTACCACTCCGGGCTCACTCCTTACGCGTGGTGAACTAGCACTCAGTGTTGGGGGGGGGGGAGGATTCCTTTGGTCAGGGCTCAGATTGTTTCTAGCCCAGGGACTTCCGGGTCAGCTTCACTCCACGCTGATGGGTCTAGCAGGCGACTCCCCCGACGCTACTGGCTCACTCTGTAGATGCTGCAGGAACTGCTCGATAATAGCGAGAGGGGGAACTCCGGAGCGCTGCGAGGCTGCAGCAGCACTTCTACCCCTTCTCTTCGACATCGCAGAAAAAACCTTAACAGGAAAATCAGCTCTAGCAAATCGGCAACTCTCACAGCGTCCCTCCAGTCAAAAGGTACCTAACGCCATCTTGGATCGGGTCTTAGTTAATATCTTAATGGATGTGGATAGCATTAGATGGGCATTTCAGGAGTCTCTTCCAACACCTGATGCCCTGGCTCATTACTTTTGCTCTAAGGTGACAAACCTCAGAGCATTATGTCTCAACACGTCTGTCCCTAGTAATACATCATGTTTGTCACAGGATAGTTATGCTAGTTTAGTGGATTTGCAAACATTAACTGGCAGTTCAAGACGCTCTATGTGAAACTCATACATTTGTTTTGTTGTTTGGACCAATGTCCTGAGATTTAGAGCAGCCTCTTTCCAATTTCGAGGTGAATTAATCAAATAGATAAAAAGATATGTTAAGGTTAGGCAATTTCCTGTGGAGAAAGAACATATCACCCCAATCCGGAAAGATAAATGTTCAATTATCAGGTCACTAATTATAAACCAATTGCATCAATTCCTTTCTTCATAAAGTTAACGGAGGGCATGGTATACGTATGTGCAGCTTAAGGAATACTTAAGAGTGTTTTAACTTGCTACACTCCTCTCAATCCGGTTTTTGACCAAAGTATAGTACTGAAACAGTTATAACCTTTTTATTATATCATTTTCACCATTTTATTTTTATCAAATGCTTGGGAGTACTTGTATTACAATTTGATCTAAGTAGTGCATTTGATATTGTTGACCATGAGATTTTGTTAAACTGTTTAAAGTCTATTGGGATGAGAGACTCAGGATCCAAGATGGCGACGGAGTAAGTCGCGTCGGCGAGAAGCTCCTGCACAATCGGCAAAATACTTTATTTGCTTGCCTTTTTTCCTACCTTCGCTATGCCTAAGCGCAGGGGAAGACAGAGGGGCGTTCTTCCAGCTTTCTCTGCCTCTTTGCCGTCGACGCAGACGGCGATTACTACCTTTGCCGTCCCAGTTGGAGCGGGCACTTCCGCAGACCGAGGGGGGCAGACCTCGATCTTGGAGGGCGAGACGTCGCTCAGCCCGATGGGACCTGGAGTTCCTCCTCGCCCCGGGATGAAGTCGGGAACATTGTTTGCAGCACAGGAAGCTCCGGAGTTGATGTCTCCGGCGGCGCTGCAAATTTCCCCTCTGACCCCGGATGAGGTACATAACTTGCCGACTTATCTACAGCCGACAATGGAGAATGGAGGAACGGAAACCTGTAATGTTACAGAGAAGGAGAAGGTGGAATCCAGTGGAGTGATTCCCGGTACAACTCTGCTTCCTCCTTTGATAAGACCAGAAGTTATAGACATGGAGGCTATTTGGAGTGGCTTGGAATCATTATACAAGGTATGCTCTCAATTCGTCACTTCAGTCCAGAGTACTAACATACAGCTTAAGACTTTTGAAGAGAAACTTTAAAACAATCCGATAGAATAGACAACTTGGAAAAATCTGTGACTGAAGCGAAAGCTTCAATTAACTTACAATTGAAGGATAAAAATTTACTTGTTAGAAAATTGGAAAATGCTAATAGGAGTCTGAACCTTAGACTTTTAGATTTTCCTATTTCCAAATTCCAAACGGCAAGAGAACTGTTTCATTCCTTCTTGAGATTAGTACTTAAATTTCCTGAAAATAATTTACCACCGTTACATAAATCATACTATTTAAATATTCCTAAAGAGGATAAAGGAAAAGGAACCGAAGCAGGAGACTTAGATCTCACAGCTATCCTGGAAACATCTCAACAAGAAGAAATTATGGGAAGAGCAACCTTATTGGTAACCTTTGTTTTTCATCAAGACAAGGAAGCAGTTCTTCGTCTATTCTATAAGACTGATAATTCAGAATTTCATGGTTCAAAAGTCTTAATTTTTCCTGATGTATCAAAATGGACTCAAGATAGATGAAATAAATTTTTAACCTATCGTCAGTCAATTTTGAGTATGGGAGCAACTTTTCAGTTACGTTTTCCATGTAAATGCTGTGTTACCCATCAGAATATTAGATATATATTTTATGAACCTGATCAGTTGAATTTTTTCCTTGAGGGTAAGGCAGCTGGTTAAGCTCCAATTCCCTCCATGCCTTTTCAATTAATCAGGATGATAATTTAATTTAATCCAACTGTTTGATCTCCTAATATGAATGAACATTTCTTGAAAACCAACTTCCCTTGGAGGTGAAGGATTCTCTCTCCTCAGTTTGTGGACTGTGAACTTAGTTAATTTTGTGAATTTACAATTTATATGTTTTGTTTCTTTTTTTTAATGTTTATTTCTATTATATTGTTGAGGTAAAACAAAGGGAGAAGGGCTGCTGCTGAATAAGGGGAGCAGTGAAGGGGTGGTGGTGGACACAGGGGAGGTAAAAGGAAGGGAGAATGGACAGGGGGAGCAGGCAAGGGGTGGTGGTGGACAGCCGAGGAAAAAGAAAGACAGAAAGAAAGAAAGACAGAAATACAGAAAGCGGCTAAGTAGAGAGAGAGAAAGAAATAAAGACAGACACACACACATATATTCTAGCACCCATTAATGGAACGGGCTATAAGACTAGTGATATATACTCTATTAATTTCTACCTCTTATTTACGAGAGGTGTCCAATAATTTATCTACCTGCGTATGAAAAAGTAGCAAGTGTGTTGAAACAAGTCTGTGCCTGTTGTGACATGTCTCAAGGTACTCACGCACAGCTGCAGCTCAGTGCGAGTCTAACATTCCGAGAGACAGAATGTCAGGAAAGTCCTCTTGCGAATCAAGTAAGCAACTGCTAGATCTGGAGTTCAATGATAAAATCTCTCACCAAAGAAGGGAAAAAACCAAAGAAGATCCATGAACGCATGACTGCAGTTTATGATGAGTCTGCCTCATCCTACAAAGTAAAATTTTGGAGTAAACAATTTAAGTGGGGTAGAGAGTCCATTGAAGATGACCCTCACACTAGACAGCCTGTAGAAGCAACTTCCACAGAAATGTGCAACAAAGTCGAGGATTTAATTTTGTCAGACAGACGAATTAAGGTTTCCTGAATAGCTAAAGAAATGGGCATCTCAGCAGGTACAGTTTGGAAAATAATTCATGAAAAGTTGGGCATGTCCAAGGTTAGTGCATGATGGGTTCCAAGAATGCCGATGCTATGTCAGAAGGCCAAAAGGCTCCAGTGCTGTCAGGAGAACTTGGGAGATGATCCGTGAAGACCAAGTTAATTTTTTTCATTGTTTGGCGACTGGAGATGAGTCTTTGGTCTATCACAGAGATCCCGAGTCCAAAATGGAGTGAATGCAGTGGAAGCACAAGTCATCTTCCACCCCAAAAAAGTTTAAGATAGAAAAATCTCAGGCAAAGTCATAGCAATTGTCTTCTGGGATGAAGGAATTTTGCTTCTGGAGTTTATGCCACATAAGACAACCATAACCGGGGAGAGTTACACCAACACGATTGTTTTTTAGGAGTCAATCTAAGAAAAAGATGAGGAAAACACACAGCAGACGTGCTGCTTTTTTCTAACAATGCACCGATGCACATGTCACAACAATCGCAGGCTCCAATCTGAGAATGTCTGTTTCAGCAGCTGAACCATCCACCTTAACAGTCCTGACCTGGATCCCTCATATTATTTCCTATTCTGAGAAATCTCTCCATGGACAGTGGTCTTCAAGTGAGGAAGATGGCAAGGAAACTGTGATGTCTTGGTTTAAAAGTCAAACAGAAGAATTCTTTTCAAAGGGGTTAAAGTCATTGCAGGAAAAATGGATGTGTCTGGAGTTTTATCAGGAGACAATAACTAAAAATTTTTCTAAACACTTTCCTACTGAGGTAGATAAATTATTGAATGCCTCTCATACATTTTAGGAAACTCTTTAAAAAACATACTTGTGTAAGAAATATTTGGAGATTTTAATATTGATCTATGTATATTGTATGTAAGTATTTACTACTTTTGTTTTTGGTCATTTGCTATATATGAATAGTTCTCTTGTTTGTTACCTGCTTAAAACCACAAGGTTACAGCGGGATAGACATAAAGTTTTATGTTCAGTAAGAGGTGCTTCATGATGAGCATTCTTTACAGAATAACGCCTAAGGGGGATCTGTGCACCCAACTTTGGACTCAAGGACTTACACCAGCTGAAACCTGGTGTAAATCCAGACTGCAAGTTGGGCACAGAGCCCTGGAATTCTGTAACACTGCACACATCATTTGTGAAAACCCCAGACCAGCTCATGCTTCTCCCACAGCCATGCCCCTTTTAGGTTACATGTAGAGAATGATACAGTGACATAAGTCGTCACCGTTCCTGTCCCTGCGGATAACCGTGGGAAACCATCTCCATATCATTTTTTAAGGAGGGATGGAAGAATCAGAGTATGAATGGGCCCAACCACTGACCCTCAAGCCTTGCATTGAAGAATGCTGGTGTAGAAGGACCGAGGCTGAGATAGACACTGAAGAATGATACAGGATTATTTGCCGCAGTTATCTGCAGGGACGGGAACGGTGATGCATTTTGTCAACGTGTCATTCTCTAGTTACATGCAAGAGGATTTGAGTGCACAGCTAAATCCACACGCAAATCCAAAATTTATGCTAATTGTCAATAAATGCTGGTTAACAGCTCGTTATCAAATTCATTTGCATGCAGATCTCAACATTACACCCAAATTTGGGCAAAATAGTATAGGAGAGGGTCGAAGTACAAAACATACCAAGAAACAAAAAAAAAAAAAATCACCTAGGGTCATCCAGATTCGAGAATAGATGTTTTATTCTTGGTCCATGTTACAGTGTAAAAACACCTGCCTCAGGGGTCCTTTGAGATTGGTAAAAACTTTTGAAATATACAAAGCTCTCATAGGTACAAAATGTGCGATACTGTGCTACAAAACACACCAAAATTCAAATCTATCAATGTCAAAGCACTTACCTCTACTGCAACTTTGTAAAAGGAGCCCTAAGGGAACTACTACAGCCTCTCAACAGCAAACCTGCATATGGCCAATTTTGAAAAAGAAATTTTTGCATAGAATTTATACAAAGGGTACAATCGGGATGCCATTTGCGGAATCTGGGCCCAAGTGTACAAACTTGAGGTCAAGATGGAATATAGCAATAAGGAAGTTACCTTCAGATATTACAATTATTCATAATAATAAGTTTGTGACTACATTATATCAGAAGCCGGCTGATATTAATAAATTACTACATTATGAAAGCAATCTGTCAAGCATTAAGAAGGAATCTGCCTTGAGGGTAAAGAGTTTTGTTTAGAATATAATGTGCAATTTATTTTTAACCAGCCTATTAACTAGGCAAAAAACAACATACATAATTGTAAAATACATAAAGATAAATATTTTTTAAAACACAGACAAAGCAATAACATATTACAATCCAAATATCAAGTATAAACCTAAAAACAATGGCTTCCAGATTTTGAGACAGATGTTACCATTTCAAATATATTGAGAAAGATCTTATTAGAGCTGGATGGCAGGATAGAGATTCACTTCTAGTTGAAAGGCCAAAAAAATGCCAAGATAAAAAGTTGTTTGTCCAGTGTATTTATGATCATTTGTCCTACGAAATTATAAAGCACTGGCCAATCCTACAGAATATTCCATATTTTATAGGAAAAAAGAGATCATGATGACATTCAAAGAAGTAGGAATTTGAAGGACATTCTTGTACCTTCAGCACCTCCTATACCTCAAAGAAAAGATAGTATTTGGGGACATTTTCCTTGCATACATTGTTAAGTATGTCATGTTAAATGTAAAGACAAATTTTTGTACACCTGGGTTGTTGGGGTTTTTTTTAGCCTGTCCTCCCAAAAGGGCCCAGAACAGATTATAAGTTTATATATTCATCCTGAATTGTATATCCACTGGAATAGCCTAATCCTCCTTGCCGTATCCCATTCCCTAAACTATACTACACCATTCTTCTTGTAACTCCTCTGGAAATATTCTTCTTCTTGTAACTCTTCTGGAAAAGTCCAGAAGTCTCTTTGTAATCATCCTGGAAATGTCCAGATGTCTCTTTTGTAATCCGCCCAGAACTGCAAGGTTGAGGTGGAATAGAAATCAGTAATGTAATGTAATGTAATATATATGATATAGGTAGTTGGAGTAGTCTTCATTAAGGATAAGACTTAGTAGATAAAGACAGGTTGTTCACCCTCTCCAAGGTGGGGAGAACGAGAGGGCACTCTCTAAAGTTAAAAGGGGATAGATTCCGTACAAACGTAAGGAAGTTCTTCTTAACCCAGAGAGCGGTGGAGAACTGGAACGCTCCTCCGGAGTCTGTTATAGGGGAAAACACCCTCCAGGGATTCAAGATAAGGCTAGACAAGTTTCTGCTGAACCGGAATGTATGCAGGTGAGGCTGGTCTCGGTTAGGGCACTGGGCTTTGACCTGGGGGTCGCCGCGTGAGCGGACTGTTGGGTGCGATGGACCACTAGTCTGACCCAAGTGGCAATTCTTATGTTCTTATGAATTACTAATAAGGTAGCTGGAATAAGAGCAGTAGTAGGACAATTTCTGTACACGGTATGAAAAATCTAACATATGCTTTGGGACAATGCAAAAGACGATGAATAACACAATTTTGACGATATGGGCACAGATTTTTTTTTACAGTAGTATGAAATCTAATTTATGATTTAGGACTAATTGCATCAGCAAAAATAACAACAACTTATTTCAACAGTAAAAGAGTTTTAACAATTCTTTATAAATCATCGGGGGTGGATCCCAGGATAGCATATAGGCAATTCAGTCAAGGTTGATTTGGGGTTAGGAGTTATCTTTATGGACGGTAATTAAGTAAAAAGGTGGGTTTTTATGACTTCCCTTAAGTTTATTAATTCTGCCAGTGATATGATAGTTGGCAGGATTTCATGCCATAATCTGGGTAGGAAGTTGGAATAAATGTATTTGCAAGCATTTTCTAGTAGAAAATCATCATGCTGATGGAGAACGTCTTCTCTTGCCTTGTGATCGCAGAGGTCGGTGTGGGACAGGTTGATAGTTTTTCTGTCATGTAGGGTGGGTCTATTTTGTCAAAGAGTCTGAAAGCTAGGGTCAAATGTTTAAAGATGGTCAGGGGTGCTGAAACGTTCTCAGCTCAACAAAGAAGGGAATGATGCGAAGCCATGAAACTTACAAGTTATTATACATATTCACCTTTAAGTTCAACATACTTGGCACACTGTGTCAAGAGTATTTTTTGGAAGGGTTACAGAAACTTCAGATGTCTGGTCACTGAAATACTGCTCTGCTGCTGAAATCACCTCTGAATCACTCAAAAACGGTCATCTTTTCAAACTCTTTAAGCTTTGGAAACAGAAAAGAGTCAGATAAAGCAAAATTTGGTGAGTAGGATGGATGGTCTATGCACTGAAACCCCAACTGCATAAACATATCCATCATTTTGCCAGCCTTGTGAGCAGTTGCATTGTCTTCCAAAAAGAGAACTCCTTTCCACAGCTTCCTTCTCCTTTTTTCTTTCAATGCCTCCTTTATTCGGCACAGCAAGTTACAGTAGTATTCTACATTAACTGTTTGGCCCCTTGGAAGATTGTTTTGGGATCCAGAAGGTGTTGTAATAACTCTGTGGCCATGACGTATCCTGCTGACTTTTAGATTTTGAATTTCCTTGGCCTTGGAGAACCTGAGTGCCACCACAACATGGACTGTTGTCTCAGAATCAAAGTGGTATAACCACATTTCATCAACAGTAACTAGTCATTCCAAAAAGTTGGCACCGCTCGCTGAAAATGCTGCAAAAACAACTTGGAAGTGTCCACTTGACATTGTTTCTTGTCAGCAAAGTGATATGAAAAACATCTGTGATAAACCACAAGTGGAACCCATGCAAGATAAACCACATAAGTTTGATGACTTATGGTTTGTTTTATATAAAGGCTCAACCACATTGGAGAAAAGATGTTGATAAAATTGTTACTACAAATAGAATAGATTTAAATTTTCAAAATATGACACTTAAACCTAAAGGCCTTAAGAAACAGACCTGTTGGTATTTTTGTAATAATCAGAAAGGACCATATTATTTGAATTTTTACAGCTTTTTGATGGTTTGCCCTTGAGCAGTATTACAGATAAATAGAAACTTATAACTTGTATTAATGTAACAATAGTAATATTTATTTTATGATGACATTTGGTAAATCAATGACTCTTCCATTGACCCAGGGATCACGAGTGCTGTATTTTATATCTCAAAAGCTAGACCAGTATATCGCAAACTGTGTGCTGCAAAGAGATTCCCGATGTGCCGCCAGGTATTTAAGAACACATGGCATGTGCGAGTCTGTCACTGGTGGCGACTCTCCTCCACACGAACCTCGTCTCATCTTGCCTGAGTTCGGGGCTGTGTCTAGAGGGCCTCTGAGCATGTGTGGATATCAATGTGATGATATTATCGCATCAAAATCCACACATGCTCAGAGGCCCTCCAGACGCTCAGGGAAGACGAAACGAGGTTCATGCATGGGGCGGGGCCACATGTACTCTTTTTTTTGTGTGCCATAGAAAAACATTTGCTCTGTTAGTGTACCGGAGCAAAAAAAAAAAAAAAGTTTACAGGACACTGAGCTAGACTGAAGGTAGATTTTTCCTGTGATCTATCCAAATGTTTCTAGGTTGGGCAAACAACTTTGCCTAGCACTAGCTGAAACACGAAATGTGCTCTGAAATATGCTTTGCACGGGTTAGCAAACCAAGAAGCACTTCTGCTGTATTAAAAAAAAAAATTCATAAATCACCAAATCTTCCCAGCATGTCAAAACATATTCATAGTACTATCTTATAAACCACTGAATATGTGCACACTTTAGAAAAATATTCAGTGGTTTATAAGATAGTACTATGAATATGTTTTGATATGCCGGGAAGATTTAGTGAATTATGAATATTTGAAAAGTCCCAGATGAAGTTTAGCCAAATAGTGAACTGAGTACATTTGTGTTAAAAAAAAAAAAAAAGACCTTTACACACCTTTATAATGCAGGTCTCTCACACCCACTAAACTTCAGCTAGAAAAATGCTAACCCCCCCCCCCCCCAAAAAAAAAAAATTTTTTTTTCAGTAATGGCCACAAAAATTTTTTTACTGCCACCCATTTTGTAGGCAGTAAGGGGACAATTCTATAAAATAAAGACAACTGCGTTGAGCGGTGTCTATTGATTAGGCAATGCTAGATATCAACCACTATTTATAGCCCATCCTCTCCAGGAGTCTAGAACGGCTTACAGCAGTACATGCAAAGTATATTGGAGACAGGATTAAGGATACAATCATAATATACTGGAGAATTGGAAAGAGAAGTTAATGAGACCATGGTAGGTATTAGAAGCAGTACAGATTACAGAGGTACATTCACAGTGTACTGGAATCATTGGATTAGGGTGCATTTGCAATATACTCGAGACATTGGATTGAGGGAACAGTGGCACATTCTTATCTCAACTGGAGGCATGAAACCAAGACTAATGGGATCATGATAGGTGCTGGAAAGGTGAATGTACAAGACAGTACATTCTTTATAGAATCACACCTAGCAGTGTCTAAGCGGAATTGACGTTCCTAGGCGTCAATATATTTCCCGGCACCTACCTTAGATGCTTGGCGACGCCTAAGTCAACCATGCTTATTCTCTGCCCCTAACTATGCCTACTTTTCAGGTAGGTGTCATTAGGAGGAGGGCACTTCAACTTAGGTGTCACTAGACATGGATATCCGCATGTAACCTAAACTGATAAAATGTTTAAATCAATTTTTAATGATATGGTCAATTACCATATCATTTAAACCAATTAAAAACAATTTAGTTCTGTGAGAACTAAACCCCCCTTTTACTAAACTGCGATAGCGGTTATTAGCGCAGGAAGCTGCACTGAATGCTCCGCGCTGCTCCTGATGTTCATAGGAACTCTTATGAGCATCTGGAGCCATGCTAATAACCGCTATCATGGTTTAATAAAAGGTGGTGGTGGGAGGGTAAGTTAGGCATCACTAGGCATCCATGATTAGAATTTTTCCCCTAAGAGCTCACACACTATCCATGCACTAACCAGTTAGCATGTTAATATAGCTGTGCTAACTGGTTAGGGCAGAAATGCCCACACTCTGCCTCTAGATACACCCTTTGTCAAAAACAAATTTTAGGGGGTCTTTTATTAAGGCACGCTAAATGCTAACGTGCCCATTATATTCTATGGATGCGTTAGTATTTAGCATGCGCTAAATCGGCTAGCGCACCTTAGTAAAAGGCCCCCTTTGTGAACACAGAAAAAAAAATTGCCAAAAAAATTCACACATTAACTGTATTAAAACTTATTGCTTGCTTTCTTGTGTATTTTTTTTAATAGGCACTACTGAACCTGTGATGTGATAGCACCACGTAAAAATTCTACTCAGGTCCCAGACATTTTAGCTAGGTGAGAACTGGAACAGATTTATCTATGAGCAAGGAGACAAATAACACCAGGCAGCCTCCCAGGTGTACAGGTCACTTTTACATGGGGAGGGGGTGGCCAACTGTCCACATGCTATAGGCTGCCAAAGGTACAAAATCCACCACTGTGTGATGTACGCTGGATTTACGGTTTCATTCTACCAATGTTTAAACCTTTTTTTTTGTACACTGGCTTGAATAAAATTCTCACTCCTAGACCCTGAATAAAAGAATTCCACATTTACGGTGACCTTTCACTAAGCAACTTGCAAAAAAATATTGGGTGGCCAGTTAGTAAAAGCCAGGTCCAAAATAGAAAAGCCTATCTCTCAAGGAAGTTAGCTAACCAAGCACAACAAAAATCGTTATCATGTTTCTGGATTTAATAGTGCATCATTAATTCAGAGGACTTTGCCAAAACCACAATCACATCAGCTCCAGTGGTTTTAATGTGAGGAAGGCAATATAATCTGAAATGCTTCCAAACCACACATGAATGTAGGGCTGGCCATTCTACTCCAGGTGATCTGACAGATGAGCTCCTGCAGGCTGAATACCTTCCAGCTATGCCAGATTAGAAGCTCCCGGGGCAGCTGTCCTCAACAAACAGCATACTAAAAACTTTGTAGGGACTGCTAGATTATACTGCAATGTAACAGCTGCTGGAAAATAAAAGCATTTATGCAAATCAAATACATTTTGAAAATTCACTTGTCTCCTCTGAAAAAAAACCACCACATCAAATACAAAAACACTGAAGTAAAGTTTCCTGTAAGACTGCCTGCTCTCTCTGCCTCCTCCTGGCCTACCTTCTAAAGACCCTCTCACTCACTTACCGGTATTAAAAAAATAAAATAAAAAGTACCCAAGTCAATTTTATCATTCCTTCTGTGAGAAATTCCCTAACCCCTATTTGTAAACTCTACTGAGCAGGGATTAAAATGATAAGTAGTAGTAATACATTATGGTAAAATGGAAGGAACTGTTCTTAGTAAAAACAAATATTCAACAAATTCAGATGACGTTCAATATTCTTTACTACATATTTAGTGTGATTATACTTAAGTACACAAGAGATTTTCTCAGAAGAATCTTTATTCACATATTGAATTATAAAGTACTCTTTTGGCCGAACTTTTTACAGTATCATGAAGATATCTCCTGTCAAGAAATTTATTCAAACAGTTGATCTATTTTTGTATTCTTCTACAGAGGAACATACTCTTCGGTATCTTGCAAATTGTGCTGTAGGAATATAGTTCTTAGAATGTGTTGCTATGTACCTCTTCATGTCCCCCTCCCACACATTTTTGTAGGTCTTCTTCTTCGCTTCCTCCTCCTTCTTACTGGCTATGAGGTCCACTTAGATATCCGTGGGTAGTGGCTGACCCAGAAGCATTCCCTCTGACATCAGAAGGAACACTTCCGGGTCAGCAGCTGCATACAGATATGTGAACAAGTGTGGAGGAGGAGGAAGAGAAGGAGTATGCCTATGTACTGCTTCTTCTTTTGGGGGGGAGGGAACTGCTTCTTCTGGGGGTTGGGGAAGTCTTCCGGAGGAGTTGCCGCCAAGCTGCAGTTTCTTCTGGGGATTGGGAGGCATGGCCCCATGACACCAAGCTGCTGCTTCTTTCAGGGGAGGGGGGGTTGGGGAGGAAGGGATCAGGAATAGCTTCCTATTTTCAACAACTGGTAGATGAAAGAGGTAGGATCTTCCTACCAATTGTTGTATCCTATGAATTCTCTTCCTACCAATTGTCATATACCCCAGTGGAATGGAAGGTGTTTTCTTTTTATGAATACAGAGTGATCATGTATGAATGGGGCGTTGATAAGAACAGATCCGTGCATTTGTATTTTACTCTAATATTAGATTTGTTTTTTTCACTATTCACTGTTTTTTTGTTTTAAACCAAAGTGGTTTGGATTAAGGATAATATCCATGCGTTGGAAATCACTTTGATTTCACTGGTGACAAGGAGATTGGATGATGTCACCATCTGCCAACTTTGTAACAACTCTTTCAGACCTGGGGTTCCAACAAATTATCTCGTCAGCCACTCACCTGGCAGGCAAGATCCTTGACCTTGTCTTCATACATGAGGACCCATGTCAGATCATCATCTAATTACATTCTGCTTTCTGACCACCTCAAATATACCGCAAACAGATCTATCCTCGGTCAGGAAAATGCTCAACCCAGACTCAATCAACCTAGAGTACTTCTCCGTTGGCATCTACAAAAACTAGAAGAAGTGATGGATCCAGATAACCGATCCATCGATAAGGCTGCCTCAAACTGGCACCAGGATAAAATCCCTCTATGAGAACTCAGCCCACACCAAAGAATCAGGATCTTTCCCTCGCATTTTCTCATCTGCTTGGTTCACAAAGGAGCTGCAATAATAATAATAATTTTTTAAAAAAGCACAGGAAAGTGGAGAGGAGGTGGTTGAAACACAAAGGCGATGTGAACAAAGCTCACTGGAAAAGTCTACCGGATGACTATAAATCGGCCAATCATGAAGCTAAGAAAGCCTACTACCCGCAAAAAAACTAAGCTTCCCTGGGACTCATGAGAACCGATGGTAGCCAATCAGGGAGCAGCACAGAGCCAGGCAGGAGCTTGTGCGCCGCTGGCCACAAGATATGAAGAGGCAGCTGTCCAGCGAGGGAGGGGCAGGAGTGCAGAAAGCTCGCTCTTGTCGATACATCGCTGGACCACAATAATTTAAAGGTAGGGGGGGCTGAGACTGCCTACCACTTAGACCTGCCCTGTACCCTGGCCTACCACTAGACCACCAGAGGGGGGGGGACAGGATACAGGGCAGGGCAAGGGGATGGATGCGAAGCCTTGTAGGGCAGGGAGGGAAGTGGGTTGACTGCAGAGCCTGGTAGTACAGGGAGTGGGGGGGGGCTGGGTGCAGAGCCTGGCAGGGAGTGAAGGGGGCTAGGTGCAGAGCCTGGCGTATTTTATTAAATATATTAGTACACAATTTGGTTCATAATGTTTTTTTTCTTGTTTTCCTCCTCTAAACCTAGGTGCGTCTTATGGTCAGGTACATCTTATAATATGAAAAATACGATATATGTTTTGTTTTCCTCCTCTAAACCTAGGTGCGTCTTATGGTCAGGTACATCTTATAATATGAAAAATACGATATATGTTTGTGATTAATTTTGAACATACCACGACAGTAATGAACCTCTTTCCTAAGCCAGGAGATATGGAGTTCGATCGCAATCTCTCGAATTTATTGCAAGGATTGTTCTGGTGTGCATCCAAAACCAGAAATTTAATATTTTTGCATTAGAGTATGTTTCTATCAGCATTTGTTTGTTAAAGCCTTAAAATTAGAAGCCCAAGTCAGAGGCACTCCTTACTAACAAAAAAAGGTGGTGGGAATCTGTACTCCACCCCACTCACTTTACCTTCATGGCTACCGGCTGAATTCTCACAGTGTTTGAACTGTTGATAGGAGTGTACAGAGGAATCTTGTTAAAGGTGTAACCTTAATGCAAGGAAAGCATGAGCTTAAAAAGGGATTCATGGAAACCTTTCATGCTCTGGGACCACCTCTGTTCATTCCCTAAACACATACACACAACCTTCAGACAGAAAGACTCCACTGCAGGCTGTGGGAGAGGTTTCAGAGTGCAACTGATTTCCACCACAGTTAAAGAATAAAAAGCTTGCGTCGATTGTTAAATGCACAGTAGGATTAGAACATCAGGGCCTTAAAGTTTTATATAAAAATGAAGCTGGAGGCAATCCCATTCCCTTGCTGTGGGCTAAGCGCAAAACACCAGCAACTGGGCCTACAAAAACCCTAACAATGTCTAAAATTTCTGTTTTAACTAATAAAAATGCCCGATAAAACAGATGTGCTTTTAAAAAGTTTTCTAAATGAATTCAAGGACTTTCTCAATTTCTTTGGAAGGGAGTTCTATAACTAAGGTCCCACAATTTTCTGCTAGACTGAAACTTTCTTGGAGAATCATCTCTATATGGTTACAGTGTCACAGTGAGTTTAGTGAGACAGGGACCCTTTGGTAATTTTCTGAACTGTTTTTGACCTAAAACTACTTTCACTATGTCTAAGCTGCTTGATAAAATTAACATCTCTGCACCCTGTGTCTCATTTGACTTTTACTATTAGCTGATTGTTTCCTGTGATTCACTGATAATAATTTCCATCACTAAAACGAACTATCTTTACTCTTTGCACAGAAAAATATTTTTTCATACTCAATGAAACCAGGCACCTAACCACAGCACTAACAGAACCGAGTGCACTCAGGAAGAAAGATTAGAAAACAAAGATGAAAATTTGTAATGTCTTTGTAATCACTTCATGGTGTGGCCACACCTCAAATACTATGTGAAATTCTGGTCTCTACATCTCATAAAAAGATATAGGGGAATTAGAAAACATACAGAGGGGAGAACACTTCTTACATCTGTGGACCCCCCCAAGAGAGGGGGAGAGGGATAAAATTGGGAGGTGGCAGTGTCTGACGTTGTCCGCCATCGGCAGACCATCAGTTCAAAAGATCACCTTGCCAGTGTTGACCCATCAGGAGGAAAAGAGAGAGAACAGGAGGCAAAAACATCCAACTTCATTCACTGCCACATGGTAAAAAATGGGGAGACAAGACTTTTTTAGATATATTAATGATAGGAAGAAGTGCAAAAGTGGCATTGTGAGATTCAAAGGTGAAGGAGAGAACTATGTAGAAGCTGATAAATAAAAGGCTGAATTGCTTAACAAATATTTCTATTCTGTGTTCACAGCTGAAGTGCCGGGAGCAGGACCGCAGAAGACAAACACGAATAGGGATGGAGAAGTGGTAGACCCTGATCGATTTTCAGAGAGTTGTGTTTGTGAGGAGCTAACTAAATTAAAGGTATGCAAAGCGATAGGGCTGGATGGTGTACATATGAGGGTGCTGAAGAAACTTAGGGAAGTTCTGGTGGCTCCGCTGACTGATCTTTTCTATGCTTCTCTAGAGTCAGAAGTGGTTCCAGAGGACTGGAGAAGGGCAAATGTGGTCCCTCCACATAAAAGTGGAAGGAAGAAGTAGGGAGTTACTTACCAGGAAGTCTGACTTCTATGGTAATCAAATTAATGGAAATGCTTTTAAAACAGAGAATGGTGAAGTTTCTGGAATCTGGTGGATTATAGGACTAGAGGCAACAGATTCACTAGAGGTAGGTATTGACAAACAAATTTGAACAATTTCTTTGACTGGGTGACCAGAGAATTGGATAAAGGGAGTATGCTAGATGTGGTGTATTTAGATTTTAGCAAAACCTTTGAGTGTGTTCCACACTGATGTCTAATAAATAAACTGAGTGCCCTCGGGACAGGCCCCAAAGTGATGGGCTGGGTCAGGAACTGGTTGAGTGGAAGACAACAGAGGGTAGTGGTCAATGGTAGTGGTCTGAGGAAAGGAATATTACCAGTGGTGTGCCTCAATAATCCGTTCATGGGCCTGTTCTTTTTAACATTTTTATAAGTGATATTGCTGAAGGGCTGTCAGGTATGATTTTCCTCTTTGTGGATGATACCAAAATCTGCAATAGACACCCCAGATGGTGTGAATAATATGAAGACAGACCTAGCGAAGCTTGAAAAATGTTCTGAAATTTGTCAGCTACGGTTTAATGCTAAGAAATGCAGTCATGCATTTGGCAGCAAAAGCCCGAGGAAGCGGTACAGTTTAGGGGGTGATGAACTTATGTGACGACAGAAGAGCGGGACTTGGGTGTGATTGTATTTGATGATCTTAAAATGGCCAAACAGTTGAAAAGGTGACGGTGAAAGCTAGAAGGATACTAGGTTGCATAGGGAGAGGTATGGCCAGTAGGAAAAAGGAGGTATTGATGCCCCTGTATAAGACTCTGGCGAGACCTCATTTAGAATATTGTGTGCAATTCTGGAGACCGTACCTTCAAAAAGATATTTTAAAAAAGATGGAATCAGTCCAGAGGAAAGCTACTAAAATGGTGCATGGTCTTCATCATAAGGCGTATGGGGACAGACTTAATGATCTCAATATGTATATTTTAGAGGAAAGGGGAGATATGATAAGAGAGGAAGGGCTGTGGCTCAGTGGTTGAGCTGTTGCCTCTGCACCCAGAGCTTGCGAGATCAAATCCTGGTGCTGCTTCTTGTGACCCTGGGCAATTCACTTAATCCTCTAGTGCCCACCGTTTTGAATGTCAGCTTTCTAAATGCCAAAGCAACAAAAAGGTGGTATACCCCCATTCCCCTTAAATACCATAAATGCATACGAGTTGAGTCTCTTTCATTTGAAAGGAAGAGTGAGAGGGCATAGGATGAAGTTAAGAGGTGATAGGCTCAGGAGTAATCTAAGGAAATACTTTTTTACATAAAGGGTGGTAGATGCGTGGAACAGTCTCCCAGAAGAGGTGGTGGAGACAAAAACTGTGTCTGAATTCAAGAAAGTGTGGTATAGACACGTGGGATCGCAGAGAGAGGAAGAGATAATGGTTACTGTAGACTGGATGAGCCATTTGACCTTTGTCTGCCATCATGTTTCTCCGTTTCTTCATAGGTTGCTTTGTGAACCATACAGGCTATATTACATTGGATTCTCTTTTTCATGGGCAGCCAGTGTAGTTGTTCTAATAGCAGGCTTGCCCTCTCGTACCAATTCCTTTTGAAAATTGGTCTGGCAGTAGTGTTTTGAAGTAGTTGTAGTCTCTTGAGTTTCTCTATAATGCCACAGTATAATTTAAATACCGTACTCTACATAATCACATGGTGTTTGTGAAGTTCAAACGGAAGTAGTCTGCCCTAACCCAACTAAAAAAATTGATCAGCCACAGCATATTACACTGAAAGACATCTAAGTCATGGTTAGGACTGAAGAATATATAAAAGCTACTATTCCACAACTTTGTAGTTTTTCCTCAGCAGACAGTTGACAAGTTTTATAATGTGGATACTAAAATTGATATAATGGACGCTAAACTGTCACAAAATTCTTCTTCTATGGTTGATTACCAATCAATCAGCTTCTTCAGCTTTTGTTAAGACGGTTTGTTAATCTACAGACAATTAGAATTTCTAGAACAGGGGTGCCCAAAAGGTCGATCGCGATTGACCAGTAGACTGTAAGGGCAACGCGAGTCGATCGCGGAGCTCATCCCGGGCTCCGCGATGGACTCGCGTTGCCTTTGCGTTCTCCATCCTTCCCCAACACGCAAAAGCCAGGCCCAAGCAGCCACTACACAAGCGTTTCCCCCCCCCACACACACACACACGTCAATTCTGATGTCAGAGAGGAAGTTCCGGGGCCAACCAATCGCTGCCTAGCTGGCCCAGAACTTCCTCTCTGACGTCAGAATTGACGTCGGGGGGAACACTTGTGTAATGGCTGCATGGGCCTGGCTTTTGCATGTTGGGGAAGCAGGGAGAAATTGGCGGTGGCTTAGGGTGGGGGCAAGAAGAGAGAAAGAAAGACACAGAGCTTCTTGCTTCCTGGAACTAAACAGGCTGCTGTTCCTCCACTGACCAACTAACAGTGTTGCCTTCTCTGGAGAGAGACAAGAGAGAAAGAAAGGGGGGTGGGGCTGAGACACAGACAGACAGACAGCGAGAAAGACAGAAAGAAGGGGGAAGACAGAGAGAAAGAAAGAAAGAAAAAAGGGGGCAGAGAGAAAGAAAGAAAGAAAGGGGTGGGGGCAGGGAAAGAGGAAGAAAAAGTTGGGGGAGGGAATGGAATGTGTTGGGTAGCAGGGGCAGGCAGGGAGAGAGAAAGAAAAAGTTGGACTCATGGAGGGACAGAGAGAGATGTTGGTTGGGACGAGGTCTGGAGCAGAGGAAGCATGCAGGAGGAAGAAAGAAAGATTGGATGCAGTCAGAACAGTGGTCTCAAACTCAAACCCTTTGCAGGGTCACATTTTGGATTTGTAGGTACTTGGAGGGCCCCCCCAAAAATAGTTAATGGCTTATTAAAGAAATGATAATTTTGCATGAGGCAAAACTATTTATAGTTTATAAATCTTTCCTTTTGGGCAAATCTTAATAATAATATTGTCATTTATAGCTAAAGAGACATATGATCAAGAAACTGATGAATCCTTTGTAAGTCCTCAAAGTCAAGCGGTACTCCCTCAGAAGACACCACCTGGAATACATAGATAAGTCCTCGGCGCACCCAATTAGCAAAGGACGGTTGATGTAAACTGGGAGAGAAACCTGCATTGCCCACTAGTGGCAAACAAGGTGTAGCAGATGGCGAAATATGGAACAACTTGCATAGTCGTTTCCAAGTCAACCGCATTGCGGGCAGAAACAAATCAGCTTGCAATTGTGGTAAATCCGGCAGCTTCCTAGCATGTAACAAATAACTAAAATGTTAAGGGTGATAGGAAACACATTCAAGCTCTGGCATTGAAAAATGTACAGTATTACAAAACCAGTCATTTATGTGTCTTAATTGACAGGCCATATTAAACCTGGTAATACTCAGCAATACCAAGCCTCCCTGATCTTTAGGTAACATCAAAATAGAGATGGGTATGCGGGCACACCTCCCCTTCCACAAAAAAGCAGACAGGGAAGTAACATGGTGAGCCAAATGGCGGGTAGACAACATAAGGGGGGAGCATTTGAAACAAATAAAGCCACTGGGGCACTACCATCATATTGTAAAGTGCTATTCTTCCCAATAAAGAAAGAGGCCTTCAATAGGCAAATGACTTTAAAATATGCAATGTCACCTCAGTAACAACTATACAAAAATAGACAAATATATCCCCTCTCCTTTTACTAAACCGCCGATAGCTGCGCTGAATGCCCCACGATGGTCCCGACGCTCATAGGATCCCTGCGCTAAAAAACACTATTGCGGTTTAGTAAAAGGGGCCATAGTGCAAAATATAGACAGCAGATATAAATTCTCAAAACGGACACAGTTTGATCACTAAATTGAAAATAAGATCATTTTTCCTACCGTGATTTCATGAGTCTCTGGTTGCACTTCCTTCTGACTCAGTGGTCTCAAACTAGCGGCCCGCCAGGTACTATTATGAGGCCCTCGGTATGTTTATTATAATCACAAAAGTCAAATAAAACAGATACCAGCTACGGATTGGTACACTTATCGACAGCTACATCATTATTTGACATAGTTAACACCACCTGTTTTGAATGAGGACATGCAGGAGAAGATGTCCGAGGCTTTGTGTCTCACTGCTCAAGTTCCTATCCCGCTGAGATTCCACCATAAATATCTCCAGGAAATTGCAGGAGATTTGGACTATGCAGAACTTGCCCGGAAGTGGACACTGGATCTTCATGTCCCTATTACGCCCGACATGATTAGGCAGAGGATCTGCCTAGGTATCAAATATATTTTTCAAGCGACGGAAAAAGAAAGAAATTACAAATTTTTGTTGAGAGCCTATTGTGCACCGAATAGGGCTTATAAGATGAAGATTTGTGGTAGTGATCATTGTATTAAATGTCTCCAGGCGCATGCTACTCTTGGACATATGTTTTGGACCTGTCCTTATATCTCTACATTTTGGACGCAACTCTTGACTTATGTAGGGGGCCTCTGGAAATGTGTTTGGCGCTTACATCCTAACTTTCTTTTTACCCTGAATGCACGTCTGCATCCTTTACGCCTGGCTGTAAGGCTTTCCTTCGTAGGGCTATTTTGCTTAGAAGAAGAGTATCTTGGCTTGTTGGATTTCTCAATGGAGATCCTTCATGATACAACAAGCCTTACTGGAACGCGGAGATATTCTTGATTTGGACTCTCAAACAGGTCATCTATTTGTACAATGCTGGACTCACTTTTTGTGATACTTTGACTTCTTACCTTAGAGAAAAATTTGGTATTGACTTGCTTGTTTGATATCTTGACTGTTTCTACTTTGCTTTGTTTGTATTGATTGCTGCTGCTCCTGGGAGTGGGTGGGTAGAGGGAGGGAGAGTGGTGGGGTTGTGGGGGGACAGGGATATAGATGGGTTGTTTGATGCTGTTTAGTGGGAGTTTACTACCTTTTTTGATGTATTTGTTTGCAATTATGCTCACTGTACTGTTGTGAAACTTGAATATAAATGATTTAAATATAACGTCATCTGCCTTGACCTCTTTTAAAAAACAACCAACCAACCAACCAAATATAAATTATAATTAACATTTTCTCTGTGTACAGTGTGCTTTGTGTTTTTTAAAATTTTATTTATGGTAGATCATTTTGACTTGGTCATTTTAAAAGTAGCTTGCATGCCAAAAAAGTGTGGGCACTAGTGCTGCCCGATTCATGATTCGAATCGATTCACCGATTCATTTCGGGTGAATCGATTCAAATCGATTTACCCCGCCAAAAAAAATTGGCCTCCCGATTCGTTGACTGACCCTCCCCACTCACCCTCTAAAGCAGGAGCGGCAGCGCTGCCTTTTGCTGGCCTGCCACTCCTGCTTTAGAGGGCGAGTGGGGAGGGTCAGTTGGGAAGTGGCTTACCCGCTGGCCTCCTGCTGCTGTGCTGTCCGTCTTCCCCACTGGCCTCCCGAATCAATCTTCCTAATTTCAACAGCCTGCAATAAGATAGCTGGCGCTAGTGATCTTTGCAAGCTGCTGTACGTCTTCGGAGCGTCTTCTCTCTGCCGCGGTCTCGCCCCTTCTCTGACGTCAGAGAAGGGGTGGGACCGCGGCAGAGAGAAGACGCTCCAAAGCCATACAGCAGCTTGCAAAGATCGCTAGCGCCAGCGATCTTATTGCAGGCTGCTGAAGTTAGGAAGATTGATTCGGGAGGCCAGGGGGAACAGCAGGCCTTCTGGAGGGGGGTGTAGTCCTTCGTGGGGGGGGAGGGTGCAGGCCTTCAGTGGAGATAGGCAGGCAGGCCTTCAAAGCGTGGGGGGGGGGGGAGACAGGCAGGCAGGCCTTCAGGGGGATGCAGGCCTTTGAAGGGGGTGCAGGCCTTCAAAGGGGGGGACAGGCCTTCAGGGGGGGACAGACCTTCAAGAGGGGGACAGGCAGGCAGGCCTTCGGGGGATGCACCGATACAGGCCTTCAGGGGGGACAGACAGGCAGGTCTTCGGGAGGATGTAGGCCTTCAAGGGGGGACAGGCCTTCAGGGGGAGGTGCAGGCCTTCAAGGGGGGCCCTGGTGTAGAAGTACACAGAGGGAGGGAGGGAAGCGGGGGTTCAAAGAGACGTGCATATGCCGGACTTTGGGGGAGAAGAAACAATGGGTCTGAAAATAGAGGAGAGGAAGAGAGATGATGGACAATGGGATTCAGGGAGGGAAGGAACAGAAAGGGAGAGAAGTTCAACACAAGGGATGGTGTGGAGGGGGGATAGAGATACTGGATAGGAGGGTAGTTGGGAAAAGAAAGGGAGAGATGGTGGACCCTGGGGTGGTGGGGAAGGAGAGAGAGATGCTGGATGAAAGGGTAATTAAGAAAAGATGGATCTGTGGATGGAGACGAAAAAAAAAGAAAGATACCAGACCTCCGGGGGAGGGAAGGGAAACAGAAGGGGAGGACAGAGATGGCAGATGGATGGTTAGAATGGAGAAAGAAGAAAGAAGGAGACCTGGCAAGCAAGTTATCAGAAGACAACCAGAGCCTGGGACCAACAAGATTTGAATGACCAGACAACAAAAGGTATAAAACTAATTTTATTTTCCCTTTTGTGATTACAATATGTCAGATTTGAAACGTGTATCCTGCCAGAGCTGGTGTTAGACCGCAAATGTGAGCTAGGATTTAAGAGAGAGGAAAAGTCTTTTTTGTTTGTTTATTTTGTTTACACCACAGTGCCAGTGTGGTTAGGAGAAGGCAAAGGGGGTGAAGAGGCTATAAAAGTGGTGAAGAGGCTATAAAATAAACCCACCAGGATGTTTGAAAAAAACACCCAATTGGGCAGGAAAATCGAATCGAATCGAAAAACCAATTCAGTAGGCTGAATCGAATCAAAAAATTTTTTCCTGAATAGGGCAGCATTAGTGGGCACCCCTGTTCAAGAAAATCATATTTGCTCAAGAATATTACATATTTTGAATTTCCTCTATGTCATCTTTTGTCTCCTGAGATATTATGGTGTAGATATTTAAAGCAGGTATTACAGTTAAAAATAGAGGAATTGATTATTTCTGAATGTTAACATATTTTTGTTCCTCAAGCTGAGATGGCCAAAGAGGGGGCAAAAGAAGGAGACAATTTAGAATCAATTAATTTGACACATTTCTTAGAATCCTCTCAGAAGGAAATTGCCACTAGGGCTACCCTCCAGGTTACCTTCTTGACTTAACAGGAAAAGATCAATAATTTTGAAGATGTATTTTTAGAAAAGGGCCCTATATTGGAAGCAGCAACATAGTGGAGCCACACATGCGTGGGAGAAGGCAATGGCAAACCACTCCTGTACTCTCCTGTGAATCATCACAAGATGGATTCCTCAATGTGTGTGTTGCCATGAGTCGGTGGCATAATCCATCCATCCATCCATTTTTAGAAAAAAAGATATTCAGTTTTGTGATCGTCCAGTTCAGATTTTTCCCAGATATGACTAGGATCACACAGCTACAAATCAAAAGGAGTTTCTGAAATTGAAAACCAGGGTAACAGATTTAGGAGAAGACAACTGATCCTCTCTTCTCTCTCCCCTCTATAGTGATTAACTTGTTCTATTGATCACTCTCTCCTCAAAAATGGATTTCCTGTCCTATTAACCCTCTTTCTTCCTCCCCTCTTAAAGTCAATCAATTTGTACCTTTGCTTAATCTTTGTAAACCGCATAGAACTTCACGGTATTGCGGTATATAAGCTGTTATTATTATTATTATTTTTTCCCTCCAGTTTCCTTGTAAAAGTCATGTCTTTTGGTTCGCTCTTATCAGAGACTGCGGCACTCATCTCTCATCTGGTGGCAATATTAAGAAGTGCATGACATATACTTTCAAACGTATATATTAGATTTCCAGAGTTGGCACATTTTTGAGAGGAAAAAAAAATAGTTGCTATGACTTACGACTCAACCCTCAAATTACTTTGATCCTAATCTAATCTAATCTAAATCTTGGGTTTATATACCGCATCATCTCAGCTTCAAACATTATTGATTGAAAAAGAAGCATCTGTTGAGGGGTAATGTAAGTGGATATAAAAAGATTTAAGAAGCTGTATGATGAAGGTGGGAGTGGGTTTTATCTGTTTAATTCAATTTCTTGTATAATATTTTGATTGCTTATTCCCATTGATGTGGACTATGATTTCTTTGTACGTCATTTGTGTAAAATAGATATAAGTATAAATACAAATAAAAGAAAAAAGGTATAGAGAAGGACAATGAAAATGATCAAAGGGATGGGACAACTTCACTATGAGGAAAGGTTAAAGCAGAGGGGGCTCTTCAGCTCAGGGGAGATGTGATAGAGGTCTATAAAATACCGAATGGAGTGGAGCAGGTAGATGTAAATCACTGGTTTACGCTCCAAAAATACTAGGACAAGGGAGCATGTAATGAAGCTACTAGTAGATTTAAAACTACTGGTAACTGGAGAAAATATTTATAAACTCTGGAATTTGTTGCCAGAGAATGTAGTGAAAGCAGTTAACTTGGCAGGATTTAAAAAAAAAAAAAAAAGTTTAGATAACTTCTTAAAATCAAAGTCCATAAGCCATTGTTAAAATAGATGTGGGGAAACCTACTGCTTATTCCTAGGATAAGCAGCATTAAATATGGTTTTACTTAGAGAATGACACAGGGACCATTTTTTCCCCCGTCCCCACAGGAACTCATTTTCCAATCCCATCCCCGCAAGTTCTTTTCCTGTCCCTGATCCATTCCTGCAAGCTCTGTCCTCAACTGCTCAAGCCTCAAACACTTTAAAATCTTTAAGTGTTCAAGGCTTGTGCGATTAAGACAGAACTTGCAGGAATGGGGCAGGGACAGTGACAAAACTCACGGGGACGGAGAAACTGAGATCCTGCGGGGATGGGAAAAAATTGATCCCCATGTTTTACTCCTTGGGATCTTGCCAGGTACTTGTTACCTGGGTTGGCCACTGTTGGAAACGGGATATTGGCTTAATGGACCCGAGATCTATCCCCGTATGGCAGCTCTTATGTTCCTGATGAATGTTAGGAATTATTTGCTCTCAGCCACCGCTGCACACTGAGCAGAGGGTTTCAACCTATCATTGATGACACCTTGGTCCCTTCCTGGGCAGGGACTCCTAAAGTGAAACCTAGCATCATAAAGCTATGGTTCAGGCTCCTCTTTAATACATGGATCACTTTGCACTTACTCACATTAAATGTCATCTGTCATTTTGATTCTTCACCTCACAAGGACCTCTTGCAATTTTTCACAATTCTCTTGCAATTTCACAATTTTAAAGAACTTTGCGTTGTCAGCAAATTTAGTTACCTCACTGGTTATTCTCATCTCTAGATCATTGATAAAAATGTTAAAAAGCAGTGGCTCCGGCACAGATCCCTGGGAAATCTCACTAATCTACTCTTCTCCATCAAGAACACTGACCATTTAACTGTACTTCTCTATTTTCTATCTTTTAACCAGTTTTTACATTACATTACATTAGGGATTTCTATTCCGCCTGTGCCTTGCGGTTCTAGGCGGATTACAATGTAGAAAATATCTGGGATATTCCAGTAGTTACATTTTCAAAAGGCATTTTGACAGGTGGTGGGGAAGGAGAGAGAGATGCTGGATGAAAGGGTAATTAAGAAAAGATGGATCTGTGGATGGAGACGAAAAAAAAAAGAAAGATACCAGACCTCCGGGGGAGGGAAGGGAAACAGAAGGGGAGGACAGAGATGGCAGATGGATGGTTAGAATGGAGAAAGAAGAAAGAAGGAGACCCTGGCAAGCAAGTTATCAGAAGACAACCAGAGCCTGGGACCAACAAGATTTGAATGACCAGACAACAAAAGGTATAAAACTAATTTTATTTTCCCTTTTGTGATTACAATAGACATAATCGCGGAAGACAAAGGCGCGTGCCGACAACTGAGCGCAAGACGGAGGTGCGCGCTGAAGAAAATTACTGTTTTTAGGGGCTCCGACGGGGGTTTTTGTTGGGGAGCCCCCCACTTTATTTAATACAGATCGCGGCAGCGTTGTGGGGGGTTTGGGGGGTTGTAACCCCCCCCCCATTTTACTGGAAACTTAACTTTTTCCCTAAAAACAGGGAAAAGTGAAGTTTTCAGTAAAATGTGGGGGGTTACAACCCCCCAAACCCCCCACAACGCGGCGCGATCTGTATTAAGTAAACGCCCCCCCCCCTCGGAGCCCTTAAAAACAGTAATTTTCTTCGGCACGCGCCTCCGCGCTGCACTCAATTGTCTGCGCGCGCCTTTGTCCCGGCGCGCTTTTGACCTGACACCATTTTGACAAGTACCTCATGATTTAAAGAGTAAAGGAGATGGGACTTGAAATGCTGCTTTTTCTGTGTGTAATTACAATCAAAGCGGTTTACATGTTTTAGGCAGGTACTTATTTTGTACCAGAGGCAATGAAGTCACAAGGAGCTGTAGTGGGAATTGAACTCACCACCGCTGGGTGCTGAGGCAGCTGCTCTAACCACTAGGCCACTTTAATCCATAATCCATACTAAGGGCTTCTTTTACTAAGGTGCGCTAGCGTTTTTAGCACATGCTACGCGGCTAAAACTAACGCCAGCTCAATGCCATTTTCACAATCCATCTACACGGAGGACCTAAGAGAATCTGGTTCCGCACTGCTCAATTCCCCTGAGGAAGCCACATGAGGTGAAACGGTGGCCCCGTTGGGAACCAGTGCTGACGAGTAAACAGATAAGTGCTTCTAAAATTGTGCACTATCTATTAAAGATTTCTATATTTATTTCTTAAAAAAATAGAAAAAGAAAAAACAGAAAAAGAATATTTAAACAAATAACTCTAAATGTAAACTTCTGCCTGCTGCCAATGAACGAGAGCTTGACTGATGAAATGCAATATATTGAAAAGCTTTGCTAGATGATTCAGTCTCTGAGGCACGGCTAAGTTTACCAAGAAATTACCCAGGAAGTAATTGTGTACCATAGAATTCAATTGATACTTCCCTAGTATTTGTAATTTGGTTTCACCAACACAGAGATTTAGGAATTTACCAGCTGGTAAACCCAACCTCAGTGCCGGCCAAAATAGTGGAAACAATTATAACAAATCATAAATTGTGGAACATAGACAAACATGATTTAATAGGACAGAGTTAGCATGGGTTCAGTCAAGGGAGGTCCTGCATCACCAATTGGCTTGACTTTAAAGGTGTGAATAAACATTATATCTAGATTTTCAGAAAGCTTTTGATAAAGTTCCTCATGAAATGCTTTTGGGAAAATTAAAGAGTCATGGGATAGGAAGCAATGTTCAGTTGTGGATTAAGAATTTGTTTTCAGACAGAAAACAGAGGGTAGTGTTAAATGGTCATTTTTCTCAAGAGAGGAGGGTAAATAGTGGAGTGCCACAGGGACCTATACTGAGACCGGTGCTATTTAACTTATTTATAAATGATCTGGAAATTGGAACAACTGAGGTGATTGAATAATTTAGGGCTCCTTTTACAAAGGTGTGCTAGCGTTTTTAACGCACACACCGGATTAGTGCGCGCTAGCTGAAAATCTACCGCCTCCTCAAAAGGAGGCGATAGCGGCTAGCGCATGCAGCAATTTAGTGTGCGTTATTCTGCGCGTTAAAGCTCTAGCGCTGCTTTGTAAAAGGAGCCCTTAGTGTCGTCTGCAAATTTAAAGTTCTTAAAATGCATGAAAAATTACAGGCAGACCTGAAGAAACTGGAGGATTGGGCATACAAATGGCAGATGAAATTTAATGTAGACAAATGCAAAGTGATGCACATTGGGAAGAATAACCCAAATCATAGTCACCAGATGGTAGGGTCCACCTTGGGGGTCAGCGTCTAAGAAAAAGACTTGGGTGTCATTTTTGACAATACACTGAAACCTTCCGCCTAATGTGTGACGGCAGCCAAAAAAGCAAAAAAGATGCTAGGAATTATTAGAAAAGGGATAGCAAACAAGATTAAGAATATTATAATGCCTCTGTATCACTCCATGGTGCGACCTCACCTTGAGTATTGCGCTCAACTCTGGGTCGCCGTACCTCAAAACAAGATATAAAGGAACTAGAAAAGGTTCAATGATGAGCAACAAAGATGATAACGTGGATGGCATTCCTCTCATATGAGGAAAGACTAAAGAGGTTAGGGCTCTTAAGCTTCGAAGAGAGACAGCTGAGAGGAGATATGATTGAAGTCTATAAAATCCTGAGTACAAGTGAATTGATTTATACTCCAAAGTTTGATTTTTGGTCTTAAAAAATATGATCGTGTCAGTCCTTATTATGCCAAACTGCATTGGCTGCCATTTGGGGCCAGAGTGTTTTTTTAAGTTTGGGTGTATCTGTTATAACTGGCGCTTTTTGGATTATTGCCCTCTTATTTGGTTACTTATTTGAAACTGTCTTATTCAATAAAATGTACTAGAAATTCAGGTATGTTCATCTTCCCTACCCCAAAGGCCTGTCGTTATAAGACTTTTTTGGACAGGACATTGGAGTATCAGGCTGGGAAGATGAACTCCTGGTTAAGCCCGTTGATTGCTCAATCCTACTCTTACTTTACATTTAGGAAATTATTAAAAACTTACTTATTTGATAAACAATAATGCTGATTTTTAATATTTCCGATGAGGTTTTTAGTTTTTAATCTTTTTTAACTTGCGTTTTAATTCATAGCAATATTTGAAATTGTATTTTAACTAATGCTGTATTAGACTGATGTAGCGCTTTTTTGAAACTGTATCTTTTGCTGAAATGTCTCAGTTTTCCTGTTGTGAACAGCCTAGAACTGTTGGCAGGGCGGTATACATGAAAATAAATTATTATTATTAAATTACAAAGATTAGGCGATACTCGAAGTTACAGGGAAATACTTTTAAAACCAATAGGAGAAAATATTTTTTCACTCAGAGAATAGTTAAGCTCTGGAACACACTTCCAGAGGATATGGTAAGAGCAGTTAATGTAGCTGGTTTTAAAAAAAGATTTGGACAAGTTCCTGAAGGAAAAGTCCATAGTCTGCTATTGAGTCAGACCGGGGGAAGCTACTGCTTGCCTTGGATTGGTAGCATGGACTGTTTCTACAATTTGGGATTTTGCCAGATACTTGTGACCTGGATTGGCCACCGTGAACATGGAATATTGGGCCAGATGGACTATTGGTCTGACCCAGTAAGGCTATTCTTATGTTTGTTCATCCTCTCAAAAGAAATGCAGTAGATTGGCGAGGCAAGATTCCACTCGACTAAATCCATGTTGGCTTTTTCTCATTAATCCATGCTTATGTTCTGTTATTTTGTTCTTTATAAATAGTCCACCATTTTGCCTATCACCAAAGTCAGACTCACTGGTCTATAATTTTCTGAACTCATTGAGAGCACACACTTTATCTTAGAAGCACTTGGCACTCTAACTATATTGAGTGCACTTAGGAGGAAATAACTTTTCATCAGGATTAATAAACCAGGAATGAGTATGCACTTACTTAAAGCACAGAGCAACAAAAAGGGAGGAAGGTCCAACCTTGTCTGCAGAAAAAAACAACCAGGAACAAACAAAAAAAGGAACTGCAGATAAGTACAAGATGCAGGGGAAAATTTATTGTGACAAATATAAATATATAAAAACCTTTTTACCAAACAATGGACCCGACACGGTCCATGTTTCAGACAAACCTTCGTCGGGGGTCCAAGATGAAAAAAGGTTTGGAAAAATATGCCACAAAAAATTATAGAGTAAAAAATGTCATAAACCAAAAGGTCCGATGCGCCGAGAATTGCCAACTGCTGTAAAGCAGTTCCTTTTTTTGTTTCTTACTTAAAGCACAGCCATCAAGATGGAACAAGACAGTAGTATCAGGCCTGAAGATAATATATGATACACAAGAGTGTGCACTCACTCTTCCCACTACTCACTCTTGTGACATTGGAGGTAATGTAAGATACTACATGTTGGGGAAAATAGCTCAGTGCCAAGGAGCCAAGATAATCAAATGGATTTGCTTCTCAAATCTCTTAAAGAATCATTTTCAAACACAAATATTATTTTCAGTGATGCACAGGAAACCACCAGCTTATAGCAAAGTCAAATGAGACGCACAGAGTGCAGACATGTTAACTTTATCAAGCTGCTCAGACATAGTGAAAATAAATTTAGGTCAAAAGCAGATCAGGAGATCACCGAAGGGTCCCTGTCTCACGAAACTCACTGCGACACTGAAATCATTATGTACCGATACGGAGCTGGTGCTCTGAGAAAGCTTCAACATAGCTGAAAACCTGCTCTGCAGCTTAAACGAACAAAACAAGCACCCAAGATCAGAGGTGATGACATTATAAAGGAGAATTTATCTTGTTGGATCACAGTCTAGTGAGGATGAGTTCAAGGTGACCTTCACTACCTCCATGACCAACAAATGCAGGGATTTAGAATTGGGAGCAAGTTGCAAAAAATAAAAAATAAAAATAAAAAAAACCCCAACAAAACAAAAAAAACCCCACTCAAAAAAAACACCATAAACCACCACAAACAAACAACCTACACCACTTCCTAAAGTGAGAAGCTCTTTAACATTTCATCTAACCACCCTGTTTATGAAGAAAGTAAAGCAGAGCATGTAGTATGCATTTCAGGGTTAGACTGACGTCATGGGAACATGAGGGCAAATGAAAACGTACTATAGCCAAGCTCGAGAAAATAAGCATCTCCCCTCCTGCAAAGTTTAAGTGGCAGATATTTTACACAGAGATTTTGACTAGGCCCAGTATCTCATCGAGTTTCTCTCTTCAAAAAGAACTCAAATGGCAACTTACAGAATAAACACACACTTTGAAAATTAAAATTAAAATTAACGCAGATTTGCTGGTCACATTCTTGTTAACAGCAGCAGGTGAATTCTCTGATCATGCGGTCATCATTGTGCTTTTCAACAGCATGTATCTTACCAAAATTTTGATACCATCTTTTCCCAAAGAATGAGCTACAAAACGGTTTACAAAAGTAGGTGAGGCCTACACCAGCATTCATGGGCAAGTTCTTCTTCTTTTTTTTTTTTTTTTTTTTACAATGGTGATACATGTCAAGGAGGGTGTTTTCTAGCTTGAATATACAGTTTAATCAGATATATATTGCACACACACACACATAGTGGGAGCTTCACCAACTTTCATCTACCTACTGCCACGCCTGAGGCACAGCCCATCATTACAAGTGCATTTCTTCATTTCAGCAGTTTCTGCACTGGGTTTAGACAAAGCTGGAATTTGCCCACAGACCAGTCTTGCCAGATTCACATGTCAATTGTTTCCTTCGTGCTATGCAAGTAATTCGTTCCATGCCACAGCTACAAGTTACTGCACATTCCCTCAAGGACACTCCCTTAGATAGCTAAAAGGGACATTATTGTGCCAATAAGGGTCCAAAAATAAAGGAACTTACTTGGGTGGGGGGGGGGAAGCAACCCATTTTTTTTCTGCCATGTTCTCTGTTTTGAGACAGCGTTCTGCTCTATTTTTTGTTTTAAATTTCCACTCCTCAGAACACCGAGCTTGGCTTCTCAGCTTAACAGAACCATTTATACTGATAATAGATCTACCCTTGCATAAGAGAGCTACATTACGATTCTACCCACTTCTAGGGCTTGAGACCTTTAACAGAACAGCTATAACCTTTGTGCAGACTATGGGCTGCCTAAGCTCAGATCATTAGAAGCAGAAAACTCTCCCAAACTGAACAGCTGCTCTAATATCACTTTCCAGATATGGATTTGAAATCTCCATTCTCCATATTTTCCATATACATCGAGATGGAAATGCCTCCCCCCCCCCTTTCAAGAGGCACAAGATAATTAAAAGATTAACATTCAATTGACAAAGAGTGCAGATCATGGAGGGGGTTATTCTGAAACACTGGTAGTAGAACCCCACAATAGAATATATTTGCCTCCAAAACATGAAGTATATGAAAGCTTTTGCATAAGACTCAAAATGTACGTTCCATTCCCTTTCCCCTTGGGTTTCAAGCCTAGTTGCCAAGTCATTTTAATTCTGCTAAATGAGCTAGAATTTCAAGTCCCCGTGGCTTAAAATGATCGATTCAGAGATTGTGAGAATTAGATTTCAGTGGTGAGAGAGGGAAGTCGGGTCTGTTTTACTGACGAAGCCGATCAAGAATCAAATACAGTAGAAACCAAGGAGGCATCTCTATACAGAGGCCAGGCCTGACATTACTGCAAAACTGCTCATCACCATGGCAGAAAGAATTTCATTCTAAATCAACCTGTAAAAGAAATGGGTACACTTGGATTTCAGCAATACCTAGTTTATTGCATAATAAAAATGAAGCATCTGGCACAATATGTACTTAAGTCTGCAGTGCATTAGCATTTCAGGACTGTCAGCTTATTCTCCAAAATGTTAACGTTGATAACACAGCAGAAGTCAGAATGCAGTAATGTGTCCCTTGAACTACTCCCAGGTGCTGCATTTCTTTCACGCACAGTGCTTCACCTCACCTAGACTGTACTGCTCTCTTTGGTATTTGCAGCCCAGATGTGCGACTATGCTTCACTAAATCCGTCCTCGCACTATCCATAGAAGATGCAAACATAGGTGGTGGGGAGGAATCCAGTGATGCTTAAAGAATGGTCTAGAATTTTACAGCTAATATTTAAAGCTGAAATAATATAGGCTCATGCATTTGGGCTGCAAAAAAAACACAAGGGAGTGATTCAGTATGGGGAGGGGAAGTATTTCTGTGCATGAAAAAAGAACGGATCTTGGACGCGATTGCATCTTATGCTTTTAAGGTTGTCAAACAGATAGAAAAAGAGAATGGCAAAAGCTAAAAGGATGTTTGGATGCCAAGTGAGAAGAACGGACAGCAGGAGGAAGGAGATGATACTGCCTCTGTATAAGTCTTTGGTGCACCCCATTTAGAGTACTGTGAACAATTCTGGAGACCACACTGTGGGAAAAAAAGATACTTATGAACAGGATGGAGTATGTTCAGAGGGCAGCTACTAAAATGGTCAGTGGTCATCATAAAAGCATATGAGGCACAAAGATCTCCATATATATATATATATTTTGGAAGAAGAAAAGCAGTAGAGGGAGATATAATAGACATTTAAATACTGTACCTCTGTAGGATGACATGCACAGGAGGTGAGTCAATTGGAAGAAAGCTCTGGAATGAGGGGGCATAGGATGAAGGTGGAAGGGAAGGGAACAGACTCGGGAACAATCTAAGGAAATCCTTTCCATAAATAAGTGTGGTAGATGCATAGATAGCCTCCTGGTGGAGGAGATATGGACACAAGAACTGTATCTGAATTCAGAAATGCATGGGACAAAAGGATCTCTAAGGAATAGGAAGGTATTGTGGAGTTTATGGATGAGAAGACTGAAAAAAAGTTGTTCATTTGGTATCTGCCATAATTTGCAATTTTTTTATGCCACACCTCCCCCCCCCCCCCGAGAATAGATAAGTAACCAGTATTTGCTCAACCCAGAATGCATATATGAACCTTACATCAATTCATGCTTTTGCCTAATTCCAATTCATCCAGAGTGCATTTCTTAAGCCAGTCCTGGAACACCCCCGCATCCAGTTTGTTCACAATAAAAGCACAGCATGCAGCAGTCTCTCATACATATTCAGTGTGGATATCCGGAAAACCTGATTGACCTAGGGTCCCTCAGGACTGTCTTGAAGAACACAAGCCTAAAAGCTCAACCACTCCCCAAGCATATCTTACCAGCAATTGTTCTCCCACTTCCAACATCACCCTAAATCCTTAAAAATCTGAAACATTGAGTAAAATCCTTCCATTCAGCCTTGCTCTCCCCCCCCCCCCCCCCCCCATATTTGGGCCTTCCCTATAAGTCAGGTCTTTCAGGCCAGAAAATATCAATTCATAAAAGAAGGGGAAGAGTTTAGTTCTAGCTGAGACCAGTAAAACCCAAAACAGATCACCTTTCTAAGCCTCAGAGCTCTAAACCCGTAAGAGAAGAATCAATGAAGCCCAAAATATAATCCTAAAACCATATGTGCTGTGTACAGGGGTGGGGGTGGGGGGTTGGGAGGGAGGTATAGCACAAGTTTACAAGTATCATGACTTATCTTTTAGATAGGTTACTTGTTGTAGGTTATAGGTGACGGTGCTCAGTTAAGGCCAGCAGAGAGCCCTACATGCTTGGTCTGACATCCAGAATTTGTCACAACTAAAGCTGCCAGTGTCTTAAATTACCTCCCACCGCTTTAAAAGCATTCAGCATGCATTGGAAAGAGAGAATAGAAAAGAATTTCAAAACAAATCTAACACAAAGCAGCTGACTTCCAAAGGCATTATGCAGGAGACAAGCAGTATAACCTTACCCAATAGTTAGAATTGAGGAATCGTCCAGAAGTGTTCACACAACCCCAATACAGGTCTGTAGCTAAAGGGTGGGATGGGGGGCGGGGCAGTAATATGATGCTGGCAAGCTCAGTGCACGAGGGAGTGAGAGGGAGCTGCACACAGACTGCATTTAAAGGCAGGACTGTTATCCATTCAGGAGTGGCCTTTGGATCCCATTCCCAGCACCAGATTCTGGGCGCGGAGGGAAGGGGAGGCTTGAGAGAGGGCTAGAGCTTATAAACAAGCAATCACAACCCAACTCTGTGCCCATATTATTTTATTAGTAGTCTGCTCTAGAGCTGTACTGAATAGCACATTTTTTCAGCCGAATTTGAATAAAGGGCATTTGGTTTCAAGTGTTTATTTCAGTAGGATTTAGCACAGTACATTTGCGGCAAATCAAAATCGAACACGAATATTTGGTACAGCCATAATTCATACCGGACTCAAAAGTTTTCACTCATAGCAGCTTTGCAGATGAGGGGGCAACTGATTTTTGTTCTGTACTACCAAAAACATGCAGATCCTGCAACGCTTCACTACAAAAAGTGGAGGCTGAAACCTTTGTGCCAGTCAACACAACACGTCTGGACCAGATCCTGCATTTGTAATCCCAGAACGCCTGCCCCAGCACACGCACCTGACAGAATTTGTATGTAATCCTAAATAAAAAATCATTACCATTAGCTGGAACTTCTCATTGTTGCCTTTTCAGAATCAGACCCCTTTTAAAGAGCTCATGGACATCTCCAAAGAGCATTTTATATAGTTGTCTTTTTTTTGGTGGGGGGAAGAAGAAAATGGAAATGAATTTTGACAACTGATCTCCGATGACTCTGATGATTGATCTTTACAGATAAGAAATGGTGACCAGCAATTTCAGAAAAGGGCTGGACCATGGCTCTTTAGAAAACTGCACTGCGGTGGCTCCTGTGGAAAACAGGTCAGCTGGGAAGTTAGGAGGAAGCCACAAAGCATCTCTCTCTGCTTCGGCTATAAGCTCTAAAGTGTTTCCCCTTTCTGCAAGAAGACCACCAGGAAGAGAGAAAGCAGCTGCTGTGGAAAACCTGGAAATAATAAAAATGTCTCATTCCGTTCTGTGCAGACCCGTAAAGAAAACTATAATGGATTGACCCATAGAAAGATTACAGAAAGTGTTTACAAATTCCCATATAAAGCAGTTCTTCCAAGAATCTTCACCATATGTTTGCCATGAAATCTTAATAAAATTCAACCCTGGTGGCACAGCAGGCAGGCTTTTTTCAATTCCTCTCAAGGACTTTAGAAACCTCAAATTTGTGGTTTTGTTGCTCCTTTCAAAAAAAATAAAAGGCGACCACTTTGCCTGAATGTGAATGCAGGGTGGGTCTAGTTTCAATTACATAGAAACATGACGGCAGATAAAGGCCAAATGGCCCGTCTAGTCTGCCCATCTGCAGTAACCATTATCTCTTTCTCTCTCCAAGAGATCCCACATGCCTATCCGAGGCCCTCTTGAATTCAGACAGTCTGTTTCCACCACCTCTTCCGGGAGACTGTTCCACACATCTACCACCCTTTACGTAAAAAAGTATTTCCTTAGATTACGCCGGAGCCTATCACCTCTTAACTTCATCCTATGCTCTCTCATTGCAGAGTTTCCTTTCAAATGAAAGAGACTTGACTCATGCACATTTATATTACATAGGTATTTAAACGTCTCTATCAAATCTCCCCTCTCCCGCCTTTCCTCCAAAGTATACAGATTGAGATCTTTAAGTCTGTCCTCATCGCCTTATCACGAAGACCATACACCATTTTAGTAGCCTTCCTCTGGACCAACTCCATCCTTTTTATATCTTTTTGAAGGTGCAGCCTCCAGAATTGTACACAATATTCTAAATGAGGTCTCACCAGAGTCTTATACAGAGGCGTCAATACCTCCTTTTTCCTATTGGCCATACCTCTCCCTATGCAACCTAGCATCCTTCTAGCTTTCACCGTCACCTTTTCAACCTGTTTGGCCACCTTAAGATCATCACATACAATCACACCCAAGTCCCGCTCTTCTGTCATGCACATAAGTTCTTCACCCCCTAAACTGTACCGTTTCCTCTGGTTTTTGCATTCCAAATGCATAACCTTGCATTTCTTAGCATTAAATTTTATCTGCCAAATTTCAGACCATTCTTCAAGCTTCACCAGTTTTTTCTTCATGTTATTCACACCATCCAGCGTGTCTACTCTATTGCAAACCTTACCCGACAACCCTTCAGCGATATCATTTATAAAAATGTTAAAAAGAACAGGCCCAAGAACAGAACCTTGAGGCACACCACTGGTAGCATCCTTTTCCTCAGAGCAATCTCCATTGATCACAACCCTCCGTCACCTTCCACTCAACCAGTTCCTGATCCAGCCTGTCTCTTTAGGACCCATCCCAAGGGCACTCAGTTTACACCACATCTAGCACACATCCTCTATCCAATTCAATGGTCACACAGTCAAAGTGAATCCATGTTGCCTCCAGTCCTGTAATCCATAGGATTCCAGAAACTTGACCATTCTGTTTTAAAAGTGTTTCCATTAATTTGTTTACCACAGAAGTCAGACTTACCGGCCTGTAATTCTCTACTTCTTCCTTACCTCCACTTTTGTGTAGAAGGACCACATCCGCCCTTCTCCAATCCTCCGGTATTATTCCTGACTCTAGAGACTCATTGAAAAGGTCAGTCAGTGGAGCTACCAGAACTTCCCTAAGTTCCTTCAGTACCCACAGATGTACACCATCCGACCCCATTGCTTTGTCTACCTTTATTTTAGCTAGCTCCTCACGAACACAACCCTCTGAAAATTGATCAGGGTCTATTACTTCTCCATCCCTATTCACGTTTGTCTTCTGTGGTCCCGGTCCCAGTGCTTCAGCCGTGAACACAGATCAGAAATATTTGTTAAGCAATTCGGCCTTTTCTTATCAGCTTCTACATATTCCTCCCCTTCACCTTTGAGTCTCACAATGCCACTTTTGCACTTCTTCCTATTATTAATATATCTAAAAAATGTCTTGTCTTGCTATTTTTTACCTTGTCAGCTATTTTTTCTTCCATTTCCATCTTTGCTTTCCTGACTACACGACCAGCCTCTCAACTTTTTCAGATATTTTTGCCTGTCTTCCTCTTTCTGCAATCTTTTGTAGTTTATGAACGCTAATCTCTTATTCCTTACCTTCTCAGCTACTACTTTTGAGAACCAAAGCGGCCTTCTTTTCCTCTTACTTTTACTTACTTGCCTCACGAAAAGGTTCGTCACCATTACAATCGCTCCTTTCAGTTTTGCCACCGCACTTCTATGCCTTCCAGACGTTCCCAGCCAGACAACAATTCCTTGACGTAAACCCCCATCTGAACAAAGTTAGTTTTCTTTAAAAGTCTTTAAAACCTTTGCTTTTGATTGAGCCCTCTCTATATACACATCTTAATATTAAACCATACCATGCAGTGATTACTGGATGCCAGATGATCACCCACTGTAACATCAGAAACACTTTCTCCGTTTGTAAGCACTTTGTCCAGTATGACCCCCATCCCGCACGTGTTCCATTACCAACTGCTGAAACAGTTTTCCTGGTAGAGAATCCAGGATCTCCCTACTTCTAGAAGACCAGGCAATAGGCATACCCCAATCAACATCCATCATGTTAAAATCACCTATTAGCAAGACTTCCCCTTTTTTAGAGATATTCTTAATGTCTACTATTAAATCTCTATCTACTTCTTCAGTCTGTGAAGGAGGCCTGTATATCACACCAATGTAAATATATTCACCATTCCCTCTTTCCAAATTGATCTACAGTGCCTCTTCTTTGCTCTGCAGATCCTGCAATTGTGTGGCTTTAATATGATCTTTAACATATAATGCTATCCCCCCTCCTTTTCTTCCTATCATCTTTCCTGAACTGATTTTAGCCCAGTATAACTACATCCCAGTCATAGTTCTCCGTGATCACCACTACATCCAACTCTTCTTCTTCCATCACAGCTTCTAGATCCAGAATCTTGTTTCCTATACTTTGAACATTAGTATATACTGTTTTCCAGACATTGCCCCCTTTTCCCATCCATGAAGAGGTATTCAATGATTTACTTATCTGAGGGCTTATACTCACCCGTCACCCTGCCCCATCACTTATAATTTAAAGCCCTCTTCAGTAGATTAGCTAGTCTGCCGGCAAAGACACTTCTTCCCTTCTTTGATAGATGCACACCATCCCTGCTCCATGCATCCCATGGTCCAGGAAACCAAAACGCTTTCGACAACACCATCCACTTAGCCGCGCGTTCATCTCCAGGATGCGAGCTTCTCTGCCCTGGCCTTTACCCTCGACAGAGAGGATGGACGAGAATACCACCTGCGCACCCGACTGCTTCATCTTCTCTCCCAGAGCCACAAAGTCACTTTTGACACATTTGCAGGGGTACCTGGCAGTATCTTTAGTGCCAATGTGAATGAGCAGTATCAGATAGTAGTCGGCAAGCTCTCTATAACATCTTGGATTTTGGCACCAGGCAGACAGCATACCTCTCGTGATATCATGTCTGGTCTGCAGACGGACACTTTTGTAGCCCTCAGAAGGGAATTGCCAACTACCACTACCTTATACCTCCTAGTGGTTACTGATCCAGTAATTATTGGGATCTCAAGCTTTGGTCCTTCTTCTCCTTGGGATGCTCTCATCTCCACCACTTCCAGGATAGCATACCGGTTCTTCAGTTCAAGGGCGGGGGAGTCACAGTACCAATCTTGCAGTTTTCTGTAATCCGAGTCCAGCTGCCTTCCCTCAGCACAGCTCTTCCCCACTGCTGGAAATCTTCAACGCCTCATGAACCATTTCATCAATGTACCTCTTATTCTCACGGATGCTTCTTAGTCTTGCCACCTCCTCTCTCAGTTCTTTTACTTACTTCCTCTAGTCTTTGTATACCCAAAATCTTAGTATCTCAAGATCATTCACGACCAAACAACTTACTCATAACATAATACAAAATTTTATTTGTATACTACAATACACCATGAAATTCAATGCGGTTAACACAAATTATCTAAAAGACCGTACATAATCAGATGGTACAAATTCAAACAGCCTAGAGCAGTGTGTTGCAAACTTTTTAAGCTGCTGGCACATTAATCTCGGGGCTGCGGCTGGAGAGCACCCAGAAATGCGCAGATGTCGACACGATGACATTATGTGCGTGTGTGATGTCATGTCGACTTCTGTGCATGCGCAGGATTCCAGCTGCGGCCCTGAGCCTCCTATTACTGTCGGTGGGGGGAGATGCTGTAGGAGAGGTGAGGAGAAGGAACTGAGGCACCAGCGAGGAGGAGAAGCGCAGGGGATGGGTGACTGACCTCAGGACGTGCCTCTTGCCGCAAGATGCATTTCCTGTAAACAGTCAGCTGGCGCCAGCACCTCTTCTCCTCGCCGGCACCTCTGGGCACACCTGGAATCCTCCAGGGCACATTAGTGTGCCACAGAATACAGTTTGTGTTACACTAGCCTAAAGGCAAGACAGAATCAGCGTCAGATACAATCACAGTAAAAAGTCCAAATAAGTAAACATCCTGAGCTAGAATTATAGATAAAGAGATCCCAAAGATATCTCTATGAGATTATAGAGGTAGCAAAAAAAAACAACAAAAACCCCAAAAAGGGGGGATAGGACGTGGTAAGTATTAGATGTAAGTATTAGATGTATTTACATGGATGGGAAAAGGGGGCAATGTTTGGAAAACAGTATATACTAATGTTCAAAGTATAGGAAACAAGATTCTGGATCTAGAAGCTGTGATGGAAGAAGAAGAGTTGGATGTAGTGGTGATCACGGAGAACTATGACTGGGATGTAGTTATACTGGGCTAAAATCAGCCGTCTGGGGGGGGGAAGAGTTTAGTGACACGCAGAGAGAGCACAGGTTTTGGTGCTCTGCTAGAAACTTATTGAACAGTTATGTTTTTAGTCTTCGCCTAAAATGCATGGATGATGAGGAGTAATTCACCTCTGAAGTCAGTGGCACAACGAGACATAGGGCTCCTTTTACAAAGGTGCGCTAGAACCTTAATGCGCGGAATAGCGCGCGCTAAAATGCCACGTGCGCTAGCCGCTACTGCCTCCTTTTGAGCAGGCGGTAGATTTTTGGCTAACGCGCGCTAATCCGGTGCGTGTGGTAAAACCCGAAGCGCACCTTCGTAAAAGGAGCCCGTACTGTTTTTATTTTAAAGGTTTATAGGCAACCCGTTTTCTCTTCTCCCTTTAGCTCCTTAATCTATGAGTGAACTAGCAGCTCTGCGTGTGTCTCAGAGACACAGGGCACTGCGCTGGAATTAGACAGCCCAGTCTCTTCAGATGGCTCCTGGTACAAAGCCCACCCCCTTTCTTCTTCAGGGTACACTCCTGTAGCTAATTAAATCTACACAATGAGTAAGGTTTTCGTTACAGAACACAGTTCAGATTGTTTCATATTTGAACTGTGGTGTGTGTGTGTTAAACCCCCCTCCCCACAAGCAATATTTCCAGAGTAGCTACAGCCCTAACTTTCTTTGTCCAAAGAATTACAGGAATTTCTACTATTTCGCTTAAGATCAGAAAGGTAATAGGAAGGGGATACCTTTCCTTGCCATGGAAGAGGGTGAAAGATCACCATAGCAAAAACAGACAAACCCCAAACCTGCTGCTTCATTAAGCTCATTTACACAAAGCTACCTGGCTGGAGCGCATGACTGCACAGTGTGTCTGAATGAAACCACAAACAGTTGGCTCGATTCCTTAGAAAACAAAATCCAGCGGCCTACAAGATGAGTCACTTGTACAACTGAGCACAATCATGTAACAAGGAGTCCGGTGCAGCAAGAAGAGTTGCACCATGCTGATCCAACATGTTCGCAGCATGTTAGCAGGGTGCTTCCAACTGGAACCCCTTCAGGTAAAGAGAGAGCAAGAGCTGCCGAGACCTCATGCTAGGAAGGACTACATCCTAGAGCCCTTGCATTAAATCCACACTGCATAACGGTAGGGATAGATTTCTCAAAAAGCAGGGAAGAACCCTCCCTTGGGGGAGCAGCCACACCATCAGGAATAACTACGGTACTGTGCATGGCCCCGTTCTTTTTTTGTAGGCCAGTAGGCCAATGCAATGCCCCTGCAACTCATAACCCTTCCCAAACAACTTAATGATGTAAATTCATAGTAGTTCTAATCTGCAGAGACTGGTATCTCTTGGGCTCCTGCCTGCTCCAGGATGATGGTGTCTCGACCAGTTGGTTGCACTGTGAAAGCAGAGAGATGGTCTCCCCAGGGTACAGATCCTAAATGATATGCAGCATACAGACATCTTCTCAGCTCCTATCCTACCACTATTTATTTTATAACGCTACTAGACATATGCGGCACTGTACATCAGAGAGACAGTCCCTGCTTAAAAGAGCTTACAGTTTAGTCAACACAAACTAGACAAGAAGGTGCATCTATACACAGCGCTCAGGTGGGGGAATTATAGAGAGAATGATGAGACAGATATTGGTATTTAACTGGAGACAGTAATCTTCAACAGTACCTAAACTCAGTGGTGTAGTTTAAGGGGGGGAGGGGTGAACTGCCATGGGCGCCGTCTTTGCAGGAGTGCCTGAGGCCATGGAAGAAAAAGCAGTTTGCCCAAGGTCATTGGCAGAAACAGGAATGGAACCTTGGCCACCCTGGTTCTCAGCTCTAACTTCTAGACCAGGGGATCTCATCGCAGCCGTTTCATCGCGGGATGTTTCATTACAGCTGCGCTGAAATGGCCGCGCTAAATCGTCCCATTCTGCGGTGAGGCAGCCTGATCAAAACAAGAAAGCTTTATACTATCATGGGGAGAATAGGCACCTGCGTATCTTTTTACCTGGCCCACAAGATCAATATGGGTCTGCGGGAAGGAAATGTTTCTGTGATGAGCCACAGGCACAGATCCTGGAAGACCCTGGGATTTCTACGCTCCTAGCTCAGCCGGCCGCAGGATGCTGGAGTGGGACGAGCTGCTGAAGCGAGCGGAGAGAGACTGAGTCAAGTAGGCTAGATCTACTTCCTTGTATGGGAGCAGCTCCTTGGGTGATACATGGGAGGTTGTGAGGGGGGAGCATTGCTCTCCCAAAACCATTAATCATCCTTTAACAGGATGTTCATCGTGCGATGTTTCTCGGGCCGATTCAGCACTGAACTGGCCACGATGAATTGTCCTAGTCCCTCTCCTCAACCCAGTCAGACACACCTAGCCAGTCAAGTTTTCAGGATACCCACAATGAACATACAAAAGATGATTTGCATAGAATGAAGGATGCCTGAAAATTATCTCATCCAACCAAATATAAAATCAATCACCTTCATTGCACACAAACTTCACTCAGAGTGGAGTTAAGATTATTCAATGACCACACAGGGGTTTCTTTGAAAAAGCTGTAGCGAAACGTAGATTCTATGTCGGAGAATCTGCCTCTGCCATTAAGATGAGTATTGCCTTTCATTATTATACAGTTTGAAAATCATGAATAACTATGAATAATAGAGAAACAATTTATTACGATTTAATATAAAATTATTTTCTGACCGATGAAGAAGTTGGTGCATCAGTCTGTTTGAAAAAACAGGGTTTCTTACAGCTAGGGTTACCCATATGGCTCCCGAAAAAGGAGGATGGGATTGAGACATCCGGGTTTTACTTCCATTTGTTTCAATAGATGTCTCAATCCATCCTCCTTTTTCGGGAGCCATATGGTAACCCTACTTACAGCGGCACTGCTGAGGTCACTGAATAATTTACTCCAGTTTGAGTGACGTTTGCTTGCTTTTAAGGTGATCGATTATATTTGGTGTGATGAAATACTTCAGAGATTGAATTATTAGTGCTTGTTGAGATATTGTTTATTGCAAATTGCAGACTCTCTCATGCATATCCACTGAGGATTCTCGCTCTAGGCAATCTCCTTCTACAGAGGGGGTTGATGTAGAGCAGTGGTCTCAAACTCAAACCCTTTGCAGGACCACAATTTGGATTTGTAGGTACTTGGAGGGCCTCAGAAAAAATAGTTAATGTCTTATTAAAGAAATGACAAATTTGCATGAGGTAAAACTCTTTATAGTTTATAAATCTTTCCTTTTGGCTAAATCTTAATAATAATATTGTAATTTATAGCCAAAGAGACAGATGATCAAGAAACTGTTTTATTTTACTTTTGTGATTATGATAAACATACCGAGGGCCTCAAAATAGTACCTGGCGGGCCGCATGTGGCCCCCGGGCCACGAGTTTGAGACCACTGATGTAGAGCGTCACAGAGAAAAGTTGCATACAGATGGCCGAGTATGTGGCTTCTATTGCAAACTTAAAAATCGGTTGCATGCAAAAAAGCTAAACTGATGCAAACTTCATGCACGCAGAACTTGTGTGCTAATCGAGGGGGGGAAGGGAGGAGCCTGCCAGGTATGTGCACAGACTCAATTATAAGCACAGCTTCTTGAGTGCATGCTCAAGAACGACAAATGTGTCACATACATCTACGATGGTTGCTCTGCACATATTTTTTTTTTTAATTTTAAATTTCAAATTTTGACAATCTTTACAAGTCAAAAAAAGAAAAATACAATGTAAAATGAAAATAGATCTCCAAATTATTTAGTAGGTATCACCTTATTACAGAGTATAATTAGTCCACAATATATCTCAGGGAGGTAGCTGAAGAATAAACTGAAATAAGCCAAGGAAACATATCAAGAAGAATTAAGGTGGGGGCCTGAGTGCACTTGAACAATTATTTACTGAGCTACTGAGAACAGCAAAACTCATATTGTAGGTACAGAATGCTCTCTATTTGGAATAAACTTAGACAACTGTTGCAGTTTAAAGAAAACATATCTATTATCTTTATATGTCAGAACGCACTTGCAAGGATATCTGAGTGCAAAAGTTGCCCCTAACTGAACTACCTGGGGTCTCAAAATGAGAAATTGTTTCCTTCTCTTCTGGGTGGAATGAGAGAAATCTGGATACAGTCTTATAATATTAGTCAAAAAGTGAGCATTTTTATATTTAAAAAAGATCTTAAGCATCCATTCCCTATCAGAGTCAATAGCAAACTGCACAATTAATGTTGCTGAAACTCGAACCTCAGCCTCCGATCTCTCCAAGAAATTAGTCAAGTCCACGCTATCAGCAGAAACATTCTGCTGTTGGAATTTTGCAATTTATTCCTCATTGGAAGGTAATATATTTTAGAAAGAGGTGGGTATCTGTATTCTGGAACTTTCAGAATTTCAGTTAAATATCTTTTAAACATTGCCAGGGCAGATATAGGTTGTACTTTAAGAAAATTAATTATACGGAGATTACATCTCCTAATAGAATTTTCCATCATTTCCTGTTTAAAGTGCAAACTAGCACTGTCCTTAGCCCAGGTAAGAGCCTGTACTTCCAAAGTTTTTATCTTAACATCAAAGTTACTCGATTTAGTCTCCAAACTCATTACCTTGGTTTTAAGTTCCAAATTCTCTGAAAAAACTGTAGTACGCCGAGTAGACAGTTGCCAAATTTGATTACCAAGAGAAGCTTGCATAATCGATATAACATCCCAAATCGATTCCATTGTAAAGACCCTAGGTCTCTGTAAGAGAGGAATCCCTGCGCCAGAATTCCCTGCAGCTCTTAATGTATCTGAGCCTGCTTCAGCTGTAAGAAGGTCTAAATGAGTTTGCTGTAATCTTCTCACCACCGGCTGTTCAGATGTCAATTGCTCCTACTGTCCTCTTCCGGAGTCAGTCCTCCTGCTCTGTGGGGCAAGCAAGAGGGTTCCCCGGGCCGGGGTGGCCAAAAACGACTCCTCCGACGCATCGGGACAGCTAGGTGGGCTATGCTCTTCAGAGGACAGCGATGCCCTCGAGGGAGAGATCACCCACCTCAGTTTGTGCATTCTCTCCAGCCGGGAAATCCTCCGATTGTTGCGTTCTTGTGCCACGGTCCAAGAAAGCATCCATCGGGCCCGTTAGCAATGCCGATTTGTTCAGGAAAACCCAAACTTTGGACTTTCTTTTTACCATCTGGTAAAAGAAGAAATTCTCAACAGCATGGTGTCATCTCCGTTGACAGCTCAGGCCACCATCTTTGGTAAGCTCCGCCGCTCTGCCCATAAATTTTGGGAAGCTAATATTTATGTACAGAACAACCACAGATGCGAGTGGTGTTTGAACAAAAATGAAGTGGCCAACCAGCACACAAGATCACCGTTACCTTCCATGTGTCTTAAAGTGGTATATACAGTGGCGTACCAAGGGGGGGTGGGGGGGCAGTCCGTCCCGGGTGCACGCCCCACGGGGCTGCACAGCTGGCCACCCTCCAGTGTTCTCCCTAGGCCGGCAAACTGCGGCTCTTTAGCCACTTGAGTGCCACCGCCGCCATCAGGAACAGGCCAGCGCCGAGTTCTCCCTGCTATTCCCTGCGGGGCCGACCAACTCTCGCCGCCCGACGTCAATTCTGACGTTGGAGAGGACGTTCTGGGCCAGCCAATCGCTGCCTGGCTGGCCCGGAACATCCTCTCCGACGTTAGAATTGACGTCGGGCGGCGAGAGTTGGTCGGCCCCCCGGGGAAGAGAAAAAGAAAGAAAGAGAGAGAGAAAGAAAGAAAGAAAGAGAGAGAGAGAAAGAAAGAAAGAGAGAGAGAAAGAAAGAAAGAAAGAGAGAGAGAGAGAAAGAAAGAAAGAGAAAGAAAGAAAGGGGGCAGGGTGAAACAAAGAAAAAGAAAAAAATGGGGCACGGAGAGAGAGAGAGAAAGACAGACAGAGAAAGAAGGGGGCAGGGTGAAAGAAAGAAATGGGGCACAGAGAAAGAGAGAGAGAAAAACAGACATACAGAACGAAAGGGGGCATGGAGAGAGAAAAAAAGAAGGGGTCAGGGCGAAACAAAGAAAGAAATGGGGCACGGAGAGAGAGAGAGAGAAAGACAGACATAGAGAAAGAAAGGGGGCATGGAGATAGAAAGAAAGAAGAGGCAGAGTGAAAGAAAGAAAGAAATGGGGCACAGAAAGAAAGACAGAGAAAAAAAGGGAGTATGGAGAAAGAAATTAGGGAGCAGGGTGAAACAAAGAAAGAAGAGAGAGAGAGAGAGAAAGAGAGAGAGAGAAAGAGAGAAAGAGAGAAAGAGAGAAAGAGAGAAAGAGAGAGAAAGAGAGAGAGAGAGAGAAAGAGAGAGAAAGAGAGAGAGAAAGAGAGAGAGAGAGAGAGAGAGAGAAAGAGAGAGAGAGAGAGAAAGAGAGAGAGAGAGAGAGAGAGAGAGAAAGAGAGAGAGAAAGAGAGAAGACAGACAGAGAAAGAAAGGGGGCATGGAGAGAGAAAGAAAGAAGGGGCAGGGTGAAACAAAGAAAGAAAGAAAGAAATGGGGTACGAAGAGAGAGAGAAAGACAAGACATAGAGAAAGAAAGGGGGCATGGAGATAGAAAGAAAGAAGAGGCAGAGTGAAAGAAAGAAATGGGGCACAGAGAGAAAGACAGAGAAAGAAAGGGGGCATGGAGAAAGAAATTAGGGGGCAGGGTGAAACAAAGAAAGAAAAGAGAAAGAGAGAGAGAGAGAGAGATAGAGAGAGAGAGAAGACAGACAGAGAAAGAAAGGGGGCATGGAGAGAGAAAGAAAGAAGGGGGCAGGGTGAAAAAGAAAGAAAGAAAGAAATGGAGTACGGAGAGAGAGAGAGAGAAAGACAGACATACAGAAAGAAAGGGGGCATGGAGAGAGAAAGAAAGAAGGGGACAGGGTGAAACAAAGAAAAAGTTTGGGGAGGGAATGAGGTCTGGAGGAGAGGAAGCATACAGGAGGCTGAAAGAAGGGAAGAAATATTGGATGCACAGTCAGAAGAATAAAGTGCAACCAGAGACTGATTAAATTACCAAACAAAGGTAGGAAAAATGATTTTAGTTTCAATTTAGTGATCAAAATGTGTCCGTTTTGAGAATTTATATATGCTGTCTATATTTTTAACTATGGCCCCCCTTTTACTAAACAGTAATAGCAATTTTTAGCGCAGGGAGTCTATGAGCGTCGAGAGCAGTGTGGGGCATTCATCGCACTTCCTGTGCTAAAAGCCGCTATTGCGGTTTAGTAAAAAGGAAGGGGGTATATTTGTCTATTTTTGTATAGTTGTTACTAAGGTGACATTGCATAAAGTCATCTGCCTTGATCTCTTTGAAAACCCGTGGAATATAAATGATAATTAACATTTTCTCCGCGTACAGTGTGCTTTGTGTTTTTAAAATTTTATTATTGGTAGATCATTTTGACTTGGCCATGAAGATAAGGGGGAGGGAGGGAGGGAAGCTGCTGAAAGACATCTAGTAATCCTTGCAGGCTTGACTGTGCAGGGAATTATTTTTGTAAAATCATGTTTTGTTTTGTGACTGGCATTATTTAGACTTTAATTTCTATGAATGAATAGAATGAAAATGATATAAAATTACTTGTTTGTTTTTATGTGTGTGCGCTGAAGGAAAGTGAAGAGAGAGTGGGCTGAGGACGCTGAAGGGAAATTGGGAAGAGAGAGTGGGGAGAAGACGCTGATTTATAAATTGACAATTGTACAGAATATTGTTTCTTTTTATACTTTAATATAATAAGTTCAATATAAAACAATTCAAGGCTTGTGTGGATGGAATCAAGTAGTTTGCGGGGATGGGGACCGAGCTAACTGGGACAGGATGGAGACAAATTTTTCCCCCCTGTCATTCTCTAAGCTTTGCCACGAATCGATTTCGACTATGTGCGGGGTGTCAGTTGGGTTGACGTAGCCGTTGTAGCGCAAGCGGGCACGGGGTATGGCTCTCAAAAAAAAATCTTAATTGTTGTACTGCTGATTTTGGCTCTTTTGACTAATGAGTTTGCCTACCACTGCCCTCGGGCCTTTTAGCCGGGCACTGCACCCGGCTAATTTAGATGATTGCCCGGCTGCCATCTATCGTGAATCCTGCAGCTGCTCAACATTTAAAAAAAACAAACCAAAACAACCCCCGCTTCTGACCGGCTTGGCGATTTCCCACCTTAGCCCGTAGCGAACTCATGCTTCGGGGCTTTAAGGTGTGCATGCCAACTTCCCTTCTCTTCGAAACCGGAAGTTACGTTCCGGGGGGGAGGGGGGGAGGAGACGAGAAGTCGGCACACACACATTCGAGCCCCGGAGCATGAGTTCACTAGGGCTAAGGTCAGTGACGGAGGGAAGCTAAGGGAGACAGGTCAGCGATGGAGGGAAGTTAAAATTTGTCTTGCTGATCTTCCTTGCTTCGGGCCTTCCTGGCTGCCAGGTCCTGCTTACTTTCTGTTTCCGCGAAGGCAGGACCCGGCAACGAGGAAGGCCCGAAGCAAGGAAGAGCAGCAAGAGGTCAGCGATGGAGGGAAGCTTGCGATTCCACCGATGGGAAGAGAAATGCTGCTGCTGCACCCAAGGGGTGGGAGGGGGAAGAGAGATGCTGTTGCTGCACCCAATTGGGGAGAGAGAGGGAAGAAGGAACACCAGGGAAGGGAGAGGAAAAAGATGCCAAGACCATGGAAGTAAAGGAAAGGAGCTACCAGACCATGGGGGGGAGAGATGTCAGGGGGGAGGGGGAGGAGGCAGATGCCAGACCAGGTGGAAGGAAGGAGAGTAAGGAAGGAGAAGAGATGCTAGATAAAGGAGTGGAAGGGGGAGATGGAAGGAGAGGAGAGAGATGCCAGGGCATGGGGGAAGAGAAGGGAAGGAGACAGAGATGCCAGACCATGGGGTGGAGTGGGAAAGAAGGAAGGAAAGGAGAAGAGAGAGATGCCATAGCATAGGGGAGGGGGTGAAGCCAAAATGAATCATGTACAAAGGAGAGAAAGGGCACAGGATATACAGTTTATTGAAGGGACATAGAAAGAGGGAAGATGCCGTATGGACAGTGGATGCAAGGGGCAGAGAGAGGGTGGACAGTGGATGCAAGGGGTAGAGAGAGAGAGGGCACAAGTTGAAATAAGAGAGCAAAGAGAAGATGATTAAAGCAGAAACTCTTGTTGTGGGATATGTGGATTGTTACTAAAAATCATATTTTTCATATAGATGGGGGGGGTGTCAAAAAATGATGGGCCCCGGGTGTCACATATGTTAGGTACGCCACTGGGTATATATACTTGTTCTGGCTGCTGCAGAAAAAAAAGCCATTTAAATCACTAAGGGCCCCTTCTACCAAGCTACTGTAGCATGTCACAAATGTAATAGGAATTCAATGGGCCGTGCTGCATTTTCTGCATGGGAATTACTACTGCAGCTTTGTAAAACGGGCCCTAGAAATGCATGAAATCCTCTCAGCCAACCCTTGGACCTGGAAACAAGTTTCTTGCACTGTTCGCACATCAAGAACTACTATTTCCTTCTGTGCATTGTGGAGGAATACTTAAATGGCCTCACTACCATTCATTAATGCATGTGTACTGTGCAAGTTTAATCCCATGCTTAAACCATACCCCTAGCAGTAGCCGCACAGATATGCTCCCAAAAGGGGAAGGTTTTCCTTTTAAATCTCTGGGTAATTAAATGCTGGATCTTCCTCTGCTCTGGTGAGACCAATGGCCACCTTTCTGCCTGCAGAGTCCACATCGGAATCTTTGCCAAATGCTCACCTTGAGCTTTGGAAGTCCAGCAAGGATCATAGTTTGAAACCTCCAAGATTACGTGTCAAATGGGATAATATGTCCTAGTAACCCAGGGCATAGGAATATGCATTCATACTAACCAACTGTGTTTTGGGCTGCCTGCAGGATGGATATTGCTCTGGTAGACAAGGAACAAGCATCAGACTTAAGGAGCCGAGTTGAGACCTGGGATGTGGTTAAGAGTTTTACCAAGAGCAAAGAGGGGAGGCAAGGATTCAGCATTTAAGCAAGAAGAAAGCCAGGGAGCCAAACCAGGAAACACAAAAAAGTGTTCTCCCCATTCCCAATATTGTCAATGGTCTCCTGCTGCAGTTGATGTGCTACATCTTTAGACTTGCATAGCCCAGTGCTTCCACCATTTCTACCTCTTGTGGCATGCAATGGGAGAAAAATATTTTAAAATTTTTGTGAGGAATGGAGAACAGTGCTCTCTCCATTCTCCCTCAGTTCAGTCCCTGCCCTGACCATAGCCCTCTCAATATAAGAGCTGCCAAGAGACATTAAAAAAGGGGAAATTTTTAGTTCATGGTATTCCACACTTCCACAACCTTCTTCCCTTTTCTCATCTTTCTATTAACCCCAGTGACCACAAAGTTGGAAGAAAATAGCAAGATACCAGCAGTTACTCCTCTCCTAAAGTCACTTCATTGGCTTCCCATCTATTTCTAAATACAATTCAAACTCCTCTTTTAACATAACACCGGATTTCTAGACCACATAATCATAAGTTATCAAAAAGGTACAATGGGAAGCGATAGGTCAGAAAGTTTGAGAAAAGGAAAATTTTCCATTATTTTCTAGATTATTCATAAGAAATTTTGAAAAAAGAAAAGTTTTTAGTTGTTTTCTAAATTGTTTGTAAGAAGATGAGGGTCATGCCAAGGGATAGGGTCACTAGGGTATAGACTTGAATGAGCGGGTCAGTAGAGTGGCAGTATAATTACAATTATACTTAAGGGGGTCAGTAGACTTAAGAGGGTGGGTAAATAGTGTGGGCAGACTTGATGGGCTGTAGCCCTTATCTGTCGTCATCTTTCTATGTTTCTATGTTTCTTACGTAATAAATGTTGAAAATTTCTATTATGATATGCTGCTTGATGTGCCAGCATATGGTCAAAATATTTCTTGCTTTTGCATCCTTTAACTGATAGAAAGACGAAAAGAGCGTGTGACTTTCTGATATTCTTGTGAGATACTATAAGAAATGTACCAACTAGATATGATGGAGCTGATCCAAAATAACCTACAAATGAACTCGCTCAGCTACCCCTCACTATCTCTCTTCACTTTTCTCCCCCTACTATTCCTCCCTCCCCCTGACTATAAGCTCCACTCAGCTGATAAGTCTTTCCTATCCATGCCCTTCTCTTCAACTGCCAACTCCAGACTCTGTCCCTTCTGCCTTGCTGCACCATATGCTTGGAACAAGCTGCCCGAATCCCTACGGTGGGCTCCATCTATGGCAGTGTTCAAGGCCTGTTTAAAAGCCCACCTCAGTGTTTCGACTCCTAACTCCTAACTTCTCTAACCTTGGGTTCTGCATCTCCTATCCTAGTCTGTCTGTTCAAGTTAGATTGAAAGCTCTTCTGAGCAAGGACCATCTATAAATGTCATAATGTACAGTATGCCGTATGCCTGTCAGTGCTATAAAAGTGATAAGTAGTAGTACCTAAAACTTACCCAGCCCAATCAGTAATATTATATCTCCCACCCAGTAATTCTAGGGCTTACTCAGTTATGAAGAGCAGCTGATAAATTTTTAGTTTTTTATGCCCACAATTCAAATCTATCTTTTCGTTGCTATTTTTTTCTTCCTAGTCTCACCCCTCCTGCCATTCCCATCCCTTTCTTCACCCCTTTGTGCTTCTTCCTGCAACCTGATCTCTCTTCTCAGAACCCTTCTCAGCAAATCAGTCCCTCCTTTTTGAATCCCACACAGTTCCGCTCCCAGGCCTCATCTGTTTCTCTTTCTTCATCCCATCCCTCACCCACTTCTTTGTATCATAGCCTATGCCCCTCCCCCAGCTGGAATTCACTTCAGCTCTGTTCTCCCTATCACAGACCATCTCTCTTGCTTCAGCATTTTTTCCTCTCACAACCTATAAGTGCCTGTCGCTACTCTTTCTTTTCCCTGCTTCTCTATCAATTTCTCCTTTCTTCTTTTCTCAGGCCCAGATTCTCAAAACTAATGCCGTCGCTAAACTGTTTTCCGATGGTATAGCCTGCAGGCATTTTAGTGGCGGATTATCAAAACAGCTTATCTCTGTCTTTAGCAAGGTTTCTAACAGTCTCCAACACCAACATGCAAATGGGCTCTTCAACATTGAAATGAGCACACCGGTGGATTCTTAACAATTGCCGAGCCATTTTCTAAGAGCGATGTTGGCTTTTGGCAACAAAAATCAGCGACTAGTCCAGGGGTGCTGGTACAGTGACAGCACTGTTTAAAACCCTGGCACGGCAGTGTTGGAGACTGCTAGAAAACAAACTGCCCCACCCCCCAGCAGCAGGAGAGATGCAGATTTTCTCCCGCCATAAACACCCCCTCTGCAGCGGTGACACCCCCCCCAGAGCAGCGGGAAAGATGCCCACTCTCTCCTGCCACCAAGCAACCCCACCACCCCCAGCAGCAGGAGAGATGCCCATTTTCTCCCGCTACCACACAACACCACTCTACTGCCTCTGACCCCTCTCCCCCTTACCTTGAATTAATTAGCTGATGGGAGGGATGGCCCACCTCTTCAAAATGGTCCTTAACCACCCCGGTGCATCCTGGGATGCAACAGGGAAAGGCCTGGGGCTCTGATTGGCCCAGGTTGTTTAAGGCCAATCAGAGCCTCAGGCCTCTCCCCAGATGCACCGGGAAAGGGCCCGAGGCTCTGACTGTCCCAGACGCAGGCCCCTCCTATGGGAGGGGTCTTAAACAACGTGGGCCAATCAGAGTCCCAGGCCCCTCCCCAGTGCATCCCAGGGGGGTCGGAGACAGAGGGGATGACAGCTGGAGAGAGTGGGGGGGGTTCGCTTGGCAGTGGGAGAGAGTGGGCATCTCTCCTGCTGTCGGGGGGAGGGTTGGCAGCGGGAGAGATTGAACATTTTTTTGCTGGTTTTCTTTTTTTCTTTTTGCGTTTATTCTGCGCATATGCTATCACCATCGATGGACACATGCAAATTTTGCGAGTCTTCGCTACTCTCCGTCAACCTCTTCTGCATGAGTGTTTTTGGAGAATGACTCGCTTTTTTAAATTCACTAACAGAACGGTTGTGATAGCAGCCTGTAATTTTTAATGTGTTTTTTTAAGAATCCAAGCCTCGGTACTTCCCTCAGCATTTCTCCCCCTGTCTATAGCAGACCAAAGCCTGGTTTACCTACACTGTTACTCTATTGTGCTCTCTGCTATGAGCCGATTGCTCCAATAAGCTGCAGGGGGAGGCAGGACCAGTAGCTTAGGAGACATTAACCTTCTGTCCTGCTTTCCCCTGCAGCCTGTTGGCTAGCTAAGGAATGTCTGACCAATTGTGTCTCCTAAGCTACTGGTCCTGCCTCCTTTGCAGTTTATTGGCTGGCTAATGAATGTCTGACCAATAGGTTAAGGAAAATGGTAAAACCAGAGGACATAATTTGAGGTTGAGGGGTGGTAGATTCAAAGGCAATGTTAGGAAATTCTACTTTAAGGAGAGGGTGGTGGATGCCTGGAATACGCTCCCAAGAGAGGTGGTGGAGAGTAAAGCTGTGACTGAGTTCAAAGAAGCGTGGGATGAACACAAAGGATCTAGAATCAGAAAATAATATTAAATATTGAACTAAGGCCAGTACTGGGCAGACTTGCACGATCTGTGTCTGTATATGGCCGTTTGGGGGAGGATGGGCTAGAGAGAGCTTCAATGGCTGGGAGGGTTTAGATGGGCTGGAGTAGGTTTTAACGGAGATTTCGGCAGTTGGAACCCAAGCACAGTACCGGGTAGAGCTTTGGATTCTTGCCCAGAAATAGCTAAGAAAAAAAAATAATTAAATTGAATCAGGTTGGGCAGACTAGATGGACCGTTCGGGTCTTTATCTGCCGTCATCTACTATGTTACTATGTTACTAAAGGAGGAGACAGGAGAAATAGCTTCAGAGTCGCAGTCTTACTTCCTGCTTTCTGCCTGCAGCTCTACATGGGAAGATTTCAGTTCTAATGTCCAAGCAGTGCTGCAAAAAAATATTGGAGGTGCTCTAGCATCCAAGAGCTGTCACCTATGCTATAGAAACTAGTAATATTAGTACATTCCCAAGGCTTAATTTCTGGGGGAATGGCCTGGAACATAGTTCCACCACTTCTTTTCAGTGTGCAGAGCAGTAGTGGCATTGTGCTCAGTGGGCCTGCAGTACAACACAGAACAGTTACTCTGCTCCCTAATGCAGCTTCCCTTTTTCTATTATTCCTGCCCCTGGTCCACCTGGCCCTTTTCCAGGGTTCTAAGTTTCACTTCCTTTTTGTCTACAAGTTATGCCCTGGTACATCCTATCCAAATTCTAATTAGCCAACACAAACTTTGACAAAATTCTTTGCTCCCTGCCCCAGAACGATTTACTGGGGTATTCTAATTCAATCTTCTATCCAAAGACTCCCACATAAGCTCCAACAATTCTGCCCCCTCATCTGCTTGCGATATGGCATATGTTTGAGAGGAAAGGCTTCATAGGTACTCTTCAATCTATTCTGGCATAAGACATATATACTGCTACAATTTAGTGGGAAGATGCTCAAAGATCTTACTTAACTCACAAAAAAAAAAGAAAAGACTTAAAAACCTGTTATGATACCACAATGGAAATCCAAACTGCTCCCTGCTCTACAAGATATGCTTAGTTCTCTAGGATGTATACCCAAGGAGTAGATTGGCTGCTACTTTTCATGAGAGATAAGACATAAAAGATGTCTGTAGCTTAAGATTCTGATACAAAGCCACAAATCAGTTGGGATAGGCAGGGGTAGGCAATTCCAGTCCTTGAGAGCTGGAGCCAGGTCAGGTTTTCAGGATCTCCACCATGAATATGTATGAGATGGATTTGCATGCACTGCCTCCTTGAGATGCAAATCTATCTCATGCATATTTATTGTAGATATCCTGAAAACCTGACCTGGCTCCGGCTCTCGAGGACCGGAATTCCTACCCCTGAGGTAGGGGAGGGGTAGTGTTTCTCCCCCTTTTCTAAATCTGTCAATTTATTCATATTAGTTATTAGTATCACTTTTGTTGACAGCAATGATGATGATGCTACATGACTGTTATACATTTCTATCTCCTTGTAGAGCTTATTCAGGGTTGGGAAGCTGGTGTTGGGGGAGGGGTTTAGAAGGTATTTATGCATTATTGGATGTTATCTTATTAAATCTCAAATGATAAAAATGTGTTGGTTTTTTTTAATGGTAACAAAAATTTATTGGTCTTTCCAATAAGGAAAAAAATATTCAGCAACAGAGGTAAGAAACGGAACTCTACAAAACTACTGCAAATAATTTAAAAAAAACAAAACAAAACACAAACCTTGTGGTAACTAGCCATTGGGCTGAAGGTCGCCAAATATAATCAATACCAATTTGGTGACACAGTCAATTAAGCGACAACTTTCGGTACTGAGTTTTAGAGCCTCCAGCTCAGACTAATTGTCATACTATTAACAGTCCATTCTTTTCCAACACGGCACACAAAACACGGCAGCTCATCATAAGAACATAGGAATTGCCATACTGGGACAGACCGAAGCCCAGTATCCTGCTTCTAACATGGGCCAATTCAGGTCACAAATACCCAACAAGATCCCAAGGAGTAAAACTAAATTTGATGCTGATTATCCTAGAAATAAGCAGTGGATTTCCTCAAGCTATTTCAATAATGGCTTATGGACTTTTGTTTTAGGACATTATCCAAACGTTTTTAAACCCTAGCAATTGATTTTGCCATATTCCATGGTTCCATGGCCATTTTGCCCATGGAACCCCAATTAGTATATAACTTTGCTAACTTGCTTCCTGTTATTCGCTGACTGTCCAGCCTTCTTTCAATGTGAACCGCCTAGAAGTCGCTTGACTATGGCGATATAGAAAAATAAAGTTATTATTATTATTATATTCTCTGGCAACAAATTCCACCGGATTTAATCAAGCACATTAGACCTGAAAGGTGGTACACCAGGTGGCTAATCCAGGTACACTACTTAATGAGGGGGGGGGTTCTGAAGAGTTCTCAGCCCTACCAAGAAGGGAATATGGAACCATGAAACTTATGTTATTCCACATATTCACCCCTAACTATAACACACTTGGCACATCATGTCTGAAGTTTCTGTAACCGTTCCAAAAAAAATAATCTGATGTCTGGTCACTGAAATACTGCTCCGCTGCTGCAATCACCTCCGAATCACTCAAAAATTGGTACCCTTCAAACACTTTTTAAGGTTTGGGAACAGAAAATAGTCAGATGGAGCAAGATCTGGTGAGTAGGGTGGATGGTCTATGCACTGAAACCCCAACTGCATCAAAACATCCATCGTTTTGCCAGCCTTGTGAACAGATGCATTGTCTTGCAAAAAGAACTCCTTTCCATAGCTTCCCTCTCCTTTTTTCTTTAAATGCCTCCTTTAAATCGGTACAGCATATTGGAAGATAGTTATTACAACACCTTCCTGATCCCAAAATAATGTGGCCATGGGTTTTCCTGCTGACTTTTGGGTCTTGAATTTCCTTGGCCTTGGAGAATCTGAGTGCCGCCACTGCAGACTGTTTCGTCTCAGGATCATAGTGATGTAACTATGTTTCATCAACAGTAACAAGTCATTCCAAAAAGTTGGCACCAGCTCGCTGAAATTGCTACAACATCAACTTGGAAGTGTCCACTCGATGTCATTTCTCGTCAGCATTCAAACATTTGTGCATCCACTTGGCTAGCAGCTTCTGCATACTCAGCTGCTCCGTGAATTATACACCCAACACATTCCCTGGATATCTGTAGTGTCTCGGCAATTGTTTTAGCTGATATTTGCCGATCTGTCAAAAATCAGGTCATGGTCAACCATTTCAGGAGTTGACACCGTTTGAGGCCTCCCAGACCTTGCTGCATCTACAGTCTTGAAATCGCCATGCTGAAAGTTTGCACACCATTTCTTCACTGTGGAGTATGATGGGCATTTGACAATCAATGTTTGCATCATACATTCATGGATTTCCTTTGGAGTTTTCTTCTGCAGGAATAGAAACGTCATGACAGCTCGGCGTTCCACGCTTGAAAAATTCCACACTTTTTGTTGACATGGTTCAATCAATGATCTGAAACAATGTCAAAACATAGCATTATGATTCTGCAAATTGGCATTTTGCAAAATAAAACACCCAGCTACAGTGGCAAAATAACAATCAATTTGGGAAGTTGGTTAGGCTGAAAACTTTTCAGCACCCCCCTCGTAAGACACAAACATTTAAGGCTCGTTTTACAAAGCTGCAGTAAGATTAGCCTTAGTGCACCATTATGATGGGTTTTCCTACACACCAAGGCCATTTTTACCACTGACAGAAAATGGGACAGTTTTCCGCTTGCTAAATTAAATGGCCACGCAATATTATGTAGCCATTACTGCCACTTATTTGGTAGCAGTAAGGGCTCATGCGCTAATTCAATGCTATCAGTTAACGCACAGCAATGTAGACGTGCTGATTAGCACAGACATGCACACTCTGTCCCCAAGGAAGCTCCCCGTCCCAGAAAAATAGAAAATCTATAGCACATTGTTTGCACGCGTACATTCAGAACTTACTGAAAAATGCCTTAGCACGTCCCCCAGACAGCTCTTTTAACCCTTTAATTGGCAGATGGTGAAATGGCTGCTTTATGTTCAACTTGATGTTGAACGAGAGCAACAGTGCCAACAGGCATTTGGCGATGCAGATCTCCCATAAAAGCCATAGAAGCCACATGTTGCTTCTGAGCAACAAAGCCAAATGAAGGGTTAAGCTGTGGTAAGTACGCACTAGTGCTTACCACAACTTAGCAAAGGAGCCCTTACAGAACAAGCCTTATAAACCAACAGGTTACTTGGCAGTGGTTGAAGTTAGTAACTTGTAAAGCTGAACGCAACAACATTTGAGCAGAGCCACCAGGCCTGTATTGTATCACCATGAATTCTGCTGTTCAATGTGCAGTTACACACTGTCAGGCCCTTATAAACACACTCTGTATTCAATACTAGTATGACCGTATTGGTTCCCACCACCTCAACTGGTGGCTATTTCAGAATCCTCTTGAGGCCAAGAGAGAGAGCAGACCATTAGGGAAGCTACAGAATCATTTGATCACCTGTATGAATCCAGCTAACATAAGATAACAGGAGGAAAGAGCACAGGTTTTATTACAGAAAATTATAGTATTTCTTTATTTTACAACTAACATTAGGCACCAACCTTCACACAGGACAAGGCTGATTTTAATTCCTCAGGATCCCAACCAGAGTGGAGGAGAAGGAACCAAATAATAAGAGCAGCAGGATGAGAACCAAGGAAGCCAGTGTTCAGATCCCACTGTGGTCCCTTGTGACCTTGAGCAAATCACTTAGTAATTCCCCCATTGCCTCAGGTATAAAATTAAGTGTACAAGTCCTCTGGGGACAGAGAATACCTGCAGTATTTGAAATGTAACTTAGCTCAAGCCACCAATTAAAATGACTGAGCTAAATCCAAAGTCTCCAGTATTTTCAAAAACAGGTTTAACAGAAGGTTCAAATCAAGAAAGTTAAAAAATATATACCTAGCTATCAAACTTTAAAGCACAAAAGCAGTGGTCTCTCAAGATAAGAACTTTGCTTTCACAGGTTCAGTTGAAGAGAATGATTTGGTTGTTAAACTCCCCCCCCAAAAAAAAAAACCAACCAACACCTCACACACAACCCACAACCTTAACACAGCAGCATATCTGGTTAAAAGATGTATTATTCTAAAATCAGAAATCTTCCAAACTTGGCCTAGAACAAGTATTTCTCAATTCCATCTTTGGGACATACCCAGCCAGTCATGTTTTCAAGATATCCACTGTGAATATAGATGAGATAAATTAACATATTATGTAGGCAGTGCTTCCCTCATTACATTTTCCCCCTCTAGCTATTCAAAACACCAGACTGGCTAGAGATCCCTGATTAGGCTGGAAACGCTGTTTTATATATTTTTATTCTGTCCCCAAATGTGATGGTATATGCAAAAGTAACCCAAGAATGAACCTCACTCCTAGATCAAGAGATGTTGGAGATGATCGAAGAGTTACTGCTAATGCATACTCGGCCCTTGGAAATTCTTTTCAATCAGGCCAGTGTTGCCCATTACAAATGGAATCAATCATTTGTGTGTGGATTCTTAAGTATTTTTAGCACAGAGGGTTGTGTGGAATGGAGTCTCATTACAGTAAAGGGTCATGGATTTGATATACTACCTTTCCGAGGTACAACCAAAGTGGTTTACATTTTACTATGTGCAGGTACAGTTAGAAGGGAGGGAGGGTATTTAGAGTTATAATTTTCCTATTTTTGTTTATAATATATGTAATATTGAATGAATTTATTACTATTGTTGGAAGGGATGGAAGGGGGAGGGGTTTTTATTTATATATTTATGCTGATGTTTGATTAGATTTTCAAGTGATTTGTATGATCTAATTGATATTTTATTGTATACTTGATGTAAGAAATGAAAATGAATAAAGATTTGGGGAAAAAAAAAAGGATTCAAGAAGTCTTATCTGAAGAACCGAGGACAAGAAATATCTGTGAAATAAGATAATTATAATCCTGAATTGGGTTTAGAACCAGACTGCAGGGATTGGTAGCACATTTGAAGAAGGAATGTCTTACCCAAAATCTCTGCATTTACTGATACACCATGTATTCTGCCAAGCTCAGCCCATCCACTGGTTCTGTCTGAAGAACTGCAGAAGGTTCAGTTCACAGCTCTAGGTGCTATGTGATTCAGATTCAAAGTTTTCAGAAATCAGTAGAATCTTAAATTGGACTTACAAGGGGGGGGTCATCTGTTGCCTCTCATACCCAAATTTTGAGTATTAAGGAATAAGGAGACCCTGGACTAAGCTCCAAACTTAGAACTGTGATTCTGCAGTTCATGCTGCCGACTTCTCAGCTATCAGATATGGCAATGATTGGCTTTTCCATGACCCAGGTTCAGGAAGTTATTACCATAGAAAGACATTTTTTTCCCCATAAATGGTTTTGGATCATTATATTTGGGCTTGTATTGGTCCTGCTAGCATCACTTCTAGAGCTCTGCAAATACACAGCTTTCCTTTGCCTCCTGGTTTGCCTGAAATCATATGGATCTACGCTAAAAAATTTACTTTATCTCCCTGGTCTCAGCTACAATTTAAGGAACCCTTTTTATCAAGCTGCGTTAGGGTTTTTTTTTAAATCACTGGCCACTGATGTTAAGCGCCGACGCTCATAGGAATTCTATGAGCATTGGAGCTTTTACTGCAAGAGCCAGTGATACTAACGTGGCTTGATAAAAGGGGGCTGAAGATTGTAAGCCCACTTCAGCAAGAAAGTCATTTGTGTACCAGAACGTAACTCACCTTGCACTCAGATCTGGAAAAATGTTGAGTATTTAAATTTAAGATCCACCTTCTTATCTATTCTTTGTAGCTCTGGAAAACCTTGCCTATGACTAAATTATCACAAAATTCCAAAACTGACTTCCACCTCTAAATAATCTCATGATGTCCCATTCCGAAGGGCGGTGAATGCATACAACCTTTAGCCCTGAATGCCAAGAATGTCCTTATGGAGCACAGAATGAAAGAATTAAAAAAATAAAAATAAAAAACACACACACACACAAAAAAAAAAATCAGGCCCACACACTTATATGCAAATCTCTCATGCATATTCACTGTGGATATTCTGAAAACCTGACAGCTAGGTGTGACCCAAAGACTTAGGGCTTCTTTTACTAAGGTGCGCTAGCATTTTTAGCGCACGCACAAAATTACCGCGCGCTATACCATGTGGTACGCTTCTAAAATAAAGCCAGCTCAATGCTGGCGTTAAGGTCTAGCGCACAGCAATTTAGCGTGTGCTATTCTGCGCATTAAGGCCCTAACGCATCTTAGTAAAAGGAGCCCTTAGCTAAGAATCCCTGCTTTAGACAAAATTATTGTTCACTATCTTCTGCCACCTTCACAGAAAACCAGGCCTACTCAACACTTTCATACCTAATCACATCTTTACAGTTGGCACATACTAATAGCAGAAAGAAAACAGACCCAGTCTCTCCTGGTTCTTAGGCTTCTTCTACACAAAGCATAGGTCCAGAGTTCCCAAAATGTGTACTGTTTTAAGTAATTTTCCACGCTACCCGTTAGTAAAGGAGGGGATTTTAGTGCTGGCAGTGGCGGTAACCGATCCGACGCTCATAGAATTTCCTATGAGCGTCGCAGCAGTTACTGCTGCTGCTGGCGCTAAGCGTTAGTAAAGAAGAAGAGGCTTCATTTGGTCTGTGATGCTGGGCTGGAGCAATACTGGTGGCGTGAGGACAGAGTGAATGTCAGCAGGATATCAAAAGCTTGACAGATAAGAGACATCTGCCACTAGTAGCATAATGAAATAGCCACAATGGAAACAGAGGGATGCTGAGATGGGGGTTAAGAGGGGAGGCGGTGGAAGAGACAATACTGAAGGGTATGGGGAAGAAAAGGGGGAGATTCTGGCGATAGGGAGAGGAAGGGTATGGCACTATAGCATAAGGTGCAAGATACTGAGAAAGCAGAGTGATGGAGAGGGCATAGCACAGATGCTGGCTAAGTGATGAGATGGGCAAGGTTGCCAATCTTGAGGACAATTATTTTGAGGCAGGATTGCAGGGGCTTCTACAAGACTTCGACCCTCTCAGTGATTTGAAAAGCTGGGTAAGGGGGAACAGGTACCTCTCTCCAAGCACCAGCTCAGTATTTTCAGACAGGGCCTCCTCCCTCTGTTCAACATTCTCAATGAATCAAAAATGTTCTACATGTCCCTTCTTTATATTAAAAAAAAAAAGAGATTAGGGATAGGTTGTAACATAAGGATATGATCATTCTACACGGTTACTACTGTATACAGAAAATGCCAAATTCTCACCCAGGCTGGCTTTTGGGAGGCAGCAGATAATTAATGCAGGTAGACACTGAAGTACAGCAATGTGTGCTAGGCAGCTTTATAATCTTATCACATGACTGTGATTGCACAGAAGGGTTGTAGTGTTAAAGGTAAAAAAGTCACCAATAGGAAAAAAAAATGCCAAGGGAGCTTGCCAACAGTGTGCGTGTTTGACCTAGAGCAAAGGAAATGCTTTTCCAAGAACTTCTGAAACTCGTTCCGAGGCGGTGTTGAGTCACGCTATAGAAGCTGGCATCAGTCACTGAACTCAATAGTAAACACAGAAAGGAGTCAGGCTTAAATGCGAGCCTGGCATCATACACACTCTCGCAGAACCTCAGATAGGCAGCCTAGCGCAGACAAACCTCACCACCACTTTCCAGAAAAAGCCCACAAGAAGGAAACGGAGACCCTCCCACATGGCTCTTTGTCAAACAAGAAGAGAGAGTTTCCGAACAGGAACCAGGGTATCACTGAAATGTTTGTCAATCTCAACCAGTGGCAACAGGGACCCTGAAAGCCAGTCAGATATTTAGAAGCAGCTCGAGGAGCAGCAGCCTTTTCAGGTGTAGAGACTTCATGTCAGTATTGTGCCTGCATAGAGCTTTAAGGAGACAGAAAGCACAGTTACTTACCGTAACAGGTGATATCCAAGGACAGCAGGCAGATATTCTCTATATGTGAGTGACGTCATCCACGGAGCCCTGTCGCGGACAGCTTTTCAAGCAAACTTGATTGAAGATCTTGAAGTTTGCTAGTGCTGCACCGCGAATGCATGTGCCTTCCCGCTCAGCTAGGGGGCACGTCTCCTCAACGTGGCCCTCAGTTCAGATAGCTAGTAAAGAAGCCAACCCGGGGAGGTAGGAGGGTTGCGAGAATATCTGCCTGCTGTCCGTGGATAACACCTATTACGGTAAGTAACTGTGCTTTATCCCAGGACAAGCAGGCAGCATATTCTCTACATGTGGGTGACCTCCAAGCTAACCAGAATGGGTCGGTGGGAGAGTTGGCAAATTAGGAGAACAGATTACGCAAAACCAACTGGCCGTCGCATCTGGAAAAAACATCCAGACAGTATTGAGAGGTGAATGTATAAACCGAGGACCAAGTGGCGGCCCTGCAGATCTCAATAGGCGTGGACCTGAGGAAAGTGACGGAAGCCGCCATCGTTCGGACTTTATGACCCGTGACCCAACCCTGCAGCAAGAGACCAGCCTGAGCGTAGCAGAAGGAAATACAAGCAGCCAACCAGTTGGACAAGGTGCGCTTGGAAACAGGACGCCCCAACCGAGGATCAATAGATATGAAGAGTTGAGGAGCCGTCAGATGAGACTGGGTGTGTTGGAGGTAAAAAAGCCAACGCCCGCTTACAGTCGTGTGAAGCGCCACCTCTCCAGGATGAGAATGGGGCTTAGGAAAAAACACCAGAAAAACAATGGACTGGTTGAGGTGGAAATCCGAAGGCGAGAACTTAGGATGAGTACGAAGGACCACCTAGTCATGATGAAAAACAGTAAAAGGCGGGTCCACAACCAGAGCCTGCAGCTCACTAACTCTGCGAGCAGACGTGAGGGCGATCGGGAACACCACCGTCCAAGTGAGATACTTCAGATGAGCCTTTATCAATGGGTTCAAATGGAGGTTTCATCAACTGAGCCAGAACCACATTAAGATCCCAAACCACCGGAGAGGGCTTGAGTGGAGGATGGACATTGAAGAGGCCCTTCATAAATCGGAAAACCACCGGATGGACCGATAGCGATTTCCCATCAATCGGCTGATGAAAGGCAGGAATCGCACTGAGGTGGACTCAAATAGATGTCGATTTGAGACCAGATCTAGACAAATGGAGCAGATAATCCAGCACGGAGGACAAGGAGACAGTGGCTCCATGCGATGCGTAGCACTCCACGCAGCAAATCTAGTCCATTTCTGGGAGTAGCATTGTCAAGTGGAACACTTCCGAGAGGCCTCGAGAACATCCCTCACCGACTGAGAAAAACCGAAGGAGAGACTCAGGTGGAAAGGAACCAAGCTGTTAAGTGTAGAGACTGCAGATTGGGATGCAGCAGCGAACCCTGACTCTGAGACAGCAGAGAAGGAAATACACGCAGAAGCAGAGGCTCCTTGACACTGAGTCGGAGGAGAAGGGAGAACCACGGCTGCCTGGGTCACCGAGGAGCTATCAAAATCATGGCGGCATGGGCAGACTTGAGCTGCACGAGAGTCTTCAGAATCAAAGGAAAAGGAGGGAACGTGTAGAGGAATCGGCCCATCCAATCCAGAAGGAAAGCATCTGCCTCGAGACAATCCGGGGAGTAAATCTTGGAGCAGAAACGAGGCAACTTGTGGTTGAGGGGGGAGGCGAACAGATCTATCTGCGGCGTCCCCCATTGAGCAAACACCTGACACAGAGTGGAGGAATGGAGCGACCACTCGTGCAGCTGGAGAAGGAGGCTCAACCTCTCCGCCAGGCAGTTTTGCTCGCCCTGGATGTAGACTGCTCGAAGGAAGACGTTGTGGCGTATTGCCCACTCCCAGAGCTGAACAGCCTCCCGGCAAAGAGACAGGGAACTCATACCCCCCTGCTTGTTCACATAATACATCGCAACCTGGTTGTCCGTTCGCACCAGGACCACGCAATCCTGAAGCAAATGGCAAAAGGCCACCAAAGCATTGTAAATGGCCAGAAGCTCCAGCAGGTTGATGTGGCAGCGACGGTCGGCGCTCGACCAAAGCCCTTGAGTCCGGAGACCGTCGAGGTGAGCCCCCCAGGCATACGCGGAAGAGTCCGTTGTTAGGACCTTCTGCGACGGGGGTGCGAGAAAGAGAAAACCTCTGGAAAGATTGGAAGAGAGCGTCCATCAGCGGAGCGAACTCTTCAAGGAGGGAGTCACCGCAATGTGTCGAGAGGCAGGATCCCGGTCTTGTCTCTACTGGGATGCCAGGTTCCACTGAGGCACTCTGAGGTGAAGTCTGGCGAAAGGAGTCACATGAATGGTAGAGGTCATGTGTCCCAACAGAATCATCATCTGCTTGGCCGAAACCGTGGACTGAAGTGAGACCTGATGGCATAAGCAATGAGGGCGGCCTGCCAAGGCTGAGGCAGAAACGCACAGAGGTACACCGTGTCCAGCACCGCTCCTATAAACTGCAGAGACTGAGAGGGACACAACTGGGACTTGGGGAAGTTACCTCGAAGCCCAGACGCTGAAGGAATGTAATAGTCCATTGGGTCGCTGAAATAACCTCCTGCCATGACGATGCTTTGATGAGCCAGTCGTCGAGGTACGGGAACACATGAAGACCCTGTGACCGCAGGGCCTCCGCCACCACCACGAGGCACTTCGTGAAGACTCGCGGGGAGGATGCGAGCCTTGTAAGGAGGACTTGATACTGCAGGTGAAGATCTCCCACCTGAAAACGAAGAAACCTGCGAGAGGCCAGATGAATTGGGATGCGAGTGTAGGCCTCCTTTAGATCCAGTGAGCACAACCAGTCCCCCTCATCCAACAGGGGATACAACGTGGGAAGAGAGAGCATGCGGAACTTCTCCTTGACCAGGAACTTATTCAATACTCTGAGGTCCAGGATAGGACGAAGTCCCCGGTCTTTTTAGGGACTAGAAAGTACCGGGAATAGAAACCCGGTGCCCTGCTGACACAAGGGGACCTCCTCCACCGCCTGGAGGCGAAGGAGGGCTTGAGCCTTCTGGAGAAGAAGGGGGAGCTGCGTCCTGTTGGAAAGACACTCTCTTGGGGGCATGTCCGGAGGTGCTGTCCGGAAATGAAGGGAATACCCCTCCCTGATGACAGAGAGGACCCAATTGTCCGAAGTAATAAGTTCCCAGTGGTGACAAAAGAAATTGAGACGGCCCCCAATAGGTAGAGGAGAAGGCTCAAGGACGAAGGGGGGCGGTCTGCTCAAACTGGGATAGTCAAAAGGACGGCACAGGCTTAGCCGCTGCAGGGGTCTGAGGCTTTTAAGGGGCCCTTTGCTGCTGCTGCCGCCTAGGTGGCGACCTGGAAAAAGCCGGCGTGGGCTTCTGGGGATAGCGTCGAGGGGCAACTTGTACGACTTAGGTCTTTCCAAGGAGGCGAAGGAGCGCTCATGTTCGGAGAGGCATTTGGTGGCCGCCTCGATGGAGTCGTCAAAGAGCTCGTTGCCCAAGCACGGAGATTCGCCAGATGGTCTTGCAGATTAGGGTCCATGTCAATGATGCGGAGCCAAGCTAGACGGTGCATGGCTATCGCAAAAGCGGACACCCTTGAGGTAAGTTCAAAGGCATCATAGGTCGCCTGAAACATATAAAGGCGAATCTGCGACAGCTTATCCAGAAGCTGGCGAAATTCAGCCCAGCGATGGACTGCCAAATCATCCTGAAAAGATGGCAGGGATTTGATGCAATGATTGAGATAGGATGTAAAATTGAAAGCATGATTCAGAACTCTGTTCGCCATCATCGAATTTTGGTACAGGCACCTGCCAAACTTGTCCAGGGACAGCCGCATAGACCCTGGAAGGATTAGACTTCTTAAAGTAAGAGTCTACAACCAAGGATTAGTGGGAGAGCTGAGCCTTCTCAAATCCCTTACACGGGACCGTCTGGTATCGGGATTCCATCTTGGACGGAATGGCAGGGATTGCGTACAGAGTCTCCAAATTCCGGAAGAAAGTCTGCTGCAAAACCAGATTCAAGGGGAGGCAAAGGGATTCCTTCGGTGGGTGAGGAAGCTCTATGTCCTCCAAATATTCCCGGGTGTACCTGGACTCGGTCTGGAGGTCCAGTTGCAGCGCCTTGCCCATATCCTTCACGAACCTAATGAAGGAGGAAGGCTTGCCCGCAGGATGCCCTTCAAGAGGCGAAGCCGAGCAGGACTTCGGGGCAGCAGAGAACGAGAGGGAAGCCTCCCTCGAGTACTGCGCTGGTAGTTCTGTGTCCACAAGCACGGACGTCGAAGAAGCCCCGCTGAGAGAACGAGGGAGTCGACGACTGCTTGTGTTTAGAATGCCTGGAAGGTGAGGAACCAGGGGTCCGAAGGACAGAGACCCGGGGAGCCCGCCCTGGCGAGCCCAGGGAAGAAGAGACCTTCCGACGTGGCAGCGAGGCGGGAGTCTTCGACCTCGAAGCTCCTTGTCTCGGAGACCGAGAAGGCACGGATGGTCATTGAGGACGAGGGTCAGACAGGAAGAGGTCCGACGGCTCAATGGACCCTGTAGTGCGAGGACCCACAGATCTACCCCGCCTCGGGGGTGAGTCTTTGGAACGTTTCGTGGACCGCTGTCTCGAAGAGGTATGCTTAGGCCGGCGCTTCGAGCGAGGCTGGGAGGCGGGAGAAGTCCGCCTTGAGGGAGGAGGCGAGGAGTCACTCGAGGAGAAGCGTCGGGACCGATGCACCTTACCTCAAGGGCCCTCAACGCGACGCTCAGGCTGGTCAACAACGAGCGAGGTCAAGGCCAGGGCAAGCTGAGCCAAAGCAAAGGAGATATGCACGATTAAGATAGCCTTAAGCATATCCTCTAACATTTGCAGAGCCAAAGGATTTGGACGGACAGGTGTAGCAGTAGATGTAGTGTATTCCCTGAAAGTGGAGGTACACTTTGGAGGAGGTCTTGCAGAGGCCGGCAGAACCACACTCCCTGCCTGGGTGGCCAGAGACTCTGAGGACGGCTTCTTCGGTAGCTGAGCTGAACCTGAAGGAGAAAGAGGAGACTTACCCGAGGCCAAGATCTTCGAGGCCGGAGATGCCGAAGCCTTCGAGGTCGAGGGAGACTTACTCGGGCCCAAGGTCTTCGAGGTCGAGGTCCTATCCCCAGGCTGGTCCATGGCGAAGAGTTCCGCAATCTTGGCTCGTCGTCAACGAAGAGCCCGAGGTTGAAGAGTGGAACAACGTGGGCAAGAAGCTGTAGGGTGATCAACACCGAGACAAAGTATACACCAACGGTGTGGGTCAGTTATCGAAAGCACCTGACCAGACTGCGTGCACTTTTTGAACCCGGTAACAGGCTGGGACATAAGGCAGAAAAAAAAAGGCCGCAGCCATGCGAGGCTGGGCGGCCAAGGAAAAACCCGGGGTGCCCCGGTCGTGGAACGAGGATATTAAAAGTTGTTTTTTGGGTTTTTTTTTTACAAAAACAACAAAGACACGGGGTACAGCAACTTCCGATCGTAAAAAAACAATAAAAGAATCTGCAGCGCAAGAAAGGCACAAAAAAAATCGACACAGAGAAGAGAGACAGGGCTTTCTGGCTCCACGGAAAACTAAGAACTGAGGACCACGTTGAGGAGACGTGCCCCCTAGCTGAGCGGGAAGGCACCCGCATGCGCGGTGCAGCCCTAGCAAACTTCAAGATCTTCAATCAAGTTTGCTTGAAAAGCTGTCCGCGACGGGGCTCCGTGGATGATGTCACCCACATGTAGAGAATATGCTGCCTGCTTGTCCTGGGATAAATGTAAGTAACGCAGTCTCTCTCACCCAAGGCTATCCATACGAGGACAAAGAGGCAAAGCCTCAAACTTATTTTTTAAATAAATGGTTCTTTATCTTTCTTTACAGAAATAACATAAATGTTGCCGATTTCACCCTCTAGGGGGTGATATACTAAGGGATGCATTACAAGATAAACCCCAGAGCCTTCTTCCCATCCATTAACTCCTGAAAGACATACACAGTAAATGCCCTACACCCCTTGTGTTTAATCTCAAAAGATGGAACCATTTCACCTTCCTATAATTCCACTATCTTGAAGGAAAACATTGCATTAAAGTGGAGAAAAGACCTCAGTTTCTTCCGGTGAAAATTTCACCTGAAAGACCTCTATGCCAGCCGTACACAACTTTAAAGCTGCATAGGAAAAAACATCCTAGGTCAAATGAAAAACTCCACTTGTTTAAAGATAATTTAAATATTTTCTCATTTGTAGTCCATATACTTCATATAGCAGCATATGGGAGTCTGAGAAACATATTCCTCCCCTGCTTGGAAAGAATATCGGCAGAGGGAGAAGAAAACGAACTGTGTGGATTCGAACTATGCTTGGAGGACAGTGCTACTATTGAGATAAGTGCTGCTATATGAAGTATATGGACTACAAATGAGAAAATATTTAAATTATCTTTAAACAAGTGGAGTTTTTCATTTGACCTAGGATGTTTTTTCCTATGCAGCTTTAAAGTTGTGTACGGCTGGCATAGAGGTCTTTCAGGTGAAATTTTCACCGGAAGAAACTGAGGTCTTTTTCTCCACTTTAATGCAATGTTTTCCTTCAAGATAGTGGAATTATAGGAATACGTTTAAGTGGTGATTTATTATATTCCTATTGCTAGTGGTTTACTTTTTTACCATTTCACCTTCTCCAACTTATATCTGTGCTGAATGTCCTCCTAAAATACTCCTTCAAAGAAACCTAGTACAGGCATTTCCTGGGTTAAGAACGAGTTACGTTTTTAAAGCTGTTCTTAAGTTGGATTTGTATATAACTCAGAACTTGTAGATTTTAAGATTCTTGCTGCTTACCTCTGCTCCCAGCTGACTAAAGAGCCAATTGTCCCTACCAGTGCTCCCTCTAAGGTACACACTGTTCTTAATGTGGCCATGCATCATTCCTGAATCTGCTGCAGAAGAAATATAGGAGTATATGCCACTGGAAATACTGCTCAGTGAAATGAAAGCAAGCTGCAACCGCGTTCTTAAGTACAAGTCGGGCGTCTGTAACTCGGGGACTACCTGTATTGCCCTGGCAAGACAAAAGACATTACAAAGGGTACCAGCCCAAATCCAGTTCCTGCAGCTTTTACATCTGGTGGCTCATGGTATGGACAAAACTGAAGCATTACATAGCATCTAATACCAGTAGCACCTCCAGAAGCTAACCCATTACTACTCACCATTTAAATTACAAAGAAGCATCCCACATTGGCAGGGGAGCTTACATATATAATCTCTGCACTTAGCAAAGGAGCTCGCTGGAGCCAGATGTTCCTGCCAAACTAAGCTGCTTCTGGAAAGCTTGGAACCAAGCTGATATTGTGGTTTTATGGGGCCTTATTAAAAAAAAAAAAAAAAAAAGTCTACTACTGGCTACCACACAACTCAAGATCAATAGAAGAAAAGAATCTGTTGCCTAATACCCTTACTGCCCAAACCAGAAAAGTGACTTCATAAAGCAACAACATGATGGGGGAGAGAAATAACCTACACAGTTACAACCTTCCTGGGCAGGCTGGATGGGCCTTGTTGACCTTGTCTGCCATCCTGTACTAAGCAACAGCACAGCAGAGGTGTCCCAATTTTACATACGAATATTCAAGAAGAATTACAAACACAAGCTCTGAAGCCTTCTGAAACTAATTTGGAGCCGTGGGGGCTTCTGCGGGCTGAAGAGAAACTACAGTACTATTATTAAGGCTGCCCCTCACACTTTGCCCCAAGAGATCAGCCAGCCTACTATGCATATCTCCTGCAACACTCAGATCTCTCTTTAGTTCAACAATATTTTTAAAATCCATGTCATTCAGAAGTTGTAATTTCAGGGTTTTATTTCCCCAGATGGGGCCCTTTTTTCTGCTGGTGAGTGAGGTGACCTACTTGAGTAATCTTCAGTAACTGACTTTTATTCTAAAAATTCCCTATTTCAAGTCAGAATAATTCTTTTATCCCCCCAACTTAGTGTGTCCCTTTAATTTCTTGCTTTAGAAATTCTTGGTTTGGCCTCTCCTTCCTTTAAAATAAATGCCCAAGTCATGATAATTTAACTGTTTATTAATGAAGTGTGTGTGTGTGTACATTTCATTAATAAACAACTAATTATCATATCTCATGCATTTATTTTAAAGGAAGGAGAGGCCAAACCAAGAATTTCTTAAAGCAAGAAATTTAAAGGGACACACCATAAGTCAGAAAAGAAAAAAAAATTATTCTGACTTGAAATAGGGGAATTTTTAAAATAAAAATCAGTTACTGAAAATTACTCAAGCAGGTCACCTCTCCCACCAACAGAAAAAAAAGAGCCCCATCTGGAGTCAGCAGCACAATAGAATTACAGCTGAGATTATATTCCTAGGCAAAAAAAAATCAGCTGTTATTCCTCCCCCACCCCCACCTTTTCCGTGCTAAAATAAAATGCTGGGTGCTCCCATCAGTCAAATGTACACTGAAGTCCCAGGTTACTTCCACTCTTGAACAGCTGATTTCAAGTGCCCACATTTCTAGTTATTAACAAGATGAGAAATCTGATCCCTAGAAAGCAAAGAGCAGGCAGATTAATTCTGGATTGCAATTTGTGGCCAATAGCTGGGCCTTTATTCAAGGCCTGCAGATCAAGAGGCCGACTTCTTCCATCCCTCACTTAGGTAAAAACCATTGTGAAACTGTGTCTTCACTGGGAGAGGCCTTTCCACATACCTTTCACCCTCACTGTGAGAAACTATTTCCTTATGTTATCCTCAAGTCTATCCCCTCCAAACTTCACCACCTCTGGTTCCAGAAGTTTCCTCTTAGCTCCACTGGTTTCAGTACTGTTTATCTGAATATCTCAAATAATTACACCCCCTCCCCACTAATTTGATACCTCTTCTCTTGACTGCCTTTAAGAACTGAGGCCCCAATGCTCTAAAATTGCCATTAAAATCCTGTGGGTCACTGTGGTGTCACTAAATTGTCCGATTTGAAAACAGTAATCAATGTTCAAACAACTTTGCATGCAAAGAGGTTTGCGGAGATCTGCAGGAATCCTATCCAACCGGTCGTAAGAGAAAGTGACCGACACATGCGCAGAATAGTTCACAGACAGAGGCACAAATGTGAGCATGCGCCAGGAAAGGCTATGTTGTAGTTACGCACGAGCATCAAGATAGGCGTGCCTTATTGTAGCGCGTCATAGGTGCACATCAATTGCATCTAAAGCCATAAGGTGTTCACGTCGCAAAAGGGATTTAAAAAAACTGGAGCTTTTTCCTTTTCGTTCGCCTCCCTCCTTCATGGTATTATCACACTTCCCCTTCCATTTTTTTTCCTTCCCAGCCCCACCCCATGCTCTGGCATCTCTCTCCTCTTCTTTCCTTCCTTCCTCCGTGATCTGCCATCTGTCTCGCCTCTTCCTCCCCCCCACCCCTCTTTCCAATTTGGTGGCTTTCTCCATACCCAACAACCCACACCCCTCCAAACATAGACCACACTTACCCAGTAGCCCTCTGCAAATTTTTGCCCAAGGGCAGATTTGGAGAGAATATAGGAATCATGACAGCTCCTGGGGGAACTTTTGACACAACATCAAGCATCCTCAGGTTTGCATCACAGACCACTTGGCTATTCAAGGAGTATCCCAACCTGTGGTTGCAGAACATCATCTCTTCCTCTAATGAGGGAATAAATGCTGCCCCCCCCCCCCCCATATTTTGAATTTTCACATCTCATGCAATCAGCAGCTTTTAATGAGCAAGCAAGCACGAGACACACCTTAGCACATTTGTATGAAAAATGTATCCTGTTATTTCAATTTCTAGAATCTGCAGCCCAGACTTGCCAATGCACACTTTGATGCATGCGCACATGAGACGCGCTTTTAACACACCTAGACTCGTCATTAATTTTGGCTTATTAAAGGTCGGCACTTCGTTTAGTGCATTACCGGGCAATGTTAGGGCATCATCTGGAGTGCTCATTTTAATATTAATGACTTTGTTTTACTACATTTCCATAGCAGAGTCAAAGGCTGCTACGAAGCATCGAAAAGACCGCAGTAAGCCATTACATGCATCGGTAGGTAAAAAATATTCAATGCTAAACCAATTAGAACTGGTAGATTTAGAACACAAGGACCTGAATAGGATTTATCACAAGCCTTCCCCTCCAAGCTTTGCAAGATGCTTTCACCCATCTACTGGTTATACCCCACACACAACACCATTTGGCCACTCTAACCACCCTGAGAGTTCTCTGATTAGGAAGGGGGAGTAATTGATTTGAATTAAGACTCTCTTTCAGAGCTTAGTAGTTGGTGTAAATGGGCAGGACTGCCTAAGATGGATAGTCTTATCTACTGCCATTCTCCATATTTCACTCTTATTTCTTAGTCTCGGAGGGTTTACAATCTAATAGGCCTGGTTATTAACGATTAGGCCTCAAATTTTCGCCTAAGACTGTGTCCCGCAAACTTTTTTACTTGGCAGCACAGTAAACTCCAGGCCGCAGCTGGAGGGCATCCAGAAATGCGGACATCAAAGTGACAATGTCACACACATGTGCGATGCCATCACGTCGACATCTGCGCAAAGCTCCTCCAGACGAGGCCCTGAGCTGCCAGTGGAGGGGTGCTAGAGCAGGAGAGGCATGGAGAAGAGAAGAGGAGAGGAACTGGAGAGGAGAAGAGACATGGGTGCTGGCTAACTGCCTACAGGGCATGACTCTCACCACGAGAGACATATCCTGTAGGCATTCAGCTGGCACCTCTCCTCCTCGCCAACATGCCGCGGCACACAGTTTGTGATATACCAGCCTAAGGTAATGGAGAGTTAAGTGACTTGCCCAATGATATGCAGCAATGGTGGGATGTGAACTCCAGTTCATAGTAACATAGTAGATGACGGCAGATAAAGACCCGAATGGTCCATCCAGTCTGCCCAACCTGATTCAATTTAATTATTTTTTTTTCTTAGCTATTTCTGGGCAAGAATCCAAAGCTCTACCCGATACTGTGCTTGGGTTCCAACTGCCAAAATCTCCGTTAAAACCTACTCCAGCCCATCTAAACCCTCCCAGCCATTGAAGCCCTCTCTAGCCCATCCTCCCCCAAATGGCCATATACAGACACAGATCATGCAAGTCTGCCCAGTACTGGCCTTATTTCAATATTTAATATTATTTTCTGATTCTAGATCCTCTGTGTTCATCCCATGCTTCTTTGTACTCAGTCACCATTTTCCTTTCCACCACCTCTCTCGAGAGCGCATTCCAAGCATCCACCTCCCTCTCCGTAAAATAGAATTTCCTAACATTGCTCTTGAATCTACCACTCCTCAACCTCAAATTATGTCCTCTGGTTTTACCATTTTCCTTTCTCTGGAAAATATTTTGTTCTATGTTAATACCCTTCAAGTATTTGAACGTCTGAATCATATCTCCCCTGTCCCTCCTTTCCTCTCGGGCTACCAGTCTCTTCTCGTACGTCTTCTGGTGCAAGCCTCCTATCATTTTTGTCGCCCTCCTCTGGACCTCTTCAAGTCTTCTTACGTCTTTCGCCAGATACGGTCTCCAAAACTGAACATAATACTCCAAGTGAAGCCTTACCAATGACCTGTACAGGGGCATCAACACCTTCTTCCTTCTACTGGCTACGCCTCTCTTTATACAGCCCAGCATCCTTCTGGCAGCAGCCACTTCCTTGTCACACTGGGTTTTTTTTCGTCTTTAGATCTTCAGACACTATCACCCCAAGGTCCCTCTCCCTGTCCGTGCATATCAGATTCTCCCCTCCCAGCATATGCGGTTCCTTCCGATTATTAATCCCCAAATGCATTACTCTGCATTTCTTTGCATTGAATTTTAGTTGCCAGGCATTAGACCCATTCCTCTAACTTTTGCAGATCCTTTTTCATATTTTCTACTCCCTCTTTGGTGTCTACTCTGTTACAAATCTTGGTATCATCTGCAAAAAGGCACACTTTTCCTTCTAATCCTTCAGCAATGTCACTCACAAACATATTGAACAGGATTGGCCCCAGCACCAAACCCCGAGGGACTCCACTACTCACCTTTCCTTTCATTAACCACCAGTTCCCTGGCCCTTGGCCCATTTCTCTAATCCAGGGGTAGGGAACTCCGGTCCTCGAGAGCCGTATTCCAGTCGGGTTTTCAGGATTTCCCCAATGAATATGCATTGAAAGCAGTGCATACAAATAGATCTCGTGCATATTCATTGGGGAAATCCTGAAAACCCAACTGGAATACGGCTCTCGAGGACCGGAGTTCCCTACCCCTGCTCTAATCACTGAGAAGCGGAGCCACCTTAGACCTCACTCATGTTCCGCTCTATTTTAGTATCCAGTCATCCTGAACACAGCTAGTGGAAGAATACAAGAAACCCTAGGTCAGGGGCTGGCAACTTGCGGCTCACGAGCCACATGCAGCTCTTCTGCCATGTGACTGCGGCTCTCCAGGCCCCGCCACTTTAATCTCCCTCCCAACCCAATTCCCCAGACCTACTAAGGTACCTCGTGGTCCAGCGAGGGGTCTTTGTGGCAGGAATGCAGCCCTCTTGCTCCTGCCTCCTTGCGGCTGCCTTCTAATATGGCTGCTGCAACCTCTCACGGCAGCTCGTGGTACTATAGGAAATGCTGTGAGCTGCTGCGAAAAGTCACAGCAGCCATTTTAGAAGGCAGCTACATGGAGGCAGGAACAAGAGGGCCACACTCCTGCCAAAAGACTCTACTAGACTGCTTTCAACCCTTAACACCCACTCACTGCTGTCAGATACCTATACCCACTGTATCATTTCCTCTACCATAATCTCCACAACTATGTAATGTCCTGTCTAAATTAGATTGTAAGCTCTTCTGAGCAGGGACTGTCTAGTATATGTTAAAATGTAAAGCACTGCGTACTCCTTTTCAGCGCTATAGAAATAATAAATAGTAGTAGTAGTAGCATTGGACCACCAAGTGCCTCATTAGGCCTGGGAGGGGGGGAGGTTCATGGGGTTGACAGACAGATTAAAGGGTCGGGGCCTGGAGAGGTGCAGAGACCTACGAGGGGCTAGAAGAAAGAAAGAGAGGAGAGAAGCTAGACCTTGGGGAGGGAAGAGAGCATGAGAGACCTGGAATATATCAAACTCCCTTTCCTACCCATTGCGGCTTTGTAAACCTTAGGTCAAAAATTTAGAATAAAGTGGCTCTTTGCTTTAAAAAGGTTGCTTTAAAAAGGTGAACCTTCAGTCTGTTGCCCTCTGACGATTAAACTCATTCATAATACCAAACACCACTTCTCCCAGAACAATCCTATAAAAAACTCATATTTAGACATCACACTTAAATATTAAAGCTTTCTTTATACACATATAGAAGGTGATATCTGAAAGCTGTTTGCCTATTTTGAAACCTGTCCACCTGCTTTTTGGACAGAAGTATAATAACTCCAAGAACCATCAGTGTAACTGTTAAGACCTTGATGTTTTGCTTTTGACTGAAGTGTAGCTGCTCTTTGCTATCCCAGACAACTGCCTAGTCTGCCTATGGTTGAGCCAGCCCTGCTCCTTTAAGACCTGCACATGACCTACAGAAACACAAACTTTCCCTAGCAGCTCCCCTGCAATATCACTAATAAAGACGATGAGTAGAATAGTGTCAGCACTGACCACAGAGGGATGAGCAATCACAGTTGGAGGGCCACAATCCAGTCAGGTTTTCAAGATTTCCACAATGAACAAGTATGAGATTTGCATATATTGAAAACAGTGTATGCAAATCATTGTGGAAATCTTGAAAATCTGACTCGGTTGTGGTTGAGATCTATGGCTACCCACCTCTGGCACAGGCCGAGGATGGTGGCTACTTTGCGGCCTTCCCCGCCGGGGCCTTCCCTCTGCCATGTGACTGATAACATCATCAGTGACGTGGCAGAGGGAAGGCCCTGGCGGGAAAGGCCGTGAAGTGGCCCGTTCAGAGCGCTGCTGCTGCTGTTGTTGTTTTTGGATGCCTCGGAGGTGTCAGTCTCATGGTGGGAGGGTCGGTGGGGGTTCTGTTACACAAAGGGATGGGAAGGAAGGATAGAAAGATGCTGCAGAGGGAAGGCCGCAAAGCAGCCCATTCAGAGCGCTGCCACCGCTGCTGCTTTAGGAGGCAGGTATGTCAGGTTTCACCAGGGTGGGGGCTGCTGAATAAACAAGTCCGATTTTTTTGGTATGTATTTATCTTCCTCTCCTATTGCTGATGGTGGGCAGCAGCCCTGAAATAGTGGAAGCCTGGATTTTATTTTATTTTTTTAACTAGGAATGGAGTCGGGGAGTTATCAGGGACATTCAGGGGGCTGCTGGGTTGACCTTAACTAGGATTTATTTTCGGGGAAACACAGTATTTACCATATTATGTTTGCCACACAGTCTACCATGCTTCACTCTCTCATGCCATGACTGCCATACAATGTTTGCCATTCCATGTCTTCTATGCTATATTTCATCATGCAATTTTGCCAAGTCGTGTCGTATTATGTTGCCTATTTATTTATTTAGATTTTTATCCCATCCTCCCAGTAGCTCAGAACGGTTTACAAGTAAACAGTCACAATGGAGTGTTGGACATACTAGATTATACAGTAGATTTAAATACTTGGACATACGAGACTGTGCAGCAGTGTAAATATAGGGACTATACAGCAAATTAAGAACAGTAGTTTAAATATAAGTAGTTTAGTTTATATACAAGTTATTTGAGTATAGGCCGAGAGTGGACTATACAGAAATTTTTGGCAGAAGATTAGAATGGAGAAAGAAGGGTAGAGGTGGAGTTTAAAGGGTTGGGTGTAGACTGAGGGTGACCTTTAGTTGAAAAGGAGGGTCTTTACCATTTTCCTCATTAGTGAGTTCTGTAGTCTGAGTTGAGAGGGGAGTTGGTTCCAGAATTGGGGAATGTAATACTATGTTCACCATATTATTTCTCTCCATACCCTGTTTGTCATATGCAGAAGTGGTGCTCATCTGACTGCTGGAGTAGCACAGAGCATTCAGTGCACCGGCCGGAGCTAATCCTGTTGCATGGTTTTGTAAAAAAAATTTTAAAAGGGGGGGGGGGGAAATTATGTTTTACCATGCTTTGTTAACTATGTTTTGCTTTGTTAACTATGTTTTGCCATCCCTGTCAGACAATGTTTGCCATGCTATCTCCTACCATACCGTGTTTCCCCGAAAATAAGATGGTGTCATTAATTTGGGGGTCAAAAAAAATGCATTAGAGCTTACATTCAGGGGATGTCTTATTTATTTTCATTTGCAACAATCATCTCTCCCTTCCTCTCCTCCACCCCAATTCTTGCTCTTTCCTATCTCCCCCCCCCACCCCCCAAATGTGGAGCATCTTTCCTATCCCCTTGTGCAGCATCTTTCTATCCCTCCCTCCCATCCCCCTGTGCAGCAGAACCCCACTGACCCTCCCACCATGAGACTAATATACCTCTGCTCCAAGGCCTCCTAAAACATCAGCGGCGACAGCACTCTGAACGGGCTGCTTCGCAGCCTTCCCCATCGGGCCGTGCCTTCCCTCTGCAACATCTTTCTATCTCTCCCTCCCATCCCTCTGTGCAGCAGAACCCCACTGACCCTCCCACTGTGATGCAGCAGAGGGAAAGCCCCAGCCCGTTCAGAGTACTGCCACCGCTGCTGCTTTAGGAGACCTCGGAGTGGAGGTATGGCAGGTCTCACTGGGGTGGAGGTCGCTGAATTGACGAGTCCAATTTTTTTCGGACAATCGAGCAGCACTTGTCAGGGATGGAGTCGGGGAGTGTCGGGGACATTTGAGGGGGGGCCTTTGGGGGGGGGTCAATCTTAACTAGGGCTTATTTTTAGGGTAGGGCTTATATTAGGAGCATCTTTAAAAATGCTAGGGCTTATTTGGGGGATAGGTCTTATTTTCAGGGAAACAGGGTACTATGTCCGAGATTGTGGTACAAGGGTTGGAACTGCAGCCTTGTCACCCTAAGGTTGTGGATTCTGACATGTGCTGCTCCTTGTGACCTTGGACAGGTCACTTAGTCTCCCAATACCCCAGGTATATTAGACAGATTGTGAGCCCACTGGGACAGACAGGGAAAAATCCTTGAATACTTGAATAAATTCATGCAAACTGTTCTAAGTTCCCCTGGGAGAATGATATAGAAAAAAAATGAATGAATGAATAAATAAATGTACAATGCAGTTCAGAGTCAAATTCAGGCAATAGGAAAAATAAAATCAGAGTGCAGCAAGTGCTCCAAAGCAGCACTTAAAACAAAAACAGAAAAAACTTCAACCCAGTAAGCCCCCCCCCCCCCAGTTATTAACCTATTTATACTAATCCTGCTCACCATCAAATTCAAGGATTTTGTATAGAAATTAAATGCATGGTTCTCCATATAAAATCGATAAAAACCTATTTGTTTGGTAAATTTATGCAATGATTTCATATTATATTACATTGTACTGCATCATATTGTATTTTACTGTATTGTATTCCACTGAATTGTGTCTTCGCTGATATAAGAACATAAGAATTGCCACTGCTGAGTCAGACCAGTGGTCCATCATGCCCAGCAGTCCGCTCACGCGGCAGCCCTCTGGTCTAAGACCAGCACCCTAACTGAGACTAGCCCTACCAGCGCACGTTCTTGTTCAACAGAAACTTGTCTAACTTCGTCTTGAATCCTTGAAGGGTGTCTCAGTTCTCTTGCTGTGAACCGCCTGGAACTTCCGGTTGGGCGGTATTTAAGAAAATAAATTATTATTATTATATATTTCCAAGAGCAATAGCTACACGTTTATGTAGACTCTTGCTCTACCCCACACTCTGGGATGAAGGGGGAGAAGAAGGAAATCTGAGTTTCTGAAGTATAAGCAATATGGATTAAAGGACTCTACAAGACAAGAATCACTGCATTTATTGAAGCCAGTTCTAAACTTGTCAAAAGGCAACTCTACTGAAGCTCTGAGGAGCATGCCACCAGCTCAAGTCCATCTGAGCTGGGTATTTGAATGAAAACCCTGTTCTCAGGTGCATCCTGTGTGACCAGAACCTGGGCAATTTCAGCTTAGATTCAGAACATGCAGTTCCTACTATTCCTACTACCCTACTATTATTTTCACTTCTACATAAAGTCCTTTTAAAAATTTGCCAAGTAACATTTGCTAATGTTTTCACTTAAGTTCAATTTGATAGGACTGAAACCTGCAAACCTATTCTATTTTCTTCCAGCAATGTCAGACCAACCACAATATCTTTAAGAAAAACGAATGGTTGTGTCTGGGGACACATATCCCAGCATCCTCAGAGAACAGATGTGCCACTGCACAACAATAAATGCACTGCAGAGCAGAATTTAAAATAAGTACAGCTAAAATGATGTGGCAGTGGCAGGTGGCATGCTCTCTCATAATAAAAAAAGGGCAGCTACATTTGACCTCACGAGGTCAACCATCAAGAGTTAAACTAATTTAAATAATTAGAGTAGAACTGTCAGGCACCACTGCAAGTAAATGCCCATAATGCTTTGAGGATTTCTAATGAAAAGGCACCGAAAGACAGCCGCTACTAGCAGTGCAAATAAGTCTTATTTTTATTTTATGCACAAAAGAGACGGGTAGCAGTGCTGGGAACAACCTTTTTTTTTTCCCGTGGGCGGCAGCAGAAGTAGCAACAGCATTCAATAGTCACAGGGATGGGAGACAGCATACAGTGAGTAGTATAAGGGGGGGGGAACATTATGCAAGCATCAGTTGTAAAGGCAATCATTCTGAACCGTGGGGATACAGGCTGATGTATTCAGAGTTAAATCCCACCAACCAAGTCGTTACTACAATGAGGTAAGATTTAAAGAAAGCATCAAGCCATACTGTATGCAAACTCTCAGGCAAGAGAGACATTACTTAGGTGACAGGATGAAAGCTGACGTGAAACCGAGCTGCCTTCCATCTAGGCTAGAAGCAGAATTGCATTGTCCCGTCCCAGTTGCTCTTCGGTATCACAGCAGTAAAACAGACATGAGGCTGCAGGTAAATGTGCTCGACTGAACAGCCCATATATTTGCGCACTTTATATGCAGGACTAAGTTTTTCATAGAGACGTGCTGATATACTAACCCACATATAATGATGTGCTTTAAATACATAACCATCGCTAATAGGAAAGAACCTACACAAATATAGCTCTGTGCCCAAGCACTCCAAAAGATTCATCGACCTCATCACAAATTATCGGATTCTGTTTTGAAAACGATCAAACAAATCTACCAGTATGTCACCAATAAGATAAATGCTTATTTCACCTTCCCGTATGCTCATTTCTATCAGGGAGAAATTCAAACAGAAGTAAATTATTTACTTGTTTTTTTTTTTTTTTTTGCCCTGTGGCACTCCTGCATATGAGCTAAGATCATGTCAAGTGGCTATGTATGTCTTATGCAATGTTACAGCCCCAACCAGTTAATGACCACCAATATTTTTACCAAAATACCCGTGAATTCAGTTTTGCATAATCCCAGGACCACCACCACTTATTTTATGGATGAAAACCTCCTCTACGCGCTGAATCCCAAGCAGGAATCGGGGGTCACTTCCTAGCGGGGCGACGTAGAGGCAGTGCCGGGAGTCCTGCCAAGGGAAGCCCCCCCCCAAAAAAAAAAAAAAAAAACAATAAACCGCACCGGGGCGGCCACCGCGCAGCTCCGTGCACACTGCCGTGCAAACAAAGCGTTACAAAGAGCCTGACACGGGAGAGAAGGAGAGCCCCCGATCGGGCGGTCCTGTGGGGGAGAAGCACAGCACCGGACGGTTCCCGACCCCCGACCCCGCAGCGGACCCCAGAACCCCCTCCTCCTCCCCCCCCCCCCCGAGCAGCCCCCTACCTTCCGTGCATGTGTAGCAGCTCCAGCTCGCTGCTCACTGCCTCCCCAGCGCCATCTTGCAGCTCGTGACGTGGGGCGCTCACCCCTGACCCAAATTTGAATAGAAGCCAAAAGAAGGAGAGGGGAGGGGAGTGGGAGGCGCGCGCTCCGCCAGCGGGGGAGGGCACTGCCCGGGGCTCCTGGCATTGCTTACATGGCTTTGCACTGTAGCTTTTATCACCTTTTATCGGGGAAGAGCGAGCGGCGTTTGAAAGGCAGCGGAAAGCAACGGGGCTCAGCTTCCGGTCCCGGACTGTCAAAGAGGGGGGGTCATGCTCCCCTTCCTAATCCAGAGGAAACGTGCATTTCCTCCTCACAAGTGTACAGCCAACGAATCCTGCTAATAGAGCCAACCTGAAATAGTATCAGAGGGGTATCAGTGCATCTTCCCCTCTCACTTGCAATGTCAGATTGTCATTTGGAGTGGGGGCGGGGGACACACATGCAATTTCACATTTGAAGCTAGAGTGTCGGGGGGATGGGCATCAGATCTCAAGGGCAGACAAGCGCCAGTGCATCTTCCCTTCTCACTTGCAATTTAAACCTCAGAGTGTAATTTTTTTTAATTTTTTTTTTGGGGGGGTGGGGGGGAGAAGAGCACTTGCAATTTCACATTTAAAGCTACAGAGTTTCATTTGGAGGGTGGGGATGGGCATCGGATCCCAGGGACAGACAAGCGCCAGTGTGTCTTCCCCTCTCAATTGCCAATTTCACATTTAAAGCTACAAAGTGTCATTTTGCTGCAGCAGCTGCGGCCAGCACTGCACATTACCGTCGCCCCTCCCCCAGCCTAGGCATAGAGCAGGCTCGGACACGTCGATCCCGAGAGGAGAGGCAGCGAGTGGCCCGAGCGAAGCCCCCCCTTCCCTCCCCCCAGCCTGACGTCACACACAAAGGGCGAGCCGAGTCCATATTGGGCGTTAAATGGACCGGAGCTGATCGACGCCCTTCACTCGCCGTACATTTGCCTTGTAAATCAGCCAGGGCGCATTTTATGCCAGGATGCCTCTGAAAAGCTCCTTGAACCGCTGCCCTCACTGAAACGCGGCGTTGGCATTCATTCACCGCATTCTTTTAATATTCGCAAGGGAAGAAGCCCGACGCTGGCTCTCATCAGGACACGGGGACTTCGCTTTTCCTGTGGCAGCTGCATCAGGGCTTTGGCTGCGTTCAATCTCTCAGTACAGAGATTAGCAAAGCTTTGGGAAATGAAAGTTTAACACTTTCACCCTCTCTCTATTATACAAAAATCTACATTCCATTTCCTTGCCAATAAAACATTTCACCCTCCCTCTATAATATAAAATTTGCATTCCCTTTCCTTACCAATAAAACATTTAAATCTATAGCAATTAATGAGTTACAAGAGACTTTTTTTTATAAGGTACATTAGGTAGAGTGCGAGTCCACCAGGACAGACAGGGGAAAATGCTTCAGTATCTTAATATAAATCTATGTCATAATTACAACATTTGCAAACAATAATGATCCCATTCAAAATCGCCTGTATATGTTCATAGAGTCACACAGAAAAATGTAAAGAAAACATTATTTGGTTGGACAAGCCTCTTAGCAACTAGAAGGAACCCAATGATCAAGGGCCACTTTTTGTTTGCCCCCTGAAGTTCTTGAAAGCTTTTGTGTCAGTTGTTCTCAGCACATCAGAGATATACCAGAACTCACCAGAAATCCATGCAGGCCTTTGTGGTTCATAGTGCAGTGATTTAGATAGGAGAAGGAGATTCCAAGCCTGTTCTTTTTGTGTTTATTGTATCCGGTCTGGTTTTCTGATACATCATGTGCAGGGCCGGATTTTCTATAGGCTAACTAGGCTTCAGCCTAGGGCCTCAAGATCAAGAGGAGCCTACATTCAAATTGTTAGCAAAATTACACTGTTCTAAAAACAGTGAACACTAAAACACAACCGAAAATAAGGAGAAATTCTACGCTTCGGGATCAGAACCGGCTCCGGCCGCAACGGGGCGCCAACTCGGCTTCTCCCTTTCTTTTTCTCGCCCTGGGAGGAGGATCATGGAGGGAAAGACGTCAGTCCGGAAACAGCTGGGCAAAGCCCAGCCCCGCAAGGAGAGAGGCAAAACGTGGATCCGTCAGGACAGGGCGGCCCAGACTGGCATCGGGGGTGGGGGGGGGTATCAGTGGAAGAGGGATGGGAGACAGACAGGCTGGCATCGGAGGGGGGTGGGGGTTTAATAGAAGGCAGGCAGGCAGGATGGCATGGGGGGTGTTCAATGGAAGGGGGATGGGAAGCAGGCAGGCATCGGAGGGGGGGTGAGGTGAGGAAGGACGCACTGGGGGCACTATGGACATAGGAAGGGGCAATGTTGTGTGTTATGTTTGATTAGTTATTGTTACAAGTACTATATATGGTGCTGAGAATAAATGTCCAAATAAGTGTTCTCGACTTTTTTTTATTTATTATCCGTGTCACATTTTTTATAAAGGTTAGTACCAATAACAACATGTTTCATTTAACATATTGATATATATCACAGTAATGATGTATTTTATTATCTCTCATGTAATTTATAAACTTAAAAATGGGAGGTGAAAGGGCCTCATAAGTGGAATAGCCTAGGGCAGGGGTGTCCAATGTCGGTCCTCGAGGGTCGCAATCCAGTCGGGTTTTCAGGATTTCCCCAATGAATATGCATGAGATCTATTAGCATACAATGAAAGCAGTGCATGCAAATAGACCTCATGTATATTCATTGGGGAAATCCTGAAAATCCGATTGGACTGCGGCCCTCGAGGACCGACATTGGACACCCCTGGCCTAGGGCCTCTTTTCATCTAAATCCGGCCCTGATCATGTGCTATTATCAGGGACGTAAGTAGCTGACCCAGAAACCTTCTCTCCGATGTCAGAGTTGATGTCGGAGGGAAGGCTTGTGGGTCAGCCACTTGCAGTGTGTGAATTGCTGCTTGCGCCATCCCCGCTGCAGACAGAAAGAGCGACTGCGGCTTGAACAAGAACTGGGTCGGCTTTGGGGGGGAGAGACGGGCAGGGAAGGAGGGAACCCCGGCTGTGGCAGGGGGACGGACAGGAAGGCGGGATCCCCGGAGGCAGAGGCAGCTTCTACGGATGGGCAGCTACTTATGTGCAGGGAGGGGGAGGGGGCATGAACATGGGACACAGAAGAGAGGGAGGAAGGGGGCACTAACTTGGGACATAGGAGGGAGGGAACAGAAAGGGAGAATTATTGGATATGAGTTTGTGAGAGGGAAAGATGGTGGCACATGGGGAAAGGAAGAAAGTAAAATTGGTCATAGAGAGAGGAGAGGGAGATGCATGGGGAAGAGAAGGATGAGAGGGAGAAATGTTGGATGTGACAGTAGAGGGAGTGGGAGAGATGCCTGGATCTCTCAAGACAGATGTGCAGTGAGAGAGATAGAGAGGGAGACTTGTTGCCAATAGGGGTGGAGGAGAGAGGAAGAACAGTTGGACTCATGGAGGGACAGAGAGAGAGTGAGAGATGGATAGGAAGGGAAGGAGAAATGTCATACTCAGGTGAAGGGGGAGAGGGCAGAGAGTAAAAAATTGAACTCATAGAGGGAGAGAAAGATGGTTGGAGGAGGAAATAAGAACTGGAGGAGCGGAAGTGTGCAGAAGGCAGAGAGAAAGAGATGTTGGACTGGTGGAAAAGAGGAAGAAATGTATGTGGCAGTAGAGGAAATGGAAGAGATGCACACAGGATCTCTCTCTCGATCTCTCTCTCTCTCTTTTTCCCCACTCCCTTTGCAGCAGGGGAGTGAATGAGAGAGAGAGGGAGACATGTTGCCAATGGGGGAGGAGGAGAGAGGAAGAAAAGTTGGACTCATGGAGGGACAGAGAAAGATGTTGGTTGGGAAAGGGAATGAGATCCAGAGGAGAAGAAATGTGCAGGAGGCAGAAAGAAAGAAATATTGGATGCACAGTCAGAAAGAAGGAAGTGCAACCAGAGACACATGAAATCACCAGACAACAAAGGTAGGAAAAATTGTTTTATTTTCAATTTAGTGATTGAAATGTGTCAGTTTTGAGAATTTATATCTGCTGTCTATATTTTGCACTATATTTGTCTATTTTTCTATAGTTGTTACTGAGATGACATTGCATTGCCTTGACCTCTTTGAAAACCCCCTGAATATAAATGACAATTAACCTTTTCTCTGTGTACAGTGTGCTTTGTGTTTTTTTATTTTGTGGTTCTCATTATGTATTAAGATTATATTGTATGTTTATGAAAAATGGATGGAATAAATTGCATTACAATTAGTACTGTTATGGGGGTGGGGTCTAGGACGGAGCCTGGGTGGGTGTGGAGCGGAGCTTGAGTGGGGGTACTCAGTTGATATTTATTAGACTTAGAGTGTACTTTGCTTGAAGAAGTTGAGAAACTTTGGTATAGAAGACAATTCCGGAGGGATACTGTCTTTTCAGTTGTAGCCCCACAAACTTGGAATTCACTGCCAAAACAATTGAGGGAAGAGAAGTCATTAGATAAATTCAAAGGATTACTAAAAAGCTTTCTGTATAAAGACGCTTTTGACAGTTAAGATTTCTAAGAGGCTTTGATTATTCTCTTTCTCCCTGTCCTTACATTTTGTCCTTTAAATTGTTTTATTTCCTATCACAATTGTAGTTCTCCCACCATCCCTTTGGTTTTAAGTTATGTTTGTCGTCCATGTCTATGTTCCTAATTGTTTTGTCTGACTTCCTCACATTTTACAGTTGATCACTTAGAATTTTTGAAATTGCGATTTTATCAAAATTTATATTAAACTTGCAACTTGATAGCTATGAAATTCACAATGTAAGCACATTACAAATGATACGCCTTAATAGGCACATATTAGAACATGCATATAACCTAGATATTCACATGTGATGGCAGTGGTGTGGTAAGTGTGAGGGGCACCTGGAGCTGCACGCACGCCCCCTTGCCTTCCCTCGTACCTTTTTGGCACTCTGTCTGATGTCAGTTCCTAGGTGTGGGTCCCGGAAGTGGCATCAGAGAGACTTTTTGGCGCTCTCTCTGATGTCAGTTCCTAGGTGTGGGTCCCAGAAATGACATCAGAGAGAGCGCCAAAAAGGGGGAGGCAAGAGACGCGCACGGCAAGGAGAGGAACGGGCGGGCGAGCAAGCAGGGGGGGGAGAGGAGGGGTGCTGCTGTGCCCTTAGGAAGACTGCACCTGGGGCGGACCACACACCCCTTACTACGCCACTGCGTGTTGGTACAGTCATTTTAGTGTTAGTCCCCTGCTCCCTCCAAGCACAGGCCACAGCTCCCTCCAGAACCTAACCAGAAGTCAGTCAGTTGGTGAAACTGTCGTGTAATTATGTAGCTGGCAGTGTCTTCCCAGGAGAGAAGATGGAGGATATACACTATATGTAGACACTGTCTCCACATCCTCTGGAGCCCAGGCCAGTCTGAACAGCAGAGAGCAAGCTCAGGAATTAAAATCCTGTCTCCTGTATGACAGTACTCAACATTGCTGCTGAGACTCAGGGACTGTCCAAGTAACATCTTTTAAAAAGGAAACACACTCTCTAGTTACTAGCCTTGTGACCTTATTTTTAATGAGCAGGCTAAATACTGTCTGGTGAGCACAGTAGTTTGTGTGGGAGTTATCACTGAGGTGCTTGTTTCAATGGCTACCATTTTGCTGGTGTCTACAGAAGTAACAAAATGGAGGTTACCAGTCCCTGCATCCCTGCATAAATTACAGATGTTCAGCATGTGATCAGCCATACAGCCTGCACAGGAAGACATTCTGTACCTATATTTCACACTATGTACTGCTGGGGCATCAGTTTTCTCACTAGGTTTCCATATCCCATGTTGGCCTAGAAAGAAACTCTATAAATAATGCAGTTTCTGACAAAAAAAAAAAAAAGCTAATCTAGCCAACTGCCTTTGTTCCAGTCTCCCACACAGCAGCACACACTACATACACGGAAATGGATTGTTCTGTTGATTGAATAGCTTTCTGAATAATTCCATTCTATTTATTTCAAAGGATGTGTTTGCTGCCTGTGGGTATCTCTAGTGCTCATCTATAGAGAGGAACTTTCTTAGGTTTTCATTTTATCAGCAGTGTTTGGAAACTTGTAAATTATAAATATTTAAGGACAGCTACAGCATGTCAATCCAGAATGTAGCCAAGGTTTGGTAGCACACTTTCACCTAGGGTTACTGTATGGCTCCAGAAAAAGGAGGACGGATTGAGACATTTGGGTTTTACTTCCATTGAAAGCAATGGAAGTAAAACCCGGATGTCTCAGTCCATTCTCCTTTTTCTGGAGCCCTATGATAACCCTACTTTCACCACCTAATTCTCTCCTTACACCAGAAGTTCTCAATCCCGTCCTCAGGGCACATGTGAGGATATCCACAATAAACATGCATGAAAGAAATTTGCATATAATGGAGGCAATGTATGCAAATCAAGTTTGTGTATAATTCATTGTGGATATCCTAAAAACCTGAATGGTAAGGGGGTACTTCAGGACCAAGAGTGTGGTGCAGTGGTTAGATCTACAGCTTCAGCACCCTGAGGTTGTGGGTTCAAACCCCATGCTGCTCCCTGTGACCCTGGGCAAATCACTTAATTCTTCACTGCCCCAGGTACATTAGAGAGTGTGAGCCCATCAGGACAGATAGGGAAAATGCTTGAAATATCTGTATGTAAACTGCTTTGAGTGTGGCTTCATTAACTACAAAATGGTGGTATATAAATCCCTTTCCTTACTCTAGCATTTATTTCTGATATGGTGGGGTGTTCACATCACAGTCATGAGCGTGTAGTTTTAGATTTGGATCTGGCTAGGCTCTTGGTCAGGATTCTTGGAAGAGCCATGTTTGTAGAGATTTATAAAACAGAGCGTGGGGGGGGGGGGGTAGTGCTTATGTTTGCTGGTAATGAGTTCCACGTTTTTGCAACTTGATAACTAAAGGAGTTGCTATGTTGTTTTTTGTACTTTATTCCTTTCAGAGAAGGAAAGGCTAGAATCAAGTGGTTATTGTTATGTTGTTCAGTCGATTTTCCTAATACTTTGTTTCCCCAAAAATAAGCCCTAGTTATGATTGAACCCTGATGCCCTCCAAATGTCCCCGACTCCATCCCTAACACTAGTGCTGCCCGATTCGCCAAAAAAATTGGACTCATCAATTCAGAGACCCTCACCCTGGTGAGACCTGACATACCTCTGCTGCAAAGCCTCCTAAAGCCTTCCCCACTGGGGCCTTCCCTCTGCTGCGTCATGGTGGGAGGGTCAGTGGGGTTCTGCTGCACAGGGAGATGGGAGAGAAGGATAGAAAGATGCTGCAGAGGGAAGACCCGGCCCCAGCGGTGAAGAATGCGAAGCAGCCCATTCAGAGTGTTGTTGCCGCTGCTGTTTTTAGAGTTCTTGAAGTGGAGTTATGTCAGTCTCACAGTGGGAGGGTTGGTGGGGTTCTACTGCACAGAGGGATGGGAGGGAGGGATAGAAAGATGCTGCACAAGGGGATGGATGAGAGGGGAGAAAAGATGCTGCACATGGGGGGGGGGGAGAAAGGAAAGAGGAAGAATTGGGGTGGAGGAGAGGAAGGGGGAGATGATCATTGTACATGAAAAAAATAAGACATCCCCCGAAAATAATGCATTTTTTGACCCAAAATTAATAGAAGACACTGCCTTATTTTCGGGGAAACACTGTAGTTCTGTACATCTTGGAAAGCTATCTAGGGGACTCTCCTTGAAGGATCTTGAAAGCTAGGCAGCATATCTTGAATTCGATTCACATGTTAGATGGGAGCCAATGTAGTTCCATCAGTAGACGCAGTGGCGTCGCAAAGGTGGGAGGCACCCGGGGTGGTGGAATCCCCCCTCGCCCTCTTCTACACCCCTTCTTCGCCCCCTCCTACTGTGCCCGCTCCCCTCCCCGTCCCCTATACCTGTTTAGCTTCCCTGGCACGAGCAGCATGTCTAACGTGCTGCCCACGCCAGCTCTCCCTGATGTCATTTCCTAGTGGCAGGACCCAGACGTTACGTCAGAGGGGAGTGCCGAGGCTGGCATGAGCAACAGGTTGGAGCTGCTGCTCGCGCCGGCAAGAGCTAGAGGTAGAGTGGCAGGGAATTGAAGGTGTGCGCGCAGCGGAGAAGGAGTGGGAAAGAGCGGGGACGGAGAGGAGGTGAGGTGCCGGTTCCCCCACCAAGGTGGCACCCAGGGCCGTCCACCCCCACATCCCCCCTTACAATGCCACTGTGTAGAAGTGTGATGTACTCAAATCTCGATTCGTAGAATATGAACCTTACCGCTGTGTTCTATATTAGTTGGAGTTTTTTGTTTGTTTCTTCGGTAGTCCTGAGAGAAGGGCGTTGCTGTAGTCTGACAGAATTATTGTTTGGACAAGTACAGTGTCTCTCAAACTTTCTCGAGCCGGGGCCCTGGTTGGTCAAAAGGAAGGAGGATGGTGATGTCGTCTGCGTAGCTGTAGGAGGTCAGGCCTAGTTTGTCTAGGCAGGTGGCGAGGGAAGAAATGTATAGGTTGAAGAGTTTGGGGGATAGAGGTGATCCTTGGGGTACGCCACAGGGATTGGACCATGGTTCTGATTTTTCATTGTTTGTCTTTACTCTGCAAGTTCTGGATTGTAGGAATCCTTTAAACCATGATAGTACCTTGCCTATGATTCCTATTGAGTCTAATATTTGTAGTAGGATGTCATGGTCAACCAGGTCAAAAGCTGCGGTAAGATCTAGTTGAATAATTAGCATTTTTTTGCCTGTGCTGAGGTGTTGTCTAGCCATGTCCATGAGGGATCCTAGTAGTGTCTCAGTGCTGTAATTGGTTCTGAAACCAGACTGTGTAGGGTGGAGTAGGTTGTGGTTTTCTAGGTATATGGTTAGGAGTTTAGCTACGAGGCTTTCCATTAGCTTGACGTAAAGTGGTATTGAGGCTATGGGTCTGTAGTTGGAGGGTTGATCAATTGCTCCTTTGGGGTCTTTTAGGATCGGAGTGATGATGATTTCGCTGAGGTCTTGCGGGAAAAGGCCGTCTGTGAGCAAGGTTTGTATCCATTGTAGAAGGAGGGCGTGGAATAACGCACTGGCAGTTTTTAACAGGTATGGGGGGCAGTGGTTGAGGTCACAGGCTGCGTGGCTGTACTTATTGTAGAGTTTGTTTAGGTCCAACCAATATATAGTGGAGAAGTGGGACCAGGTTCTGTCTGCTGCAACTGATTATTTTTCTGTGGGGGGGGGGGGTATTGTGATCTCTTCTAGGTGGGTAGGGGTTCCAGTGAATGTAGCCCTGGTAGTTGCGATTTTGTTTTTGAAGAATTCCGCTAAGAGAGTGGCTGAGGGAGGGGGAGTATCGTTATTAGTCAGGTAGGGTTTTGTGTCTGTGAGTTTAGTAGTTGGAATAGTTTTTTTGTGTCTTGGGATTCTCTTCCTATTTGGTTTGAGTTGTATGTCTTTCTTTTTTCTTTCAGTTGCTTGCTTTATGGCAAGAAAATCCTGCAAGGCATGCCGGGATTGTTTTTGCGCTATAAAATCTTAAAGCCCGTGAATTATATGTGTTTGTGATCCACGTGTGCGCTTTGCGCTACAGCATTTGTGATCCACACGTGCTTTGGGCTACAGTGGACAACAATATAGATGAAGGTTTTTATCCTTGTTATCTGCAGGCTGCCCTCAGAGGAGACGGTGATGATTATGATGATGGGAAGAAGGTACAGCAGCCACAGAGGACTCTAGTACATGCCTACCTCCGTATGTATTGTGTGTAAATGGCCTTGGAAGAGATGTCAGACCAGAAGGTAGTGAATGATTACTATCTAAGAAGGGCTGTGATTTTAGATCTACACTTTTCCCTCCGTATTCGCGGTTTCAGCATTCGCGGGTTTTGGCTTGCTGGCTCCTCCCCCCAAATGACATCAGCTTACATAGAGAAATCGCTGATTCCAAGCGTTTACAGAGAAAATCGCCGATTCCCGGCACTTTCTTCACCGTGGTTTACCTCTCCTTTAGGAACAGTCCAAGTCTCCTACCATGTTATTCGCGGTTTCACCATATTCACAATGGTTTTTAATAGAAAACAGTGAATAACATACGAAAAAGTTATTTGCGGTTTTTCTGTTAATCCCCTATCACAGCGAATACGGAGGGAGAAGTGTATATGAGGAGATCAGAGCTGATTTTGATCCATCCACAGCTTAGTCTCATGCAGGTGAAGCTGCTGACCGTTCTGCAGTTCCTTGGCATAAGAACCTACCAACGTGAGATCATGTGTAGACCAGTCATCTGTGTCTAGACATTTGGGTCAGGTACTGCAAGCCCTGAAAAAACATGTTAAGCACTACATTAGCTTCCCAGAGGGAGAAGAACAACAGCAAGAAGTTAAACTGGATTTTTTTCCAGATTGCTTGTGTGCCTAATGTCTTGGGTGTCATTGACTGTACCCTTGTCCTATTTACTCCCCCACTGAAGGAACAGATGATATTCTGCAACCGCAAGATGGGAAATTCCTTGAATATCCAAGCAGTCTGCAATACAAACCTGAGGATCCTTAATGTTGTCTTCAGGTTCCCCAGGAGCAGCCATGATTCCTTTATCCTAACCAACTCTGCCTTTGGGCAAAAATTTGCAGATGGAAAATTTGGTCAAGGGTGACTACTAGGTAAGTGTGGTCTGTGGTTTGGAGGGCTGCGAGTGTGGTGGGTGGAAGGAGGAGGGCCGTGTGTATGGTGGGTGGGGTAAGTGGGCAATGAGGGTAGGTGCTTAGGGGAGGGAACCATTAAACATTTTGAAATGTAATGGGAGGAAGTTTGCTTAGGGGGTGGTTCGACACATTTATATTTGTAACTGAAAAAAAGGATAATTTTTACCTCATGAAACATGTCTTCTTATAGGGAATGGTGGCTAAGGGTGTAAGCCATGGCTGATGACTCCACTATTGGCACCCCACTCAGAGGCAGAGAAACACTACAGTGAGGCACACATCTCAACCACTACTGAGCACACTTTTGGGGTGCTGAAGAGCTGCAGCTGGTTGGGGGAGCATTGCAGTATAGAAACAGCAACATGACGGCAGATAAAGGCCAAATGGTCCATCCAGTCTGCCTGCCTATTCACAACATTTGCTATCTCCTCCTCCTCCTAAGTGATCCCACATGCCTGTCCCATGTTGTCTTGAATTCAGATGGTCTTCATTTCCACCACCTCCATCGGGAGACTAGTCCACGCATCTACCACCTTTTCTACAAGTTTCCAAGTTTATTATAAATTTGATAAAACGCTTATCAAAATACTCATGCGTGTTACAGCAATAAAATAGGGATAAGAACAGAGATAAAACCAGAATTAAAAACAATATTAAACAGATGAAATATACTAAGACAAACAAGACACAAAATAAGTGTAATAAAACAAAAGGATAGTGGGGAGAACTACATTAAATATAGAAAAGAAAACATATATGGGAACAAACAAAAGGACTAAGGGGTTCAATAAAATTTTCTTACATTATTTTTACATTATTGCTGAGCCTATCACCTCTTAACTTTATCATATGCCCTCTCCTTCCGGAGTTTTCCTTCATTTGAAAAAGACTCACCACCTGTACATTAATGCCATGGAAATATTTAAAAGTCTCTATCATATCCCCTTTCTCCCGTCTTCCTCCAGAGTATACGGTACATATTAAGGTCTCTAAGCCTGTCCCAATGCGATTTATGACAAAAACCACTAACCAATTTTGTAGCAGCCCTCTGGACCGACTCCCATCTTCTTCATATCTTTTTGAAGGTGGGGGGGGGGTCTCCAAAATTGCACACAATATTTCAAATGAGACCTCACCAGAGACTTATACAATGGCACCATCACCTCCCTTTATAGTGCTCAGAAAGTGTCAGACATTGTGACAGTGTGCGGCATGCTGCATAATATTGCACTTAGACATAGAGTAGATTCCCATCGATGTGGCACCTGATGACTTGGACATTGCCCCACCAGCTTTAGGATCAGATGTTGCAAGGGGAAATGCAGTGCATATCAAGCTGATCCAAGATTACTTCTCCTGACAATTTTGCAGTATTTTTTCCAGAATACAGTGGTGCCTCACACAACGAACTTAATTCGTTCCAGGAGCAAGTTTGTTATGCGAAAAGTTCGTTATGTGAAACGCGTTTTCCCATAACAATACATGTTAAAAAAAATAATTCGTTCTGCAGCATAAAATATGCTAAGATGACATAAAAAAAGATAAATTTGTCAAAATGGTGAAAATGGTGGTCTTGCTGAGGCCAAACTCTTTGACGAGGTCACACTGTTTTACCCCACATTCACTCCTTCTAATTATTTCCCGTTTCATTTCAACAGAAATCACCTTCCTGCTTTTTTTAGAAGCCATGATATATAAAAAATATTGAGTTTATCTTAAAAGGACGACTGTATACAGTGAGAGAGGGCAGTTAAGCGCAGTGACTAACGACTGCCTGCAGTGCCTGCGCAGAAGGATGCAATACATCGGCAGCTCGGGCGACTTCGTTGTGTGAAACGAAGTTCGTTGTATGAATCAAGACATGAAGTTCGTTGTGTGCAGCGTTCGTTGTGCGAGGCGTTCGTTATGCGAGGCACCACTGTATTATAATAAAATGTATTTTCGCTTACAACAAAGTGTGGTTGTTAAGGAAGAGAGGGGGGTTGTCAAAAGAAAAGTGAAATTGTACCTGGAGATGAAAACCAAAGCTTTTTTGTTTGGGCAAGGGGGACAGAAATACAAAAGGTACAAGGGGTACAAGCTTTTTATTGCATTATTTTCTGTTTAAGTGGCACGTGTAACTGCTACCATGCCACTTCATTGAGCTTGGAGTGTAGTCTTAAGGCCCAAGCTCTGGCTTTTTATTTTTGGTGCCATTGTGCCAATTCCTAGGCACCCTGTATTAAAGAATGACACGGGGATAAATTTTCCCTGTCCCCACAGGAAGTCAATTTCCCCGTCCCATCCCCGCAAGTTTTGCCACTGTTCCTATCCCTGCCCCATTCCTGTAAGCTCTGCCTTAACCACATAAGCCTCGAACACTTATGATTTTAAAGTGTTTGGGGCTTATGCAAATGAGGACAGAGCTTTCAGGAATGGGGCAGGGACATGAAAATAATTCATGGGAATGGGACGGGAAAATGAGTTCCCACGGGGATAGGAAAAAATTTGTCCCCGTGTCATTCTCTACCCTGTATCCCACCATAATCCCTGAACATTATATGGTAAGTCTTCCAAAACTCCCCCAAAACCTACTGTGCTCACCTGTCTACCACCCCAATAGCCCTTATGCCTGCAGGTGTCACCTTTATAGCAGTACAGTGGTTTATTGTGATTTTTGCAGGGGTAGCATTTTCCACTAGAAGTGTACTAGTTAGGGTCCACTTCACTGCCCACTAGACTACCTCCAGAGATCTGCTTGCAGCTCTATGGGGACTGGCATAGTATCTGCAGCTGTAATAAAGGGGGTGAAAGGGAATCAGTGACCACTGGATTCTTGAAAATTACGGTATTTCCCAAATACACCTAATAACATTGCTTTCAGATCCACTTCCATCTAATTGGTTAAAATTCTATGGGCATATTTAATGCCCTTAGCATTACATCTCGTGAATCTCCTCCTTTCATTTGGTATAGTTTCATGGTATATTTCCATGGAAGATTGCAAATGTGTTCCCAATACCTAAGAATCCTAGTATTAAATATCTTCCTGAAACTTTTGCCCAATATCTATGTATGTGTTATCTCGAAAATCACAGAAAAAAATTGTTTTTGACCAACTTTTGAATTTCATTAATAAAAAATTAATTTTGCATTCCCGCCAAACTGGTTTTAGGATACATCATAGCACAGAAACCACTGTTGCAACTTTAAATAGTGAACTGCACTCATTGTGTTAGCATCTCTTGATCTTTCAGCCGTGTTTGATCTGGTCAATCATGCATTACTTATCTCTCAGTTAATATCTGCAGGTATTTCAGGTACCGTATTTAACATGGTTTAGTTGTTCCTTACAAACAGAAAATTTAGAGTATCTACGTACTTCATTAACTGCATCATCTTCAATGTTTGATCTGGATAGTGATGTTCCACAGGGGTCTGTTGTTCAACATATTTCTAAGTCTGCTTGCAACCCTGATTCAGGAGTACATAAGAACATAAGAACAGCCGCTGCTGGGTCAGACCAGTGGTCCATCGCGCCCAGCAGTCCGCTCATGCGGCGGCCCCCAGGTCACAGACCAGTGCCCTAACCGAGACCAGCTCTACCTGCGTTCGTTCTGGTTCAGCAGGAACTTGTCCAACCTTGTCTTGAATCCCTGGAGGGTGTTTTCCCTTATGACAGACTCCGTAAGAGTATAACATCAAGGCATTTATTTATGCAGATGATATTCTGTTGATTTTTCTGGTTTCCCCATTTAACATTGATTTAACACCCTTACAGTGTTGCTCAACTGCAATTTAAGATTGGCTTAAATCTCATGGAATGATTCTTAATCCCTCAAAAATGATGGTTTGTTGGATCACAGGATTCTTGTCTCCACTGACACTTGAACATCCATCTGATTGGAACAGATGTAATTCCCATTAATTCTGCTATTTGGGAGTTGTCTTTGATTCCATGCTCTCTTTTGATTTTCAGGTCTTGCATGTACTTATAAAAAGGTTTTATTGGTCGAGGCAAATTAGATCAATTAGTTCCATCTTAGACTCCCAAGCATTACATACCTTCCTTCGCTTCATGCATTTGTCCTTTCTAGAAACGATTATTGTAACTCCGTGTATTGTGGAATATCTTCATTCACTTTACGTTGTCTTCAAACACTCCAGAACTCAGCAGCAAGATTCTTGTGAAAAGCCAAATTCCACAATCATGTCATTCCATTATGATACATCTGCACTGGCTACTGGTTCAGTTCAGATGCCAATTTAAAATTTTATGCATAACATTTAACACACTTCATTTTTCTTAATCATCTTACTTAAGTTCCGTACACTCCTCGTTCATTATGTTCCAACTCTAATAGACTTGTTCTCTCTTTGCCAAGACTAGTACACTATGGGTTCCTTTTACTAAGGTGCGCTAGCGTTTGTAGCGACCGCAGGATATTACCGCGCGTTACGCGGCTAGAACTAATGCCAGCTGGCGTTAAAGTCTAGCGCGCGCTATTCCGTGCGTTAAAGCCCTAATGCAGCTTTGTAAAAGGAGCCCTATGAATCCACATGATCAGCAGTGTATTTCTTTATTTCCCCTTTCTTTTGGAACAATCTTCCACCTTCCTTTCGAACTGAGCAACCTTTTCCAAAGTTTAAATAACTCCTGAAAACACATTTCTTCGGGAAAGCTTTTAATGTTTCCCTGGGCTAGTTCTTTTCCTTTTTTTTCTTTGGAGTGGTCTGGATAGAATAGCAGGTATTTGTACTCCTATAGTTATGAACTTTTAGTTATTTGTATTTTAATTATTTTATTGTTTTTATAATTGTATGTTTGATTATCCTGTTTGATTGTGTTACTTTAGCTTCTAATACTGGCATTCTTTTCTATGAGATTTTAATTTTGTAAGCCGCTATGACCTATTGCACTAGCAGGGTATCAAGTGACCAATAAACATAAACATATTTTTAACCCTCCAGTGGCCATCTGCTCAGTTATGGTACCTTTTTTTGCCCTTATAGATTTTAAAAATAGTTCTAGCCAACCCCGGACAGTTTGTAAAATGTTTCACTTACTGCAGGCCTACATTTAAGACATCCATCTCGTGCCTACAGAGAGGCATAGGGACGCTTAAGCACGCCCAAGGCGAAAACCAAGCCCCGCCTATGTATCTCCATAGATGTGCTACAGACACCTACAATACACTTCTCCCTCCGTATTTGCGGTTTCAGCATTCGCGGTTTTGATTATTCACAGTTTTTAGCTTGCTGGCTTCTCCCCCAAATTACATCAGCTTGCATAGAGAAATCGCTGATTCCCAGCATTTTCTTCACCGTGTTATGCCTCTCCTTCAGGAACAGGCCAGGTCTCCCACTGTGCTATTCGCAGTTTCACTATATTCACAATGGTTTTTAATAGAAAAGAGCGAATAATATATGAAAAAGTTATTCAAGGTTTTTCTGTATTTGCAGTTGTTAATCCCCTATCACAGCGAATATGGAGGGAGAAATGTATAGGCATCTGTCCTTGCTCAATTTTTTCTAAAAACTTGCATCACGATTGGTTTCCAGATGGTGGTAGGGCACCTACCGCCGCTTGCAATCAGGACACGTGTTTTGCGAATCAGGCTCTAAATGTTTGGAGCTTTATATTCTAACTAGTCTTTAAGCCCGTTACATTAACGGGTGCTAGAATAGATGTGTGTGTCTTTCTTTCTCTCTCTCTCGGCCGCTGTCTTTCTTTCTCTCTCTCTCTTTCCTCAGCTGTCCACCACCACCCCTTGTCTGCTCCCCCTGTCCAGGAGTAGCCCTTCTCCCTTCCTTTTACCTCCCTTGTGTGCAGCAGCACCCCTTCCCTGCTCCCCCTGTCCAGCAACAGCCCTTCTCCCTTCGTTTAACCTGTCCCCCTGTCTGTCTGTCTTTCTTTCTGTCTGTCTCTCTCCCTGGCCCCCTGCCTGCCTGTATTTCTCTGTTGCTCCATGCCTACCTGTTTCTCCGTGGCCCCCTTATGTTTCTCCCCCTCTATCCCAGAGCAATGTATGATTGCTGTCTGCCCCCCAGCACACCCCCTCCCCCCAAAGCAGCCCCCTTTCCCTCTCCCCCTCCACTTCTAACCAGCATGAGACACCTTGCAGCACCCGCATGACACCCTCCTGCCGTTGTAGAGACAAACCACTGCTCAATCTGCACTCCAAGCCGGTGCACGCGCCGCAAATGGAATTTGGCACGGAGGCACACATCACGGCGGCAGGGATCACGGCCTCCTAAGTGCGCATGAGCACTTAGGGTTTTATTATTGAGGATTACTGTACCAGAGAGCTGACAGCCCCACAAAATGCTGAGTAAAACCAGAGCTGACACACTCGTAGGTCCTCCAGACGTGGCCTAGACTCAGGCAAGAAGAGATAAGGTTTGTGTGTGGGCGTGGCTGGGGCAGAACAGGGTGGAGCCACGTATACTCTTCTTTTTTTTCTGGTAAACTTAACCCCCCATAACTTCATTGGCTTGGCAGTTGTACATCATGAGGCTGTATACCAGTAAGGTTGGAGAGTGCAGTCCTGTCTCTTTTCTTTCTCCCCTTTATTGGCTCAGAGCATTGTGATGCACAGACGTATGGGTCACAAGGCTGGGAGTGAAGGAGGAAGCATTTCATATCTTGCAGAAGCAGCAGGAGCTGAAGAAACTATTGAAGAATAAGGCACTTTCGTGAGTTTTTAAGCAGCTTAGCAATCGCCAACAGATCTCTGGTCAACAAAGGAACCAGAAGTACAAAGGGAAGGTGGGATAGAATTGAAACCAAACAGGCTTTTATAGTGCAAATATTATTCATATTCAAATTAAAATCACTATTTCGCTGAATAAAAATAATGCATTTCTCTTCCTATTCAGGGCCAAATTGGTTTGAATGTGAATACATATTTGGTAGAGGTCTAATTTATAATACTGTATTTATAATCCACCTATTCAATGCAATGCAAACTCTTAGATTCTGTACAATATAAAGACCCATTCATTTCAAATCACAAAATAATCCTAAAAATAATAATAATAGTAAATCTCATACATAAAGACCTTTAAAAAAACAATAATAATTAAATAGATTGTGAGCCCGCCTGGACAAATAGAGAAAATGCTTTGAGTACTGATTTGTAACCCGTTCTGAGCAACTGGGCTAAAAAAATCAAATAAATAAATATATGCTTACCTGCTTAAAAACGTCGTTTGAAACCTTTGCTCTAAGAGAGTAATTGAAAGTTCATGCTTGATGACAGCATGCAGACTTAGAATTGCTCTCCACTAATTAGTTTCTTGGCCCTGACACCAGCAGTTTGCGGACTAATGACATTTTTCTATTGGAGTCATCAGCCTTATTTTAAACCAATTGAAGATTTCTGTCAGTTTAATTAGATTTTCTTAATGATCACACACTAGAAGCCCTCATCAGCCAGAGCCAAATTGTGTGTCTTAAAACTGCAGCAGTGGAAAAACCACAGGCTGCCGCAGTCATTCTGAAGCTATTACAACTAGAGAATGACATTGTGACTGTTAGCCTTGGGTAACCCGCCGAAACAGGTATGTAAAAAAAAATGGTCGCCGCGGGTACAGGGAGAAGGCCATTCACTGTCCCGTGGAGCGGTGAATGGTCTTGTCCCCACAGTTAACTGAGGATCGCGCTGAAGAGCGCGCAGTCCAACAGCCCCCTCCCTCCCTCCCTCCCTCCCTCCCAATCGCGGTACGGGCATCTCCCTCCCTCCTTCCCTTCCCCTTCCCTTCACTGGCTTACTTTAATTTTCTCTTAACAAGCAGCCGGAGCCTTGAAGTCACGTGCGACTGTCAGAAATACCTCCTCTGACACAACTTCCTGTTTCCGGTTGCGTCAGAGGAGGACTTTCCGGCAGCCACATGCGACTTCAAGGCTCCAGCAGCTTGTTAAGAGAAAATGAAAGTAAGCCAGCAAAAGGGAAAGAAGGAGGGAGGGAGATGCCCGGACTGCGATTGGGAGGAAGGAAGGTGGGGGCTGCTGGACCGGGCGAAGGGTGCTGAAGAGGGGTGGAGAGGAACAGATGCTGTACATTTTGGTGGTGAATATATGTGGAGGCGGGGATGGCGATGGAGCTCACGGTAAAGGGACAGGGACAGGGACCAAGCTTGTGGTTACGGGATGGGGATGGAGCTTGCAGTGACAGAACTGGGATGGGGTTGAGCTCATGGGGATGGGGCGGAGATGGGGACAAATTTTTTTTCCGTGTGTCATTCTCCAATTACAACCTGATCTCGTGCATTAAAACACAAATGGGGTTTACAATAGGCACCAAAATGGAGGAGCCTTAACCCAATCAAACATACTACCCAGTGTTACATAGGATTGCAACCACTACCACCACCACCACTACTACCACTACCTAACATTTCTTTAGTGCTGCTGGACATATACAGCACTATACATTAAAATATTCAAGAGACAATCCCTGCTCAGTAGAGCTTACAATCTAATCAAACAAACAGGACAAGTAGGGTGTCAGGGAGTTTCTGAGGCATGAGTGCTTTACAAGAGAGTGGAGGTTAGGAGTTAAAAACAACCTTGAAAAAGTGGGCTTATAGCCTGGAATTTAATAACGCCAATGTATGGTGCAGCAAGAGAGAAGGAACCGGCAGTAGAGGAGACGGGCACAGACACAGGTCAAAAGAATCTGACCCTTCCTCTTGGAGCAGACCACCAAAAACCTTTATCACCTCACGCCTTGACTACTGCAATGTGCTTCTCACAGGTTTTCCTCATAACCGCCTCTCTCCCCTTCAATCCGTCCACAGTTCTCCTTCATGACTTATATTCCACCAGTATCGCTATACCCATACCACCTCTCTCAAATCACTCCATTGGCTCCCTATCCATTGCCGCAAATAATTCAAACTCTTCTTACTGACTTATAAATGCATTCACGCCAATGCTCCTCAAAATCTCTCCTTTCTTACCTCTCCCTATATTCCTCCCTGGGAACCCTATTTATCGGGTAAGTCTCTCCTATTAGTACCTTTCTCCACTAATGCCAATTCCAGACTCCACCCCTTCTCTCTTGCCGTACGCCTGGACTAGACTCCCTTAATTATTATGTCGAGCTCCATCCCTAAGCCATGGTAGAGGTTTCTACCACAGCCCGGAGCGCCAAATGCTCTGACACTCTTCAACGCCCATAGAATTCCTAGAAGTGTCAGAGCATTTAAAGCCCCGGCCACAGTAGAAACCTCTACCGCTGCTTAGTAAAAGTGTGTGTGGAGGGGGGGGAGGGGGGTAAATGTTTGGAGCTTTATATTCTAAATGCTGTGCCAGAGAGCTGATAGCCCCACAAAATGCTGTGTAAAACCAGAGCTGACCCACTCTCTGTCTTCTTTTCTGTACTCCAGGTTCTCTGTACAAAAACACATCTATAGTCTGCCAGGACATGCCTAGGCAGATCTTAACCCCCCCCCCCCAAACTGTCATTGGGATGTTCTCAGCCCGTAATATGCTGAGTTAGGATTCTGTGTGCAGAAGTGTTTATGCAGGAGTTAATCACATTCACTGCCATTAATACCCAGTAGGACAGTGCTGGAATCCAGAGGTGAGTCAGATCCTGATAAATCTCAGCTCTGAAGCTCTTTGGGAATTTCATATACAGTACTATTATTACCGTAGTTAACTACTACTACTGCTACTATTTATTATTTCTATAGCGCTGAAAGGTGTACGCGGCACAGTTCATTTTAACATACAATAGACAGTCCCTGCTCAGAAGAGCTTACAATCTAATTTAGACAGGACATTTCAGGGTTGGGGAGATAATGGTAGAGAAAATGATACAGTGGGTATAGGTATCTGACAGCAGTGATTGGGAGTTAAGAGTTGAAAGCAGTTTCAAAATAGTGGGCATTTAGCTTGGATTTGAATACTGCTAGGGATGGAGCGTGACGTATTGATTCAGGCAGCCTGTTCCAGGCATACGGTGTCGCAAGAAAGAAGGGACGGAGTCTGGAGCTGACAGTGGAAGAGAAGGGTAAAGATAAGAGGGGTTTGCCCGATGAATGGAGATCACGGGGAAGAACAAAAGGGGAGATAAGTGAAGAGAGGTATTGGGGGGCTTCAGAGTGAATGCACTTGTAAGTCAGCAAGAGGAGTTTAAACTGTATTCGGAAATGGACAGGGAGCCAATGAAGTGACTTGAGGAGAGGGGTAATGTGAGAATAGCGGCTGTCACGGAATATGAGTCATGCAGCAGAATTTTGAACGGATTGAAGAGGCGAGAGACAGGTGTGCGGGAGGCCTGAGAGAAGAACATTTCAGTAGTCTAAGCGCAAGGTGATGAGAGCATGGACACGGGGTTTGGTAGTGTATTCAGACAGAAGAGGATGGATTTTGGTAATATTATAGAGGAGGAAGTGACAGGATTTGGCAGTTTGTTGGATTTGAGCAGAGAAAAGGAGAGAGAGGAGTCAAAGATCATCCCAAGGTTGCGAGCTGATGAGAAAGGGAGGAGGATAATGGTATTCACAGAAACAGAGAATGGCGAGAGGGGGGAGGTGAGTTTAGGCGGAAAGATAAGGAGTTCGGTTTTAGCCAAATTCAGTTTGAGATGGCAGTGAGACATCCAAGCGGCAATGTCAGACAGGCAGGATAAAATTCGGGCCTGAACTCCTGTAGAGATATCTGGTGTGGAGAGTTAGATCTGGGAGTCGTCAGCATAGAGGTGATATTGAAAACCATGAGAGGAGATCAGTGTACCAAGAGAGCAGGTGTATATGGAAAAGAGGAGAGGACCCAGGACAGAGCCTTGGGGGTACGCCAATAGACAGCGGGATGGCAGCGGAGGAGGATCCACCGTAACATTCGATGAGGTACGATGAGAGAGATAGGAAGAAAACTAGGAGAGAGCAGAACCCTGGAATCCCAGTGAGGACAACATGTCGAGAAGGAGGTAGTGATCAACAATGTCGAAGGCAGCAGACAGATCGAGAAGAATGAGGATAGAGTAGAGTTCATTGGATTTGGCCAGGAACAGGTCGTTAGAGACTTTAGCAAGGGCAGTTTCTATAGAGTGGAGAGGGTGAAAGCCCAATTGAAGTGGGACAAGGATATTATGAGAAGAAAAGAACAACGGCGGTGAACAGCATGTTCAATTAGTTTGGATAGGAAGGGGAGAAGAGAGATAGGGCAGTAGTTGGAGGGGGATGTAGGGTCTAGTGAGGACTTATTAAGGAGGGGTGTAACTACAGCATGTTTGAAGACATCAGGAACTCTAGCAGTGGAGAGCGAAAGGTTGAGGATGTGACAGATGGGAGCGATTACAGTGGGAGCGATGGATGCAAGCAGGCAGGTAGGAATTGGATCAGAGGAGGAGAGAAGGTGAGCAGTTCCCTCTTCCATAACTTTGAAATTTCATTGTAAATGCCTGGTCAGATTTGAAAACAAATCATATATCTTTTTAGACCCATTATATTTGGAAAGTTTTCTCTCATCTAAAGTAGATGGAACTCCTCTCGTATGAGGAAAGACCAAAAAGGTTAGGGCTCTTCAGCTTGGAAAAGAGAAGGCTGAGGTGAGATATGATTGAAATCTACAAAATCCTGAGTGGAGTAAAATGGGTACAAGTAGATCGATTTTTCACTCCATCAAAAATTACAAAAACTAGGGGGCACTCAATGAAGTTATAGGGAAATATATTTTTTTTTTCCAATCAGTTTTATTAATTTTTCAGATATACAACAACATACCAACAATTAACAAGAAAAGAGCAGGAACAGTCAGGTCATTCGCATCTTCCTTCATGAAGATCCACAAAAACCAACCCCCCTACCCACCAGAGTCCCCCACCCCCACTCCGCACACACCAGTGTCAAAAGTTCAATAAAGAACTGCGAGCTCTAGGGGACAATTCCTCCCAAACGGGGGAGCCCATATTCTCCTGAATTTCCTCCATGGCCCAGGAATCTCCCTTCCGAACATCCAGATATTCAAATTTTAACAAAGTAAACAATTCATTTCTCCACATAGTTAAGGTAGGCACGTCAGCTTGGCGCCACCACAAAAGGATACACTTCCGGGCCAACAAAGAGGCCTTCTGCAATAACATGTTGCCCCCTCTAGACAATCCCAAATGAACCCTCTGAGAAAAGAGCAGAACATCCGCCCTCAAGGGAATCTGCTTGTGCAGAGCAGACTGCAGATACAGTGCTATAAAAGACCAAAAGGTTTGAATACGGTCATATGACCAAAACGTATGAAGCAAGCCTGCAGGGGTGGACTGGCACCGAGGGAAATACTTTTAAAACCAACAGGAGGGAAATACTTTTAAAACCAACAGGAGGAAATATTTTTTCACTGAGAGAATAGTTAAACTCTGGAATGCATTGCCAGAGGTTGTGTTAAGAATGGATAATATAGCTGGTTTTAAGAAAGGTTTGGACCATTTCCTGGAGGAAAAGTCCATAGTCTATTATTGAGAAAGACATGGGGGAAGCCACTGCTTGTCCTGGATCGGTAGCATGGAATGTTGCTACTCCTTGGGTTTTGGCCAGGTACTAGTTACCTGGTTTGGCCACCTTGAGGATGGGCTACTGGACTTGATGGACCATTGGTCTGACCCAGTAAGGCTATTCTTATATTCTTATGACTCCAAATTGGAGTTTAAAAAAATATTAACTGGATTTAATTTGCATTCTCTAGGCCTGAAGAATTTACCCCTCCTCCCCCTTTTACAAAACCGCACAAGAGGTTTTTAGCACCGGCGAACTCTATGACAGTCGGAGCAGTGCACAGCATTCAACATGCCTGCCAGCGCTAAAAACCTCTTGTGCGGTTTTGTAAAAGGGAGGGTTAATTTGTAACTTATTGTTTGAATCTGTTGATATTTCTCATAATTAGCACCTCAGCAGTCCCTTCTGTCCTCCCTGATGTGGACTTATTTGCGATAATGTGAGTGTAATTCTTGCCTTTTATATGTCTTGCAAATTGTTGATTTTCTGATTTTTCTATTGCCTTGTAATATTGAAAATTCTTAATAAAAAAAACAACTTATTGCTGTGGTATGTTTTCAGGTACAAGACAGTGGATGTGTTAACATTTCATGGGCTCTTAAATGCAGGATTCTTAACACTTTTCTTCGGGCAGTGTGGGAGAAGAGAAAAGATAAATAAGGATTATGTGACATAAGAACATAAGCATTGCCTCTGCTGGGTCAGACCAGGGGTCCATCGTGCCCGGCAGTCCGCTCCCGTGGCGGCCCCCCAGGTCCATGACCTGTAAGTGTTCCCTACCTAACCTAAAACGTCCATACCATGTTCGCTTAATGTCCTGTAAGGTAAACCTCTATCTGTACCCTGTTATCCCCTTCGCTTCCAGGAAGTCATCCAGTGTTAAAGCCTGGGCCACCCTGCATGGGACTGGCCCTGGCACTAGAGAAGTGACGACACAAAGAAAGCAGCGAAGGTGACCACAAAGTGCTAAAAATCTTTATTCTTCAAACATGAGGCTCGACACGTATCTGTTTCGGTGACCCGTGAAAAGCGTGCCTGACATTGTCGCACTGACATTCACGCCCTGACATTTGCGGCGCAGGACAAATGTGCGCCACTGCTCTCTGGATTTCCCGTTTGCACTTTGAAGGGGGTGGGAGGTAACCCCCCCAATACACTTAGAAATCCTCGCGCTCCGGTGATGGGGGTCTGGGGGGGAAACTCTCCAGTACACTTAAAAGTCGCACTCTCATCCCGAAGCCAGCTCTTCCGCTTTGACACTCCCCCCCCCCCCCCACTAGAATCACGCTCTCATTTGGGGGATGCCGATGCACTTCAATTTTAAGATTACCACAACCCCCCCCCCCACTACAATGACAATTGTGCCCCAAAAATCCCACTCCCTTCATGCACGCACTTGTTGGTGTGCACATTTGTCAGAGCAGAATTGTCGGGGCGCAACTGTCCTGCGCGCTATTGATGGCGTACTACATGTTTCAGCCCAACAGCCTGCTTCAGGAGTCTGAATACAACTTTATTGCCTAATTGACCAGCCACTGTTATCCTATCCTTGATGCTGTTACCCACAAAAAGTGCTTCTCTAGTGGAATTTTCTTTGTGTGCTGGCACTGGCACTGGCACTTACACACATATCACTGCATTTCTTGGGAAATCCATCTCTGGACAGGTCACCTTGCAGGGACAGCAGACAACCTACCTCCCCTCCCCAACTGATAGTAACGGGGCTAGGGTGGACAACCTGCAGCCCGCAGGCCACCATTGGATTTTATGTGGCTCGTGGGAAATATACACTAACTGGAGTTTTGGCAATTTTAAATATTGTGGGATCTTTTTACTAAGGTGCATGAACTGATTTAGTGCATGCTAATTGTTGGTACGCGCTAAATTGATTAGCGCGCCTTAATAAAAGGATCCCTGTATTTCCAAAATAGCCACTCTAGCTGTTCATTTCTATAATTTTTGGTTCATTTTTTACTTACTTATTCATTTATCACAGAAGGTCTTTGAAGCTCTGTGCATTTCCAGTTCCAAAATTACATAATAGGAATAGTACTGACATTCATGTGGCCCTCTGTGTATAATGGCTGCTCACCCCTGCAATTTGAGTTAAGTGGAGCTTCCTGCAGCTACCCAAATTTGTATGGAAGTCAACTAGGACAGGGGGGTCTCAAATTTTTCCTGGGGGACCACCAACTAGTCAGGTTTTCAGGGTATCTGTAATGAATATGCAAGAGAGAGATTTGCTCCATCATATGCAAATCTCTTTCCTGCATCTTCATTACAGATATCCTGAAAACCTGACTGGCTGGTGGTTCCCTCAGGACAGATTTGAGAACCACTTAGGAAATCATTTAAGAATGAAATTGGCAAGGGTTCTCAACCCAGTCCTCGGGATACACTCAGCCAGTCAGGTTTTCAGGACACCCACAATGAATATGCATGATATAAATTTACATCCTACATGCCAATTTATCTTATACATATTAATTGTGAATATCCTAAAACTGACTGGCTGGGTGTGTCCTGGGTTGAGAACCCCTGGATAAGGGCAAGGAAGGGTGACAAGCAGTCCAGGAATAATGCAGTCAGGGAGCAACTGGGCAGATGTGTTGCGTCAAAAGGTCCACAATAAAAGCACTTATTTATTTAATTTTCTATACTGTTCTTCCAGGGGAGCTCAGAACGGTTTACATGAATTTATTCAGGTACTCAAGCATTTGTCCCTGTCTGTCCCAGTGGGCTCACAATCTATCTAATGTACCTGGGGCAATGGGGGGGATTAAGTGACTTGCCCAGGGTCACAAGCAGCGTGGGTTTGAGCCCACAACCTCAGGGTGCTGAGGCTGTAGCTTTAACCACTGTGCCACACTCATTGGCTCTATGTTTATTGGATGATAGGTTACTGTTCAGGTGTAGTAAGGGGAGATGGGGGGTGAGGGGGTGGTCCACCCTGGGCGCCGTGTTGGTGGAGCACCAGCACCCCTCCTCCTCTCTGCCCACGCCTCTTCCCATTCCTCCCCTCCAAGAGCGTGCCTCCTCCCTTCCCCCATACCTCTAGCTCAGGGGTAGGGAACTCCGGTCCTCGAGAGTCGTATTCCAGTCGGGTTTTCAGGATTTCCCCAATGAATATGCACTGAAAGCAGCGCATGCAAATAGATCTCATGCATATTCATTGGGGAATTCCTGAAAACCCAACTGGAATACGGCTCTCGAAGACCGGAGTTCCCTACCCCTGCTCTAGCTGAAGTTGTTCGCTTCGGTCAACAATGTGCCCTTCACGACCCCCGTCGACTCTCTCGCTGATGTCACTTCGGGGTGTCGCGCATAGGAAGTGATGTCAGAAGGAGAGCTGATGGGGTTGCGAGGAGCACGATGTTGACCGCCACGAGCAACAACTTCAACTAGAGGTACAAGGGAAGGGGGGCAGGCACGCAACAGGCAGGATTGAGGAAGGAGCCGGAGGTGGGGGGGTGGAGACGAGGGCAGTGAAGGGGTTCCACTGCTCTGGGTACCTCTCATCCTCACTACACCACTGGTTTAGGGTTACCATATGGCTTCCAGAAAAAGGAGGACGGATTGAGACATCTGGGTTTTACTTCCACTGAAAGTCCTCCTTTTTCTGGAGCCATATGGTAACCCTACACTGGTTCAGACCAGAGAGCAGGGCAAAGTCAGTCATCAAGAGGTTAGGAGTGCAGTAGCATAGGATATTTTGATGTCTGAATGTGAAACCAACTATTTCTTTTTCTCCTATACAGGGGGTTTCTAGTTTTGACAATTTGCAGGATCCTTTGCCAATTATTAGAGCTCCTCCTCATCGGCCAGTTTTTCTTTTCTTTTAATTCAAATATTTTTATTAAAAATTTTTCACATAAACAATTAGATAGTAAAATGCATTCTCCAAAATATTCCACATAACAATTCCCATCCCATAAGCAAGGGATACACATATCGCAGTCCAAAATAAACACCTCCCCCCCACATACAGAGAGTGCAACATCATACTCATTCATACACATAAATACTATTCATCTCAAGGCAGTAGAATACATATTTCAGATTTCCAAACAATTTTTCTATGTGTAGTGAAGGTTAGAAGAAAGACGCACTTAGAGAAGACGACAAATGCTGGCACTGTAACACCTCAAGAGGTACCTTTGCTCACATGCTTTTTGAATGTAAAGATGTTCCAGACAGATTTACTGGGGCATCAGACCGCCCGATGGTATAAATTAATTTCTGAATTCTTGAATAAGAAACCAAAAAATAGTCTTAGAGAAATTTGGAGCATTGAGATAAAGCAGTATATTTCTGCATCTCGATGGCCACGAATTTGGACTTGGAGGATGAGATGTACAGCATCAGCATCTATGAGACAAACTTGGTTTTTCTTGTTACATAGATCTTTTTGGACCCCTGTTAGACATAGACATCTAGACATAGGGACACTGGATCATCTGTTGTTCTATTGTCCTTTGATACTCAACTTCTGGAAGTCAATATGGGGACAGATTAACCTTATACTGGAATCCACAATCCCTTTGGCTTATGAGGCAGTTATATGTGCTACATTGCTGCCTATTAAGCCTCCTATGGACCACTACAAAGGCAAGCTTTTCCTAATTATGGCAGGGATAGCCATGCAAATGATAACTCGCAATTGGAAAAATTGTGACCGCCTCAACTTTCCTTTTTGGTGGGCCAGTTTATGTTTAGGTTACAAATATGAAAAGATGAATGCTGATTTTTTAAAATTGGTTTCGGGCCTGTTGACATCCTTTGTTACTTCAACATAGTTGTCTTTTATTTTATTTTTGTTTATTTTTATACATATCCAGGACAGGGGGGATATCTTTTTGGTTTATTCCTTGATTAAATTGTTGGATGGGAGGGATACTTTTCTTCTGCATTGTTAATGATTGAATTTAAGTGCTTACTTTGATTATTAATGTCACTTTGTATTCGTTTTGAAAAATTAATAAAGATTAAAAAAAAAAAAAAAAGTAAAGATGTTCATCCCTTTTGGGAAACCATCTGGACTACAATTAAAATGATAACAAATTGTTCTTCCAATATTTCCTATGATACAGTAGTTCTACGCTCACTGCATACTTGTTTTGACCACTCACTCTGTAAACTAATTGATATGATGATTTCTATTGGTATACCCGACAAGAAGAGACACTGGAGATGCCAAATCCAACTGAGTGGTCAGAATTCCTTTACTAGCCGTTTGTATCAAAAGTTTAAAAACAAGCAAAATACTAAAAGTCAAAATTCCAAAGTCAAAGTCCCAACTAGGATCTGAGTTTCTATTGGTATACAACAGGTTTTGCAAAATTGGAAATCAGCCTCACGACTTAACTATTCCTTTTGGTGGAATTCTGTCTGTCTGTATAAACGTTTATAACAATATGCTTTTGAAAAGTGCTTTCCACTACTTACTAGCTCGCAAAATCATATTTGGACTCCCATAGACAACTTTGTGAACAATCAACATGTATAACGTATTTTTTGTTTGATAGTGAAATTTATACTACTCAATTGTGACTAAGCTGACATCCCTGAATGTTTTGTTATATGTTTAAATATATTTTCAGAAATATCAATTGAACTTAAAAAAAAAAAGAAAGAAAGCATAATTAATCTAAGTTGTGGTCTACCAACAATCATAATGTTCTCTATTTTACATAAGCATAAGTAAAGCTTACAATAAAGATACCGTACAACAATCAGAAAATTAAGGGAATGTAGCCTTTACATTATTTTAATATTAACTGGACAAAAGGTAGCTGCAGTATAAGCCCTTTGCACTGGCCAGCTGGTGACTTCAAACTCAAGCAAAGGGAGAGGAGATCAAATTGGGATGTGGGGGAAGGGATGATTTGGTAATTGACCTTGCTAGGGTACAACCCTATGTGTTATATTTGGTGGTGGTATGATTGTGAACTCCAGCTGATCCTTGGGCTCTGCAGTGATGATAATGAATGCCATTCTGGGGTGAAAGGTCAAGGTCATGACCTCTCACAGGGAACCTCCCCTGGTCTCACACAGAAAGAAGCAGTTGGTTTCACAGTGAAGACTTCCATTAAAGCTGACAGCATCTTATGAAATCTAGCTCAATATGCATCAACTTTGAATTCTCTTTCGTATTTAATAGTAAATCAGTGTTAATACTTTGCTAATACCAAAAGCATTCTGGTTCTATTGGAGTATGACAAGCTACTATCAGATTACCTAATACAGCAGAAGCTGACAGAACCAGGGAAGCCCAGTTTAAATTCTACTAATGATCCCTGTGATTCACTTAACACTTCATTCCTCAGGTATAAAGTTAGATTGTACTGTAAATCCTCTGGGGACAGGAAAACATCTGCTGTACTTGAATGCAACATGCCTTGATCCCACCCGTATCTTGAAAACAGCATGAGCTAAATCCAAAATTGATTCCCACTGGTTCCTTGTAACCTGGGCAAGACACTTAATCCTCCATTGCCCATGTACAAAACCTAGGGGTACATTTACTAAAAAGCATTTAGAAATTTGTTGATTTGTGGATAACATGAGGAAAGACCTAGTGAAGTTTGAAGAATGGTCTAAGAAATGCAAGGTCATGTATTTGGGCTGCAAAAAGCTGAGGGAACGATACAGTTTCAGGGATAAAGAACTTTTATGCACGAAATAGGAGCAGGACTTGGATGTGATAGTATGTGATAGTCTTAAAGTGGTCAAGGTGATGGCAAAAGCTAAAAGAATGCTTGGGTGCATAAGGAGAGAAATGGCCAGTAGGGAAAAGGAGATAATGACACCCCTGTATAAGATTCTGGTGAGACCTCATTTAGAATATTGTGTACTATTTCTGGATAAACAGGATGAAATTGATCCAGAGGAAGGCTACTACAATGGTCGATGGTCTATGTCAGGGGTGTCAAAGTCCCTCCTCGAGGGCCGCAATCCAGTCGGCTTTTCAGGATTTCCCCAATGAATATGCATGAGATCTATTTGCATGCACTGCTTTCATTGTATGCTAATAGATTTCATGCATATTCATTGGGGAAATCCTGAAAACACAACTGGATTGCAGCCCTCAAAGAGGGACTTTGACAACCCTGGTCTATGTCATAAAGCATATGGGGACAGACTCAAAGATCTCAATACATATACAGTCAAACCTCAGACAGCGAGTAACGCGGTTTGCAAGTGTTTAATTTGTAACTTGCACAACGAGCGTTGTCTCACTATACGAGTGCAGCACGCACAACATGTGCATGACATGCATAACACACACGTGACACGAACAACATGCGTAGTGCGCAGGACACACAAGCATGTACAACATAGTGCATGCGCAAAGAACCCAAACAAACTGAAAAAGTCGCAAAAACCGCGAAGCCCAAAATAAAGGCTTAAAATAAAGACACTCAAAACTTAAAGATACATTTTTTCAGAGGAAAAGAAGTCTTCACCTTCCACAACCTTTCTCTAAGGAAAAAAAATGTATTGGCTTTATGTAGCAAAGGCTTGGAATGAAAAGTCGCCTCTGTACCTGTTGTCCACATCCAGGTAACCCTCTTACCAGCCATAGCACTATCGTTAGAAGCCAAATCTCTGTGCAGCAAATGACTCAGTGATTCAGGTACAAACCGGCCCATATCAGCACAATATCCAATAATTAGAGGTAATAAAAATGACCTTAAAGGACTAGTCTCTAGCATCCCTCTCCTACAGACCCTGTGCGCATATTTTAGAATCGGGAGCACATCCTGCAAACACAACCTGGGAGCACGATTCTATTCAAAAGTAACGTGCAGATACTGTGTTTGTTTTACTTTTGTATTAAAGTTTTGGGGTTGTGGAACGAATCATCCAAGTTTCCATTACTTCCTATGGGGAAACGCTTTGATATACAAGCGCTTTGGATTATGAGCATGCTTCTGGAATGAATTGTGCTCGCAAACCAAGGTACCACTGTATTTTGGAGGAAAGGGAGGAGATATGATAGAGACATTTAAATACAATCAGCAAAAAATTGTTATTAGCCTAGTGGTGGAGATACCCCATGAAAGTACATTTGTAATAGATGGAGAAAAGCCTCAATTTATCAACAATGTACGGACGGCAACCCAATGAGTTCTTAAGCCAGTCCTGTTCTGTATCATAAGCAAAAAAACTCCACACATTTCAAAAAAGGGTAAAAGTTACATTGCATTAAAAAAAAAGAAAGAAAAGGAAAGTAAGAGGGAGACACAGAAGGGAAAGGGTTAAAGAGAATGTTTCAGGTTAGCAGTCAGTCAAAGTTGGCTTATACTGTATATCAAAGGCATCTTTAAACATAAATGTTTTAAGATTTGATTTAAATTTGGATACACAGTCTTCTTGTCTGAGATAGTTGGGTAGGGCATTCCATAAAGTGGTGCATTAACATTCAGATTAACACAGGTGGCATCTTCTATGTAGAAGGGTTAACTCTTCATTAGCATGTGCTAGGTGCAGCGAGCTACTTGCCAAATACCTTCCACGTCCACTCTATGCCCCTGACGTAAAAAAACATGTAGGCCTTCTTTTACTAAGCTGCGGTAGTAGAGGTTTCTGTCATGGCCTGGGGCGCTAAATATTCTGATGCTGCTCCGACGCTCATAGGAATTCTATGAGCATTGGAGCATTTAGTGCTTCGGGCCACGGTAGAAACCTCTATCACAGCTTGGTTAGACCCGCCCCAGGCCCGTCCAGTTCCACCCATCCCCGCCTTGTTACGCCCCAGTCCCGTCCCCAATCCTGACCTAGCCCCGCCCCAGCATGTGCAGATGCCGTCCCGCCCGATGCAATTTCAAGGAATCTTTTCAAAACCCAGACAAACTGCTGGGTTTTGAAAAGCCTTCCGGACCCCCAGACATGTCCTCGAAAAGGAGAACATGTCCGGGGAAATCTGAACATCTGGTAACACTTAAGCTTAGTAAAAGGGGGGGGGGGGTTAATGCCTGGTTTACCATGTGGTAATGTGAAAATACCACAAAACCCCTTGATGCAGCTCTGTGCTAATAGTTAACATGAGGTAAAACCAGATGTTAAGTGCTTAACATGGCTTAGTAAAAGGGCCCCTATGTTTCTACCTGAGGTCCACCTGTTAGCAGTTTTCCATTTAGATCTATAAGGTCTGTAGTGATGTGTTTTTGTCTGAAACCAACAGAAAATTTCACACCCACACAAAAATAAGGTTCATAGTCAAATGCGCGCAAGACAACAGTGCACGGACAAACAGGCGCGGACAAACAGGCGCAAGACAAGTGAGCGCAAAGACAAGTGAGCGGCAAGACAACTGAGCGCAAGACAATTCCACGCAAATCATTTTCAGTAACAAGCACGAGCGGGACAACTGAGCGCAAGACATCTGAGCGAGAGACATCTGAGCGCCGGCAAGTGAGCGCAAGACGTCTGAGCGAGAGGTGCTATTATCTTTGCGCTGATTTGTCTTCGCGTTTTTGTCCGCACGCTGTTGTCTTGCGCGTGTGTGACCTGTCACCCAAAAATAATGGCCTCGGTTTCAGGTCATCTGGCACCATACTGAAATAGAATACCACTTGATAGGAGAGATTTGGAGTTGGAGTCAAAGGTTTAGCATAAAAACTCCATAGCCCTAGATCAGGGGTCTCAAAATCCCTCCTAGAGGGCCGCAATCCAGTCAGGTTTTCCCCAATGAATATGCATGAGATCTATGTGCATGCACTGCTTTCAATGCATATTCATTGGGGAAATCCTGAAAACCCGACTGGATTGCGACCCTCAAGGAGGGACTGAGATCCCTGCCCTAGATGTATTGTAAGTTCAAAGCCTGGCCTAGCCAAAATGTCTCCAGCCTAGTCCTGGGTCACTTGGCATCTCTGTAACCTGCTACAGTTGAATGTAACCTGTATTAACCATTATGTGTGGGGTTATCGTGGGCCTGCCACAGGGCTTTTGTGGTGATTACATTGTATCACAGCAGTGTATTAAAACAGGAATGCTCGGGATTCCGTCCCGTGATGTTGTGGATTTGTATATACGAAGAAGTAAACAGATTTGAGTCTAAGCGCTGCCAGAGATGAATGAAAAACATGTGTCGATGGACAGAAATGCAATCCAAATATCCTTTTCAGAACATGTTAAACATTTTCCCTTTTGGGTTGTGTTTTTTTTTTTTCTCCACTGAATGCCTTTTCGACAGTTGTTATTTTGAAGCTCTGGATGCACAGATTATAAACCTTAATGGAAAAAATGAGTTCACTCTGAAAAGGACACGTGTTTACATAGCGACGTCTTTTTGGTGGCTGAAAACAAATGCCAATAAAATGAAGAAACAGGCAGGAGCCACCCTTCTTTGGTAGGCCGGTGTGTATCCCGGCTTCGCATCTCAGCCTTCGACAGACCTCGAGGTCAACATGCTATCTGTTGCTAGGCCTTCCCAGAGCCACTATCAATTCCTCAGAATGCAGAAGGCCTGCTGCACCGCCTTTGTTGTGATTCTCCGTTGCTGTGGAGGTTGCTAGTTTGGATTTGTATGCCTGCGTTGGCCCTTCCTTGGCCCCCCATCCTACAAAGGTTCAGTCTGAGGAATCGAATGCTAAGCAGCAGTATCACAGCAGGTCCCCGACCCTCCCGAGGACAGCAGAGGCAGAGAGGAGACACAAAAACTGGAAAAATGTAGAAATAGAAGGACCGAAGCACTAGTGATGCAATAAACCTCTTAAGATGCATAAAGATAGAAAGGTTATAGAAAAGAACAAGTGTATTGTAGAAAACAAGCTGATACATGCATTTCATTTAGGATAGGGTTACCAGACATCAGGATTTATCATGACATGTCCTCTTTATAGAGGAATGTTTGCTCATCTGGAAACTTGAACTGATTCACCAATGGCTCGAGACAAATAGACTAGCTCTTAATGTTAACAAATCAAATGTTATGCTCTTCCCCTGGAAAGAAGGTCATAAGCTCCTGTTTCCAATTTCTATTAAAGGTTCCATCCTGCAGTCGATCAGTAGTATTAAGATCCTTGAGGTTATTTTTGATTGCAAACTTACCTATCATGAACATATTAGTAGTATTGTTAGATCTACCTTCTTTAGACTACGTCAAATTCGTTCAGTTTCTAAATTCTTATATCCCAAGTCACTTAATGCACTAATTCATTCCCCGGTGATTTCAAAAATTGACTATTGCAACGCGCTATTTGAAGGAATTGCCCAAAAAGAAATCCGACGTTTACAGATCGTTCAAAATGCATCAATTAAACTCATAAGGAAAGCTAAAAAATTTGTCCATGTAACACCTCTACTTAAGGAAGCGCATTGGCTTCCAGTTGCACACCGCATAACATATAAATGAAGTCTATTGACTTTCAAATCTCTTCTCTATAAAACTCCCGCCTTTATTCATAGACTATTGATTCCCTATACATCAACAAGATTACTCAGGTCTACTGACCAACATCTTTTAATAGTTCCCTCACTTAAAACCATAAATACATGGCGGCAATTTATTTTTTCCGTCACAGCACCCCAAATATGGAATTTACTCCCAATTCATGTACGGGAAGAACATAATTTAGACAGATTTAAGAGCAAGTTAAAATGCTTTATTTTTAAAGATGTATTTGACAACTAGTAAATTAGGTTAGGTATATCAACTAGAAAATCAGATTAGGTGCATCAATTGAACCTTAGTTCTTAATTTCTTTGAAGCTCACCGTTTTTCCCCCTTCCTATTGTTTTTTTCCCTTACTCGTCTTACTTACTATCATTAACTTGTATTTCTTTCCCTATTTTTTTCCTTTTGTACCATATGTTTTGACAAGTCAGTCGTATTTATCTGGTTGGTTTCCCCTTAATAATTGTAATTCATTATTTTACTCCTTTGTACATCGCTCAGAATTTTGAATAAGCGATTAATCAAATCCATAATAAACTTTAAACTTTTCAAAACCCAGCAGTTTGTCTGGGTTTTGAAAACAGATGGTAGGTCAGGGGCACGTCTGGAGGGCATCCATGCATGCACAGATGTGATATGATGTCACATGCATGTACGTGACATCATCACATCGCATCCATGCATGTACAGAGGGCCTCCAGACATGGCTCCGAATAGACAAGGTTTGTTTGGGGCCGGGGTTGGGGGAAGGAATGGGGCGGGGCTGTGGCAGAACAGGGCGGGGCTGTGGGTGGAAAGGGGCAGGGCCACTCGTCCTCTTTTTGGGGGGGGACATAAAAATCTGGTAACCCTAATTTAGGACATCAATTGCAAATGTTAAGACTTGTAGCGTGGCCGGCCCTCAAGGCTCGCAGTAACCGGCCCATGCTTACAATATTCTTCCCAGCGTGCTTCCTCAAGATGGAGGAAGCCCCTGTTGTGCATAACTTATCCTATATGTATAAACAGAATGGCCTCACACAGGTAAGTTATGAAATAACAAAAATCAAATTTATTGTTCAACTGACAAGTCCAGAAAAAATGCATCAAAAGAAAATGTATTCCAAAGGTCTTTGGCAAAATTATGAAGAACAACATAATATGATAGTAACCAGCCTGGTCTGGATATCTGTCTCAAAGTTCTTTATCAATGTCCCAGGTGTAACAGAGTCTCTTGATAGTCCTTGACTCTCCCAGAGTCTTATTCAATAAATTGGCAAACTAGGTATAGTACACTGCACTGGGCAGCGATGCCCATTAAATGCAGTAGCAAAAGCCTGACAGATTTGTCAAAGGGCTCCTTGTTATCAATAGAAAAGTATCCTGCAAACTATTCAACATGGTACTGTGTAAATCCTGTACCAAGCTTCCAGGATATTCACACCTTCTGAAAGGAACTTGCTGAAGTTCTTTTCCAACAGCAGCCCTCTTGGTAAGCAAGGCAAAAAAAAAACTTCTCATACAAGAAAACCCTTGGCTAGCATACATTTCATTAGGTAGCAGACTTCAGGAAAATCCTTATACTCAATAGAAATGGAAACATTCAAAAAAAAAACCTAACACAAAAAGCAATTCCAAACTAATTGGTTTCCATTTCCTCACATAGTCCCACCTCTGGTAAAGTGCTGCAATCCATACCTTCACCTTCTATATTTACCAGGGTTGTATCTTCTGGTTCTGTGTCCAACATTTCAATGTCCCTTGTCTCAGGGAGACTTGGAAGCTCCTTCCACCTGAGAGCTTCTCCTCTGTCTCCTGTCCTCTTGGTCAGCCAGCTCTCTAAATGCTGCCAAGCTGCTGTACCACGCCCAGCCCTACTCCGGGGCTGAACTTCTTTCAGCTGTGGTTGCCTTCGCCCCTGCTTAGCCAGCTTTCCACAAAATGGAGGATTTAAAGGGGCCCTACCAGTTTTCACCAGGCTGTGTTCTGCATTAGGTCTGAACACAGCCTGTGCTTTCTGTTCTTGTTCCTGCCTCACAGGGACAACGTGGTTAGCCCGGACTAGTTTCAGGGGATGTTTTTTATGACTCTTCCCTGGCACAAGGCCGGCATTGGACTCGGGCTTGTGACAGACTGTAAATCAGGTATGGATGTTATTTAAAAATACCATCATGGAAGCCCAGACCAGATGTATCCTACGTATTAGCAAAGGTGGAAAGAAGCGGAAACGAGAGCCAACATGGTTAAAAAGTGAAGTGAAAGAGGCTATTTGAGCCATAAAAACATCCTTTAAAGCAGTGATTCCCAACCCTGTCCTGGAGGACCACCAGGCCAGTCTGGTTTTCAGGATAACCCTAATGAATATGCATGGTGCAGATTTGCATGCCTGGCACCTCCATTATATGCTGATCTCTCTCATGCATATTCATTAGGGCTATCCTGAAAACCCGATTGGTCTGGTGGTCCTCCAGGACAGGGTTGGGAACCACTGCTTTAAAGAATGTAAAAAGGATCTGAATTAAGAAAATAAGAAGAGACATAAGCACTGGCAAATTAGATGCAAAACATTTATTAAAAAAAGCTAAGAAAGAATATGAAGAGAAACGTGCCAAAGAGGCAAAAACTCAAAACAATTTCTTCAGGTACATCAGAAGCAGAAAACCAGTGAGGGAATCTGTGGGACCTTTAGATGATCAACGAGCAAAAAGGGCACTTAGGGAGGATAAGGCTATAGAAGAGACTGCCTGAATTCTTTGCTTCGGTCTTTACAGAAGAAGATGTAAGAGATCTACCAGAACTGGAAATGGTATTCAAGGGTGATGATGCGGAGGAACTGAAAGAAATCCCTGTGAATCTGGAAGATGTACTAAGCCAAATCGACAAGTTTAAAAAAATGATAAATCATCTGGACTGGATGGTATGCATCCCAGGGTATTAAAGTAACTCAGACATGAAATTGCTGACCTGCTGTTAGTGATCTGTAACCTGCAAACAAACACAACGAGACAAAGGAGATGTCGTTAATCAACCCAACAGTTACTTTATTAATACAATATAAAAAATCATAAACAGTCAATGATTGACCAGTGAGTGATCTGTAACCTGTCACTAAAATCATCTGTAGTACCTGAAGATTGGAGGGTGACCAATGTTACACCGATTTTTAAAAAGGGTTCCAGGGGAGATCTGAGAAATTACAGACCGGTAAGCCTGACCAGTACCGGGCAAAATGGTGGAAACAATTATAAAAAATAAAATTATGGAACATGTAGGCAGACATGATTTAATGAGACAGAATCAGCATGGGTTCAGCCAAGGGAGATCTTGCTTCACCAATTTGCTTGACTTCTTTGAAGGTGTGAATACACATGTGGATAAAGGTGAGCTGATTGATATAGTGTATCTAGATTTTCAGAAAGCTTTTGACAAAGTTCCTCATGAGAGGCTCCAGAGAAAATTAAAGAGTCTTGGGATAGGAGGCAAAGTTCAGTTGTGGATTAAGAATTGGTTATCGGATAAAAAATCAGAGGGTAGGGTTAAATGGTAATTTTTCTCAATGGAGGAGAGTACATAGTGGAGTGCCACAGGGGTCTGTACTGGGACCGGTGCTATTTAACTTATTTATAAATGATCTGGAAATTGGAATGACGAGTGAGGTGATTAAATTTGCAGATGACACTAAACTATTCAAAGTTGTTAAAATGAACGCAGATTGTGAGCTTCTTACCATCTCCTTGGTTCTGAGCACCTTAAGTCAGTCTAAGGAGTTATAATCATGAGTGTCTCTTTTGTTTTGTACTAGTATTGCCTTTTTAGGGCACTTTTATGTTCGAACGTAACCCAGTAATGTGAACAGGGAACTCTATTCAAAGTACATGCTTCAATAATAATATTATGGAGAACCTTCTCACCAACACTGTCTTATTCACTAATATAAATGGCGGCGGCTTCTGAGAAAGAAGGAACAATGTTGAATTTATCTGCTGGATTCTGTACAATCTAAGGGCTTGAATTCGCACATTGAGTGAGCGGCATTCTTTTGAATCACAACAATTGTGGGTGCTGATTGGCTATTAGCTGAGAGAGACGGAGACTAGCCTCAATATGGCAGCGTTTGTAATTTTCAGCACTATTTGTGATGAACTTTTGAGTGAATTGGTGAAAGTGAACTCCTGACACAAACTATGGTGAAACGGGGGCTAGAGAATGACATGGGGACAATTATGTCCCCATCCCTGCAGGAACTCAATGTCCCTACCCTATCCCCATGAGTTTTGTCACTGTCCCTGTCCCTGCCCCATTCCTATAAGCTCTGCCTTAACCACATGATTTTAAAGTGTTTGAGGCATGTGCAGATGAGGATGGAGCTTGCAGGAATGGGGCAGGGACAGGAAAAGAACTTGCGGGGACAGGATGGGAAAATGAGTTCCCATGGGGACGGGGAAAAATTTATCCCCATGTCATTCTCTAACGGGGACTCCCTGTCAGGTTGGAAAGAGAGTTCTGTGTTCCTGAAAGAATGTTTGACGTTGTGGTTGTCTGGCAAGCAAAGTGAAATATGGGATACAGTTAAGTCCTACTTTTTTCTTTCCTTTTCACTGTGTTAGTGTTATGAATAAGCATTTTTTGAATGCTGATGTGGAGCTGCTGTTCTCGATAAAAGCTTTTTCACAATAACACAAAGCAACAACAAAAAAAACCCAACAAACTTTATCAGAATCATCTGATAACACAGCACATTTTTCTAAATCAGTTTTTCACGCTGATTTCAGATCTGTTATTAGTTTTTTTCAATCAAGTAAACTTTTAAAGTTACGACTAATGTTAGTTTATAGCATTTTAGCACATAGGGTTTTAAGAATTGCAGCATCAACTTAAAGAAATGTTGCAGTATCTTCGGTTCAAAGTCAAATAAGCACACAGCATAGCATAATTATACTGGACGGTGTCACATAGCAACCAATATTTCTTTAAAAATGCTTAGAGTATGATTTCTTTTTGTGAGTTGTGTCTGGCTTGACACGGCACAACATCCAGCAGTAGTCGGCCATCATACTCTCATTCCAGAAACCTTGGTAGCGACGCTCCATTAACTGAATGTCCTGGCAAAAATGTTCTCCTTGCTCGTCATTCACCATATTAAGATTTTCCGGAAAATAGTCAAGATGTAGTGCAAAAAGTGTATTTTTAATGACATGCGACAGCCAAGTTTCTGATATGAGTCAAGGAGGTTCTGAACTGCTTCCTTGTATGAAGGAGACTTATGGTTGCCCAGAAGGTTTTCCACTTGAATGCCTCCCAAGCTTCAAGCTCAGCTGCTGAGAGTGATTGCTTAAAATCTTCATCCTGCATAACGGACTTGATCTATGGACCGATAAATATCCCTTCCTTCAGTTTTGCAGTGCTGATTTTTGGAAATTTCTTAACAAGATATTGAAAACCTGGCAAGTTTGCTTTACCCATGGCCTTTACCAGGTTCTTCATCAACCCAGCTTGATATGAAGAGATGGAAGAAATATTTTATGAGGATCCACCAATGGAATAAATTTCACACTGCTTGTCCCTGGGTTATAGGTATCCCTCAGCTGCCAGACACGCTTAACATAATGTTCAGCTAAAGATCTGCTATCCCACAAGCACAGGAAACAGCAGTATTTAGTGAATCCTCCTTGCATTCCCATTAGCATGCCAATGACATTCAGATCACCACAAATGTTCCACTGTTGTGTTTTTTAACTGATTGCTTCTAGTAAATTCTTCATATTCTCATAAGACTCCTTTAGATGAGCAGAATGGGCAATTGGTATACTTGGTTTGAAATTTCCGTTGTGCAGTAACACTGCCTTCAAGCTTCTCTGTAAAGAATAAATGAAGAAATGCCATTCATCTGGACAATGCACTTGTGACAAACCGTTGAAGAGCCCGTTGATGTCATGACAAAAGCACAATGAGCCATTTACAGTGAAGAATGTTGTTAAGTTATGATTTTTTTATGTGTTGTGTTATATTAGCATCATTTGCAAGCAAGTGCTTTTGCGTAAGCCTTGAAGCAAGAACTTCTGTTGTTTTTTTTTTTTGAAAGATTTAGTTCACAAATAAGATCATTGAGCTCAGCTTGTGTAAATGTCTCTGGTTCTGAATCTTCATCATTCACATCAGAATCAGATAATTCTGGATTGTGACCAGTTGCTGCATCATGATCACATTCCTCATCATGTTCCACAGAAGCAAGTCCATCTTGTGGAGGTACAGGGACAGGCAGTAAATCATCATGAGGAACAGGCTTAATAGCAGAATCCAGAGTAGGATATATAATTGTGTGCTTAGTTTTAGCTGAGAATCCACTTGTGTTCACAAAGCAAAAGTAGCAATCTTTAATATGGTCTCACGGTTCCCCCCATATCATTGGAATTACAAATGACATCGCTGCCTTTTGTTGATTGAGCCAGTCACGAAGTCCATTGGAACAAGTGGAGCTCAGGGCTTATCCTGATCACCCAATGGACAGCCAAAGTACAATTTGTATACCTTCTTCAGATCTACGGTAATTGGGCGACGTTGTGCTTTCGTCATGAATGAACCACAGACGTAACAGAAACTATCTAATTAGTACAATGTCTTGGCATGATAAAGACTGATATTAATCACCATAAATAATGTCTGTAGCATAAAAAAACAGACAAATGTCGTTAACCTTTCTTATATGTTTATCCTATAAACGCATGATATATTGCCCAATTAACGTTTATAATTATATTTAATGAGCCTCATCACAAAAATGTGACATGCTAGTGAAAAACTAAACATAGAACTGAAATCAGCATGAAAAATACTACCACCCAACATTAACTCTGATGAAAATGATGTGTTGGCCTGTGTAATCAACAAAAGTTTTGGATTGATGCATATGGAAGAGTGCATATTTTGGACTCAGTAAATGGAGGGGGGGGGGGGTTAACCCATGAAGACTAACTGAGGTTTTGTTCTCCACTTCATAAGAAATGTTTTTAATTTTTATGTTGATTTATATTAGTTAATGAGACGGGGCTGGTGAGAAGGCTCTCCATAATATTATTATTGTAGTAAACAGCCCCTGGCCCTATGTGTGTGTGTGTGCTGAGAGGCAAGGATCAATTCAAGGCTCTCTCTTGTTTTACAGTTCATTTGAGTATAATAACTATTTGCTCTATTGCTCCCTTTTAACATAGGCAGCAAGGAAAGAGGCTTTTTGATCTATTGTAATCACTAGATAATCTGTGAGAGGGCGACCTCTTTTGGAAGCAAAGATCATTACACAAAGCCAGTTGGGATTTAGCTCACACCTTTTTCAGTTCTAGCTCAAAATGAGTTCCATTCAGGTATACAAAACTCAGGGACAGTTTTTCTCTATCCTTGGAGGGTTCACCATCTAAATGGAGGGTTAAGGGGGGAATTCATGAAAGGGCATTAAGTGTGTTAGCGCATTCTAACCACTAAAGATGCTCATAGGAATATAATGAACTTCTATAACAGTTAGTACTTGCTAGTGTAATTGGATGCACTAACACACTTAACATCCTTTCATGAATTCTCCCCTAAGTGACTTGCCCAAAACCACAAAGAGCAAAAGGATTTGAACTGGGCTTCCCTGCTTGTCAGCCTTATGCTCTGAGTCTCTGACCACTAGGCTACTCCTCCACTTTTATCTGGTCCACTCTGCTTTACTGCATTTATTCATGGACATTAGACTTTGTGAGAGTAATCACAGGTGTCGGAACGGCACAGGGGCCACAGGGGCCAAGGCCTCTCCAAAAATTTTCAGTCGGTGTTTGTTTAAAATCTTCGGGCAGCCAGCACGCAGTGTCAAACACGAAGCCTACCCTGGAACCCTTGATTCTACTTCCGGGGACAGACCTTCTCGTGGACGCTGCATGGCAGCTGCTGAAGATTTAAAACTAAAGTAGCAATCCGGGAGGAGGTGGGTGGAGGACTCGGGAGTGCGCTAGGGCGGAGCTCCTGGGCCCCCCCAAACAAAGCAACATTCCACTGCCTTTGAGAGTGCAGATTAACTGTTCCTCTTAACTGTATCCATGATATCCTGTTTGTCTTGTCTGTTTAGATCTACTCCCCACTGCCCTCCAATTCAGTCCCTGCTTGAAAGAGCTTACAATCTAAACAGACAAACAGGATGTCATGGATACAATTAAGAGGAAAGGTTAATCTGCTGGCTGTCTTCTTTGTGACTCTGTACAGGGTTGTGTCTTGCCACTCTCCTTTTACCTTCCTTTTATATTAATTTTACTTTGATGTATTTTAAACAACTTCTCCCTTCCCAACTTCCCTTTTGTCTCATGTACATTAATGTGAATTTGCCTAGTATTTTAATATATGATAAAATATTGGTTTTTACTTACCCATTTTAACAGTTTTCTTCAATCTTTTTATATTGTACACCATTTAGACATTTATTTTGATAGACGGTATATCAAAAATAAACAAACTTGAAACTTGGTAGCGCTATAGAAATAACTCATAGTGGTAGTAGTAGTGTGAAGAGTTTCAGTCTTTGGGAAGCAGAGCTGAGATTGTGATGTCATAATGCCTCATTCCACCAATAAGAGCCAACCTCATCAGTGATGTCACAATGGCTTGATTGTCCTGTATTCTTCTCTGCCCTCCAACTCAGCCAGCTGATTAACCGTTCCCCTTAACTGTATTCATGACATCCTGTTTGTCTGTCTTGTCTGTTTAGATTGTAAGCTCGCTCGTTTGAGCAGGGACTGTCTTCTTTGTGACTCTGTACAGCGCTGCGTACATCTGGTAGCGCTATAGAAATAATTCATAGTAGTAGTAGTAGTAGTAGAGTAATGATCGGAAATCCAGACTCTGATCTATCAGGCAGGAATCTGAACAATGGTGCATCATACTTTACAGTGGGGAGCACAGATTCACATCAGACTTGGTTTATTCCTTTAGTAGTCCAAGGATAAGCAGACGGGAGGCTGCACACTTCTTCCAAAAGGAGAAATGACCTATTATGTCTGTGTGCTTTGCTCATACTGGAACAAACACCAGGAAACACATGGGTCTGTTTGTTAGTGGCAATGAATGTAGTGGCACAGCCAGGAAGGATATTTTGGTGGGGCCTGGAGTTAATATGGGTGAGCACAAGATTTTGCAGATTCTTCTCATTGGCCTGTGGTGCCATCACTGATTAAGTGGGCTCGAGTCCAAACTGGAGGAGCTGCGGCCCACCCACTCTCGCCTATCACCAGAGCCTGCTGCAAGGGTAGTGGGCACCCTAGGTGAACATTCAGCCTTATACCCTTCCTCAATTAACTTTCAGGCCTCTAGTCTACAGATTCCCCCTCCCCCCCCAGATTTTGATAATGAAGTTCAACAGTCATTATTTATTTATTTAAAAAATGAATAAATCGCTTACAATCGAAGCGATGTACAAAATAACATACATAATAAAATGACATCTTACAACAATCCTAAACAAAAATCAAGGTAAAGTAGGTTCTGATTGTTTTTTGAATTTATTTATTTATTGAGATTTATTAACCACCTTTATTCTTTACTTTTGACTTTCTTGACCACAAAAGCGCTTTGGATCTTGGACCACTTCTTTTAAAACACACCATTAGCAAATCAGAGTGGCCCTAGCATGTGTGGGTATCTAAGTCACCATTGTTTTTACAATATTCAAGACCCCTGATGCAGGCCAGTGAGGCCGAAACATGAATATGTTGAGTCATTGAGTTATTAACATGAATAAAAGAGATTTGTGGAATATACAAAGCTCACCTATCTTGACTGGACATCTCCACTGTATGTTTGGCAGCAAATACAATTCAACATAAAGCTTACAATTTTGTTAAAAGCATAGCAGTAGTGAAAATGCCAAATAGTAGTGAATGAGGTCAACTCTATTGTTTTGCTTTGACTGCAGCTGCTCTGTGCTGCTCCCCAAGAAGCTGCTGCCTTCGATGACCACCTAATTTTGCCTGAAAGTTAGGCTGGCCCTGCACATGATTGTGCTTGTCCGGTGATAGGTATATTGTAATCCCCGGAATCCTGTGTTTCATCTGTAAAGCTGAAACTGGACAGAACTAGTCTCTGTTGGTTCTTGCATGTAGAGTTCAGCACCGACGGCCTGTCAGTACTTAGTAATTATCTGGAAGTTTGTCATTTTGAGGGGTCCTTAACTCTTGATAGCATACATGACAGAAGAGTTCGACTCAAGTTATTTGGAGCCTTTGGAGATTGTGATACACATTTGTGTCCATTTTCTGAATAAAATGTTTAAACATAAAGGACCAACTGAAAGATGCCGGAACCAGAGAACTTGCAAGACTCAGATGTCTGTCATTCTTCTGTCCTGATATGGGCTCTGGGATCAGATGGGATCAGTGACAGAGACTCCTGTGAGATTCTCATTGTATGATTTTATTAAAAAATTTAGTATTACATGTATGCTATATTTATTTTTGTTTCATATTATAAACCGATGTAGATGATTTTCATGCGGGCAGTATATACATGTTTTTCATATAAATAAACATATATAAAGTACCCAGCTTCATTTCAGTATTTTCCTCTTCTTACTTAATAATATCTATTTTCTCCAATATCTCTTGAAGAGAGAGAAGAGAGACGATTGAAGAGATATTGGAGAAAATAGATTCTGTATTATTAAGTAAGAACAGGAAAATACTGAAGTAGAGCTGTGCACTTTATATATGTTTGAATACTGAGGTGCTTCACAATATATACAATAAACCCCCGCGACTTCATGGTTTGCGAATCACGGACTCGGTAATTTGCGGTATTTTCTGACTGCCTCTTCCTAGTACTAAAGTCAGGCTACACCAAGTTTTGGGTGGGTTTTGGACGGCTCACCCTACAATATAAGTAGGTTATAGTGACGTATACCTGGGACTTTTAAATATGACATTCACTGCCGTACTCCCCAGAGTGCCCCTCAGCTCTGCTGGTCTGAGCTCAGCTGTCTGTGTGGCCATCTGAAGCTATCTTGTATATCCAAAATTATCCTATACACAGGAGCGAGAGAAAAAAATACAATACTAGTCCACTAACTTTCTCGCTATTAAATTCAAGATTCAAATTTATGCCACTTGATTATTGAACGGTTCTTATGCATCCACACTCGTTTAGATAATGAATCAAAAGGGAGAGCCTCAGATCCCGGTGCGTGAAAGAATAAATACTTCCGCACTGGAAAGCGACAAGGTCTTCACCGGCTCATCCCCCTCCTACCTACAGTGAGACACCTCTAATGGATCAAGCTTTCTCAAAAATAGTGTCAAAATTACTTAGCTGTAGGTGAAGCCGAAGCTATACCAGAGGGTGCTGAAAAGTTCCCAGCCCAACCAAGACGAGAATGATGTGGCTATGGTTCAATCAATGATCTGAAACAATGTCAAAAACACAGAATTTTTTTTCTGCAAATTGGCACTTAACGAAATAAGAAAACACTCTTTTCAGCAACAGTGGCAAAATAATGCTCAGAATTTTGGAAGTTGGTTGGCTGGGCTGAGAACTTGTCAGCACCCCTTCGTAATACAGGCTAGAGTGTACAGTTTTTTTCACATCTTTGGGTGGTGGAAGGGGTTCGGTGACAACTGGGGGGTGTTTTACTCTCTAGAAGCTTCAGTCCTGATTAGAGCATATTTTGATACTTCATCATTCAGAATTTTGGTACAATCCCTTATACTGAGTCAACTTGATTACTGTAATATCGCCCATCTGGCAATTTCCCAGAAGAATATGCGGCGTTTGCAACTGGTTCAAAATGCAGCGGTCAGGCTGATTTTTGGGTTGAATAGTCTTCTGCTTCAGGTTATTGAGGCCAGCAGCGTGCCTGATTTTAAGGCCAAATGGGATAGACATGTGGGATCTATTCAAAGAGATAGGTAGGGGAGGGTCATTGGGGTGGGCAGACTAGATGGGCCGTGGCCCTTATCTGCCGTCTATTTCTATGTTTCTAAGAAGTCCAATCATGTAACTCCTTCCTACCGACTCCTGCACTGGTTGCCGATGGAAGCACGTGCGAAGTTTAAGTTTGGATGTTTTTGCTTTAAGGTACTATTCGGTTTAGCCCCTAAATATATAACTGACCTTTTCTCTTTCTCAACCAATAGACATAAGAGAAGCTCACACTTGAAGTTTGTTTCTCCACTGGTTAGAGGATGTAAATTTAAAAGACATCATCAACATCTTTTCTCATATCAAGCAGCATTATGGGGTAAAGATCTGGAACAATTACTTATGCATGCTAATAAATATGGGGAATTTAGGAGACACCTAAAAACATATCTGTTCCTGAAGTACTTAGGTAGCTGATCTGCACAATCTTTCCCACAATAACTGATCTCTAGAACTGTTAGTCACTAATTTCTAACTTTGTTAGTTCTACTCAATTTGTAGAACTTCACGGTCCTGCTGTATATAAACTGTTATTATTATTAATACTAGCTTTATAGCCCGTTACATTAATGGGTGCTAGAATATATGTGTATGTTTGTCTTTATTTTTTTCTCTCTCTGTCTCCTTAGCCACTTTCTGTTTTTCTGTCTTTCTTGGTTTTGGCTGTCCATCACCACCCCTTGCGTGCTCCCCCTGTCCATTCTCCCTTTCTTTTACCTCCCCTTATCCAGCAGCAGCCCTTCTCCCTTGTTTTACCTCACCCCTGTCCATCAGCTCCTCTTCCTGATTCCCCTGTCCAGCAGTAGGCCTTCCTTCCTTTTTTCCCCCCTGTCCATTAGCACCTCTTCCTGCTCTCCCTGTCCAGCAGTAGGCCTCCCTTCCTTCCCCCCCCTATCCATCAGCACGTCTTCCTGCTCCCCTTGTGCAGCAGTAGGCCTCCCTTCCTTTCCCCAACCCCCACCAGAGCAGAATCTCCCCTCTGTCTATCCCCCCAACAGTCCAGCATCTCCCATCAATCCATCCTCACCTCTGTGTGCCGTTCACCATGTGGTCGATCCACTGCCGACAGGCGGGGTCCAGCTCCAGCGCGTCACTCGTGCACAGCAGCGGGAGCAGCGCCACCAGCAGCAGTGCCGCCATCGGGAGCCCTTCTCGAGGAAGCGGGACAGGCTGCTGAGGAGCTTCGGGAGCTGCTGAGATGGCAGAGACGGAGCGGCCGAGCTGAACTGGCGTCCCCCACCCCTCCCTGGTGCCAGCGCTGCTCTCCCTCTCAGTGAGCCGGGCTGGAAAAAAAGGAGACTGTGACGTATAAGCGCGCATGCGCACTTGGGGGTTAATATTCTGCTAGACTTATCTAGTTTGTACCGGCTGAATGTAACCCCGTTGTTTCAGACGTTACAGAATAGGTTGCACCTTTGGGAGTCTCTTCCTTTCTCACTTTTGGGTCGAGTACACTTGTATAACATGCTTCTGGTCCCCTGTTGGCTTTATGTTTTTCAGGTCCTTCCCCTTTATTTGACGTTTCGTGACGAGCGCCGATTGGAACGACTGGTCCAGAAATTTCTTTGGGCAGGGAAGAGGCCTTGCTTGCCTTATAAGCGGGTGGCGACTCCCTGGTATAGGGGTGGCTTGGGATTATTGAATCTCCGCTATTTGACAGTTGGTTGTGGAATGAGGCATATTAATGATCTCTTTAGGGGTACTTCAGCATTTACTAACTCGGCTCTGGAACTTTCCTGCTTTTCTTCTACTCATTTCAGTGCCTATCTTCATTCTATTCCTTCTTTTGAACCTGAGTCTCTTTCTATGAAAGTTTTACATCGACCCTTACGGAAGGTTTGGCATTGGGTCTGTAAATTTCACACTCTTTCTCCTTCTGTCTCTCCCTTCCTTCCTATTCGTTTCAATGGTTCTTTCTTACCTGGGATTGATGGGCCGAGTTTTGCTCGGTGGGAAACAAGGGGCATTCAATATCTATTTCACTTGGTTACTGATGAAATCTTTTGCTCAGTTGCGAGCTCCCTCCTACTGACCATTTTGCTTACATGCAAATCCATCATTACATCTCTTCCTTACCTTCTAGCTCCTTGCAGGCCGCCTGTCATGAGACTTTGTCCACGGCCTTTACCCTTGGTTCTCAACAACCGGTCCCTCTCACGTTTCATCACCGCCACTTGAAGGATGAATGCCCTTTGTTTGACCATTCTAAGCTGCGTGATGCTTGGTCCGGTGATCTTGCTGTTGATTTGCCTTCTGATATCCTCCTTCAGGCTGTCCGTCGACTGCCTGCTTTTCGTAAATACACTACCTTTTGGGAGCAACATTTTAAATTGATTTTTCGTTTATATATTTCTCCTAAAAGGGCATATTTGGCTCACTTCCGTCCCCACGCAGCCTGCCTTCGTTGTCAGGCTCCGGAAGCCAGCTTAGGCCACATGTTTTGGACTTGTCCTCAGATACAACTTTTTTGGACTGCTATATTTGCTTTTGTGGAGACTATTTGGCATGTTACTGTTCGCAGTTCCCCTTTGCTTTTATTTGGGACTGTTCCTCACTACTTTCCACGTTCCAAGGGAGTTGCAGCTTTCCTCAAGTGGTCTATCCTGATCGCATTGAAATGCATCCTGCTGAAATGGCTTGAAGCTGAGGCTCCGGACTATTCCCTTTGGAGGAGCCGCATGATCGCTCTTTTGATGTGGGAGCGAAGGGATGTGACTGACTTGTCTTCTCGCCAAGGTCGTCTTTTCCAGACCACTTGGGAACCTTTCTGGAATACTTTGACCCCTCTGGCTCGTAGCCGGATACTTAATTGAAGCTTTTGTTTGTACTTACCCTTTTGTGACTCTTTTGTATAGTTTGTTATTCAGATTCTTTGTTAATTTGTGTTTCGAAGGAGGACCCAGGGGTGGGTATGGTGGGGAGGGGGGGTTTGGGGGGGGGTTCTTTTGGGGAATATTTCAAAATTTTGAGCTGGTTCTGTACTTTGTGTTACTCTGTTGTGTTCTTGATTGCTCAATAAAATATATTTGACCATAAGCGCGCATGCACACTCGTGCCATTGCGACGGAACAGGGAACACGCGGCGCGAATGCGCATGCACGCTTAACATTTTATTATTATTGATTATTATATTCAGCTACAGTGATAACGCTCAGAATTTAAGAAGTTGGTTGGCTGGGCTTTTTTTTCACATCATTGGGTGGTGGAAGTGGGTCAGTGACCACTGGGGTAAGGGGGGGCAAGGGAGGTCATACCTTAATCTCTCTAGTGGTCATCTGGTCAGTTTGGGCACCTTTTCGACCCTTATTCATTTTGAAAACAGGTCTAGCTCCAAATGTGTGGCTACTTTGCTAAAGAATGCCATCTGCTTGGACTTCCCAATAGTTTGTGTTTGTGTATTTTTTTTATTTGGATATCTTTGTATTCGAAAATGGCCAAAAAGATTGACGTACTAAGGGCCAAAACATCTAGATAAGTCATTAAAAAAAAAAAAAAAAAAGATAGGCGTCTTGCTGTTTTGAAAATGGACATTTTCTCTACTCGATTTCTGGACGTCTTTCTCGGAATATCCAAACTCAGACTTAGGGCTCCTTTTATCAAGCCGCGCTAGCAGTTTAATGCGCGTAATAGCGTGTGCTAAATCGCTGGCCACGCTAGCCGCTACCTCTTGAGCAGGCGGTAGGTTTTGGCCAGCGCAGGGGTTAACATGTGATGAAAAGTCACGCGTGTTAACCCTGCTAGCGAGGCTTGATAAAAGGAGCCCTTAGACATCCTATCGAAAATGCCCCTCCACGTACCTCGTATATATTTATTTACCACATACTTATGCCGCTTATACCAAAGTGGCTTACAATAACTCATACATAATTAAAATTATAGTACATGGAACTAATACAGAACATAGCCACTATTTTAAGTTCTGGTAAACCGTGTCGAGCTCCATTCTCATGGAGATGATGCGGTATATAAACTTAAGGTTTAGATTAGATTAGATTAGATAGCAACATGCCAACTCCATGGTCTTATACAGTTATTATGCATTCATAGCAGGAATTATTTTATGGATTTCTTTATTTGAAATAATATGTCACCTATTCTGCATATCGGCAAGGCTTTGGGCAGTATTAGTTCAGCTACAGCAATAAACTTACAACATCGTAATAAATATTACACAAAGTTCAGAAGCCCACATCCATTGTCCACTCTGTACTTTAACACTGCTTGGTTAACTTAATTCTTCCCATCCTGCAATTGTATGATGAAACCAAAAGAAAATGAACAACACTGGTACAGGAAAGAAATCTATAATCAATATCCAAGTGGTCATAAGAGGCCTCCTGTTGCTTGTAGTCACTGGAGAATCATACTTGAGTCGTAAAATGTCATCGCTGGGAAGAAACCTCTCCAGTTACACTGTTAGAAAGAAAGCATAAAATGGTCTTTTACTAACATTTTTATTTTCAATTTCAAAGTTAGCCCATTTCTATTGTGCATTTTGGTGTCTCAAAGTAGTGGAAGCTTGAAGGAAAAAAGACAATTTAAGCCCTATATGGTTTACTATTACTTCTGATACATGTTTAAACTTAATTGTTCTTGTAACTTATCTTTCATTAGAGTAGATTTGACAATTATCGTAGCATCCACTCTGGCTTTCCCTATTTTGTAGAGCAATATCAAATTATCTTCACTGGTACAAGGTAGTTTTTGCTCCCAAAGTTTGCCTCAGTTCTCACAGAGAACATGCAGACACAGCTGTAGATATTTGTACTTCGTAGGGGCACCTGTATCAAAGTTCCAGAACACCACCTAGTTCCATATCAAAGTTCTGAAACATAGAAACATGATGGCAGATAAAGGCCAAATGGCCCATCCAGTCTGCCCATCCCAGCATTAACTCCTCTTTACCCATGGATAATAGGAAAGCTCGCAGTTGGTGATAATGAAATATTCCTCTCCCAGTTCTTGAAATGAAACCATCCTCCCATCCTGCCCCACCTGCAACAAAGTGCACAAAGCCTGCTTAGCCCATTGTAAAAAGATCGTGTAGGTTTGATTAGGGGGAAAATCAGGTAAAAATGATATAGGGGAGAGATGGAAATATTTATGCTCTGGGAAGAAGTGGGAACGCAAAGCAATCCAAGCTTGTAAAGGCCCCTTCATTAAAATAGGAAGGTCAGGTAGAAATTGATGCAATCTAAGGGTAGCTATGGTAGAGCCCATAACGGTATCAAAGTGATATAGTTTTGTCCTAGATGAACCCAAGGGACAGAGGATCTCACCATCCAAGTAGCCAAAATTTGAACCTGGGCCGCTAAGTGATATGTAACAAAGTGAGGAACTCCCATACCACCCCTGCGTCAAAGTTGACATAGTAATGCTCTATTGACCCTAGGATTCTTACGCTTCCTGATTTGAATGTTTCTAACGGACGTTGTGGTCAAAAATGGTGAATAAAGTTAGACATCCTGGTGGCTAGACGTTTTGGTGGCCGTCGTCTAAATAGGCGATTTTTAAAAAAATGATTTGGATATTCCATTCAAAAGTGGACATTTCTCTGCTTTGGACATCTTGTGGGAACCATCCAAATTCTGTCTTAGATTTCCTATCGAAAATGGCTCTCCGCATTTCTTGTTTCTTGAGGATCTTCTCTCTCTTCACACAAGATATTGAGAAATAATTTGGCCCTGACACCTCTATTATCAATATCCCTCATGTTTTTCTTCTTCACCATGAAGTCCATTTTTCTTTCATTAAGCTTTTTATTGGTTGGGATAGGGGATGTGCCAGGTGTTTCCTACCTCTTCCTTCTCCATGACTTTCCCAGATTTGGATTGTATTGCATTTCAAGTTTCAAGTTTATTAGTTTTTAATATCCCGATCATAAAACGAATATCTGACCGGTTAACAATAAAATTTAAAATAGGTAGAAGGGAGAATAGTTAGGTGTATTGAATATTTAGAGTAAACATATATAACGTATACAGACAAACTAGAAAGTGAGGATAAGTGGGGAAGTGAGGAGAAGTTACATAATATTAGAAGAAATGAGATAGAGGGAAAGGGGTAGAACATGAGGGATGAGGGTATATGGTAAAAGTGATATGCGCTGAAGAAAAGGTCTTTTTGCTTCAATAGATGTTGTTAGAGGAATTTATCAAAGTTGTTAGAGGAATTTATCAAAGGCAGATCTATCCATGAGTTACCTCAGAGATGTAACCTCCTAGCTGCCCCTTTGGCAGAGTTCCAGAACAGTTCTGACAGTTTCACACATTTTTATTACCATATTTCAAGGACTTGTCCCTTTATGTCCCATAAATGGGACCAGTCTTATCATCTCACATGCAACAGTTGTGAGCTCTGTCTCTTCCCAGTTCAGAGTTCAGCTTCATTCTCTGTTTGCAGTCTGTTATCTACTGTATGACAGAGCCCCTGTCTTCTCTTTAGCTTGTCATGAATTTAAAAATGAGGATTTGTGAGGGGTGGGGGGTTACTATTTTTGTTATTATTTCTTCTACAACATTTTCATTTGACAAAAGAAAAAAATCCTACCCCTTTTATATTAACTGTGTATAGCAACATGGCTAGTGGCTGGCTGCAGGACCTCACACAGGTATGGCACACACACACACACACATTGCAGATAAAAACCAAAAGAACTTTATGTACACAAAAGGGGTTGTAGTCAGCTCTTTAATTCACAAATCTTTCTCTCTCTCTCTCTCTCATACATACAAACTCAATATATTCATAGTCAATATTCTTTCTGGACCTTTCTCCTAACCTGGCCCAAACACTGTGCTAATTAATGCCATCTCAGGTCCCTTCTGGACATGCACCAAGTTGAAATACTTTGAGAATAGCCTGCAAGGTTCTCTCCTACCTTGACAGTCTTCTCTCCATGTATAATAAAGTCCTGGAGGCTAAGAATTAAACACAATTTTCCACTTCAGGTAGGGTTAGCATATTTTTCAAGGAGAAAAAGAGGACATGTGGCCCCGCTCCACCCCATCCCCGCCCTACATCCTCCCCATTACTCCCAGCCCCAGCCCCACCCAAACCTCATCTCCTCCTCTTCCCTGAGCTCAGGGCCGCATCTGGAAGGCCTCCGAGCATGCTTGGATGTGATGCGATGATGTCACAAGCATGCATGTGATGTCATTGTGTCACATCCATGCATTCCCAGAAGCCCTCCAGAAGCAGCCCTGAGGTCTAGCAGAGCCGGGGCCTTCCAAAACCCGAACAATGTGCTGGGTTTTCAAAATCTATCTGAACACCCAAACAGTCCTCTACAAAAAGGGCATGCCTGGGTAAATCCAGACATCTGGTAATCCTAACTTCAGGGAAACACATGGGCTCTGGCCACTTTTCTTTCCTGGCATATCTCTCAGGTACTCTGGCCTTTTCTCTCTCTCTGTACCAGTTGCTGGGAGGTCCTCTCTCAGGGCTGTTCCCTTGAGGCTTCTTGAGTAAGGCTTCTCTCAGTACTCCCTTGGAGACCTCTTGCCTTAGAGCCTGTCTCGCTACTCCCTTGGAGATCTCTTGCCTCGAGGCCTCCCTGATATGTTCTACCTCAGGCATTTAACCACCTCCCAGCAGGCACAACTCAATCCATCCTAAGGTGGCTCACTCAGTCTCAGTGAGGGATAGAGAATGACATGGGGACAAATTTTTCCCCATCCCCGCGGGAACTCATTTTCCCATCCTGTCCCTGTGAGTTCTTTTCCTGTCCATGTCCCATCCCTGCAAGCTCTGTCCTCATCTACACAAGCCTCAAACAATGTAAAATCATAAGTGTTTGAAATTTGTATGGTTAAGGTAGAGCTTACAGGAATGGGACAGGGACAGCGACAAAATGCGCGGGGACGGGATGGGGAAATTGAGTTCCTGCGGGGATGGGAAAAAATTTGTCCCCTTGTCATTCTCTAGTGAGGGAGTGATCCAGTGGGGGTCTGGCCATTTACCATCCACTCCCTCACACTGTGATGCTACAGGTCCAAAATGTAACGCCAGGAATGATTCAGCATAACACTGGATTGTAATATCACAATCTCCAAAGGCTCCATGGGTGCAAAACACAAAGCGTGATGAATTAAAGGAAGTGGTGCTAACCTGGCTTTGGGAGTAACCAGAAAACTTCTTCTCTGTAGGAATGCAGAAGCTGGTTGAATGATACAACAAACGCATCATCTTGCATGGGGACTAGGTGGAAAAGTGATATGTTCAATTGCTCACAGTTACTTCTATTAAAGCCGTTAAATGTATTTTGCCTTTACTTTTTGATTTACCTTTGTATATACAAAAAATGCTTCTGAGGACCAGAGAGCAAGACTCTAAGTGGGTCAAAGAGAGAAATGTGTAGACTTAAAGAGGAGCTTGCCAGCCTCTTCCTTTGGTCCAATAAAACGTAATCCTTTTGCTCTTAAATAGACCTTTTCTTACACTGCTCCCATTCTCTGAACATATCTGCTTATTTTCAGGGTGACATCCCTAGCTATCAGTTATCAAGTTGCCATGGTCTTCCGGCTCTGGCCCTTTATCTTCTCATCTTTAGGCAAGTCTACAAAAATGTGTACCCCTCATAAATTTATTCCCAGCTGTCTCTTTGGTGCCAACGTTTGTCCTCACACATTCCACAAACCTTTTGAGTGTACCTGTTTTTTTCTTTTAAATTCCTTCATATTCATGAGAAGCATATAGTGCTAGCCATAAAATCATATAGCATTATATTATAACTCATTCAAAAGTTAATTGAGTGGGGCACAAAGTTGGAGGATCGCCAAGGGTGCCTAATATCCTTGCGTAAAAAAAAAAATAAAAAAATTATATTCCGCATATCCTACAATTCTATGCGGATTACAAATTATTCAGGTACTCAAGCATTTTTCCCTATCTGACCCGGTGGGCTCCCACTCTATCTAATGTACCTGAAGCAAGAGGGATTAAGTGACTTGCCCAGAGTCACAAGGAGCAGTGCAGGATTCAAACCCACAACCTCAGCATGCCGAGGCTGTAGTTCTAACCACTGCACCACATTCACCCACAATGCTTCTCATAAAAAGACCTGTCTCCTGTTAAAGATATGATAAGTGTAGTATTGCTGTTCAGCAAATACAGCCTATGAAAACAGTAGGCTTGCCTGTTTATTGATCTGGTTACTAGTCTCAAGCCAAACAGAACAGTAGTGAAGTGGAAATGGAGCTAAAGCTGGTTACAGCTCTTGATGAACAGACATACTGTATGTCTCTATCACAACAGACTGCTGGTAATTCCATGGAAAATTTTACATTGGAGTGACTGTACACTGGACTGATAGCCTTTAAAGAGGAAGTATGCTTCTCTAGCTTAAAGACTGAAGGGACGGGTTCCCACATATTTGAAGTTCTTGCATCAGTTCTCAAAGATATTCAAAAAGATGGGAAAAAAAGGGTTTAGGACAGCGATTAAAGGGAAGATTTAAGGATTTGCACATTGTAGGACCAAAAGTCAGCTCACAAACTCCAAGTGAATTTTTGTCCCATGATCTTTATTAGTCTCGCTAAACAAATGTATTATTTAATAAAACATAAAATCAACATGGCTATGTTTTGCCTTCAGGCTACGCCAAGTGTTAAACATCAAAATACAACTTCTTGTGCGGATGATCACCCATGTGAAAAAAAAAAGTTATTCATGAACCCAAACAACTTCTGTTGCAGATGATCGGTCAAGCAGCACACAGCGGAAACATATCATATCATAAACAGTTACTGTGAAAGGGAAATAAGGGAACGCAGCAGTAATAGGGTGTCTAATGTAGAGCTACACACTCACTAAAGAAAAGGGTACATATAATCACTCCTACTAACAACTATGTCCAAATGGAAACACAGGGGACCTCAAAGACTTGGTTTACTGGCTGCAGTGTCTGGAGGGTGGAGTACCGAATGAAGTGCTCTGTGAACTACTCAGACCATTTTAGCAGCTAAGTTTCTCTGTCTTTTTCTGCTTTTGGATTTTTTTTGAAATTGTTGGTGACTTTTTGTTATTGTACAGATCTTGGTCACACAATTTGTTTTTTGATTTTGGCGTGTCTTTTGATGTGGGTGGTTCCTCTGAGGGCTGCTACAGTGCTGGCTTTTCCACCTATAATTACCACCACATGTGTGCAAGTAACTTCAACCTTTGAGTGTTTTCTAGAAAGTGGAATTTTTTTGCCAAATGAAGCTGAACTGAGGCTTTTTCTCCACTTTTCTTTATTTTTTTTCTGACTTTGAGTGCTCGGGTTGTGTATGTGTGAGCCCGTTTGTGGGGGGAGGGTGCGGCCTTGCAGTGTTTTTGAGGTCCCCTCTGTATCCATTTGGGACATAGTTGTTAGTAGGAGTGTCTAATATTGCCCATTAACTATTGCCTCCCCCCCAAAAAAAAAAATTAATTTCTGGCTTTGCTACTTCCTTGCAGAGAAAGGCACGTCCTGTAGACAGTAAGCCGGCACCGGCCTCTCCTCTCCTGTTGAGTACCCCCACCCCCACCACCACTAGTGGCTCAGGGCCTGTCTGCAGGGCCTCCGCGCATGTGTAGACATCAGCGTGATGACATCACACCTGTGCATGATGTCTGTGTCAACATCTGCGCACTTCCGAGTGCCCTCCAGCTGTTTAGCATGCCGCAGCTCCGGACAGTTTGTGAGGCACTGTCATAGACCTATGTAAACATAATAAACCATCTACAGAGCCAGAGTTCAGTTCCATTTTACGTTCCTCGATTGCTCATCCTGAAACTGAAAAAAATACTCTGATAATGTACTGGTGACAGGAGTTCCAAGCAGGGCGCAGGAACGCGTGTCAGTTTCAGCCATACATGGTGCTTCTGCTGCCAGTAGGTAGTAAGAGAAGAGTAGAATTCCTTGTCCGAGCATGTTGTGTATGTATTCACTTTGATCACAGAAGCCATTTCCTAGCTCTTGAATAAGTCTAAAAAAAAAAAAAACTTCCTCCGAGTCTTCTTGTTTTGGACGTTTAGTTGGTGGTTCAGCAATTGGCTGCACCCCAACTACAGCTTGATCTGTTACTGTTCACAGTTTGTATATGGCACTGTTCTATTCTTTTTAACAATTGTATAACTGATATTGCTGATGTTACAGTCGGTGATTATTTGGCATCCAGTGATCATTGCTTGGTACAGTTTAATATTAAGACGGGTATAGGGAGGGCTCATTGAAAAGTAAAGGTTGTAGACGAGGGGTGCCCAAAAGGTCGATCGCGATAGACTCGTGTTGCCTTTGCGTTCTGCTCTCCCTGCTTCCCTGATGCCAGGCCAGGCGTGTACAAGCGCTGAGCCCAAAGCCTTCCCTGCCAACGTTAATTCTGACGTCGGAGAAGAAGTTCCGGGCCAGCTAATCGCTGCCTGGTTGGCCCGAAACTTCCTCTCTCATATCAGAATTGACATGGGGGGGAGGCTTGTGGGCCCGGTGCTTGTATGCGCCTGGCCTGGCGTCGGGGAAGCAGGGAGAAATCGGCGGCGGTGGCTTTGGGGAAGAGGGGTAGGGAGAAAGAAAGATAGAAAGAAAGAAAGGCAGGGAGAGAGAATGAAAGATAGAAAGGGGGCAGGGAGAGAGAAAGACAGAAAGAAAGAAAGGGGGCAGGGAGAGAGAAAGAAAGACATTACATTACATTGCATTAGTGATTTATATTCCTCCATTACCTTGCGGTTCAAGGTGGATTACATCCAAACTAAAACAAAAATTACATTCAAAATTTGAAGGAATAGAATAAGCGATGACATAGAATTTTTAAGGTAATATATGTTGGGTAAAGAGTTACCAAAGGGAAGTGAAGGTCTTTAGGAGATAAGAATAGGTGAAATTATGGGTTTTAGATAACGTTTGGTAGATAGAAGAGTATTAGAGAGATCTAAGGGTAAATAGAGTGTTGGATATTGGGTTGGGATTGGTTATGCTGGATAGGTTTTATGTGTTTTTTGAAGAGTATGGTTTTAATATCTCTCCTGAAGGCTTTGTAGTCTGTAGTCGAAGATAACAGAGTGGTGATTTGTCTGTCCAGTTTAGCTGCTTTGGAGGCTATTAGGTTATCATAAAGTTTTTTTTGTTTGACATCTTTGGATGATGGGTGAGTGAATAGTGAGTAGGATCTTCTGTGTCTGGTTGAGGAGGATTGATTTAGTCGGTTATTCCAGTAGGTTGGGCTTTCTCCGTTGAGAGCCTTGTAAAGTAAGCAGTAGAATTTGAAGTGCACTCTCGCTTCTATTGGAAGCCAGTGCGAGTCATGGTATGCCTCTGTGATATGGTCATATTTTTTTAGGAAATAGACAAGTCTCAGGGCTGTATTCTGTATTGTCTGTAATTGCTTCATCATGGTTGCAGGACAAGGTAGGTATAGTATGTTGCAGTAGTCTATCATCCCAAGGATAAGAGATTGTACCAATAGTAGAAATTGCTTCTTTTCGAAGAATGTTCATATTTTTCTTAGATTTCTCATGGTCATGAACGATGCCTTTATTATTTTGTTAATTTGGGGTTGCATGATACAGCCTCTGTCAATTGTGACTCCTAGCAATTTTAGTGTAGGTTGTATTGGGTATGAGATCGAGTTTATTACAAGATTAGTTAATGTTGGAGTTTTGTTGTTTTCTAGTAGGATGAAATTTGTTTTGTCAGGGTTAAGTTTTAATTTGTGCTCTGTCATCCAAATTGCAACTGAATCGAGAGTTTTGTGTATTGTGCATGTCATGACGGGTTCTGGTTGGTCGAAGGGTAGGAGAATAGTGATGTCATCTGCGTAGCTGTATGAAATTATGCCATGATTATCTAGGTAGTAGCTGAGGGAGGCTATGTATATATTGAATAATGTAGGTGATAGGGGTGATGCATGGGGAACTCCACAGGGATTGGACCATGGTTCTGATTTTTCTTGCATTGTTTTAACTCTGTAAGTTCTTGATTGTAGGAATCCTTTGAACCATGCAAGTACTTTGCCTGAGATTCCTGTTGAATCGAGAGTTTGTAGAAGCATGTCGTAGTCTACTAAGTCGAAGGCTGCAGAAAGGTCTAGTTGTATCAGCAGTATTTTCTTGCCTGTACAGAGGTGTTGTCTTGCAGTGTCCATTAGTGTTCCTAGTAGTGTCTCCGTGCTGTATTTGGCTCTGAATCCCGATTGTGTGGGATGGAGTATGTTGTGATTCTCTAGGTAAGAAAGAAAGAAGGGGGCAGGGTTAGAGGAAGAAAAAGTTGGACTCATGGAGGGACAGAGAGAGATGGTTGGGGAATGGAATGAGGTCTGGAGGAGAGGAAGCATGCAGAAGGTAGAAAGAAAGAAAGGCAGAAATAAATAAATAAATATTGGATTTATAGTCAGAAGAAGGAAGTGCAACCAGAAACTCATGAAATCACCAGACAGCATAGGCAGGAAAAATGATTTTATTTTAAATTTAGTGATCAAAATGTGTCGGAATTTATATCTGCTGTCTATATTTTGCATTATGGCCCCCTTTTACTAAACTGTGATAGCGGTTTTTAATGCAGGGAGCCTATGAGTATTGGGAGCAGCATGGGGGTCATTCAGTGCAGCTACCTATGTAAAAGGGGAGGGGGTATATTTGTCTATTTTTGTATAGTTGTTACTGAGGTAACATTGCATCTGCCTTAACCTCTTTGAAAAAAACCCCAAATATAAATGATAATTAACATTTTCTCTGCATACAGTGTGCTTTGCGTTTTTTAAAATTTTATTGTTGGTAGATCATTTTGACTTGGTCATTTTAAAAGTAGCTCGCAAACCAAAAAAATATGGGCACCCCTGTTCTAGACTGTAAAAAAAATAACTTTGTTCAGATGGGGGATTACGTCAAGGAATTGTTTTCTGGATGAGAATGTCTGGAAGGAGTAGTAATATACGGTATATAAATTTTAAAATAAATAAATAAAACTGAAAGGAGTTATTATAAGGGCAACAAACTTTTTTGTGAGGCTTGTAAGTGAAAGTAAGAAGAAAGAAGGCTGCTTTGGTTCACAAAAGTAGTAGCTGAGAAGGTAAAGAACAAGAGGTTAGCTTTCATGAACTACAAAACATTGCAGAAAGAAGAAGAGAGGCAAAAATATCTGGAAAAGTTAAGAGAGGCTGGTCAAGTAGTCAGGAAAGCAAAGATACAAATGGAAGAAAAAATAACACATACTGTAAAATGGAAAGGCAAAACATTTTTTAGATAAATCAGTGATAGGAAGAAGTGCAAAAGTGACATTATGAGACTCAAAAGTGAAAGGGAGGCATATATAGAAACAGTAAAGAAAAGGCTGAATTGCTTAACAAATATTTCTGTTCTGTGCTCACAGCTGAAGCGCTGGGAGCAGGACCGCAGAAGACAAATGCAAATAGGGATGGAGGCGTGGTAGACCCTGATCGATTTTCAGAGGGTTGTGTTCGTGAGGAGCTAGCTAAATTAAAGGTAGACAAGATGGTGTACATCTGAGTGTGCTGAAGGAACTTAGAGAAGTTCTAGTGGCTCCACTGACTGACCTTTTCAATGCTTCTCTAGAGTTGGGTGTGGTACCGGAGGACTGGAGAAGGGCGGATGTGGTCCCTCTTAACCAGGGGTCTCAAAGTCCCTCCTTGAGGGCCACAATCCAGTTGGGTTTTCAGGATTTCCCCAATGAATATACATGAGATTTATGTGCATGCACTGCTTTCAATGCATATTCATTGGGGAAATCCTGAAAACCCGACTGGATTACGGCCCTCAAGGAGGGACTTTGAGATCCCTGCTCTACACAAAGGTGGAAGTAAAGAAGAAGTAGGGAATTACAGGCCGATAAGTCTGACTTCTGTGGTAAGCAAATTAATGGAAACACTTTTATAACAGAGAACAGTGAAGTATATGGAATCCGGTGGATTTCAGGACTGGAGGCAATATGGATTCACTAGAGCAGGGGTCTCAAAATCCCTCTTCGAGGGCCGCAATCCAGTCGGGTTTTCAGGATTTTCCCAATGAATATGCATTGAAAGCAGTGCATGCAAATAGATCTCATGCATATTCATTGGGGAAATCCTGAAAACCTGACTGGATTGCGGAGTGCGCTATATGTGGTGTATTTAGATGTTAGCAAAACCTTTGATAGTGTTCCACACAGATGTCTAATAAATAAACTGAATGCCCTTGGGATGGGCCCCAAAGTGACAGGCTGAGTCAAGAACTGGTTGAGTGGAAGACAATAAAAGGTAGTGGTTAATGGAGATCGTTCTGAGGAAAGGGATGCCACCAGTGGTGTGCCTCGAGATTCTGTTCTTTTTAACATTTTTATAAGTGATATTGCTGAAGTGATATTCAGGTAAGATTTGCCTCTTTGTGGTTGATACCAAAATCTGCAATAGAATAGACACCCCGGATGGTGGGAATAACATGAAGAAACCCCTAGCGAAGCTTGAAGAATGGTCTGAAATTTGGCAGCGAAAATCTAATGCTAAGAAATGCAAGGTCATGCATTTGGGCTGCAAAAACCTGAAGGAATGGTACAGTTTAGTGGAAGATGCTGCTTGCACTGGCAAATGTTTAAAGAGGTACGCAGAGAAGAGGCGAGGCACTGGTGTTGGCGCCCCTTTGAAGATGGCGCCCAGGGTGGTTTGCTTGAGACTGTCCTTTACTATTTATTAGAATCTGAGGAAATGCATAATACATCATTCAGTAGTTCAGTAGAGCAGAGACCATACTATTAACTATACAACGTCAAATAGTGCATTACAAGACAGATATAAGACAAAGCTACATCGAATATCTGTAAAGATGAAGCAAGGGGCACCTGCCTTCTTTATTTTTAGTTCCCTGATATATTGCCAAATTTTAAAATCTAACCACATAACAGTGCTCTATCCTGTCAGATAAGCATGGATGGGAATGAGTTAAATAGGGACTGTATAGGCCAATCTTCAATAATATAGTACATAGGCAACTGGATGAGCCAAGAGTCCTTAGCTGATAGGTCCTCTGCCTTCCCCTTGGGCATTTCATAATAATGAAAGATTATTTCAGCGCTGCACTATCCTTATTGAATAAAGCCTTTGACTGCTTGATTCGCTTGTGAAAATACCATACCATACAGTATTATTTCTTATATCCTGCAGTTTACAATAGAGTTACAAGGAGAATTGGTTGAGGTTACAGTAAGGTTTCTAGGATCCGAAATGGGTACACCTCAAGTGAATTACAAAGAGAATAGGTATGTATTTAACATTTTCCTGAAATTGTAGGAAGTGGGCAGCTGTTGCAAACTGAATGGTGGGCTATTCCAAACATCGGGCCCCTGAAACTCGAAGGTTGACTTGAATAGCTTTTTCCGTACATGTTGGGGAGAAGGGAAGGTCAGTTTGAGGCATTGTGTCATTCTTGCATTATGAAAAGAGTGTGTGGCACAGTGGTTAGAGCTATAGCCTCAGCACCCTGAAGTTGTGGGTTTAAACCTCATGCTTCGCCTTGTGACCCTGGGAAGTCACTTAATCCCCCATTGCCCCAGGTACATTAGATAGAGTGTGAGCCCACCAGGACAGATAGGGAAAAATGCTTGAATACCTGAATGTAAACCACTTAGGCATAAGTGGTTTATAAATTCTAAAAAATAAATAAATATCTGATACTAGTCTGTTAGAGTTCTCTCCATATATTGCCTTATAGACCATGCAAGCAATCTTAAATTGTACTCTTTTTTTCTTTGGCAACCAGTGTAACTCTTCCAGTAGTGCACTAGTCTTCTCAAATCAACCTACTCGAAAAATTAATCCAGTCGCTGTATTCTGAAACAATTGTAGTTTCTAATATTCCCTTTCAGTGATACCATAATACAAAGAGTTACAGTAGTCTAAATATGGAAGTAAGACAGTCTGTGCAACTATTTTAAAACTGGTCTGGTTAAGATGGACCTTATTATTCTTAATTGTCTTAGTCTAAAAAATAATTTCTAAAGTTTGGATAAGAATCCAGAATAACATCCAGCATTTTTGAAGTTTTTATTTTAAATTTTCAGTTTTTTTCCTGTAGCCAGAATCAGATCTGTGTTTGGCAATGAATTATAATCACAAAGTCAAAGCGCTTTAGTCTTCGACTTGTTATATTTGAGGAAGTTCTTCTGTGTCCATATGCTCACCTTGATAATCCCAGTTAAGTATTGTAGCATATCATCGAAGGAGTCTTCAGCTAGGCAAAGGAGGAAGATATCATCTGCATAAGAGATGAAAATCTATTATCGAAGGCTCTTAAGTACATATTACACAATACAGGAGACAGAGGCGAGCCCTGTGATACGCCACAAAAAGCATTCCAATTTTGGGACTTTTTATTTCCCTTTCTAACTTCATATGGTCTGTTTCCTAGGAATTCCGAGAACCATTTTAATACCACTCTGTGTAGACCTAATTCACTCAGTTTGAATAGTAATAGAGAGTGATCGACTGTGTCAAAAGCAGCCAAAATATTAAACTGCAGCAGGACAGTCTGTTTACCTTTACTCAGGTAAGATTTAGCTTTTGAGGTTATCTCTAACGGTAAGGATTTTGTGTTATGCACCGTCCTGAAACAGTATTGTGAACTGTGAAATCCATCTGTTAGGTTTACAAAATCTGATAGTTGTGTATTAACACAGATAGGGTCACCATATGGCTCCAGAAAAAGGAGGATGGGTTGAAACATCTGAGGTTTAGTTCCATTGAAAGCAATCGAAGTAAGAAGGACATATTGAGACATCTGAGTTTTACTTCCACAATGGAAGTAAAACCCGGATGTCTCAATCCAGCCTCCTTTTCCTGGAGCCATATGGTAACCCTAAACCAGTGATTCCCAACCCTGTCCTGGAGGAACACCAGGCCAATCGGGTTTTCAGGCTAGCCCTAATGAATATGCATGAGAGAGATTTGCATATGATGGAAGTGATAGGCATGCAAATTTGCTTCATGCATATTCATTAGGGCTAGCCTGAAAACCCAATTGGCCTGGTGTTCCTCCAGGACAGGGTTGGGAACCACTGGTCTAGGGCAGGGGTAGACATTTCCGGTCCTCGAGAGCCGGAGCCAGGTCAGGTTTTCAGGATATCCACAATGAATATGTATGAGATGGATTTGCATGCACTGCCTCCTTGAGATGCAAATCTATCTCATGCATATTTATGGTGGATATCCTGAAAAATCTGACCTGGCTCCGGCTCTTGCGGACCAAATTGCCTACCTCTGGGCTAGGGTATTGCAACCACCGGCCAAAAGTTTTAGATTGTACTTAAATCCAATCCTGATGTCTTAGATATAGGGTAGAGAATGACACGGAGGCAAAATTTTTCCCCATTCCCACAGGAACTCAATTTCCCCATCCCATCACCGCGAGTTTTGTCACTGTCCCTGTCCTTGCCCCATTCCTGTAAGCTCTGCCTTAACCACACAAGTCTTGAACACTTATGAATTTATGAGGCTTGTGCAGATGAGAACGGAGCTTTCAGGAATGGGGCAGGGACAGGAAAAGAACTCACTGGGACTGGACGGAAAAATGAGTTCCTATGTCATTCTCTAGTATAGGGGTCAAAGCAATGGCTGATACTGGTTTTGGATATGTACCCTTGTCTAGTCATACGTTAACAAAGTCAGTCAGCCATAGCAGAAAACCAGGAGGAGTGTGCTCTAGCATATTAGCTGGACAGGTATCTAAGCAGCAACATTTTTTTTTTTTTGGAGAGTTTCCTCAGTAGGTTAGAGGCTTCTTGTGTGGTGATAGTGGAGAACTTCTTCCAGCAGGTATTCCCGCTCTCATACTGTCATTTCCAGAATCTATTTCAATGCAATCTTCCAAAGTATGTACAAATGACTCCCTTACTATCCTAATCTTTTCCTGAAAGTAGCTCACCTGGCTAGTTTCATCAGATTGTTGTAAAATGGAATTGGCAGTTATATCTCTGGTGGATATTACCGGTAGTTGTTTTAATTGTGAAACTGATGCGTCTGACTCTGCTGCCATCTAGTGGCGTTAACTAGCAATGGAAAAGAAAGCCTTGCCCATTGTACAGTGTCACAAATGACAATATTGTGACAAAAAGAGGCAGGATTAGCACTAACCCCTCCAAAAATAATTAGGCAACACAGGGAACAAAGTGTATTTAAAGACAGTGAAACAAAAGCCACATCTTCTCACTCTGTAAATCTAAATATTATAAGAGTAATTTAGAAAAGCAACAGATATGAGATGCTTACTTGAGGGACTTCTGTTGCTCTGGAAATGACAGTATGAGAGCGGGAATACCTGCTGACAGATGCTGGAAGGAGTTCTCCACTCTTTTTAGAGGACTGTCCAGATGCCCAGACAGATTTTTTTTTAAATGGGGAGTCTGTCTGGGTTTAGCCAACTCCTACACCTACCTCCTTCCTAGCCACTCTAATTCAATCTTTGGGCAGCTGGCAGCAGCAACGAGGTAAGCCTGCTGCTGCCAGCCTGCCCTGGAAGCTGCCTCTCTGCAGCAAATTTCTGTTCCCATGTAGGGGGACCTGAAGAGAGGCGGCTTCAGGGGTAAGCTGGCAGCAACAGGCTTACCTCATTGCTGCTGTCGGTTACCTGAAGACTGAATTATATCAGCCAAGGAGGAGATAGGTGGGGAAGTCGGGAACTAGAGGCGTCATGAGGGGAAGTAGTATTGGAAGTTGAAGGAGGGAGGCCTGGAGAAACAACATGGGGAGAGGGAGGTCTAGAGAAACAGCATGGAGGTAGGTAGGTCTGGAGAAGCATTATGAAGAGAGTGCTGGAGAAAAGAGCATGGAGTAGAGTAGTTCTGGATAGGAGGGGAGAGACAGAAAGAGCAGGAGAACAGGTTGGAAGGAGAGAGGGGGGGGAGGGAGTTGGGGGTTAGAAGGAGAGAGAGAAAAGCATTAAACAGGGGCCGCTCAAGGCAATCTGCTGCTTGAGGCAAGGGATGAGATGCCCCCCTCCCCCGCTCACTCATTCCTCAAAACTACAATCAGGGAGTAAAGTGGGTGGGAGTGATAGAATACAGCAAACAAAAATCATGAAAAAATATAAACCATATATATTTATTAGGGCTTGACATCGATTAATTTCAATTAAAATTTTTAAGCACATAAAACATCCTCTCTCAGCACTGCAAATGTTCTAAACACCAGCACATCTCCAGGGTTCGGGGGTGAAGAACTCTTTTCCATGTGGAAAAGACAGGGCAGGGGCAGAGGGTAGAAGAAGGAGTGAAAGAAAGTAGGTTTTGACTGTTCAGGTGCCGTATTATCCGATGAACTAATTTTTTTGTTGCAAATTTAATGCATTGTCTCATGCTTTTTTCATTTTTCCTCCTGTTAAGGGCTGTAAATTTAAAAAGTACCACCAGCGCCTTCTTTCTTATCAAGCAGCTACATGGGACAAAGACTTTAAGCCGTTGATATTGACTTCCATCTCTTATTTACATTTTAGGAAACAATTAAAAACATGTTTGTTTTCTAGGCTTTGGGTAATTCAATTGTATGTTTTTATTTTAACTTTTTGTAAACCACATGGAACTTAACGGTTATGCAGTATAGAAGTCGATTTTTATGTTATGTAAAACACTTAGCAAAAAAAAAAAATATATATATATATAAGACACAAAATAGAAACATAGGGCTCCTTTTACTAAGCTGCGTTAGGGCTTTAACGCGTGGAATAGTGCACGCTACATTGCCCCGCGTGCTAGACCTTAACGCCAGGATTGAGCTGGCATTAGTTCTAGCCACGTAGCGCGTGGTAATTTCCTGCATGTGCTAAAAACGCTAACATAACTTAGTAAAAGGAGCCCTTAGTGTAGACAAAAAAATGAAATGGAAAACAAAAGAAACCAGACTGTGAGCAGTGGAACCCCAGAGAAACAGATGCAGGTGACAGACATATGGGATGATATGGATAGGCAGACTGGATGGGCCATAATTTTCTCTGTTTCTATATCATACAACAATAGCACTAATGCTATGATTCAAACAGCAAAACCCCTACCTAATACAGAACAAGGGATCCCAAACTAGAGATAAGAAAATAGAAATCCCAAAAAGTTAAACTCAACATAAGAGTATACTGCAACACTGGGGAAACAAAACAAATGCATTTCCCTTTTGTACTGCAATGCGCATTTCCCAAAGAATATTCCAGTTAATAAATTCAAAATAAAACTTTTTTTTAAACCTGTGTGTGTTTGGGCATTTTATTTTTCCATCAGGTTGATCTGTTTCTCTTTTCTGCTTTCCTCTCTTCTGTTAATTCTGTTTCCATTGACCTTTATCCATTTGTTATTTCCTGTCTTATTCCATTTCTACACTACACCTGTTTCTGATATGTTGATCTTTGTTTTAAAGCTCTCTCCTTTGTTGTTGTTGTTTTTATTTTCTGCCTCTGTCTAGTCAAATTTCACCCTCTTGCTCTATTCCTTTTTATTTTTCATCTTCTTCTCAACTCTCTATCTGTCACATTTTCCCATCTCACTCATTTTTTCAGCTTCTTGTTGCCTTTTTATCTTTCATCTGTTCCCCATTACTTCATTTCTACCCTCTGCATGCACTACCTTCCTCTTACTCATCTCTTTGACAACCCTCCCATAGCCTTTCTCACATGGATCCACCATTCCTAGCATCTTCCCTCCTTTACCCCTTGTTCCACCCTTGTAATCTAAGATCTCCCCCCTTTCTGCCTCTTCCCCTGAGTCTAACATTTCTCAGTCCCCCTTCTGCTCCCAATTCCTTCTCCCTTCCCCATTTTGCTTCCTCTGCCCTCCCTTCTCTTTCCCTCTTCTGCTCCTCCTTCATCCTCCTGTGTCCATCTTTCCCTATTCTTCTCCCTCCATCCTCTCCATCTCTCCCTGTCCCCTACCTACCCCTTCTGCCCTACTCCAAGTTCATCTCAGTCTCTCCAACCCCTCCCTTCCTTCTATTATCTCATCCCTGAATCTAACCTCTCTTCGTCCCTTCTGCCATCTCCTCTCCAGAGTCTTTCTCTCCCTTTAGATCAGGGGTCTCAAAGTCCCTCCTTGAGGGCCACAATCCAGTCAGGTTTTCAGGATTTCCCCATGAGATCTATGTGCATGCACTGCTTTCAATGCATATTCATTGGGGAAATCCTGAAAACCCGACTGGACTGCGGCCCTCAAGGAGGGACTTTGAGATCCCTTCTTTAGATCCTCTCTCGAGTCTGCCATTTCTCCTTTCCACTCATCAAGTCTGCCATTTCTTCCTCCTTGCTTTCTAGCAAACCCAAACCAACATCTCTCCCTTCTGCCTCCAGTCCAGAATCACTCACTCACCCACTGCCTCCACGCTATCCCATCAGGCCAGGCCACATTCTAGCATCTTGCCCCTTCCATCCTCAGCCTCCTTCAGCTTTCACTTCCCTCCTCCAAGTCTAATCGAGAGCTTCAGCCACCGCTTTTGCTGCACCCCTGCCCCGGCATCTGTCCTTCCCTCCCAGCCAGCATCTCTACTTCCCCCTCCTCACCTCTTCCACTGCCACCTTATTTGCATTTTAGAAGTTACTGGTGGCAGCCATTTATATAGGCTGCTGACCCCAGCATCTCCTTCTACTACTGCGCCTGCTCCTGAGGAAACAGGAAGTTATGTCAGAGAGGGTGGATCACAGCAGTAGAAAGAAGATGCCAGGGTCGGCAGTCTAAGTGAATCACTGCCACCGTTAACTTCTAAAATGCAAATAAGATAGATTTTGCAGCAGCAGGGGGGTTTATAGATGTCAGGGCAAGGGTGCAGAGGCTGATGCTCCCGATTAAAGAAGGAGAGACTCATAGGAGCGAAGTAAAAATTTGCTCCCGCCCTTGCCTCAGTTGACCTCATTATAGGGCCACTCCTGACACTAAAAGGGTACAGAGGATGGGAAGAGGGAACAAGAAAATGGGTGAAAGGTGGGCAGGGCTGTGGGTGGAGTGTTGGTGGGGTCATGTGTCCTTTTTTTGTCTTCACAAATATGGTAACCCTACCAAAGATATAAATGGAACAGTACATACCTATCTCTAGAACAGCAGAATCTGTTATGGGAAAGCCTAGTACAGCAGTACACAAGTATCTTAAGTAGACTGGTGGGTGGGCTAGTGCAAACACTCAAAAATGTCACAATGGAAACAAGTCCGCAAATCAACAGATCAACACAAATAAAGGACTTGTGTATATAATATCTACGATATGCTCAAGAACTCTCAGATACCTGTGCTGTTAAATCATATTTGATTTTTCTTAACAGTTTTTACAGGTTATAGATATCATTCATTGGAGTTCTTTAAATTATGTTGTAAAGTGCAAATACTTTGTGCAATATATTCAAAACTAAAGTGCTGACGTGCTAACATCAAAAACGGCACTTATCTCATTACTAGTCTTTAAGCCCGTTACATTAACGGGTGTTAGAATATATGTCTGTCTGTCTTTCTTTCTGTCTCTCTACCTCTTGCTGTATTTCTCTCTCCCTGGCCCCCTTTCTCTGTCTGTATTTCTGTCCCTCTTCCTGCCCCTGTGTCTTTCTTCTTTTCTTTCTGTCTCTCTCCCTCCCTCCCTCCCTCTAGCTGGCTGTCTTTCTATATGTCTCTCTCGCTGCCCCCTATGTAGCATTCCCTCCCCCTCCATTTATCTGTGCAGCATTCCCCCCCCCCACATTTTCCTGTACAGCAGAAGCATTCCCTCTCCCTCCATTTCCCTGTGCAGCAGCATTTCCCTCCCCCCACCCTACTTCCCTGTGCAGCAACAACAGCATTTCTCTCCCCCCTTCCCTATGCAGCAGCCACAGCAGCATTCCCTCACCTTCCATTTCCCTGTGCAGCAGCATTTCCCTCCCCCCACCCCATTTCCCTGTGCAGCAACAGCAGCAGTATTTCCCTTCCCCTCCAGGTCCCTGTGCAGCAGCAGCAGCATTTCCCTCAAACCCCCTTTCACACAGTCTGGCACAGAAAAATAACAAAAACCAACCAACAACCGTCAAGGGAAATTTTTTTTAAAAAAAATACCCCATACCTGTTAAAATCTCTCCTGTCCTCGCTAGACAGCTCTCATACTCAGATTAGGAGTACGGATGTGAGGAGCAAGTGGCGGGCCAAAGCGGGAGCGCATAAGCTTGCTCCTCACATCCTCGCTCCTGACCTGAGCGAGAGCTATCTAGCGAGGGAGGGATACTGCTGGACCACCAGGTTTTTTTTAAAAAAAAGGTACCAATGATGGCGGCAGTGCTGGGGGGAGGGTTTGAAAAGGTGCAGCAGCGGCAGTGCTGGGGGGGGGTTTGAAAAGCCGCTCGCTCCTGACCTGAGCGAGAGCTGTCAATTTCGGTCATTTAAATTTGCCACGACGGCTCCTATTTCGATCTCCGCCTACGTAAACTTCGGCTGTGCAGTATGTCAACTTCATCCGTGAAGTATGTCGCCTACATCGACTTCGGCCATGGAGTATGGGGTCTGCAACAGAGGGAACTTTGTAAGCACGCATGTGTACTCTTGCCGGTCACAGACCTACAGATCATGGATCAGGGAACACGCTGGTAAGAGTGCGCATGCGCGCTTAGGGTTTTATTATTATAGATGCCTTCTGTTGTGGAATGTTATAATTCATTGTGTCCAACAGGACCCGTTTCACCTTGTCATCGGCTTCTTCAGGGGTCTTAAGCTTAGGCTATAACAACTACGAAAGACATACATAATTACTAAAATGTTAACTTATATCATAAATATTCTTACAAAACATTCAATATGCTTACTCACTGGTCAGCTCTGCTCCTCAGTTAAAAGGCAGAAAATGGCGCTGGCGTTACCTGTACGCCACGCATGCGCTTAAGAACCTTCTTCATTAGTGATTCAAATTTGAACTAAAAGTGCCACCATAAATATTTAACTACTATAACTTACTTTTTACTGTGAAAGTGCATAGTTTAAAATGCAAAGTTCATATAATAAGTATAACTATAATACAAATTTATTTAAAAAAATGAACACCACTCAATCATAGTATTCAATCCTCCTGGTTTGAGAGTACCCAATCTGAAAATCCAGCGTGACTCTTTTTGTAACAACCTTCTTTGTCGATCGCCCCCTCGGATATTTGGTAACTCTTTATCGATGCAAAAACATTTCAAATCTAAAAATTTGTGTTGCATCTGACTGCAGTGTTCGACTAGAGGAGCATTAGGTCTTGCACTTTTTAGATTCCATTTATGTTCACTCGTTCTAATCTTAAAGGATCGTGCTGACATGCCTACGTACCATTTATCGCATGGACACACGATCACATAAACTATGTGATCTGAGGAACATGTGAGGAAATACCTTATGGTAAATACTTTCCCATCTTTTGGATTAACAAATTCTTTCATGGAGACTGTTATTTGACAAATACTGCATTTTCCACACCTGAAAAATCCAGCTGGTAATAAGTTTCTATCAATGGAAATGTCAGGGAGAAATAAAGCAGGCAAAAGTATATCTTTTAAATTTTTGTCTCTTGAAAAAGCGATCCGTAGATCTAATTGTGCAAACAAAGGATTTGTTTTATGATTTTCTAGTTGTCTTTTAAGATGTTGGCTATTTCAGTCCCTGAAGCTGAATATTTCAACATACCATGTTATTTTGTCCTCTATCCGATCTTCATTGTCTGGAACTCGTCTGTCAAGGAGCCAATCTCTATGGTAATATTTTGCTTGCTTAAATGCTTTTTTCAAAACTTTTTTAGGATAACCACGAAGTTCCAGTTTATCATCAAAGATTTGGACTGTCTTAAACTTTTTCAGTGTTGAACAATTACGTTTTAATCGTACAAATTGTGAAAACGGCAGATTTTTCTTTAAGCTTACAGGATGACAACTCCGGAAATCTAAAAACGTATTTCTATCTGTTGGTTTAATATGTAGATCAAACTCAAAATGATCTACATCTTGGATGATTGATAAGTCCAGATAATTTAGTTGAGTATGGGAATACTGCATGGTGAACTGAATATTCATATCACAACTGTTTAACCAATTTTTAAAGCTATGTAGATCTTTTTCCATAATAATAACACATCGTCGATGTATCTAAATCATCTGCTTATATATGATTTAACGGGAGAATGTTCAATCCATGTTGACTCAAAATCTGCAATATATAGATTGGCCACCGAAGGAGCAAATACTGCCCCCATGGCCACTCCCGTGTTTTGTTTGAAAATTTCATTATTGTACATGAAATAGTTCTCTTTCATTGCTATACTCGCCAAGCTAAATAAAAATTCTGAGGGAATGGTATGTAGTCTAATTCTCTTGTCGAAAATTTTCTTTAGAATATGTAAAGCATCATTTTGTGGAATTGAGGTATATAGTGAAGTAACATCAAGCAATACAATTATGAATAGAAACACCATCAGATCTCTTGAGTCTTGAATGTATGATTTAATCTTTACTATTGCATATTTCAAAAATTTGTCCACGAACATAGAGAGAGGTTCTAATAAGGAGCCTCATGATCACATTATCGATCTCTCTGGTGGATCTTCAAGTCTTTTTCGTCTATCACAACCTATTTTAAAGTTATATATCATTTTGTGGTTATATCATTTTCATCATAAAGCTACTGTGAAGCATCAGTATTTTACTGTTTCTGTAAGACAATATTGCATTTTAGGACAGCTCATCAATCACATATACCAGTAATTTGAAAGTTTATACTAAAAAGTGATTGTGCTGCTTTTTCTACCTGTGATTTTTTTATATTTTGTTTGGTTTTGTCTAAGATATTATAATTATTATGAACAGACGAGATTGTGTTAACCATCCTGATAATTTCTGTTATGTCTGTGGACAATTTACTGCACAAGATCAGCAAAAGAATCTGTCCAGTAGACTTCAAAGTGCATACAAACATTATTTGAGCTGTAAAGTTGGCTACCAAGATAAAGCTTGGGCACCTCATGTGTGCTGTATTGTCTGCTATTCCGGATTAACACAGTGGCCGAATGGGAAATGGAAGAAGATGCTTTTCGCTTTACCCTTGTGTGGTGTGAACCAACAAATCATTACTCAGACTGTTATTTTTGCATGACAAAAATTACTGGATTCACAAAGAGGAATAAATCAAAAATTGTGTATCCTGATTGCCCTTCAGCAATTAAACCCATTCCTCATGACTTGGAGAATCCAGTTCCAATTCCTCCTTCCACATCTGCAGCACAATGTGCCAAAAGTTCAGATGAAGAATGTGCCTCTGATGCTGTGGAGGAGTTGTATGAACCTGAAGTGGATGAAAAACAACCTTACCTGCTAACTCAAGAAAATCTTAATGATCTGGTTAGAAACTTGTCACTGTCAAAGGAGAAAGCAGAATTGTTGGGTTCAAGGCTGAAGCAATGGAATCTTTTAAGGCAGGACACCAAAATGTCTTTTTTCCATGATCGTCACACCATCTTGGCTTCCTTTTACCAAATGGAAGGAAACATTGTTTCTGTACTGATATTAATGGTCTCATACGTGAACTGGGATATGAATATGTTTCTGAAGAATGGAGACTATTCATTGATTCAAGCAAAGCAAGCCTTAAAGCGGTACTTTTACACAATGGAAACCAGAAGCCATCTATTCTTGTTGTTCATGTAGTTGGTTTGAAGGAAATGTACGAGTCAATGGAGACACTTCTAAAACTCACAAGTTATGTAGATCACCAGTGGAACCTCTGTGGTGATTTCAAAGTTGTGTCACTCCTTCTGGGTCTGCAACTGGGATACACCAAATACATGTGCTTCTTGTGTCTTTGGAACAGTCGTGATGATGCCCACCGCTACAGGCAGAAACAATGGCCAAACTGAGATGAATCCTTACCTGGCAGATACAATGTGAAGCACTTCTTGCAGCATTTCACATAGAACTGGGTCTGTTGAAAAATTTTGTCAAGGCGATGAGACAGAAACGATGATGCGTTTCAGCACTTAAGAAGTCTGTTTGGTTTTGAGAAAAGTGAAGCCAAAATCAAAGAAGGTGTTTTTGTTGGACCCAAAATCCATTGTTGGACTGATCCTTGATGATTCATTCAAACAGAAGCTGAACCCAGCTGAATCAGCAGCATGGGAAGCATTCATGCTGGTTGTTCAGAATTTTCTTGTTAATCACAGATCAGAGACTTATGCTGAGCTTGTGGAGAACATGCTGATAGCATGTCAGCTAATGGGTGCCAAAATGTCACTTAAAATGCACTTCTTACATTTTCACCTCGACTTCTTCCCACCCAATCTTGGTGATGTCTGCGATGAGCATGGGGAAAGATTTAATCAAAATATCAAGGTGATGGAAAGCAGATATCAGAAAAAGTTCAATCCCAGTATGATGGGAGACTATTGTTGGTTCTTACAAAGAGAGACAAATGTACAGTACAAGCGTAAAAGCAAATGTCTCAAACATTTCTGAACATGCTGACATCACTTTTGTGTGAGTTAAGAGAGGCGTAAATATATGCTGTAACATGTTTCCTTATTGTCTACGCATTTGTTTTCAAAGTAAACTCCTTATCACAAGTTTGGTGGGACACAGTTAATACTTGCAAAATTGTGCCGATATGCAAACTGTCTAAAAAATCAGTAACGTGTATCTCAGAAACCTGACATGCTAGCTGAATTTCAATTACAGATCTGAAATCAGCGTCATTAAATTAACTAAGAACACTTCTTATGTTCTCAGTAACAAAACTTTTTTTGTTGACCAGTGTAATGTATCATAAACAAAGCACATAAAATATATATATATTGCATACTTCACCCTCTATTTTTTTTATTTATCATATTTTCCATAAAAAATATCAAGTATCCACTTGTACAGAAAGATAGAGTTATCTAAAGAACACAAAATACAAAATTATGTTGTATTTAACACTATCAACAAGAAATGTAGCTTAACTCCAGCTCAAGTCCACAAATCATAGATCCAAGAAGTAATAACAGCGAGCATTAAAATATAAAGAAAGAAAAACAGGAAATTCAGGAAATTCAGTCAGCTGAAAAGTATCCAAATTAATTCAATGAGCTCTCATGATGTCCCTACATTCAGGCACGCAGCCGACAAGAAGGTAGTCAGTTGAGTAGGGTCAAAGAAAACATATTTTTGCTTTAGATATATTATCACACATTTACATGGGTGTCTTTGAAAGAAAGAAGCTCCAAGAGCAATAACTCCCGGTTTTAAGATCAAAAATTCTCGACGTCGTTTTTGGGTTTCTCGTGCCAGGTCAGGAAACATTTGTATTTTGTGTCCCAAGAATTCTTTTAATTTATTTTTAAAGTAAAGTCTTAATAACCATTGTTTATCTGGTGCCAAGGCAACTGTGAGAAGTAGAGTTGCTGGTGTCACGGTTTCCCTGTCTGACTGTTCCAGAATTATCGAAATGTCTAATAACTTTTGGTCCATTGGTAATTCCTGTGATTTTGAATGTTGTCCTTCTTCCCTTCGTATAGGCAAATAGTAGACCTGGGTAAACGGCGGCAGCAGTTCTTCTGAAATTCCCAATATCTCTACCATATATCGTTTCAACATATCTCGCGGAGGTATTGTTGCCACTCTGGGAAAACTAATTAGTCTGAGATTGTTATTGCGAGAAATATTGTCCAATGCTTCCAATTTCCTTCTCAAATTTATATTATCTCGCATTAATGTTTCTGTTAGCTGTTTGGTGACTGTATTTGAATTTTTTAACTCTTGCATATCAGTCTGTATATTTGTTATACGTATATCATGGGTATTTAATTTTTGTTCAACTTGGCACAATTGAGGCTTCAGGGCAGCTCCATTTATACCGGGAGCTGCCCCAACTCAGCCGGACCGTCCCGTTGCAGGGAAAGAGGTTTCGGGACTCGTGGGAGTCCAGCTCCGCCCCCCAAAACCCCCTGCAACCCAGCTCTTGCCTGCGCTTCCTTCAGGGCAGCTCCATAGATACTGGGAGCTACCCCATCGGTGGTCCAGACTCCAGCCACAGAGGGAGATCTTCGGGCAGCGTGGGAGCCCTTGCTCCGCCACCCGAAACCCCCTGCAGCTCTTTTTGCCTGCTTTCTCAACTTCAGGGCAGCTCCATTGATACCGGGAGCTGCCCCAACTCAGCCGGACCGTCCCGTTGCAGGGAAAGAGGTTTCGGGACGCGTGGTAGTCCAGCTCCGCCCCCCGAAACCCCCTGCAACCCAGCTCTTGCCTGCGCTTCCTTCAGGGCAGCTCCATAGATACTGAATACATTTTTCTCTGAAATACTAGCATGATCACAATTTACTAAATCATAGCTTAACAACCACTTCTTATTACACACTAATACTCATTGCTCACATACTGTATGGAACATTAATGCTCATTGCTCACCTACTGTATTGATATATTGCTTTAATCTGTCTAGTCTGTTTAAAAAAAAAAAAAAAAAAAAGGATATATTCTGAATTCCTAATCTCTTACCACTTAATTTTACCTCCCTGTGCTTTGAACCCCCCCTTGCCATCTCCCCCCCCCCCAAGTGCGGAATCATGGCATGGCCTAACCCCCATCAATGTGCAATTCTGCTTCTACTTTTTCACCTCATCCTCAGGATATGCACTGCAGACCCTTATGCCTCAACCCCCACATCTCCTTATACCGCCCAATAAAACCAAAAGTTTCTACGGTCTCTTCCCACACGCCTCAGAACCAACCTAATACCAGTTCACCTCCAAACCCTCCACCCGCCCGCTATTCGTATAAGCGCTACCCAAAAAAACCTAGGTCTCTAAAAAAATTAGCCTACTCTCACGACTACCCTGTCGCCCACCCCAACCAACAGAACCTACTAGGTTTCTACCTAAATATTAGATCACTGAGGAACAAAGCCATTCTGATCAAAGACTGGCTGAGTGAAACTAACCCAGACTTTGTACTAATCACTGAAACCTGGCTGCACTCCGACCAGGACATCATAATCAAAGACTGTCTACCCCCAAGATTTAAGATTCTCTCCCTGGCCAGAACCTGGGGAAGAGGTGGTGGTCTAGCTATAATCTTCAGAGACCACCTCAACTGCTCTCTACTTAACACCAAGTCCTCACCTAACGCTGAAATACTAGCCTGTTCACTTAAGTCAAAATCCCTGGCCGCCTCCCTAACAATTACTCTATTCTATATCCCACCAAAAAAATGGAATCTAGCCAAAGAGGACTTTGCGGAAGCCTTACTTACTAACTCCTTAACTAGCCAATACAACCTACTGTGCGGGGACATCAACATCCACCTCGAGCAACCTGATCATCCAGAAGTATCGGATTTCTGGTCTCTCATCACCCAACTTGGCTTCTTCAAACCCCCACCAACCAAAACTCATCAACGAGGTCATCAGCTAGACCTGGTGACCTTCTCCTCCAAAGTACTGTCCAGCCCAAAATTTAATTGGATCAAATCCAATTGGTCAGATTCCCTATGGTCTGATCATAGAATCTGCGACTTTTCCATTGACTGCCAACAAAAACCCTCTAAAAACGACAAAGCAAGAAATATCAAAACTATCACCTCCAGGGGTAAGATTGACCCAGAGGAATTTTGGGCCCGCTACGAAAAGAACACAAAACTAAGCGAAGAAACAGAACAAATTATGACAGATTGGATCAACGACAGCACAAACATTTTAAACGAAATAGCCCCCATAAAAACCCGACAAATCAGAACTACAAAGCAGGAGGGATGGTTTGATGCAGAGCTACTTCAGTTGAAGAGGGACCTTAGAAAATTGGAAAGAGTATGGCTAAAATCGGGATCCCAGGAACACAGAAACGCCTGGAGACTTAAACTAAAAACCTATAAAAACCTTACCAACGAAAAAAGGAAAAAATTCTATTCACACAAAATTGGTGACATTACAAATAACAGTAGCTCTCTCTTTAAGCTGGTTAATGACCTATACAACATCGAGACATTCACCAACATCCATGAAGATTCCACATTAACCGCAAACACCTTAGCTGATTTTTTCACCTCCAAGATTCAAAAACTAAGATCTACTTTACCTGCCTCGACTAATCCTCTTGAGCTTTTTCCCATTCTTCCTGACACCGACATATATAAACTAGAACAAGGGTCCAGAACAGATCTAAACTGGAACCAATTCAAAACATTGGACTGGGAAACCTTCAATAAACTCTACAACAAATATTCTAACTCCTTCTGCAAACTAGACACCTGCCCACCAAACATCATAAAAACTGCGCCCATCCACTTCAAAGCCAACATGCTAACCTGGGTGAACTTCCTACTTTCCTCAGGATACTTTCCTCCAGACCAAGGCCATATTATGTTAACCCCAATCATAAAAAACACGAAAGAACCCCCAAATGCCCCTTCTAATTACCGACCAATCGCTAGCATCCCTCTTTTCACCAAAATAGCTGAAGGGGTAGTAAAAGCTGAGCTCTCCGCTTATCTGGATAAATTCAACATACTATGTGACAATCAATCGGGCTTTCGAACAGACCACAGCACCGAAACCATCATAGCAGCCTTAATTGACCACTTGCACACCCTTTTCAGCCTGGGCTCCAGCGCCTTGATACTCCAACTCGACTTGAACAGTGCATTCGACCTAGTAGACCACAACATTCTTCTCGAATGCCTGACCCACATAGGCATCTCCGATCAGGTCCTCAATTGGTTTCGCGGATTCCTACAAAACAGATCTTACAGAGTACTTAAAAACGACTCTTCCTCACCTAGCTGGGTTAACTCCTGCGGGGTGCCACAGGGCTCCCCCCTATCCCCCACACTATTTAATATCTACCTCGCCTCCCTGGGTAACCTCCTTCATAACCTCAAACTCAAATTCTTCATCTACGCAGATGACATCACAATAGTCATCCCACTCTCCACTTTCTCCTCAGAACTTCTAGCCTACATCACAAGCATACTCAATCAGTTAGAACTCTGGATGCTATCCTACAGATTAAAACTAAACCCGGACAAAACAAAATTCTTCCTAGCCTCCCCCAATGACAAAATCAAAGACTCCACAATCCAGGTGAAAGGTCTGGTCTTCCCCCTCGAACAAACATTAAAAATACTGGGAGTCACTCTAGACAAACATCTATCGCTAGAAAATCACACCGATCTCACTGTCAAGAAATGCTTCTCAGTGCTCTGGAAACTGCGCACCATAAAAAAATACTTTGAAGACTCCTCTTTCTGCCTATTGGTACAGTCCTCCGTGCTCAGTGTACTAGACTATTGCAATGTCATTTACTTGTGCTCCACAAAGAAAACCATGAGGAGACTAAAATTGATCCAGAACACTGCCGTCCGCCTCATATTCGGCCTGAACAAATGGGACCACATCACGCCTTTCCACCACCAACTGCATTGGCTCCTTTTCGAATCCAGAGTCTTATTCAAATTCGCCTGCTTCTGCTACAAAACAGTTTTTGGCCTATTACCGAGTTACCTCAATCACCATTTCACTCTGAATCTCACCAACAAGAAATCCCGCAGAACCCAGCTGTTCGCCTTCCCATCCCTAAAATTATGCCACCTCAATAGATTTCTCAACAAAACCTTTGCTTACCAGGCAGCTAAGCTGAACCCTTGGCTTGCCCAAATGATACTCGAGGCCCCCTCTTACCTTAGTTTTAGAAAACTCCTCAAAACGCACCTCTTCCGTGAACAGGGCTCTTAATCCCATTTGCCACCGGCTTCTCCCCTTTCCCACTCTCCCCCCTCCACACTTGATCTCACGCTCGCTATCGCGTACCAACCCTACCTTCTGTTTTACCACTACCCCTGCTAAATCTCAGTTATAGTTTTCCCCTCGCCCCCCCTCTTCATTGCCTGTAATTTTTTTGTTACAATTATGTAATTTTGTCAGTTCTGTAATTTTGTTACAATTCTGTAAATTTGTAATTTTGTCAAAATATTGTAAATCCGTGTATCACCGCAGACCGTAATTAATGAATGTGAACCGCCTAGAACTTTTTGGGTATGGCGGTATACAAGAATAAAATTATTATTATTATTATTATTAATAGATTTGGCCAGATCTTCCACTAGATCCCAAATTGCTTCTAGGGTTATTTCTTGGGGCTTATCTATTGTGGTATATTTTTTAGGCACAATTTTACACAGTTCAACTGACCTCTCCTCTTGTAGGTATCCCTCCTGAATGCTGTATTCCCTCTTGTTGGTAATAGCCTCAGACACCTCAGGGCTCTCCAAACGGGAGTCCTGCTCCAATTCTAAGCTCCCTTCTCTGATATTCAAAGCTTCACAGGAGGGGAGCTCACCGCCTTCCAGTAGCTCCTCCTCTCATGGGGAGCTGGCTGTCCGAGGTAGAGGGGGAGGTGCTCTAGTGTCGGGGCTAAGGGAGATCTCTAGTCCCGGGGAGACCGCCTGCAGCTCGCCACCATGTGCCTCCATCACCCTCTATTTTTTAGCCTAAAGAAGACTCCTCTTTACTACTAATAGCAAAAGATATTTATTAATGCATTACTGAAGCAAAGCATATGAAAAAATGTATAGATTGCATACTAAACCTCATTTCCAATGGGTTAAGAACATTAAAAGACATACACTACTCACAGAGAAAAGCTTGCAGTTCAGAGCAAGTAAACATGTCTGATGCACATCATCAAAATGCACCTAGATGGCAGAATGCCACTAAAGAATGATAGAAACCCCCTACCTAATTGAAAACACTTGTAGCTCTGTGTTTAAAGACACCGCTTCCATGGTCTCAAAATCCCCCCAATACCTTCACAGCTTATTTTTGCTCTCATAAGAGAGTATGGATTGTGGACTTTGCCATTTACATTTGCACTTTGCCTTTTCCAGGGTCCAAAGGGAAACTTACTTTTACTCTGAGATGGCTAGGATCTCCTAATGTATTATATCACCTTGCAAAGAAGCTCTACCTAAAAGAAAGTGCCTGTAGCTCACTGGTTAAAGGTACTGCTTCTGCCTTCTAAAGGTCATGGGTTCAAATCCCAAGTTTGGTCAGATACCCCAGCACATCTTCCTATTTTTTTAGTGGCATTCTGCCATCTAGGTGCATATTGATGATATCACAATGATGTCAAGATTGTGCATCAATCACATCCACTTGCTCTACTGCAGCCATTGTGTGAGTAGTGTATTTCTTTTAATGTTCTTAATCTGTTATAAATGAGGTCTAGTATGAAATCTATATATATTTTTATATGCTTTGCTATAGTAATGCATTAATAAATATCTTTTGTTATTAGTAGTAAAGAGGAGTCCTCTTTAGGCTAAAAAATAGAGGGCTGAGAGGGACATAATCAAAAGGGATGTCTAAGTCAGTTTGCGTCCAACTCGCAAGTCGTCCAAAGTAAAAAAACAGCCTAAGGCACATTTTCGAAAAATACGTCCAAATTTTTTTTGTTTCGAAAATCGTCGGAAAAGGGGATTGAGGGGTATAATTAGAGGGATACTATACAGGACTATACTATACAGGATGAAATGTTTTAGAGTAATAGATCACTTACAGGTCATTGATCTGGGGGGCCGCCACAAGAGCGGACTGCTGGGCATGATGGACCTATGGTCTGACTCGGCAGAGGTGATGCTTATGTTCTTATGTCTAATTATACGTCCTGCCGATCTGATCGTCCAAGTCGCTAAAGCGTCCATCTTTATACCACATTTCCGTCCAACTTTTCGTCCAAGTCAAAAATGCCTAGAACAAGCCCGGTTGGACATGGGAGGGATCTGCAAAGTGATGGACTGAACACCCAGACATGGCACTAAATAGTAGGGTACATTACAGGGCACTGCTGTGGACTTCACCAAAAGTGTGCCATGTCCTCATCTCACTACAGCTCCCTTATAGGTCATGGTGAGCCTCCTAAACCACCTCTAAAATCCCCTAGACCCACCCATCTACTACCCCAATAGCCTTATGGCTGCAAGAGCCACTTATATGCCAGTAAAAAAGGGTTTTGGGGGTGTATAGGGCAGTGCACATGTTTAAGTATCAATGCAATGATTACAGGGGCTTATGGGCATGGGTCCTCCTCTCTATTGGTCCCTAACCCACCCCCAAGATGACTTAAGCTGCCTCTGTGCTGGACGACTAGGCTTTCCCATGCCAGGCGGCCAGGTGATGATGGTCTGGAGGCTGAATTTTAAAGGTGTGATTAATATTTTTATTGGGGTGGGGGAGGGTCAGTGATCACTGGGGTAGTGTGTGGGGGTCTGTATTATGTTTGCAGTGCTTATCTGGTGACGTTAGGTGTTTTTTTTGGCCTATGATTAGTGTGTGCTCACTTAATTATTTAGCAGAAGCTTGAATTGAGCAGAGTGCTGTGTTCATCAAGGTCTTTTTTCTCCACTTTTTTGAAACGTTTTGTAACAGTGACTTTTATGTCTTCAGATGAGTAGCGGATCGGTGCCTTTTTAAAAAAATATTCCTATTCCCTCATTTTCTAGGATCTTCATCCCTCCCCCTCCCCCCTCCGTGTCTCGGGATTTTCCCTCTTAGGGCTCCTTTTACTAAGGCACGCTAGCGTTTTTAGTGCATGCAGGAAATTACCACACACTACACCGCACGCTACGCTTCTAGAACTAATGCCAGCTCAATGCCGGCGTTAAGGTCTAGCGCACGTTAAAGCCCTAACGCGACTTAGTAAAAGGAGCCCTTAGTTTATATAGTTTGTTTATTTGGCTTGATATACCGCTGTTTGGACAATCCATCACAGCGATTTACAAACTATACAATAATATCCTGTGTGCGCTAAAAACGCTAGCACACCTTAGTAAAAGGAACTCTAAGTCTGATTAGGATGTTTCCTGCTAAATGTCCAGCATAGGAAGAACCGAAGCTGAAGAGCTAGATGTCCAATATATATATATTTTCGAAAATCATCTAGAGTCATGTGAAAAAATTAGGACACCCCATGAAATATTCAGTTCCTTTTTAAGAAATGTTCACATATCAATGTAAAATTTTTATTTATTTATCTTTGGAAAAGAAAGTGATGTAATTGCAGGTAAACAAAACTTTTCCTTGATTTACTCATGATACAAAAGATATCCACAAAAAGATGTATTCTAACTGAGGAATAAATTAGGACACCCTACACCCTAACAGTTAGTGTTACCCCTTTGGCTGAAATAACTGCAGTGAAACGCTTTTTGTAGCCATTTACTAGTCTCTGACATTGGTCTGAGGAAAGTGTGGCCCACTCCTCAATGAAGAATTCTTTCAGCTGTGAGATATTTGAGGGGTTTCTTGCATATTTCAAATCACCCCAGAGCATCTCAATGGGATTAAGATGAGGGCTTTGACTTGGCCACTCCAGGACTCTCCATTTCTTAGTTTTCAGCCAGTCCTTGGTGGATTTACTGTTATGTTTTGGGTCATTGTCATGTTGCAGGGTCCAGTTCTTCTTCAGCTTTAATTTTCTTACAGATGGACTCACATGTTCCTCAAGCACCCTCTGGTACAAGGTAGAATTCATGGTGGATTCTATGATGGTGAGATGGCCAGATTCTGTGCAGCAAAGCATCCGCAAACCATGGCACTTCACAGTTGGTATGAGATTATTTTCCTGGAATGCTGTATTTGGTGTTCACCAAACATGTCCTCTTTTTTGGTGTCCAAATAATTCAATTTTAGACTAATTTTTCCATAGAACACTATTCCAGAAGTCCTGGTGTTTGTCTGCATTCTCTCTGGCAAACTTCAGTCTGGCTTTGATGTTTCTCTTAGAGAGCAAAGGTTTCCTCCTTGCATACCTCCCATGCAAGTTAAATTTCTGAAGTCTCTTTCTGATTGTAGAGGCATGTACTTTCACATCAACAATAGCAAGAGCCTGCTATAGGTCCTGTGATGACATTTTAGGGGTTTTGGAGACTTCTTTTAGCATCTTGCAGTCTGCTCTTGGGGTCAACTTGATTGGATGGCCAGATCTGGGCATGTTGGCAATTGTTTGGAAAGTCTTCCACTTCTAGACCGTGAAATGGCTAATGTCAAATTCTTTTGAGATCTTTTTAAATCTCATACCAGACTTATTAACTGCTACAATCTTCTTTCTGAAGACCTCAAGACAGTTCTCACCATGATGTTCACTTACCACAGCAGTCATGAGCACACCAAATTAAATGTCTGAGGTTTAAATAGGGCAAACCTCCTTCAAAATGAATGCTGAGTAATGATGTTCTAATCATGTGCACCTGATGTAATACACCTGTGTGATTTGAGCCACTTTAAGTGGGAGGATATGTTGGGGGGGGGGTGTCCTAATTTATTCTTCAGTTAGAATACACATTTTTGTGGATATCTTTTATTTCATGAGTAAATCAAGGAAAGGTTTTGTTGTTTACCTACAATTACATCACTTTCTTTTCCAGAGATAAATAAAAAAAAGATTTCACATCAATATGTGAACATTTCTTAAGAAAGGATTGAATATCTCATGGGGTGTCCTAATTTTTTCACGTGACTCAGGGGTGACAGGTCAAATGCGCGCAAGACAACAGCGCGCAGACAAAAACGCCAAGACAAATCAGCGCAAAGATAATAGCGCGCTAGACAATTGCGCGCAAGGATAACTCAGCGCAAGACAATTGAGCGCAACGGTAACTCAGCACAACGACAATTCTGCGCGCCTCAGTTTGTCCACGCGCTGTTGTCTTGCGCGCATTTGACTATGAACCTGACTCAGGACAACAGATCATCCAACCCTTAGGATGCCTAACTTTATACCCCATTTTCAACCAAAGAAAAGCCCAAATTGATCCACTAGACACAAAGACATACCAACAGAGCAATGAGACACCTTAGAGGTTACTGCTGTGAACTTAATATGAGTGCCAGAAGTATATTCACCATATACCCCTTATAATTTATGCTGAGTCTTCCAAAACTCTCCTAAAACCTACTAAAGCCACCTATCATCCCAATAGGGCTGCACCTATATGGCAACAGTTAGGGTTTTGGTGGGCTCACACTTTCCATCACAAATTTAGTGGTAAGAGTGGTTTTGGGGTTTGGGTCCTCTTCCCTGTGTTGTTAAAGATGTTAGGATCCCATATATTTTCCAGCATGAGGAGTTATGTTTTTGTTTTTTTAAAATGTGGGTTGAGTAATAGTTATGTTTCTTAGCTAGTCGTTCTTCGTTATAAATACATTTTTGCAAATGTAAGGCATTGCGGGATTTATGCCATAATCTCTCCCAATGTCTAAATTTACCCCATCATCTGGGATCCTCCCCCATCTTTTGGGATCTTCTTTCGCGCACCTTCCACCCCACCCCCGGATCCCTTTATTTCCCGGAGTCTTCTATCTCTCGCGCACATCTCCACCCCCAGCCCTTGAACCTGCCCGTGCCCGTTCCCCTCCCTGCTCCTCCCTTGCAGGCTGTGTGTGCGCGCGCGCGCGCGCTTTAGCCGCCCTGCCAGCCGTGTTGCATTGTGGGTGAACAGCAGATCCAAGATGGCGGCCAGCAGGAGGCTGATGAAGGTAAATCTCCTCTTTCATTCGGTAGTGGTGGGGAGTGTGGGGCGGAGGTCGGAACTAGATCCCGAATATCCCTGGCCCACTCCACCTCCTCGTAGCGTCGGCTCGGGGCTCTGTCCACCTGGGGCTGCGGAGGCTATTGCTAGCGACAGGAAGTGAGCGGCCGCCGGACCGAACCCCCAACGCCCCTCCCCTCGGCTACCGTCGCCGCGGAAAGTCCCGGACCACACTCCAGCAAACCTGTCCCTCCTCTCCTCGGATGAGAGATCCCGAACAGGAACTATCCCGTTGGGGAATACAGGCTGCACAGGAAGATCAGCTACTGCGCTGCTCCCCGCGTTGTATTTACACACCGTCTTTCGCGAACATTTCCAGTCACTCGAGAAAAAGAAATAAGGGGGGGGGGGGGAACCAGATATTTCCAATTCACCTTCTCCTCTGGAAAGCTTCAGACTTTGTTTATGAAGAAGCTGAGGTAACCGCAGATCATTTGAAGGCCTAATGTTTCACCATGAATAATCCCTCTATCGCTACGGCAGGTTTAGTCAGCTACAGCTAAGAGTCCTCTGTGGTTATTCTAGGCTAAGGGTTCTATACCCAGTCGTTTCGAAAACACCCAGCAAGTCTGCCTTTCAAGCTGTCTGTGAAGAATATGCATGAGATAGGTTTGCATTCAGTGCTTCCATTGTATGCAAATCTCTCATGCATATTCATTGTGAAAATCTGACTGGCTGGAGTTGATTCATAGCACTGGTTTGAGGCCAGGCTTTAACTCACAAGTCCTCCATCCTCACTGACAGCTAAGGGTCCTCTGTGCTTCTTTAGGCTTTACCCATTCATTCCCTTCTATGGCTCCCCTGTCCTTTTTTTCCTCTCTGTTTCCAGAATCTCCCTTACAGGTTATCTCGCTCTACACCCCCCCCCCCCCCACTCTACTTCAACCATGACCCCTTGTTCTAGAAAATTACAAGGAGCAAATGTATTTTTGAAATCCTCCTTGTTGCCTGTCTCATCTAGACTATACATGGTTTATTTAAAAATATTTATGTGATATCCTAAATAACAGAGTGGTTCACATAGTACCAGTAATGTTTCCAAGGGGCCTAAGGTGCTGTCTGTATTTGTGTCCTGGATACATGGCTGTGTGGAGAATTGCTGGGCTTGAGAACCTTTTGGTCTTGCACAAAGTTAATTTTGTTATTCTGGATCTTCTCTCTTGTCTCCAGCATTTATTTAGCATTCATATTTATTACATTTCTAATGACTGCTCAGAATGATGTAGAACCAATAGACCATGTAAGACAAAGATGTCTTATTTAAAATAAGAGTATTGGATTTGATATATTGCCTTTCTGTGTTACAAACAAAGCAGTTTACATTTATTATAAGCAGGTATTTTCTCTGTCCCTAGCGGGCTCACAATTCTATTTTTTTTGTACTTGGAGCAATGGAGGGTTAAGTGACTTGCCTAGAGTTACAAGGAGCTTCAGTGGGAATCAAACCCCATTCCCCAGGTTCTTGGCTCACCTTACTATCTTCCCCAGTATCTTGGCCCACCCTACCATGTAATATAAGAGAAGCATACAAACACAATAAAACACAACTTAAAAACCATAAGCTTTGCAGACCGTACTCCAGATGATATCTAAACAGGTGTTACAACAATCACAAATTAATCTTCTCTATTCACTGTGCAATTTCTCTCATTCTTGGCACTGTCTTGTCAGATGAATTATTCATGTGAGGAAAGGCTGGGGAGGATGGGGCTCTTCAGCTTAAAGAAGACAGTTGAAGGGGAGATATGATAGAATTGGAACAGGTTAATGCAAATCGTTTATTCTTAAAAAATATATTGTGGGGCCCACCACAATATATTTTTTAGTACATTTAAAACAAATCGGAGAACGTTTTTGACTCAATATTATAGTAGAGCTCTAGAACACATTGCCAGAGAATGAGGTGCAAGCAGTTGGTGTAACTGGGTTTAAAAAAAAAAGGTTTGGACAAATTACTGTTAATGTAGACCCAGTTAGAGTAATTTTGTAATCCAGACTGAATTTTCTCTAAAGATTTTCTTCTGAAAGGCTTACTAGTTGTTACCTTGATCCTGTGCCCTCATTGCTCTTAAAGAATCCTTATATTATAGTCCATTTTATCCTACATATAGTTAATCCTAGATTAACAGGTGGTGTTTCTCCACAAAGGAAGCAAAGTATTCTGCATCCAATTTTAAAGAATCCATCATCGGATGCTTCCATCCCAAATTATCCCAGTATCAAACTTGTGCTGTATCTCAAAATTTATTGAAAAATGTCTACTTGCAAATGAGTTACTCTGTAAAATAAACAAAGGCATTACATCCCCGACAGTCAGGTTTCTGTCCACATTGTACAAGAGAATGACACGGGAACAAATTTGCCCCCATCCCCACAGGAACTCAATTTTCCCATCCCATCCCCATGAGTTTTGTCACTGTTCCTGCCCCATTCCTGTAAGCTCTGCTTTAACTGCACAAGCCATGAACACTTATGATGTTAAAGTGTTTGAGGCTTGTGCAGAGGAGGGACAGAACTTGCAGTAATGGGACAGGGAAAGAACTCGCAGGGGTGGGGAAAAATTTATCCCTGTGTCATTCTCTAATTGTAACACAAACAATTATTATATCAGTCCATTTGGAGCACAGTAACATTGTTCTTGCCATTTCACTTGCTCTGGCAGCAGCATTTGATCTGGTGAATCATAGTACTCGCTCACCTTTCTGAATTAGGGATTACTGGTACGGCGTTGTGGTTTAGTTCTTTCTTCAAGATAGAACGTTCCAGGTTCAAACTTCTCCATTATCTCCTTCATTGCCTAGGTCTTTTCAATGTGGAGTGCCGCAAGGTTTCATTCTTCCCTTTTACTATTCAATCTCTTCCTTAGTCCCCTCACACTACTAATACAGGAATGTGCTAGTTTCTGTTCACATTTATGCAGATGACATTCTTCTTTTATATCCTATGAACTCAACTAATCTGGATTTTCTTCTTCTCCAAGCCTGTATGAATAAAATGTCAAATTGGTTGTCTAAACATCACTTAGTTTTAAATCCTGGAAAGAGTGTAGCCTATTGGCTTTTAGGGCATTTGCTACCCCTGAGGGCAGTATTTGGTTCAAATATCATCCATGTAGAAATATTTAGATATCTTGGAATAATTTTATCTTTTGTTTCCCAAATTTTGTCACTTTTTAGGTAGTGCTTCTATAACTTACGTCAGTTACATACAGAAAGGGGATTGTTTGACAAAACCTAAACACATTTCATACATTTATGACCAAGATGAACTATTGCAATGTCATTTATTCAAGAATGTCACAGATTTTAATTCGCAAATTACAAGCAATGCAAAACTGTGCAATTTGTTATGCTGGGTAGGAAAGTTTACTTGTACTTCACCTCTTTTGAAACAACATCATTGGCTCCCGATTGAACAACATAGTGGATTCTAGGTGAGCAAATCGAGGAGCAGGCAACACTAACCAGTGATCATTAATAGACCGGAGTGTGCAGAGTGAAGTGTAAAACAATGAAGGTACTCTGGTAAACCGTAGCAGAAAGCTCTGAATGACAGAAACAGGATTTTAAATCTAATTTTTTCTGCATGGCTCCCGCACTGTGGAACTCAATATCATTGGTAATCCATAGAGTGAGTCTTTGTTGAAAAAGTTTAAGATTACTATTAAAACATGGCTTTTTGATCAAGCCTTCAGTTAATGGGCTAGATTCACTAAGCAAACCGATTGTGTACTGCTCGGTTTGCGCTCACTTTCGTACTACGGCTCAATTCACTAACCTTCCTCCAGAACCTATCCGCACCCGATCCGATCTGCGCATGCAAATGAGTAAAAAGGCATGTAAATTTCTTAAGGCATCGATTCATGAAACCATTTCGTCGAAACTGACTGGCCTTTCTGTTCCAAAGTTTCGACTGCTGAGGAGGACCAGTCGCTTTACATCCTTGCTGACTAACTGCCTCGTGCATGTTAAGAACCCCATTAAAAATATATATCTACCCCGCAAAAAATCCAAAATATATCTAAACTTTAAATATATGTAAACTTTCATGTACATAAGTGTTAGAAATATTTTTTTGATTTTTTTTTTTTTTTTGGAATGTGCATAGCGAGTGTGAGTGAATCTCGGATTTGTAATGCGCATGGCGAGAAAATCGTGGATTAACCCCGTGCTCTCCTTGCGCATTGTACATTTCATATATCAATGCCAAATTAAAAAAAAAAATCAAAAATAACTTTTAAGGGCCAACTATCCCTCCCCCCCCTTCCTTCCAGCTAGATTGTCATGTGCATCTGACATCACGGGATCACCTTTGGTTGCTTCGTGCTTCACGGCAGAAAGAGCCGCACAGCCTCCTGGGATTCGTAGGCTGTATATAACAGCACGTGATCCCAGCGCAATCAACTGCTGTTAACTGTTGTGCCTTCTAGCAACTTAACAGTTCTTTTCCTGAGAGAAATGGACAGAGCCCGCCAATGATGTCTGCGATTAAACCCCGCCCCATTTTTTCGCAGTATAGTCCTAAAGAACTAGCGCATGCGTTATGTGCTTCAAAACCAATAAGGAGACAATGCGCACGTTCATTGATCAGTGTTACAGCGAGACGTGGGAGCGTGTTTACGATGTGATCATTTGCATGGGTAAGCTTTACTGAATCGATTGGCCAGAATGACTCGGAAACGGATAGGACACGAATAGGATAGATTTGTGGACTTTAGTGAATCTAGCCCAATATCGGTCAGTCTTCTCAGGAACTGACAGATATGTTGGCTGCTCTCTATAACCTTTGATCTATGTCCACTTATACTTTTAGAGTTATAAATTGATTGGGAGTTTTCTTCGTATGATTGATTCTATCTTGCTTTGTAGTTTCTTTCTGATATTTTAACTATAGATTGTACTCCGCTTTGCTATATCACAATAGTTAAAAGAGGTATAGTAAGTGCAAACTAAAAAACCTGGTGAAAGTCATTTCTAATCCCCCAGAGATGGGGTGGGAGGGGGGGAGAGGTATGGAATCTTGCTACATGCTGCTGTCTTATGTTCAGGAACCTGCATCACAACAGATTAATTCAGTATGCAAAATGCAAGACAAAAAAAGTTAACTATACATTTCAGTAAAAATTGCAGTCTTAAATGTTTTCCAGAAATGGAGATGATTTGATTTTTTCAAACATCTGAGGGGGACAGTATTCCATAGCTGGAGATCAATGTGTTTGAAGACTTGCACTTTAATTGAAGTTGGACAACTCAAACTGGGGAGACAACCATAATAGGCCTATCAGGGATGAATAATCCTAATCTGGCCAACTGGAGTCCTATGGAACCCCAACATATTTTTATGTTGGGCTGTTTTTGTGTTAAAACAAATAATTGGGTGGGTTTCAGCAATTTGTTACCTAGTTATCACTTGATGCAGCATTGACATTTTGATGCAGAAACTTTTTAAATATAATTTTATTTCTGTTGTATTACTATTTGAATTAAAATGCATTGCATTATAGCAACTTTGGGTTTCCCCTGTGACACAGGTCACTTATTGCACAGTCTTTATGAGCAGTGTGGCAAGAAGAGTTAGGTTTAGTGCTGCAGATGCTTTAAAGTGCATTTTAGGAAATCAGTGACAGTGTGAGTAATAAGAGTTCTGGCACAGGATATACAGACAATGTGTCAGTCTCTAGGCCAAGGCTGCTCAGTTCCAGTCTTCAAGGTCCATAGGCAGGCCAAATTGTTCAGGATATCGACAATGAATATGCATGGTATGGAAACACTTGGTGCTAAACAAATTTATTTTAAACCTAATTCTAGCCCCCAACGAAAGCCAGTGAAACTCTTTAACAAAAGGGTTATGTGATCATGTTTCTACTTAGTAATTGTAAATATGACCCCTTGGATACCTTTCCTATTTGGCCCACATATCTGTCTGGTCAAGTACTCCTTTTACACCCTTCCCCCCTAAAAAGTCCAAATATGTATGGCTTCCTTGGGAGTTTTTGCAAAAATCTTAAGAGGGTCTGCAAGGCTTTAATTGGTTTTAGTGGAAATACAGCTTGCTGTCCCATCCTTTATTCATTTAAGTTTCCATCTTGGGTTTCAAGTTGAACAAAACATTTGGTAATGAGATGCTCTTCCAAAATAAATGATAGCAGTAAGAGTTCTTTGAATTTGGGGTATCAATTCCTGTGAAGGAAGACTGTTCTTTAGCAAAGAAAGTGAAAGGTGTTTGGTGTCTGTGTTTATTATAAAATGCTATGTGTAGATTATTATAGATTGGGCTCATGAAGAATGAGCAGTTTTAACAGTGAACATCAGCAGTGATCATCCTTTCAATAGATAAATTAGATAGTTGGTAGCTCTTATTTCAACAGGGACGTTTTCACTGCATGTGGCATGATTATCCTTCTACAGTAGCATCTATAAATTAAACATTGGGAGACAGTGAGCTCTCATGTTTTCATGTTTCTGATAGTATACTTGTAAGAACATATATAATCATGTCTTTTTCTGGTGCATTTCCACTGGCTTCACTTTTTAAAGTGCTGTCTTGATTTTAGAGCTTTGCATTTTCATGCCTTGGTATATCTGGTTAGCTTGTCTGTCAGTATATTCTATCCAGAGTTCTCTGCTCATTTTAGAAAGCAGCAAAGTAGGTGCTGGGGTTGGCTGAAGTCAGGCTATCCTCTGGGAGAAAAAGGGCTGTCGGCTCTAAGGGCTAGATTCACTAAGGCCATGGATCAGATCCGTAGCCGGGGACTGATTTATGAAGTGGATCAGAATCATGCCCCCAACCGACCACACGGATTGCTCTCCAGCGATCTTGATGCGATGGTGTGTGCATGCGCTGGCCCTCCATGCCCGGCAGAGCTGGAAACAAAACTTTACTACTTTTTTGCTTTACTTTGCGAGCCTGTGGTTTTAACCTGCTTTAAAACCATGGGCTTGCACTGCGGGGAAGGGCAGGAGAGTCGGGGCAGAGAGCAGGGTGGCAAGAGCCAAGAATCGGGGCAAGAGCAGGGCCATTGGAAAGGACCTGAGTGACTGGTCCTCCTCGGCAGTCGCTTATTTTGTGATTGGCCAGCCCAGTCAGTGCCCCTTTTTTTTTTTTTTTTTAGTGAATCGCTGCCTGCCTGTATTTGCATGCTGTTTCCCCTCATTTGCATGCACGGATCAGGAGTAAGGTTAGTGAATCAGGTTGGGACCGCAAAGTGGTCGGGACACAATCAGTGTCCTTAGTGAATCTAGCCCTTAGTTCTTTAGAACTTTGTTGGAATTTGATTTCTTCTTAAAGAAGTAAAGATCTGATTTATTTTTTTCATTTAGCCATTCTAACTTTTTTACTAGGAAACTGAGTGGATTTGGGATTTTGCTTGTCATTATTTTATGGATTATTTTCTTAGTGTTATGATTGTATTTATATATTTATCTTTCCTGTAAACTATGTATGAGTAATATATTACTGTTTTATTATTTTATATTATATGTTCTCTATTTTGTGTATGTGATTTTATAACTCACTTAGGATTTAAGCAGGCTAGAAGTTTTTTTAAAAATAAACACTCGGAGTTCATTTGAAAGAACAGGATCTATTAAATGTGAGTAAATAAAATTATAAGCAACATAGGTTAACTTCTTCTTTTGTTTTGTAGAGCCGCATTCACATTTATTTTATCACATACACTGAAGAAAATGGCCAAATTTACCATCATTCAGTCATCTTGCTAAAAGCGTTCACCGGTATTGATAGTGCACTAGCTTCTGATTTTGGTACTCCTCTGGGAATAAAATTGGAAAGTAATGTACATAGATAGGATTTCAAAATGTGTGTGTCTTTTGTGTCTGTTAGATACGATCTGCAGGACTTTGCACATGGGTAAGTGAGGATTTTAAGAGAGCTGGAACAGGCATCCTGAGTCAGACTACCCTGAAACCCTGTGGTGCCATCCAGTGTTCCCTCTAAGCGGGCGGGTGTTGTGAGCAAACTTTTTTCACTGTGAGCTAAAAATATCGGGCGCCAGCAAGTTATGAGCCAAATAAATATGTTGCTTTCTACCACAGAACTTCCTTACGTTTGTATGGAATCTATCCCCTTTCAACTTTAGAGAGTGCCCTCTCGTTCTCCCTGCCTTAGCTACTAAGTCTATTCCCTTCAGTACCTTGAATGTTTCTATCATGTCCCCTCTCAATCTCCTCTGCTCAAGGGAGAAGAGGCCCAGTTTCTCTAATCTTTCGCTGTACGGCAACTCCTCCAGCCCCTTAACCATTTTAGTTGCTCTTCTCTGGATCCTTTCGAGTAGTACCGTGTCCTTCTTAAAGTACCAGTGCTGGACGCAGTACTCCAGGTGAGGGCGTACCATGGCCCGGTACAGCAGCATGATAACCTTCTCTGTCTCTTCAGTCCAGCATCTGCCCCTTCCATTCACTGTCTGTCTTTCCCTGCCATCTCTCCTCCTGCCCCCCCCCCCCCCCCCCAATTTGGTCTAGCATCCATCATCTTCCTTCTGTTCCCCTCATGGTCTGGCATCTCTATCCTTCCCTCCCCCCTGTGGTTTTTAGCATATCTCTCTTCTCATTTCCTCCACTCAGATCTGATCATTCTCTGCTCTCTCTTCCCTTTTCTTCTCTGTTCTTCCTTCTCTATTTTCTGCCTCCATCTAAATTAAATTCTTTCTTACTATTTAGTCCCGTTTCCCTCTTTTCACTGTGTCTACACACAGCTTGTCACCCCTTTCCCTCACCCCTCCATTATCTTACTATTTTCTTCCCCCTTTATTTATCTCCTCCTTCCATCCAGTATGTGTTCTTTCCCCACTTCCATTCAGCATCTGCTCTCCCTTCTCAACTGACATCCATCTGCCTTCTGCTCTCTCTCCCTTCTTCTCACTTCCATCATCTGTCCCCTTCTCTCTCTCTCTCTCATCTCCTCTATTCCATCATCTGCCCCTTCTCTCTCTCTCTCTCTCTCTCTCCCCCCCCCAACTTCCATCATCTGCCCCCCTTCCCCTCACCTTTGTGGGTCACTTTCTTTCCCCTGAGGGTGGCTCATGTCACAGGGGAAGCTTTGGCCGAGCAGAACCGCTTGATTGACAGTGGAACTTACTTGATTGATGTCGATGCTGGGGCCCGTTGCCGTTTGAAGGAAAAAAAAAAAGGTGGAAAAAAGGAACCTGTAAAGGCGAGAGGAAGGGAAACCTCCAGGACAGCTGCTTTTTGCCCTCCTTCAGCGGCCCAAGAGTTCAGACCAGCAGCGGCAGCTCTGTATGCTTTTAACTTCGGCACAGAGCTGCCCCTAATCAATAGTTTAGCGCGGTTTCATGAGGCAGCCTCGGGGCCTTTGATAGCCGGCCCGCTTCGATGATGCGATGTGGGCCGGCCTAGCAAAGGCCCCGAGGCTGCCTTATGAAACCGCGCTAAACTATTGATTAGGGGCAGCTCTGTGCCGAAGTTAAAAGCATACACAGCTGCCGCTGCTGGTCTGGAGGTGCGGAGACAAGGCAGGAGGCAAACGCGGTGGAAGGCAGGAGTCCCGGCGAAGGCAGGAGTCCCGGCACAGCGACTGCAACAGGAAGTTGCAAGTCAGCTGACGCCGGCCTTTCGTTGCGGCGGGGACCGAATCCTTCGCGGACCGGCAAGATTTTGTTTGCGGACCGGCGGTTGAAGAACTGTGCTCTACACTGTGTGCGCTGTGACGAGAAACATGTGCGCTGCGAGGTAATATTTTGTGCGCCAACGCACCCCAGCGCAGCTTAGCGGGAACACTACTGGGGTAATAGAAGAGTAGTGATACATAGATTGATTTATTTAATTCATTTTCTATTCCATTGTCCCCAAAGAGCTCAGAATGGGTTACAGATTAAACATACATAATTTCAGTACAAGATTACAATACAAGTTTTTATCCCAACTTGGTACATACTAGGGGTCTGATATTAATCCACTATAATAAAACCCTTAGCGCGCATGTGCACTTCAATCTCGGTGATTCCGTGCCACACATGCGCAGTGCCTGCCTCAGCTGATTTCCTGCGCCGATCTCCGGATGACTTCCTTCCTTCTGACTACGCTGATGCTACGCCTCTTCTCACCCCCGGACCAGCAGTGGCAGCAGACGCGGTTTCATCAAGCAGCCGCGGGGCATTTGTTAGGCTGGCCCACTTTGATAATTCGAGGCAGGCCGGTCTAGCAAAAGCCCCGAGGCTGCCTGGGCTAGCGGATGCTAGACAGGGGGAGCAGGGAAAGGAAAAGGGGTACTACTGGACAGGGGGGAGGTAAAAGTAAGGGAGAAAGGGTACTACTGGACTGGGTGGAGAAAGGAAGGGAGAAGGGCTACTGCTGAACAGGGGGAAGGTAAAAGTAAGGGAGAAGGGCTACTGCTGGACAGGGGGAGCAGGGAAGGGATGCTGCTGGACAGGGGGAAGGGAGAAGGGCTACTGCTGAACAGGGGGAGCAGGGAAGGGGTGCTGCTGGATGGGGGGGGTAAAAGGAAGGGAGAAGGGCTACTGCTGGACAGGGGGAGAAGGGAGGGGGTACTGCTGGACAGGGGAGATAGAAAGAAAGAGACAGCGGACAGGGGAGATAGAAAGAAAGAGACAGCGGACAGGGAGAGAGAAAGAAAGAGACGGGGCCAGGGAGAGTGACAGAAAGATAGACAGGCAGGGGGCAGGGGGAGACAGAAAGAAAGGGGGCAGGAAGAGAGAAAGACAGACATACAGAAAGATAGAAATGCCTAAGTCTACACATCTATTCTAGCACCTGTTAATGGGCTAAAAAAACCTAGTATACATAATATACAGTTTACCGATTATGATTTGCTATAGCTGTCCTTACAGTACAAATTTTATCCTAATTTGACATACATGGACAGTTTACAGGTTAGATTTGCCATAGTTACAGTGCAGGATTTTACATTGTAAGTTTTCCTTATGTGGCACATACTGGTTCCGATACTAATATACATTTTTTTTGTAGTCCATGGTTCAAGGGCAGGGGATTAGGTGAAGAGGTATGTTTTTATTGCTTTTCTAAAGTTGAGGAGTTCTTCAAGGGATCTGATCTGTGGTGGCAGTCAATTCCAGAGGTTAAGAAACATTGGTTTCAGCATGTAGTGGTAAGCTGCTTCCAACCACAGGCTGACCTAACCCTGGACATTAAGTGCCAGAGCATGTGCAGTTCTCAGCATTGAATATCTGGGTATGTGTGCTGACCAGAAGTTAACCGGGTCTAGGCTGATGATTCAGATCAGTGCCTAATTAGCCATTTTCTACTACCACTACAGTAGACTCTGTTAACCAGAACTCCCAAGCAACCAACAAAAAAAAGAATCTAAGAAATACTGTAATTCTTTAAATGAAAATAAATATATATTTCTGGTAGAAATTTAAGTGTAAATTTGGCATGTCACACCTGAGTACACCCACACTTTGCCTACCACATGTCCAGTAGTTTGTTTGGAACAGTTTATGGTATGGCATAGTATGGGGTATAGTATTAGTTAGGTCTGTTTTTAATAGTAACTCTAAAGCAACCAGAAACTACATTTATCTGGCATTTATCAATCCCCATGGGTGCCGGCTAACTGAGAGTCTACTGTACTATATCATTTCTATAGCACTGTTCTAACTTTGTTCTCACTTAGCCCATTGTTGTTGTTAAATGCCATCGACTCATGCTCAAGTCCTAGTGACTTGATGAATTATGGATCTAAAAAGAAATCGGTTTTGTGCTAGTCCGGAAGGTCCTCCAGCGTCATTCCCATGGTTGTTTTCAACGTTTCCAGCCATCTGATTGCAGGTCGCCCTCTTCACCAGGTTCCTTTGATCTTCCCAAACATGATGTCCTTCTCCAGTGATCTCTCTTCTGATGATGTGACCAAAATAAGGCAGTCGTTACTTCATCATTTGGGCTTCAAGTGACATAGCCGGTTTAATCTCTTCCAGAATTGATTTGTTAGTTCTAATAGTCCACGTCATGCCTAAAATCCTTCTCCAAAAAAAGAGGCAGTAAAGATCAATCGGTCCTTAAAGAGACTGCTCGCTGATCAGACAATTGTGAACACACAAATGGTGGAACTCCGGAAAGTAATTAATATAATTTAGTGAAGGAGTGCCCTCAGTGTGAAAAAGGCACTGAGGGCACTCCTTCACTAAATTATATTAATTACTTTCCGGAGTTTCACCATTTGTGTGTTCACAATTGTCTGGTCAGCGAGCAGTCTCTTTGAGGACCGATTGATCTTTACTGCCTCTTTTTTTGGTATCTTGTTAAGTTTCTTTGGCAGGTTTTTTGGAGTTTATTTTTGTTTTTGTTTTTAAAATCCTTCTCCAGCACCAGAGCTCAAATGAGTCAATATTCTTTCTGTCTTATTTCCGTGATGTCCAGCTTTCACATCTGTAACTGACCACTGTGAAAATGAGTACATGGACAAGTCTGATCTTCGTTTGGAGTGCTACTTCCTTGCCTTTGAATACTTTGTCCGTTAGTGGACTAAATATTGATTCTAATGATCTAAGTGATGACTCTCCTGCCCAGTTAAACTTGGTTGAAACTCGATTCCATTATGTTAAAAAACAGTGATTGATTATGTGTTGGCTCAATTAAAGGTATTAGAATCTAGGAAGCATGACTAACATGGTAAATGACAGCGGATTAAGATGGTCCATGTAGTTTGCCCATCAAAGTGGTCAGAATTATACTGGCTACCCTATACCCTGTTTAATGTGTGAAGGTCATTTATCTTTTGCTTTGATTTCATTCCATTGCTATATAAAGATCCACTGTGTTTATTCCACATGTTTTGGAATTCCTTCACTGTTTTGTCACTACTATCTCTGCCAGAAGGGTAAATCCAGGCATTAGAACGTAAGAATAGCCTTATTGGGTCAGATCAATGGTCCCTCTAGCCCAGTATCCTGTACATTAGCCAATCCAGGTCATTAGTATCTAACAGAAACCCAAATAGTAGCAACATTCCATGCTACCAAACGCAGGACAAGCAGGTGGCTTCCCCCACATCTTTCTCAATAGCAGACTGTGGACTTTTCCTCCAGGAACTTGTCCACACCTTTTTTAAACCCAGCTATGTTAACTGCTGTTACCACATCCTCTGGCAGCAAGTTCCTGACCAGAGCTTAACTATTCTTTGAGTGAAAAAATATTTCCTCATATTGGTTTTAAAAGTATTTCCATGTAACTTCATTGAGTGTCCTCTAGCCTTTGTAATTTTTGATAAGAGTAAAAAAATCAATTCACTTGTACCCGTTCTAGACTCTTCCAGATTTTGTAAACCCTCGATCATCTCCCCTCAACTGTCTCTTCTAAGCTGAAGAGACCTAACAATCTTTATCTTTTTCTCTTATAAGAGGAAGTCCATCTCTTTTATCATCTTGATCACTCTTTCAACCTTTTCTAATTCCGCTATATCTTTTTTGAGATACAGCAACCAGAGCCGAATGCAGTACTAAAGGTGAGATCACTCTATGGAGTGATAGAGAAGCATTATATTCTTGATCTTATCCACTATCCTTGTTCTAATAATTCCTAGCATCCTGTTTGCATTTTTGGTTGCTGCCACACATTGGATGGAAGGTTTCAGCATATTGTCTCTAATGACACCTAGATCTTTCTTTTGGGTGCTGACCCCCAAAATGGACCATAGTAGCATCTGGTAACTATGATTTGGATTATTCTTCCTAATGTGCATTACTTTGCATTTGGCTACAGCAGATTATAGTCTACATTAAATTTTATCTGTCATTTGGATGTCCAGTCCAGTTTCCTAAGGTCTTCCTGCAATTTTTCACAGTCCACGTGTGTTTTAACATCTTTGAATAGTTTTAGTGTCACATGCAGATTTAATCACCTCACTTATTCTAATTTCAGATCATTTATAAATGTTAAATAGCATTGGGCCCAGTACAAGACCCTGTGACACTCCACTATTCACTCTCCTCCATTGAAAAAAATGGCTATTTAACCCTACCCTCCCATTTTCCTGTCCAATAACCAATTCCTAATCCACAATAAAACATTGCATAGTAAATGACAGCAAATAAAGACCTGAATAGTCCATCCATTCTGCCCATTAGTTACATTAGGGAGTGTGTGGCGCAGTGGTTAATGCTACAGCCTCAGCACCCTGAGGTTATGGGTTCAAACCCAAGCTGCTCCTTGTGACCCTGGGCAAGTCACTTAATACCCCCATTGCCCCAGGTACATTAGGTAGATTGTGAGCCCGCTGGGACAGACAGGGAAAAATGCTTGAGTACCTGAATAAATTAATGTAAACCGTTCTGAGCTCCCCTCAAAATTGAATAAATTTAATAAATAAATAAAAAAAATGTATAGAAATTCATGATTAAATTCTTTGTTTCTTTGTTATTTCTGGGCCATAGACCGTAAAGTTCTTCCGGTACTGTCCTTAGATTCTAACTACTGGAGTTGCTGTCGAAGGTAACTCTAGCCCATCTCGCCATTTGCGGATACATACCGTAAAGTCTGCCCTGTAACATCCTCATGTTCCAAGTTACTAGAGTTCTCATCAATGTCCTCCCTAGCCCATCCTATACTGAATTGCCATTTATCAACCTTAGCTCTTCAATATATACCATTCATTTTCTAATCGGAGATCTTCTTTGTTTATCCCACACTTTTTTGAATTCTGTCAATGTTTTCCTTTCCACCACCTCCCTCAGGAGGGCATTCATAGCATGTAAAAGAATTTCCAAACATTACTGCTAAGTCTATCTCCACGCAACCTCAATTTATGCCCTCTAGTTTTAACATATTTCCTTCTCTGGAAAAGATTTGGTTCTGTATTTAAACATCTATATCAGGGGTGTCCAACCTTTTGGCTTCCCTGGGCCACATTGTCCGAAAAAAATTTTCTGGGACTGCGCAAACGCTGCAGCAAGGCAGCTGGCAAGATGGTAAACACCCGGGGACAGCAGAGGAAAACACTGCATCGCCCTCAACCGGGGCTGCATAAAATACTTCATGGGGCCTCTTGTGGCCCTTGGGCCGCAGGTTGGACACCCATGATCTATATCATATCTTACCTGTCCCTCCTCTCCTCCAGAGTATACATACTCGGGTCTTCCAGTCTCGTACTACTTTTGGCACAGACCCCCTACCATTTTCAGCGCCTTCTTCTGGACTGCTTGAAGCTGCCTTAAATCCTTCACCAGATAACTTCCTCCAAAACTGAACATAATACTCCAAATGTGGCCTCACCAACGATCTGTACAGGGGCATCAACACTTCCCTTAGCATCCTTCTGGCTACATAGAAACATAGAAAATGACGGCAGAAAAGGGCCACGGCCCATCAAGTCTGCCCACCATAATGACCCGTCCCCCTAACTTCACCCTACCAGAGAGCCCACATGCGTATCCCATTTCTTCTTAAAATCTAGCATGCTGCTGGCCCTAATCACCTGCAGTGGAAGTTAATTTCAATGATCAACGACCCTTTCGGTGAAGAAATACTTCCTGGTGTCGCCATGAAATTTCCCGCCACTGATTTTCAGCGGATGCCCTCTTGTGGCCGAGGGTCCCTTAAGAAAGAAGATATCATCTTCCACCTCGATACGGCCTGTGATATATTTAAACGTCTCAATCATATCTTCCCTCTCTCTACGTTCCTCGAGTGAGTATAGTTGCAATTTATTCAGCCTTTCCTCATATGGGAGATTCTTGAGCCCTGAGACCATCCTGTTGGCCATTTGCTGAACCGACTCAATTCTCAGCACATCTTTTTGATAATGCGGCCTCCAGAATTTTACACAATACTCCAGATGAGGTCTCACCATGGATCTGTACAAAGGCATAATGACTTTGGGCTTCCTGCTGATGAAACCTCTACGGATACAACCCATCATTTGTCTAGCCTTAGTTGAAGCTTTCTCCACTTGACTGGCAGTTTTCATGTCTTCACTAATGATCACTCCTAAATCCCGTTCTGCCTTAGACCTAGTTAAGGTCTCACCATTTAGAGTGTAAGTTCTGCACGGATTTCTGCTGCCAAGGTGCATGACCTTACATTTTTTAGCATTGAAGCTTATAAGCTGCCAAGTCGAGGACCAAGGTTCCAATAAGAGTAGGTCCTGTGTCATGCTGTCGGGCAAAGGGCTTTTACCTACTATGTTGCATAGTTTGGCATCATCCAGGGCTGTGGAGTCGGAGTCGAGGAGTCGGAGTCAGAAGTACAAAAAACTGAGGAGTCGGAGTTGGAACATTTATCTACCGACTCCATTTTTGAACTTGGCATACCAATCACGAGCGATTCTTTCAGCTATAGCACCCACTATATACACAGCACAAATGTTGCGAGCAGCTTCTGCGGCCTTAGAAACTTGATTAAAAGCAAAAAGAAGGTGGTGTCGAAAATGCTCATTTCTCTCAACTTGACATTCCATTTTAATGATCTGAAAATTAACCAGTGCTGTGGAGTCGGAGTTGAGGAGTCGGAGGAAATTTCGGGTACCTGGAGTCGGAGTCGGAGTCTGAAGTACAAAAAACTGAGGCGTCTGAGTCGGAACATTTATCTACCGACTCCACAGCCCTGGCGTCATTTGCGAATAATGTTATTTTACCTTGAAGCCCCTGAGTCAGGTCACTTATGAATATGTTGAAACGGATCGGGCTCAAGACCGAGCCCTGCAGTACTCCACTGGTCACCTCCAACATATTGGAGAGGGTGCCGTTAACCACCACCCTCTGAAGTCTACCGCTCAGCCAGTCCCTGACCCATGCAGTTAATGTTTCTTCTAACCCCATCGATGTCATCTTGCTCAACAACCTGCGGTGTGGGACGCTGTCAAAAGCTTTACTGAAGTCCAAGTACACGACGTCCAGGGACTCCCCTATATCCAGTTTTCTTGTTACCCATTCAAAGAAGCTAATTTGATTGGATTGGCAGGACCCTTTGTGAATCCATGCTGGTGGGGATCCCGTAGATTCTCCTCGTTCAGGATCGAATCCAATTTATGTTTAATTAGTGTTTCCATGAGTTTACTCACTATTGATGTGAGACTCACCGGTCTGTAATTTGCAGCCTCCGTCCTGGAACCCTTTTTGTGCAGTGGAATGACTTTAGCTGTTTTCCAGTCCAAGGGGACTCTTCTCGTACTCGGGGAAAGATTGAATAGTACGGATAACGGTTCCGCCAGGACATCACACTATGTTATCACACTATTTTGTTGCCTTCAGATCCTCAGACACTATCACTCCAAGATCCTTCTCTCCATCCGGGCACATTAGCCTCTCACCTCCCAGCATACATACTACTCCTTCAGATTTCTACTTCTCAAATGCATCACTGCACTTCTTTGCATTGAATTTTAGTTGCCAGACATTAGACCATTTTTCTAACTTTTGCAGATCCTTTTTTATGTTTTCCACTCCCAGGGTATCTACTCTATTACAAATCTTGGTATTATCCGCAAAATGCAATCCTTACCTTCTAACCCTTCAGCAATGTTGCCCTAGCACCAATCCTTGAGGCACTCCTCTCCTCACTTTTCCCTTCTCCAGGCGAATTCCATAATCATCACCCTCTGGCGTCTGTCCATCAACCAGTGTCTATTTCAGTTCACCACTTTGGACCCTAAATTCAGCCCATCAGGTTTATTTAAGAGCCTCCTATGACGAACTGAAATCTAAGTAAATTACATCTAGCACATAACCTCTCCTCTTTTACCTCCAGAAGATTCACCTACCTTCAGATAACCTTCCCCCAAATTACCCACCTTAACACTTCCAATTAAACAAATACCATAAATAGATTGTAACCTACCCTCTCTAACTGAATTCCATATGTATTTTTCATACAGTTCTTCACTGTCAGTTTAATTTCCATCCTATAAATTCACATAGAATTTTTCTTTTTTCAACCATCTTTATTTTCTCTTCATTATTAATTTCCAGGTACTTTAGTTAGATTGTGAGCCTCGGGACAGTAAGGGAATTTTTTAAGTACCTTCTTACTTCTCATTTATAATCTTAATGTATATTTTCTTCAAACCGCTTAGAACCTAACGGATGTAGCGGTATATAAGAAATAAATTACATTACATTACATTACATCCTCGACTATATCCACTTTTCTACAGTCCTGCGGACCCTCTCCCATCTCTATTGTTTAAATCTTTAAGAGGATCTGCCAGAATCTCTCTGAGCTCCCTCAATATCAATATCCATTGCCTCCTATCCCATGATTTTTTAATTTCATCAGGAGCCTCTTATGAGGAACTTTATCAAAAGCTTTCTGAAAATCTAGATAAGCTATGCCAACTGTTCACTTTATTCACATATTTATTCATACTTTCAAAGAAATGAAGCAAATTGGTGAAGCGAGACTTCCCTTGGTGAATCCCTGCTGACTCTGTCATGTTAGACTATGTTTGTCTAAATGTTCCAAAACTTTATCCTATATAATAAAACCCTAAGTGCGCATGCGCACTTAGGGTTTCATGTTCCCTGACACTGTGTTTTGTGATCCGTGGCCAGATTCTTTTTTAGAACGCGGCAGCAGGGAACACTTTGGCCACTCCCCTCCTCCTGCCCTCACTCACCAACCACTGCCGATGCTGCTTGAAAGGAGCCTAGTGAGGATCGCAGCTGTATCTCTGGAGCTCCCTCCCCCCCACTCACCAATCGCTGCCGACGCTGTGAGTCCAGAGCCACTGGCGATCACCACGGTGGCCATTCCCGCCCTCTCTCTGTCTGCTGAAAAAAAAACAAAAGAAAAAAAAACAATTGCTGGCACTTAGGGGGAAAGAGGCACTTCCGGTTGTGGCAGGGAAGGGCAGGGCTTCTCTCCCCCCCCCAAAAAGCAGCAACAAAAACTCCTGATGTCCGCGGCTGTGACCCCCCCCCCCCCCAAGTGGTAACCCAAAGAAGAAAATCATGAAGGTCTTTGCAGACTTAGTAACAGAATATAACCAGAATACCGAGTTTAGTCTGCTGAATCCTGAAGACGTGATTGTTAAGCGAAAAGCATCTGGAGGCAGTGGTGTTGGACATTTAAAAGGGGTCCAAACAATGTGGCCAGTTTTTGTCTTCAAACTTCCACCAATACCAACATCATCTACCACCATGTCCCATCCTTAGAAATAAAAGGCAGATGATTGCATGAGACTGCCACAGCACTTCCCCCTGACAAGGAGGAGAATGATATTTGGGTGGAGGAGTTGGGATTGGAGTTGGGGCCTGGGTTGGTGAGGAGAAGAAAAACATGGGATAGCCACTAGAGAGAGAGGCTTTGGGTGGGTGAGAAGAGCAGGCATTTGGAGGGTAGGTAGGAGAGAGAGAATACATGGATGGGGTGGGCCACCAGCACCTTGTCGAGCGAGGGCTAAAGGAGCCCTCCCCCCTGCCCCAGAGGAAGTAAAAGCGCGGAGGAGTGCAGAAGTGCGTGCTGGGGCTCGGTTTGGCTCGCCATGGCCCAGCAGTTCGCGAGCTTCCTGCGGAGCAGCATCAGGCGGCGATTTAGCACCAAGGGTGAGCAAACGGGGTCCAAAAGGGAGACGGGACACGTTTGCCTGTTCTATAGCTAGGCAGGTGTGTGCGGGCAACTGGCCACAGCTGGATTGAGGAAAGGGCAAGGGATTTCTTAGCTGGCACAGCTGGAAAGCAGCTTCAATTAGGGTCTGGGCAGGGAGAGAGAGAGAAAAAAAAGATAGAAAGAAGGAAATAAAGAAAGATAGACAGTGGGAGAGAAAGAAAGAGACAGCGGGAGGGAGAGAGACAGAAAGAAAGGAAGAAAGAGACAGGGAACAGAAAGAGAAACAGAAAGAAAAAAAGATAGACGGGGCAGGGAGAGAGACAGAAAGAAAGGAAGAAAGAGACAGGGGGCAGGCAAAGAGACAGAAAGAAAGACAGACAACTATTCTAGCATCCGTTAATGTAATGGGCCTAAACACTAGTTATTTATACTAATTTCCACTATCTTGCCCAGAACTGAAGTCAGGCTTATCAGTCTGTAATTTTCTGGAGTGATTCCTGGGGATTGGAGGAGAGCGGATGTGGTCCCTATTCAGAAAAGTGGTCACAGGGATGAAGCAGGAAACTACAGGCCGGTGAGCCTCACTTCAGTTGTTGGTAAAATAATGGAAGTGTTGCTGAAAGAAAGGATAGTGTACTTCCTTGAATCTAATGGGTTACAGGATCCGAGGCAACATGGCTTTACAAAAGGTAAATCGTGCCAAACGAACCTGATTGAATTTTTTGATCGGGTGACTAGAGAGCTGGATCGAGGACATATGCTAGACGTAATTTACTTGAATTTCATCAAAGCCTTTGATACAGTTCTCATAGGAGGCTGTTGAATAAACTTGAAGAGCTGAAGTTAGGACCCAAAGTGGTGAACTGGGTCAGAAACTGGCTGTCGGACAGACGCCAGAGGGTGGTGGTTAATGGAAGTCGCTCGAAGGAAGGAAAGGTGAGTAGTGGAGTCCCTCAGGGATCGGTGCTGGGGCCAATCCTGTTCAATATGTTTGTGAGTGACATTGCTGAAGGGATAGAAGGAAAAGTGTGCCTTTTTGCAGATGATACCAAGATTTGTAACAGTAGACACCGAAGAGGAAGTGGAAAATATGAAAAAGGATCTGCAAAAGTAAGAGGAATGGTCTAATGCCTGGCAACTAAAATTCAATGCAAAGAAATGCAGAGTAATGCATTTGGGGATTAATAATAGGAAGGAACCGTATATGCTGGGAGGAGAGAAGCTGATATGCACGGACGAGGAGAAGGACCTTGGGGTGATAGTGTCCGAAGATCTAAAGGCAAAAAAACAGTGTGATAAGGCTGCTGCCAGAAGGATGCTGGGCTGTATAAAGAGAGTCGTAGTCGGTAGAAGGAAGAAGGTATTGATGCCCCTGTACAGGTCATTGGTAAGGCCCCACTTGGGGTATTGTGTTCAGTTTTGGAGACCATATCTGGCGAAGGACGTAAGAAGACTTGAGGCGGTCCAGAGGAGGGCAACGAAAATAATAGGAGGCTTGCGCCAGAAGACGTATGAGGAGAGACTGGAAGCCCTGAATAAGTATACTCTAGAGCAGTGGTTCTTAACCTGGGTTCGACCAAACCCCATGGGTTCGGTGAGTCAGTCTCGCGGGTTCGGCGGAGGTTAAAACACACCTCCGACTCATATAGCACTTTGGTCACGTTCAATCATCTATCAGTTATTCAGTGATTTTGATCAAGACTGATCATGTACTCAGTTTCTTGATCTATCAATCTGTAACTAACGCCTTATATACATCAATCAATTCCTGATCAAAATTTGTGATTTAACTGATAGATGATTGAACGTGACTGAAGCGCTTATGATTCGTGATGATACGCCCCGCTTGTCCATAATTGGCTGCAGGTGATCACGCAACATCGCTTGGCCTATCTGTGCTGCAGGAGATTTGATGCGCACAGTAGTCGAATTGTAACTGTTGTGATGGTACGTCGTGTGATACCTGTCTTAATATTTTAATCCCTTACTATGTTGGGCAAAATACGAAAGTGATCGGACGAATATGTACAATATGGATTCACATGTATAATGGAACGTGATGGGAGTCAGCGTCCTAATTGCATGATTTGCAATGCCAAGTTGAGTAATTCTAGTCTAGCCCCGGCAAAACTAAGGGAATAAAGAAGGGTTCAGTGAACACGCATATGAAACTGGTAGGGTTCAGTACTTCCAACAAGGTTAAGAGCCACTGCTCTAGAGGAAAGGAGAGACAGGGGAGATATGATTCAGACGTTCAAATACTTGAAGGGTATTAACGAAGAACAAAATCTTTTCCAGAGAAAGGAAAATGGTAAAACCAGAGGACGTAATTTGAGGTTGAGGGGTGGTAGATTCAGGAGCAATATTAGGAAATTCTACTTTACGGAGAGGGTAGTGGATGCCTGGAATGTGCTCCCGAGAGAGGTGGTGGAGAGTAAAACTGTGACTGAGTTCAAAGAAGCGTGGGATGAATACAGAGGATTTAGAATCAGAAAATAATATTAAATATTGAACTAAGGCCAGTACTGGGCAGACTTGCACAGTCTGTGTCTGTATATGGCCGTTTGGTGGAGGATGGGCTGGGGAGAGCTTCAGTGGCTGGGAGGATGTAGATGGGCTGGAGTAAGTCTTAACAGAGATTTCGGCAGTTGGAACCCAAGCACAGTACAGGGTAAAGCTTTGGATTCTTGCCCAGAAATAGCTAAGAAGAAAAAATTAAAAATTTAAATTGAATCAGGTTGGACAGACTGGATGGACCATTCAGGTCTTTATCTGCCTTCATCTACTATATGTTACTATGTTACCCCTGGAATCCTTTTTAAAAATTGATGTTTCATTGGCCACCCTATAATTTTCAGGTGGTGGAAAATTTTAATGATAAGTTACATATCACTAATAGCAGATCAGCAATTTGATGTTTGTTCTTTCAGTACATTGGGATATAAAGTCGTGAAAAAATTAGGACACTCCATGAATATTCAGATCTTTCTTAAGAAATGTTCACATATTGATGTCAAATTCTTTTTTTTAATCTCTGGAAAAGAAAGTGATGTGATTGCAGGTAAACAACAAAACTTTTCCTTGATTTACTCATGAAACAAAAGATGTCCACAAAAGTGTATTCTAACTGAGGAATAAATTAGGACACCCCCACATATCCTCCCACTTTAAAATGGCTCAAATCACACACGGGTGTATCACATCAGGTGCACATGATTATAACATCGTTACTCAGCATTTTGAAGGAGGTTGCCCTACTTAAACATCAGACATTTAGTTTGGTGTGCACATGATTGCTGCGGTGAGAGTGAGCACCATGGTGAGATCAAAAGAGCTGTCTGAGGCTTCAGAAAAAAGATTGTAGAAGCTTATAAGTCTGGTAAGGGATTTTAAAAGATCTCGAAAGAATTTGATATTAGCCATTCGATGGCCCAGAAAATAGGGTACAAGTGGAGGACTTTCCTAACAACTGCCAACATGCCCAGGTTTGGCTGTCCAAGCAAGTTGACCCCAAGAGCAGACTGCAAGATGCTAAAAGAAGTCTCCAAAAACCCTAAAATGTCATCATGAGCCTGCTCTTGCTACTGTTGATGTGAAAGAATATGCCTCTACAATAAGAAAGAGACCTCACAAATTTAACTTGCATGGGAGGCGTGCAAGGAGGAAACCTTTGCTATCTAAGAGAAACATCAAGGCCAGTCTGAAATATGCCAGAGAGAACGAAGACAAACATCAGGACTTCTGGAATATAGTGTTCTATTGAATTATTTGGACACCAGAAAAGAGGACATGTTTGGCATACACCAAATATAGCATTCCAGGAAAAGAACCTCATACCAACTGGTGGAAGTGTCGTGGTTTAGGGATGCTTTGCTGCAGCAGGACCTGGCCAGCTCACCATAATAGAATCCACCATGAATGCAACCAGAGGGTGCTTGAGGAACATGTGAGACCATCTGTAAGAAAATTAAAGCTGAAGTGGAACTGGACCCTGCAACATGACAATGACCCAAAACATACCAGTAAATCCACCAAGGACTGGCTGAAAACTAAGAAATGGAGAGTCCTGGAGTGGCCGAGTCAAAGCCCTGATCTTAATCCCATTGAGAAGCTGTGGGGTGATTTGAAACAGGCTATACATGCAAGAAACTCCTCAAACATCTAACAGCTGAAAGAATTCTGCATTGAGGAATTGGCCAAACTTTCCTCAGACCGATGTCGGAGATTGGTAGATGACTACAAGAAGTGTCTCAGTGCAGTTATTTCAGCCAAAGGGGGTAACACTAGCTATTAGGGTATAGGGTGTCCTAATTTATTCCTCAGTCAGAATACACATTTTTGTGGATATCTTTTGGATCATGAATAAATCAAGGAAAATTGTCCCTAACAACACCCAGTCCAAGTCAGTTAACAGCAGATCCCAATAAGGAGATCAATTCCCTATTACTTGTTCCCAGATAAAGGAGGCAGGAAGTCTCCACACTTTCCTGGCCTAGTCCTTTTTTAAACAAGGATATTGCGTCTAGTACGTATTCACTTTAACGGACATACGTATTTCGCTCACGTTGCATGGGAGTTCGTACTGTTTTCATGGTTCCAGTATACTCCTCTTTACATTGCGAAACTTATTTTTCTTTTTTTTTTTCTCGGTGTTTTCCCCTGCCTGATGATGGCTTGGATTTGCCATCTCAAGCTTGCTTTCAGGGCACAGTATTTGTAAAATCTGTGGATTGGCTGCACCATCCTTGTTATGCGGTTCTGTTGAGTCTTGTGACAGCCGGACTGTTGAATTTCCTGGTATCTCAGGATTTGCTCACCTAGGGTCCGATCAACATGGATATTCGTACTACTTTGGTATTGCGACCTAGCTTTTGAAAAGTCATGGCTGACGTGTAAGGGTTATGCGAAGCAGGTTGTTTCTTCTCTTGTCCAAGCGATGCAGACGTCTTCACCGGTGGCTTCTGCTTCCTTTTGGAGGTTTTTCCTTTCTTGGGTACTTCTCCACATTTGCACCCTTACAGAGTTCTTTTTTGACACAAGTGTATTGCCGAGAGCTTAGCGTTCAATTCCCTTCAGCTTCAAGAGAGAGTCCAAAGGAGGGCAACGAAACTGGTAAGAGGGCTGGAAAATTTCCCATATGCTGAGAGGCTGGATAAACTGGGGCTCTTCTCTCTGGAAAAAAGGAGGCTCAGGGGGGATATGATAGAGACCTTCAAAATACTTAGGGGCATAGAGAGGGTGGACAGGGACAGGTTCTTCAGACTAAAAGGGACGACAGGTACAAGGGGGCACTCAGAGAAACTGAAGGGAGATAGGTTCAAATCAAATGCAAGGAAGTTTTTCTTCACCCAAAGGGTCGTGGACAAATGGAATGCGCTCCCGGAGGAAGTGATCCGGCATAGTACAGTACAGGGATTCAAACAGGGATTGGACAGATTCCTGAGGGAAAAGGGGATCGTGGGGTACTGAGGGAGGTGCTGGGGTGTTGCATAAGTATAGACAGCTCACCAGGTCGTGCAGGTGCAAGGCCGGAGGGTTAGGACATTGATGGGAAGATAGGACTTCGATGAGAAACCTAGGGGGCAAGGGGGCCCCTTCTGGTGATTAAGGCAGGTCATGACCTGTTGGGCCGCCGCGGGGGCGGACTGCTGGGCGGGATGGACCTCTGGTCTGACCCGGCAGAGGCACTACTTATGTTCTTATGTTCTTATAAGTGCCATTCTTAGCTTGTTACAAGGGCTAGGTATATTGCTCTTCACTTCCTTCTCAGCTTCATGTAGTTCTATTCCTAAACGGAATATGGTATATTCGTATACCTCTTAGAAAGCCCGGTCCGGAGTACAGTCTTAAGGCACTTCTTCGCAGTTTAGCGAAGGCTTCCTTTCATCCTTGTCTTTTGATACTCTAAAGGGCTGTGCCATTGAACACGGGGTTTCTTGTGGCTATGGCTTCAGCTCGGCGGTTTTCTGAGTTGCAGGCTTTGTGTGGCAGGGATTCCTATTTCTGATTTACAAAATCTGGGGTGTCAGTTCGGATGGTCCACAATTTCTTTCTAAGGAGGTGGCATCTTTTGTGTCACTCTTACTTTTCCTTCATCCTGGGAGGAGAAATGGGGAGACGTGCTTTTATTCACTGCATTTTTTGAAAGTGTGTTACGTTCTCAGCGAGCTAGGTTTCTAATGACTTTTAGTAGTTTAGATCACCTTTTTGTATTCTTCACGAGACGCCTCAAACGTATGGCAGCATCGAAAGCCTCCATTGCTCGATGGGTCCAGGAGGACATTCTTTACGCTTGCTTGATGGCAGGGAAGCGATTGGCGAAATAACTTCATGACCATTCTGCTGGAGCAATGGCTGCTACTTCCAGAGGTTTTTTCCTTGGAGGAATTTTGTCTCGCAGTTACTTGGTCTTCCGAGAGTGCTTTCTCTCAGCATTACTGGTTGGATGTGGGGGCACATGCGGTAGATGCGTTTAGTGCTTTGGTTGTTGCGGAGGCGGCGTTTGCTTCCCACCCAGATTGAGGATTGCTTTCCTACATCCCATTGGTCTCTGGATTCATCTGCTGCTGTTGCTAGGGAAGGAAAAATTATGTTCTTACCTGTTAATTTTCTTTCCCTTAGATGCAGCAGATGAATCCAGAGCCCCACCCTTTCTGGATATTGTCTATCGGTTTTTTCTTTTCCAACTTTCGAAGTTTGTTATTATTGAGGGTTGTATTCTGTATTATTGCCTTTTGAGATTTGTTATGGGAAAGAAGTTTTTTGCCTGCTATGCCTATTGATGGTTATGGATGCTTGGGCAAGGAGCTATATTGGAGATACAGGAGGAGTGCCAGCCAATAGGACCACCTGTTAATCAGTTTCTCTATCTCTGCCTGCTGGTAGAGGTGTGCTATCCCATTGGTCTCTGGATTCATCTGCTGCGTCTAAGGGAAAGAAAATTAACAGGTAAGAATATAATTTTTCCATCTGACAAAGTCTGCCTTTGATAAAGCCATTGATACCTAGACTCCTACAACTCGCTTGATAATGAAATACTCTATTATCCTTTCCTTGAATATAGTCTTCATTAATTTTCCCACCACTGAGTTAAGACTAATTGACCTGCAGTTTCCAACATCTTCCTTGTTACCACTTTTATGGACTCTGCTGCAGTCTTGCGGAACCACAAAGATCTATTGATCAGGCCTTTCAGTGGACTGTCCAAAATTTACCTTACCTCTGTTAGGATTTCAGGATACATCCCATCTTCACCCATAGCTTTCAGTTTTGCCAATCCACACAAGCACATTCTGGTAATGGTGGTGTATCTGCCCTGTCTAATAATTTCTTCAGTGTACACCAAAGAGAAAAGCATGCCTCTTCCTCATTTCTCTCACCCACTGCTCCTTGTCACCTTTCAGTCTTAGGGGATTCTGTGTCCAATCTTCCTCCTTTCTCTGACTTAAAAAATGACAACTCACTGTCTCTTTATTAGGGCTGAACAATTAATGTGTTAATTGTTTAACGAGCATTAAAACATTTGACTTGTTAACACAGTCCGATGCCTACCATGAGTCCTTAGGATTCTCAATGGACAGTCGCAGTCTGCGTTCCTTCCCTATCCTTTCCATTGTGCCTCCACGGGAAATTATATCAAGGATGTGATAGGAACATTTGAGGAAATTCAGCCATTTGCTATTTTCACCACTTCCAAAAAGTGCCACTGCTGCCGCTGCCTCCCTCCTGTAAAGTCGCTACTCCCCTGGAGAGCCGCCATTGCTGATTCTGTCCTCCCTCAGTGAGAGCTATCACTGATGCAGCTACACTGCTGCCCCCCCCCCCCCACACTCCCGGAGAGCTGTTGCTGCCTTCCATGGTCCCTTCCTTCTAATCTTTCATGGCTTGCCAGCAGTTTTGGTGATTAAACAGAGCACTGGCTAGCCTGCCAGCATTCTCTGCTTTTAATTGCTAACATTACCAGCAGGCTACGAAAGGTTAGAGGGAGAGAGGGAAGGCTAGAAAGAGATGACCTGATCATGGAGGCAGGGAGGAAGTAGAGAAAGAGATGACCCAACCATTGGGGCAGGAAGGGAGAGTGTAGGATGACAGGAAGATTTGCTGTAAGAAAGAGGTGCAGATGGGGGACAATAGGATAATGTTTGAGAAGGCCAGATTCTGGAAATAGGGATCAAAAAAATAAGGGAATTGGTAACAGAGGAGGAAAGGAGAGAAATGGTGAGCACAGAGTGGTGGGGAGAGGGACGTGAGGGATGAAAGAAGGGTACCCATAGAAGGAGAGGGAGAAGGTGATACTCCTGAATGGCAGGGAAAAGAAAAGAGAGGATAGAAACGGCAGATAGGAAAAGGAGGAAAAAAATGGGGGCACAGTGGTTAAAGCAACAGCTTCAGCACTCTGAGGTTGTGGGTTCAAACCCATGCTGCTCCTTGTGACCCTGAGAAAGTCACTTAATCCCCCCATTGCCCCAGATTGTGAGCCTGCCAGAACAGACAGGGAAAAATGCTTGCATACTTGAATAAATTCATGTACAGTAAACCGTTCTGAGCTCCCCTGGGAGAATGGTATAAAAAATTGAATAAATAAATAAAGATGGATGTAGGGCAGGAAGTAAAGGGGAGAAAAAAAGTGGTTAGAGTACAGGAAAGCAGAACCAGAGATACAAAACAAGATGATTAGAAAAATAAAATCACCAGACAACAAAGATAAAGATTTTATTTTTAGTTTAGTAAGGGAGGTGGTAATGGGATTTGATATATTACTACTACTTATCACTATCACCTTTCTATGTGGACAATTGAATTGAAATGTCTATTTTGAGAATTTGTCTTGCTTTTTGGTATCACCCCATTTTTTACAAAAATGCAATATACTTCAGTTCAAAGTTGTTTTCCAGTTTTCTTATTGAGCGTTCTGTCTTAGAACTCTAAAAACATTTACAGATATCTGTTAGTAGTTCCTCTTTAATTTATTTAAAAATAAAGTTTCTGTATAGTTTTCCCATTCCAACCAGTTGATTAAAGTAGTATGCAGAAAAATACATATAATTATCATTACTATAACCATTGGTTTTACCTCTAAAAGAGGTGCTTGTCAAGTTTCTAAGATTCTCTGAGGGAGGTTCTGATGAATGCTAGCAGATTAACACTGGTTCTTTGAATCTTGGGTTGGCGCTTTGGGTTACTGCCTGTCCGAACACCATTTGTATTGCATTAGTATAGCGGTGTTCTCCCCAGGACCTTTTAGCCAGGCGCATCACCCAGCTAATTTAGATGACTGCCTGGCGAATCCTTCTGCTGCCGCCGATGCTCCTTTCTGGGCTGACTCCGCCAAAAATTTTGTTTGACTGCCTTTTTTTTTTGCCAGCATGCTTTTACTTGCTTCGGGCCTTCCTGTTGCCGGGTCCTGCTTAATTTCTGTTTCCGTGAAGGCAGGACCCGGCAGCGAGGAAGGCCCAAAGCAAGTACCGTATTTTCTCGCATATAACGCGCGCTTTAGACGTGGTTTTTACGTACCGCGCACACCCTTGTGCGTTATACGCGTTGTACAAAATTTTTTTTACATAGTTTCCCCCCCCGACGTCCGATTCACCCCCACCCCCCGCAGGACCGCTCGCACCCCCACCCCGAAGGACCGCTCGCACGCACCCCCCACCCTGAAGGACCGCTCACACCCCCACAGCCTCCTTACCCCCCCCATCATGTAGAAGCTCCTACCGGTGTCCTGCTGCTTCCTCTTTGCGCTCCCGACACCCGACACAATCGGGGAAAGAGGGAGCTCAAGCCCTCTTGCCCCAACCAACCGCGGCACCCCCGACATGATCGGGGCAAGAGGGAGCTCAAGCCCTCTTGCCCCCCCCGACTCCCCGACACGATTGGGGCAAAAGGGAGCCTAAGCCCTCTTGCTCCATCGACTCCCCAACTCCCCGACAATATCGGGCCAGGAGGGAGCCCAAGTCCTCCTGGCCCTGGCGACCCCCCCCCCTGCTAGTTAACATAGAAACATAGAAATAGACGGCAGATAAGGGCCACGGCCCATCTAGTCTGCCCACCCTAATGACCCTCCCCTACCTTTCTCTGTGAATAGATCCCACGTGTCTATCCCATTTGGCCTTAAAATCAGGCACGCTGCTGGCCTCAATCACCTGTAGTGGAAGACTGTTCCAGCGATCAACCACTCTTTCAGTGAAAAAGAATTTCCTGGTGTCACCTCGCAGTTTCCCGCCCCTGATTTTCCACGGATGCCCTCTTGTTGTCGTGGGACCCTTGAAAAAGAAGATATCTTCCTCCGCCTCGATGCGGCCCGTAAGATACTTGAACGTCTCGATCATGTCTCCCCTCTCTCTGCGCTCCTCGAGCGAGTATAGCTGTAATTTGTCAAGCCGTTCTTCATATGGAAGATCCTTGAGTCCCGAGACCATCCGGGTGGCCATTCTCTGCACCGACTCCAGTCTCAGCACATCCTTGCGATAATGTGGCCTCCAAAATTGCACACAGTATTCCAGGTGGGGCCTCACCATGGATCTATACAATGGCATAATGACTTCCTCCTTACGGCTGACGAAACCCCTTCGTATGCAACCCATTATTTGTCTTGCCTTGGATGAAGCCTGCTCCACTTGATTGGCAGACTTCATGTCCTCACTGACGATTACCCCCAAGTCTCGTTCTGCTACCGTTTTTGCTAGGATCTCGCCATTAAGGGTATAAGACTTGCATGGATTTTGGCTGCCCAGGTGCATAATTTTGCATTTTTTGGCATTGAAGTTGAGTTGCCATGTCCTAGACCAGCGCTCCAGCAGGAGTAGGTCGTGCATCATGTTGTCGGGCATTGAATCTTCGTCTGTTGTGCATTTGCCCACTACATTACTTAATTTGGCGTCATCGGCGAATAATGTTATTTTACCTCGAAGCCCTTCTGCCAAGTCCCTTATAAAGATGTTGAATAGGATCGGGCCCAAGACTGAGCCCTGTGGCACTCCACTGATCACCTCCGTCATTTCGGAGGGGGTGCCATTCACCACCACTCTTTGAAGCCTACCTCCAAGCCAGTTCCCAACCCATTGTGTCAATGTGTCACCTAATCCTATAGAACTCATCTTGCCCAGCAACCTGCGGTGTGGTACGCTATCGAATGCTTTGCTAAAGTCCAGGTACACGATGTCTAGGGACTCCCCAATATCCAGCTTCTCCGTCACCCAATCAAAGAAGCTGATCAGGTTGGATTGGCATGATCTCCCCTTAGTAAATCCATGTTGTCGGGGATCCCGTAGATTCTTTTCATCCAGGATTTTATCCAATTGGTGTTTGATTAGAGTTCGGGCCTGGGGGCGGGGCCTGAGGCACATGGGCCCAACCCGACCATGTGCCCAAGGCCCTGCCCCCAGGAGGGACCTAAGGCTCCCGGGCCTATTCTGATTGGCCCAGGCGCCTTAGGCCCCACCAGTAGGCGGAGCTTTGGGACGGATGGGCCAATCCGGCCTCATTCCGTCGTTGGCTACCTGCCGGACAGGCGGGTTTGGCTCCCGTCTGTCCGGCCAACTACACAAAGGTCCGGGGAAGGGGGGTGGGGGTGTCGTGGGGGATGGCCAGGGGGGTCGTGGGTCGGCTGGGGGGGCGTTCGTTGGGGGGAGGGGGATTTGCGTCGAGGGCAGGAGGGCCTGGGATCCCTCCTGCCCGTAATATAGTGCGGGGTGGGGGGAGGGGGTCGCCGTGGCCAGGAGGGTTTGGGCTCCCTCCTGGCCTGAACAACTAGCGGGGGGGTGGGTCGCCAGGGCCAGGAGGACTTGGGCTCCCTCCTGGCCCAATATTGTCGGGGAGTTGGGGAGTCGGCGGGGTAAGAGGGCTTGGGCTCCCTTTTGCCCGATGTGTCGGGGAGTCGGGGGGGTGAGAGGGCTTGAGCTCCCTCTTGCCCCGATCGTGTCGGGGGTGCCGCGGTTGGCTGGGGCAAGAGGGCTTGAGCTCCCTCTTGCCACGATCGTGTCGGGGAGTCGGGACCGCCAAGAGGAAGCAGCAGGACACCGGTAGGAGCTTCTACATGATGGGGGGGGGTCGGGAGGCTGTGGGGGTGCGAGCGGTCTTTCAGGGTGGGGGTGCGGGTGCGGGTGGGAGTGCGTGCGAGCGGTCCGGGGTGGGGGTACAGGTGCGTGCGAGCAGTCCTTCGGGGTGGGGGTGCGAGCGGTCCTGCGAGGGGGGGTGGTGAATTGGACGTCGGGGGGGGGGCATCAGGTTTTCAGGGTGGGGACAGGACTTCAAGGGGGAGAGGAGAGTCGGGGCGGGCGAAAGGAGAGTCGGGGTGGCCAGAGGAGAGTCGGGGCGGGTGAAAGGAGAGTCGGGCAGCGACAGGAGAGTTGGGCAGCATGCGCGGTATACGGGTGTGCACGGTATATAAAAATTTCTGTACATAAATTTGTGTTTTTCGCGCGCTATACCCATGTGCGCGTTTTACACGGGTGCGCGTTATCTATGTGAAAATACGGTAAAAGCAGTAAGTTGTTGTAAGCTTCCCTCCGGGGCTCTGTGATCTATGAAAGATAGGTCAGCGATGGAGGGAAGCTTACAACTTGCCTAGCGACTACCGGGTTTGTGAGCTGGGAGGGATGGGAAGAGAAATGCTATTGCTGCACCGAATAGGGGAGGGGGAAGAAAAATATTCTGCTGCACCCATTTTGGGGGGAAGGGAAGAAATATGTTGCTGCTGCACCCAATTTTTTTGGGGAGAGGGGGAGAGAAAAGCTGGTGCACCCAATTGGGGGGGGAAGAGAAAAGCTGCTGCTGCACCCAATTGGGGAGGGGGGAGAGGAAGAGAATTGCTGTGGCAGCACCCAATGGGGGAGGGGATGAGAAGTGCTGCTGCAGCAGCACCCAATTGGGGAGAGAGAGGGGAGAAGGAAGACTAGGGAAGGGAGAGGAGAGGCAAGAGATGCCAAGACCATGGGAGGGAGGGAAAGGAAAGGAGCTACCAGACCATGGAGGGGGGAGGGATGTCAGCGCATATGGGGGAGGGGGAGGAGGGAGATGCTAGGGTATGGGGGAGAGAAGGGAAAGAGATAGAGATGCCAGACCATGGGGTGGAGTGGGAAGGAAGGAAGGAAAGGAGAAGAGAGAGATGCCAGAGCATAGGGGAGGGGTGAAGCTGAAATGAATCATGTACAAAGGAGAGAAAGGGCACAGGATATACAGTTTATTGAAGGGACATAGAAAGAGGGAAGATGCCATATAGAACAGAGAAAGGCGGACATTAGATGGAAAGGGCAGAGGGGGTGGACAGAGAATGCAAGGGGCAGAGAGAGGGTGGACAGTAGATGGAAGGGGTAGAGAGAGAGAGGGCAGAGGCTGGGTGGAAGGGGCAAAGAGACGACAAATGTTGCATGGAAGGGAGTGAGGACAAAAGCTGAATAGAAAGAAGAGAGCGAAGAGAAGATAATTAAAGCAGAAACGACAAAAGGTAGAGAAAAATTTTTTTTGTTGCTTTACGTAGAATCAAGTAGTATTGTAACTGTATTAATTTAAGTTTATAAATAGGAAATTGAAATAAGGCAGTTTTTTGGGGACTAAACCCCTTCCTTTCCTCAGATCAGGACAGGATACCATAACAGCAGGGGTGCCCAAATGGTCGATCGCGATCAACCAGTAGATCACAAAGGCAATGTGAGTCGATTGCATTGCCTTTGCAATCTTTTTCTTCCTGCCTCCCCGAGACAGGCCAGGCGCGTACAAGCGCCAGTCTCACAAGACTTCACCTCTGATGTCAATTCTGACGTCGGTGAAGTAGTTCTGGACCAGCCAGTCGCTGCCTGGCTGGCCTGGAACTTCCTCTCCGACTTTAGAATTGACATCAGAGGTAAAGTCTTGTGAGTCCGGCGCTTGTACGTGCCTGGCCAAGCTCAGGGAAGCAGCAGGGAGAAATCGGCGTGGTGGCTTAGGGGGTAGGAAAAGAAATGGGGGAAGTGGAGAAATCAGCGTGATGGCTTGGGGGAGAGAGAGAGAGAGAAAGAAAGGCAGAAATAAAGAGGGGGCAGGGGGAGAGAGAAAGAAAGAGAGACAGAAAGAAAAGGGAAGTGGCAGAAAGAAAGAAATATTGGATTTACAGTCAGAAGAAGGAAATGCAACCAGAGACTCATGAAATCACCAGACAAAAAGGTAGGAAAAATGATTTTATTTTCAATTTAATGATCAAAATGTGTCCATTTTGAGAATTTATATCTGCTGTCTATATTTTGCACTATGGCCCACTTTTACTAAACCGCATTAGCGGTTTTTAGCGCAGGGAGCCTATGAGCATCGAGAGCAGCGCAGGGCATTCAGCACATCTCCCTGGCTGTGTCCATTTTGAGAATTTATATCTGCTGTCTATATTTTGCACTATGGCTCACTTCTACTAAACCACAATAGCGGTTTTTAGCACAGGGAGCCTATGAGCATTGAGAGCAGCGCAGGGCATTCAGCACATCTCCCTGCGCTAAAAACCGCTATTGTTTTTTAGTAAAAAGGAAGGGAGTATATTTGTTTATTTTTGTACAGTTGTTCCTGAGGTGACATTGAATAAAATCATCTGCCTTGACCTCTTTGAAAACTCGTGGAATATAAATGATAATTAACATTTTCTCTGCGTACAGTGTGCTTTATGTTTTTTAAAATTTTATTGTTGGTAGATCATTTTGACTTGGTTATTTTAAAAGTAGCTCGCGAGCCCAAAAAGTGTGGGCACTCCTGCTGTAGAGCCATTCTTGTATGACTGGATGAGCTATATTTATCTTTTTTTTTTAGTTGTTTAAATTCATGCAGAAATAAATGGCTAAATTGAACCTAATGACTTCATTAACGCTTTTCCCTTTTTTAAACCTCTATACCATTTGAAAGAGGGCAAATATCTAATTATTCCCTTCTAGCATTGGATGCTTCTTAAATTAAGTAAAAATATTTTGGCACAAGTGTCAAATCTTAAAAAAGGAAGTCATATTGAGCACTGGAAAATAATAATTACAGTGGTACCTCGGTTTATGAGTGCACCGTTTTGCGAGTGTTTTGCAAGACGAGCAAAACATTCGCAAAATCGGCGCCTCGGAAACCGAGCGCGCTTCGATTTGCGAGCGTCCCCCCCCCCCTGAGAACCAGCACCCTCCCCCCCTCCGAGAACCAGCACCCTCCCCCCCCCCGTGATCCGGCCCCCCCCCCCCCCGCCGCGACCTGAGGTCCCCCCAAACCACCCGAACATCTTCTTACTTTTCTGTAGCCTCCGCAGCGGCACCAGCACCAGCATGTCCTGTGCGTGGTGCCGGTGCCTGAAGATCTGCTTCCTGTGCAAGGCCTGAGAGTTCACGTCGAACGTGAACTCTCAAGGGCCAGCACAGGAAGCAGATCTTCAGGCACCGGCACCACGCACAGGACATGCTGGTGCTGGTGCCGCTGCGGAGGCTACAAAAAAGTAAGAAGAGGGTTCGGGTGGGTTGGGGGGACCTCAGGTCGCGGCGGGGGGGTGCCCGATGGCGGCGGGAGGTGCCAGATCGTGGGGGGGGGGGAGGGTGCCGGTTCACAGGGGGGGCCTTCGGTGGGAGCAATGCCGGTTCTCGTGGGGGGAGAGCAGTGCTGCTGGCCTCGGGGGAGGGGGAGGTGGGGGGTGGAAACATATCAAAGCAAGTTTCCCTTACTTCCTATGGGGAAACTTGCTTTGATATACGAGCATTTTGGATTAAGAGCATGCTCCTGGAACGGATTAAGCTCGTAATCCAAGGTACCACTATATTAACTAATAAAAATAGTACACATTTAGGGCTCCTTTTACTAAGTTGCGAAAATGGTTTTAGCGTGTGCTTAGCGCCCACAGAATTACCATACGCGCTAGACGCTAATGCCAGTATTGAGCAGGCATTAGTTTTCCCGTGTAGCGCGGGAGTTTGCGTGTGCTAAAAATGTTAGCGCACCTTAGTAAAAGGGGGGGTTAATTTTCCCCACCGCGCCCCACCCAGCTACTTTTTCATGCCACCTGGCTGGAAAAAATTTCTGGGGAACACTGTATATGCTCAGTGTGTTTTACAAAGGGAATAATCCTGTCTTTGATGTAGCATGCTTCCCTATTTACTGTACTAATTAGAATATATTTATACTAGTCTTTAAGCCCGTTACATTAACGGGTGCTAGAGTAGATGTGTGTCTGCCTGGGTATTTTTTTTCTTTGTCTCTCTCTCCTTGCATGCTGCCTGTCTGTCATTTTTTCTGTCTGTGAATCTCCCTGTGCCTCCTTCCTATGTCCATAGTGCCCCTTTCTATGTCCTTAGTGCTCCCAGTGCCTCCTTCCTCCCCCCCCCCGATGCCAGCCTGCCTTCCATTGAAAACCCCCCACCCCCTCCGTTGCCTCCCATAACCCTTCCATTGCCACCCCCCCATGCCAGCCTGTCTGCCTCCCATCCCCCTGAGCAGCATATTTCCATGGAAACCCCCCCGATGCCATCCTGCGTGACTGCCTTCCATTGAACCCCCCACCCTCCTCCAATGCCAGCCTGCCTGCCTCCCATCCCCCTTCCACCGAACTCCCCCCATGCCAGTCTGCCTCCCATTCCCCTGAGCAGCATGTTTCCATGGAACCCCCCCCCGATGCCATCCTGGCTGTCTGCCTTCCATTGAACCCCCCCACCCCCCTTCCGATGCCAGCCTGCCTGCTTCCCAGTCCCCTTCCACTGAAACCCCCCCATGCCTGCTGCTTGCTTGCTTGCCTCCCATCCTCCTGAGCAGCATGTTTTCATGGAACCCCCCATGCCATCCTGTCTGCCTTCCATTGAACCCCCCCACCCCTCCTCCGATGGCAGCCTGCCTGCCTCCCTCCCATTTCCTTTCCACCTGCCTGACTCCCCCCCCCCCCCCTACCGCCGCCGCCGCCGACCCGGCACAACCGAAACCCCCATTGACCCTCCCACCCACGTTTAAGGGCTCGAGACGTTTAAGGGCTCAAGATTGAAGCACAGCAGGCACATGACTCCGGACGATGGTCAGGTCCTAAACATTGTACACACCAGTTGTGGGGGTCAGTGAGGGAGATCGCGAGCTGGCAGCGGCTACACTTCTTGAAGCCTGTGACCGGCCAGGACATAGAATGAAAAACAGCCACAGCTAAGTCGAAGCCCACTGGCTGAGGCCGCGGATTAGGCCCCGCCGTGACACAAAGAAAAAAAAAAAAGAAAAATGAAACGTGCAATAAACACAGCTACTCTGTAAGGAAAAAACACGATTGCAGTGAGAGAAGACACGAGTAGAACTAAGTCTAGCACAAAGCATCGAAACGAGGACTTCTCGGCTCCACGGAAAACTGAGAACTGAGGAGACAGCTGAGGCGGGAAGGCACTCGCGCATGCAAGGTGCGGCAGTTGCAAACTTTCCAAACGTTCTTCAAGCAAGTCTGCTTGCGAGGTGTCCGCATCAGGGCTCCGTGGATGACGTCACCAATATGAGAGATTATGCTGCCTGCTTGTCCTGGGATAAATACAAGTTAATGTTTTTAGATACAGGCCTTCAAGTGGGGAATTTAAAGGAGGGTTTGGACTTGGCAGTTTCTGGCCACTCTGTTTCCAACACAATTAGCACCAGAGCTGGGCTCTGGCACTGTGAACCTTCAGTCACAACCTTTTCTCTCTAGAACCAGCACCATCATTTGGAGCCACTTCTAGTTGCAAACTAAATTTGAAGCAATTACAACAGTGCAAAACAAATCAGCATACACAGACTATAGACATGTGGTAACAGATTAACACAAGGGGCTGTGCAAATTAAATCCCTTTTTCCTCTCTATAATCAAGACTTGCAAAGGTCATACTGTATTTGCAATCATATAAAACCTTGCAGCATTTTGTCAAAAATATTTGTAAATGAGTATGTAACCTAGTGCTTACTATACAGGATAGTAGCAGAGATTCAGAAACAGGGACTATACTGCCTGATCATGCCTCTCATATATAGGCACAGATAGATCAGAATATCTTTGTAACTTCTCTCTTTTGACATATATCCTGCAGTATATAAGTACAGATCCATGAAACTCTTACAGATCCTGCCTCAATTAAGGAAGAACACAATCAATAATAATAAAATGTTAAGCGCGCATGCGCACTCGAAAGTCGTGTTCCCTGTTCCGTCGCGACGGCACGAGTGCGCATGCGCGCTTAACGTCACAGTCTCCTTTTTTTCAAGCCGCTGCTAGCGACGCGCCAGAGCTGGACCCCCCATTGACTCTCCCACCGCTACAAGGCTGACAAACCCGGCAAGAGCAGCAGCGTCGCAGGCACACTAAACGCTGCTTCGGGTCTTCTACTGGCCTAATTTCCTCTGCTGCGTCCCTGAGGAAATTAGGCCAGTAGAAGACCCGAAGCAGCGTTTAGTGTGCCTGTGACGCTGCTGCTCCTGCCGGGTTTGTCAGCCCTGTAGCGGTGGGAGGGCCAATGGGGGGTCCAGCTCTGGCGCGTCGCTAGCAGCGGCTTGAAAAAAAGGAGACTGTGACGTTAAGCGCGCATGCGCACTCGTGCCGTCGCGACGGAACAGGGAACACGACTTTCGAGTGCGCATGCGCGCTTAACATTTTATTATTGATTGTGTTCTTCCTTAATTGAGGCAGGATCTGTAAGAGTTTCATGGATCTGTACTTATATACTGCAGGATATATGTCAAAAGAGAGAAGTTACAAAGATATTCTGATCTATCTGTGCCTATATATGAGAGGCATGATCAGGCAGTATAGTCCCTGTTTCTGAATCTCTGCTACTATCCTGTATAGTAAGCACTAGGTTACATACTCATTTACAAATATTTTTGACAAAATGCTGCAAGGTTTTATATGATTGCAAATACAGTATGACCTTTGCAAGTCTTGATTATAGAGAGGAAAAAGGGATTTAATTTGCACAGCCCCTTGTGTTAATCTGTTACCACATGTCTATAGTCTGTGTATGCTGATTTGTTTTGCACTGTTGTAATTGCTTCAAATTTAGTTTGCAACTAGAAGTGGCTCCAAATGATGGTGCTGGTTCTAGAGAGAAAAGGTTGTGACTGAAGGTTCACAGTGCCAGAGCCCAGCCCTGGTGCTAATTGTGTTGGAAACAGAGTGGCCAGAAACTGCCAAGTCCAAACCCTCCTTTAAATTCCCCACTTGAAGGCCTGTATCTAAAAACATTAACTTGTATTTATCCCAGGACAAGCAGGCAGCATAATCTCTCATATTGGTGACGTCATCCACGGAGCCCTGATGCGGACACCTCGCAAGCAGACTTGCTTGAAGAACGTTTGGAAAGTTTGCAACTGCCGCACCTTGCATGCGCGAGTGCCTTCCCGCCTCAGCTGTCTCCTCAGTTTTCCGTGGAGCCGAGAAGTCCTCGTTTCGATGCTTTGTGCTAGACTTAGTTCTACTCGTGTCTTCTCTCACTGCAATCGTGTTTTTTCCTTACAGAGTAGCTGTGTTTATTGCACGTTTCATTTTTCTTTTTTTTTTTCTTTGTGTCACGGCGGGGCCTAATCCGCGGCCTCAGCCAGTGGGCTTCAACTTAGCTGTGGCTGTTTTTCATTCTATGTCCTGGCCGGTCACAGGCTTCAAGAAGTGTAGCCGCTGCCAGCTCGCGATCTCCCTCACTGACCCCCACAACTGGTGTGTACAATGTTTAGGACCTGACCATCGTCCGGAGTCATGTGCCTGCTGTGCTTCAATCTCGAGCCCTTAAACGTCATCAAGTTCAGGTAGATAAAAATATTCGGCTGTATGGATAGGCCTTCGTCTTAAGGCCCTGACCCCGATTCCAACCCCGACCTCAAATCCAGTCAAGTCTTCTATGGGGCTACTATCTTTCACCTCGATCTTAATCAAACCTTTGTTTGGGAAGTCCTCTTCTTCGGGGAAATCAGCTAAATCTTCTCCTGAGGAGCCATTATCCTCACTGTCTCCCTCGGGTAAGATAGCTAAGACAACTCCTCTGGACATGCCACCCTTAGAACCGGTGGTTTTGAAGTTTCCCAAGAAATGTGTCTCAAAATCGAGACATCTTTCTTCTTCGAGGTCATCTTCCTCGGAGACTGTAGCCACACCAAATATAACAGTCTTGGTGCCGGTTTTGCAGAATATGTTGGCAACATGCTTGCCCATTTCACTCCTGCCTCGACTCTGCTTCCTATAGTCCAGCCTGAGCACTCAGCAGTATTACAAGGAGTCGAGTCCTTGGCAGTGCCTCGAGCTCAACCTGGTCACTCTATCCAAGGAGTTGAGTCCTTAAGAGTGCCTCCAGATGAATCTACTCACTCTATCCAAGGAATTGAGTCCTTAAGAGTGCCTCGAGCTCAGTCTACATACTCTATATACAAGGAGTCAAGTCCTTAAGAGTGCCTCGAGATACCTCGACCTCATTCTCCAACTTCCAGCCCTACCTCTTCACATAAGGCTTTGCCCTTTTTGAGGCACAGGGTGAGGATGCCTCGACATTCATCTTCCAGACTGGATCCGATTCAATCATGAGGCATACTTCTCCATCGAGGCCCAGGTCGTCTTCTCAGACAGGTCTCATTTCTCCAGGCATTGAGGCTCTTCGATACCACAAACTCTTTCGTCGAGGAGATCTGTTGTGGAACTTCACCACTTTCGTCAATCGAGTTCTTCTCCTGCGAGGTTCAATACTCCAGAGAGGCTTCACCTTCGTTCTCTGCTATGAGAAGTAACTCGAGGGGTTTTCAATCACCTTCTTCTCAACGAGGTCGTACCTCTTCAGACCCGGTATCCTTTACCAAGTTTCTATGTGAAATGAGTAAGGATCTTAACATATCTTTAGAATCTGACTTAAAATACTCTAAGAAGAACTGGGAATGCCTCATCCTCCTAGGGAGTGTCTCAAATTACCCATAAATGGCATTCTTTCTCAAACTTTCAAAACAAATCTTGAGACCCTATTCTGTTCCTGCTGTGCCAGCAAAGTTAGAATCTCGATATAGGATGGTTCACTGTAAGGAATTTGACAAGTCTCAATTATCCCATCAGTTTCTTCTTGTGAAATCTTCTTTAAAAAGAACTAATCCTGCCAAGGTTTATTCCACTGTTCCGCCTGGAAAACAGGGCAGGACTATGGACAAGTTAGGTCTTCGGCAGTATCAAAATTCAATTATGACTACTCAAGTTTTGAACTACAACTTTGTCTTCACATCTTATCTCAAGCATTTGGTCAACGCCATGCCTGATTTTTTTTTTTTTTCTCAACATATCTTCCCCAACATTGACTTCCATAGTTTCAACAACTACACAACACTCTGGGTCAACTTCGCATGCATCTCATTCAATCTACATATGATGCGTTTGAACTGTCCTCTAGGGTCGCTGCCTTTTCGGTGGCCATGCGTCACATTGCTTGGCTTCGTACTGCGGACATGGACCTGAATCTGCAAGATTGTCTGGCTAACATCCCATTCCAGGGTAATGAGTTTGATGACTCTATTGAGGCAGCTACCAAGCCCTTATCTGAGCATAAGACATCGTTTGCTTCCATCATTAGACCTAAGCCAAAGCCTTCCACTGCCAAAGGTTATAGACCTGTTCCATCCTACCAGAGGCCTTTTCCTCAGAAGGCAGCTCCTTATTCAAGGCTGCCTCCTAAGAAACAACAACAGCAAAAACCTCAGACTCCTGCTGCACCCAAGGCCTCTCAGTCTTTTTGACCAACTCACACAGAGCATAACCTCAATTCTTGTACAATCCCTCTGGGCCTGAACTATCAGGTAATACATCCATTCCAGCCTTGGCTGCAGAACTTAAAAATAACACCAACCCTCTCTGCGATGTCATCTCTGTGGCCACTCCCCTTGAAGTTCAGTTTGATTCTGCAGCCTTGCTGAGAACTTCTAGTTTTCTTCTGCTCGTGATTTTATTTCTCAATTCCTAGTCTTTTATTTTCTTCGGTACCGCGGGTTTGCCCTCATGCTGCGGATCAACTCTGTGCGAGTGATCCTTCGACAGGAGATTGCAGACATTTTAAAGTTTGCTTCTGGAGGGAGCTCTGTAAGCCTGAAACTGCAGTAAACCCTCTGGACGGCCTGCAGATTGAATCAGGTCTCCAAGGTTCAGGAGCCATCTCTCCCCTGGTTCGTCCATAAAGGGGTAGAGCGCAGGCTGCTGCGGTTCCGAGGAGGTACGCCGGGATCGGAACCGCGCCGCATGTCTTCCCTGATTTCCTTGAGGGGTCCTGGTGGTCGTGATCTGAGGTGATTGGGAAGTTGAGGTGGCCAGAAGATCTGAAATATCCAGTTTAATCAGCTCCTGAGGTAATAATTTCCCTATGCCTGTACTGTGTATTGCTGGCTGCCATTGAAATGCATTGTAGCACAAACATGTCTGTGGTGTCTGTGAGTCACAGACTTTGCCGATTTGGGGGGTCCTCAAATCGGGGTTTTGGGGGGTTTCCCTGCATGCCCTGGTCCCTCCCACCTGTAAAATCCTAAAATCGACATTTTTAGCGTTTTCCTGCGTTTAAAAGCCGTCAAAATTGGCACCCGCGGCAACTATCTTGGATTTTCTTAAAAGTTTTTAAAAGCATATTTTTTGGTCTTAGAAGCTTCGTTTTTGCTCCAAACTTCACAGATGGCCACCTCAGGACAGGATTTCATGGATTCATGCCTTAGATGTGGCTGGATTCGCGGCCGTTTATCCCATTTGCCTCGGGCCACGAGGGGGGTGAGACGTGAGCAGATCCCGCGCCCCCCCCTAATGGCCTTTCATTCCATCGGAGTCGTGATTACTGCATCCGGGGTGCCTAAACTGGGCGCGAATGGCTTTTTGTGAAACGCAAGCGCAATTTCGGGAAAGTCTCAGTCTGCTATTCCTGTGAGATCTGAGACGCACAGAGCGGTTCTAGCTGCCGGTGCCTGTTTTTCACCAGATTTTGGGGCTCTGAGGTATCTGACTAAAAAAAACCAAAAAACCCCAGGAGTAAAAGGGGCTTTGCCTGTTTCTCCCACTCAGACTCCAGTACAACAGTCTGTTCCAGTTTTGGATGCCAGCGTGATGATTTGTTCCTTTACTGGGGTACCAGAAAGCAGGCAGCTCGTCCCCATCCTTGCTTCTGCTTCGGTGTATGTGCCGTTGCTGTCGCCTGTTTCTTTGGTGGAATCAGTAGATCTTAGCGGATCTGGGTGTTACCCAGACCAGTGGGTTCCGAGACCTTATGGATCACCAGGTGGAGTGCCGGCTCTTTAAGACTAGCCGCCTACCTGTCTTTATTTTTGGGCTACTGTGAACACAGAACCTGGTTTCAGATCATGTGGTTCCGACAGTATGTACAGTTTGAAGTTCTATGCCTTTGCTGTCTGCCTCCTTGCTGCACTGTGGTTTTGGCGGAAGTGCTGTTAGAAGTTTGGGAGTCCATGGAGGGTTTCCTTATCATTGGACTTGGCAAAGTTGTATCCCATGGCATCGGATTTCAACTAGAGACTGGTCCCGCTGACGATGGATTCAGCTGTGGCTAAGGTCGCTAAGCGTACCTCCTTTTCTTCAGATGGAGGGATTGTCCTGCAGGATGTTCAGGACTGACGATTGCATTTTGATCTCCAGCGTCGTTCTGTTGCCACTACAGCGAGAGGGCGAGCTGCGGCGGCCACTTCTGTGTGGCCTGGGAATGTCTGAATTTTTTTTTTTTTTTTTTGCCCGAAGCACTCTGTAGCATCTTGTCCTAAGCTCGGAGCTTCTTCAGGCTCCACTCGGCGAATGACCTGGATTTGGATGACCTATGGCCAGTGTTCAGGTCTGTAGCCTGAGGTGCTCCCAGGCTCTAGACCTCGTTCAACCAGGGGTTTGGGATGGCCGGATTTTCAAGCCTGCTGGAGTTCACCGGTCTCTCGGTGGCAGGACAACTTTTCGGAGCTCCCTCCAGTCCTGGCTGTGGAGGTGCAGTGCACCCACAGTTTTTCTACTCCCAGCCTTCTGCCCCTTCCTAGAGAAAATATGCCACCAGGTCTCTGGCAGAGCCCCCCCCTCCAATTCGGAGGGCAACTTTCTGCCTTCCTTCTGGAATGGCAAATGGTAATCTCGACCCAGTGAGTCCTCGTTGTGCTCAGAAATGGTCTTTGACTATAGTTTTTCCGGCCTCTGCCGGAATTATTCTTGTCCCCCTCCTGTGGGAATTCCAGACAGGGCCAGCCAGGTGTGAGCCACGGCACACAGGTTGCCGGATCAGGCAGCTATAAAGCCTGTCTCAAAAGGAAACTGGGGCACCGGGAGATACGCCCTTTCCTTAATCATGCCAATGAAAGTATTCTGAAGATTGCTGACCAATTATGGACCTGAAGGCAGTGAACGCCATCCTATGAGTTCCACGTTTCCGGCTGGAAACGGTCCATTCAGTGGTGGTAGCAGTGGCGCCCGCGGAGTTTTTGGCTTCTTTGGACTTCTCAAAAGTGTACCTCCACATCTCTATTTTTGTTTTGGTTTGGTTTTTTCCGAATCATTGGAGGTTCCTGAGATTGCATGTTCTCGGGAGGCACTTCCAGGTCGCAGCGCTGCCCGTCGGGTTGGTGTCTGCGCCCAGATCATTCACCACAGTCATCGTGGTGGTGGCTGTCCATCTGCGCTCCATCAGTGCCTCAACGGCTGGCTGATCAGAACTCCCTCTTTGGTGGAAGGCCCTTGGCGGTTCGCCAAGCAGTGACAACTGGACAGTCTCGGCTGGGTGATCCGTCTCACGACGTGTCACTTCGAGCTGCCACAGGACTTGGAGTATGTGGGGGTCTGGTTCCAAGTGGACAGGAACCAAGTGTTTCTGACAGACTTCGGGACAATCAAGCTTCAGAGTGCAGTCGGGACATGTTAATGGCTCCAGCCCTGACAGCCTGTCAGTATCTGCAGGTATTGGGTCTATTGGTGGTGACCATAGTTGTGATCTATGGACAAGGGCTCACATCCGTTCTCTTCAGTTGTCCCTTCTGTCCCGGTGGAATCCTCAGCGGGATGTGATGGGGGGAAGTTGCCATGCTTGGTAACGACTCGCACCTCTGTGGTGTTGTGGTTGATCCTGGTTTCTCTGTACAGAGGGCTTGCTCTGCGCGTCTTGGACTAGGTGCCTCTGGTGACGGGCGCGAGTCTCTGGTTCGGGAGCAGTTTGCCGGTCTGTGCCGGTCCACTGTTGGTGGACTGTGTTGGAGAGCAGCTGGTTGTTCTATCTGGAGATGTGTATGGTCTGTCTGGCCTGCTGCGATTTCATGGGATTATCTGCATATTCTTGGACATTGCACCCGTGGTTGCCTATGTCTTCTTGTCAGAGGGGCATAAAGAGTCCCCTGCTGAGGCTAGAGGCTCGGATGCTTGTAGCCTAGGCGGTGAAGCGTCTGATGGCCTTGTCTTCCACTCCTGTGGCAAGGGTGGACGATGTGCCGGTAGACTTCCTCAGTTGTCAGATTCTGGACCTGGGAGAATGGTCCCTGTCCGGGCTTGCATTCGAAGCCATGTTTCTTTGAAAGGGTCACCCTGCCTTCGATCTGCTAGTGTCTTCAGGGAACCAGAAGGTGGACCAGTTCTTCAGCCGCTAACGGAAGGACGACAGAGCAGGACTCGGCGCTCTGGTTCAACCATGAACTGATGGGGAACTTCTGTATGGCTTTTCCCCATGTCCTATGATAGGGCGCGTTCTGGGCTTGGTGGCATTTCACGCAGGTCCAGTGTTCCTAATGGCCCTGAACTTGCCCGGCTGTCCTTGGTGCGGTTGAGGGGTCTGTGTCTTCCTTGCCATTGGAGATTTCTCACGCAGGGCCAGATAGCCCTTCCAGTTCCGGATAGCATGGTCTTGCGACCTGGGGCTGTACGCGTGGCCTAGAGGGCTAGGGGCTTCTCTTCTGCTGTCATTGCCACGTTTCTTCATGGCAACAGGAATTAGATGGGGTCAGCCTCCGAAGGCCTAGAGGTGCTTTTCGGCATGGTGTGAAGCAGTTCACATGGATCCTTTGGCCCCTTCAGTGGCGCCTGTTCTGGCCTTCCTGTGGGCTGGCCTCAGGAAGGGTCCGGCAGTTTCTTCTTTCAAGTCCCCATTGCGGGATTGTCGTGTTTGGGTCCCTCTTCTCTCGGGGGTTCTCTTGTGTCTCCCCAAGATGTTGTAGGCTTCTTACGTGTGTGTGTGGGGGGGGGGGGGAGAGGCTGTGGCCTCCCTTGCGACTGCCGGATTCTCCAAGGGATCCGAGTCTGGTTCTCCACTCACTGGCTCGTCTGATCTATGAACTCCTGACTGGGATTTCTCGATGTTGCCATTAAGACCGATTTCCTTGTTACGGTCGCTTTTGCTCAGGGTCTGTCGGAGCTTCAGGCTATGTTATGCAGGGATACTTTTCTCCGCATTACAGAGTCTGCGATTGTTTTGAGGACCGTGTCGTCTTTTCTTCTGCACATGGGGTCGGCAGTCCACGTCTCCCAGGTAGTTCGGCTACCCAATTTTGTTCTGTTGAGTTCCAAGTCTAAGACCCGTGTTTTGCAGTCTCTGAAGGTGCGGCTTCTCCTTTGAGAGGCCACTAATGACTTCCATCTGTCGGACCATCTGTTTGTCCTGGCGGGCCCCGCACACCAGAGTCGGCCTGCTTCAGAGGCTACCTTCTCACGTTGGTTGCATGCGGGCAATTCAGCGGCCCGTGTGGCAGTGGGGAAGCAGCCTCCCCTTGGCGTGAGGGCTCACTCTTCCGGAGGAAGGGCTTGCTCATGGGCTGACTCTCATGTGGTCTTGCCTGAGGAGATTTGTCGGGTGGCCATGTGGGTTTCCCTTCATATTGTTTTTCTGAGTTTTACCAGCTTAATGTGGCAGCTATGGGTGTTGCGGCCTTTGGCTCTTCTGTTCTGGCGGTGGGCTCATTGGGCCCCCCCCCTCCTGAGATTTGGAACTGCTTTGATAAGTCCCAATAGTTCAGAGGGATTGTACAAGAACGAAATATTAGGTTTCTTACATCTGCTAATCTTCCTTCTGTAGATCTCCTCTGGAGCCTGAATTCCCGCCCATCTGTTTTGTCCAATTCGCAGGTTGCCTGCCAATAACTGGTAAGTTGGCTTTCTCTCTTTGACCAGCCTCACTAACATTTCCCAGAGTGTCCTTTTATTTAAGCTTATGGGGTTTTAGGGGTCCTGGGATGGTGCCCCTTCTGCTCTTTAGGCTGGGTCTTCTTTAGTGACCTGTTCCTCAGTTTTGCAAGTGTGAAATGTTTCAATTTCTTATTATCCTAACTTAGCCTTTTATTGGCGGTTATTGATTATGTATTTAGTTATCATGAGCAGCATTGATTTGTATCAGGGAGTCCCCGCACCCCTCTCTCTTTCTTGTGTTTCCTGTTTGTATTAGATACTCCTGGCTTTGCTACCTACTGAACTTCAAGGGGAGTGGCCGCACAGGTGATATCGCAGAGGGGGGTTGGTATTATTTTTAAGTTCTGCAGCCAAGGCTGGAATGGATGCATTACCCGATAGTTCAGGCTTCAGAGGAGATCTACAAGAAGGAAGATTAGCAGAGGTGAGAAACCTAATCTTTCATTGTTCTGCCTCTGTCCTCTCCTCTTCCCATAGGGAGCTGTCTCCATTTTTATTACCAACAATGGGAGCTCATTACATCTGACCTCTGGGTCCTCTATCATCAGGGAAGGTTACTATCTTCATTTCATCCAGATTCCTCCAGATCTTCGCCCAAGAGAGTATCCTTCCAATCCATCCCAGACCACCCTTCTTCTTCAGGAAGCTCAAGCTCTGCTTCGTCTCCGTATCATAGAGGAAATTCCCCTGGAACAGCAGAGCAAGAGTTTTTACTCCTGTTACTTCCTAGTTCCAAAGAAGACGGGCAATCTGCGACCTATTTTGGTATCTCAAAGCACTCAACAAATTTGAAAAGTTTTGGATGCTGTCTCTGGCATCCTTGTATCCCATTCTAGATCAGAACGGTTATGCTCTCTGAATCTCAAAGAGGCTTATACCCACATTCCCAGTCATTCAGCCTCTCGCAAGTTCCTCAGATTTCAGGTAGGAAATCATCATTTTCAGTACAGAGTGCTACCCTTTGGCCTGACATCTTCTTTCACCAAGTGCCTAGTGGTGGTAGCAGCAGCTCTGTGAAACCATGGTCTTCAGGTTTTCCCGTACCTGGACGATCGGCTCATCAAAGATTCAATATCTCAGGGGGTTATTGTAGCGACCCAATGGACTACTTGGTTCCTCCAAAGCTTGGGGTTCAAAATCAACTTTCCAAAATCCCAACTCCAGCCCTCTCAGACTCTACAGTTCATCGGACCTGTACTGGATACTGTATAACTCAGAGCATTCCTTCCTCAACAACGTCAGGGTGCTGTCATTCAACTTTGTCACAGTGTCATCCCTCACTTCACTTTCAGTGAGACACATGATGGTTCTCCTAGGTCACATGGTCTCTACAGTTCATATGACTCCTTTTGCCAGACTTCACCTACGAATTCCTCAGTGGACCCTGGCATCTCAATGGGCTCAGGCTTTCAACCCATTCTCTCAGCACATTACAGTGACTCCTTCGTTGAGATAATTAGGATGCTCTCTTCCAATCTCTCCAGAGGTTTATTGTTTCAAATGCCCCCTCATCAGAAGGTCCTCACGACAGATTCCTCAATCTACGCTTGGGGGGGGGGGGGGCTCATCTCGATGGTCTCCATACTCAAGGCCATTGGTTCAGCACAGATCGTCAGTGTCACATAAATCTGTTGGAACTCGGAGCGATCTTCAATGCTCTCAAAGCTTTTCAGCATCTTTTCCACAATCAAGTAGTTCTCATTCGACAGACAATCAAGTAGCCATGTACTACGTCAACAAGCAGGGAGGCACAGGATCTTTCCCTCTGCCAGAAGCTCAAAAGGTGTGGAATTGGACAATCCTTCACAACACCTTTCTAAAAGCGATTTATATTCAAGGAGAGAAAAATTGTCTAGCAGACAAATTGAGTCGTCTTCTGCAACCTTACGAATGGACACTCAATTCCTCGCCTCTTCATCACATTTTTTTTCAGTAGGAGACCCCTCAGATAGATCTCTTTGCGTCAACCCACAATGACAAACTGCCTCAGTTCTGCTCCAGGATATACTCTCTCCATCGCCTTGAGGCAGATGCTTTTCTTCTAGAATGGACGAATCCGTTTTTGTATGCTTTTCCTCCATTTCCTCTCATTCTCAAGACACTCGTCAAACTCAAACACGAACGAACATGCCACCATGATTCTGATAGCTCCTCGGTGGCCCAGACAACTGTGGTTCTCCCTTCTCCTTCAACTCAGCATTAGGGGCCACTACTTCTACCAGTTTTTCTGTCTCTGCTTACACAGAGTCAGGGGTGTCTGCTTAATCCTAACCTGCAGTCTCTACACCTGACAGCTTGATACCTCTCAACCTAACTGCCACTTTACAGTTTTCTCAATCTGTCAGACATTTTAGAGGCTTCTAGGAAGCCTACCACTCGGCAATGTTACAACCAGAAATGGACTAGATTTTCTGCTCGGTGCACCATTCATCACAAGGAGCCTCAATCTACCTCCTTGTCTTCAGTTTTGGATTACCTCTTGCATTTATCTCACTTAAGCCTCAAATCCACATCCATTCAAGTCCATCTCAGTGCAATTGCTTCTTTTCATCAGCCTGTGGAAGGGAAACCCCTTTCTGCTTCTCCTGTGGTTTCTAGATTTATGAAAGGACTTTTCAATGTCAAGCCACCTCTCAAACCATTGATTTGGGATCTCAATGTTGTTCTTGCTCAATTGATGAAGCCTCCCTTTGAACCAATGGCTTCGGTTCATCTCAAATATCTCACTTGGAAAGTGGTTTTTCTCATTGCTCTCACGTCTGCTTGCAGAGTCAGTGAGCTATTAGCTTTAGTAGCGGACCCAACTTTCACAGTATTTCATCATGACAAGGTGGTCTTCCGTACTCATCCTAAATTCTTACCTAAAGTGGTTTCAGAATTTCATCTGGAGAATCAGCTCTTCATACTCTGGACTGTAAGTGTGCTTTGGCTTTTTACTTGCAACGCACTGAATTACATAGATCTGCACCTCAACTTTTTGTCTCCTTTGATTCAAACAAGTTGGGATATCCGATTTCCAAGTGCACCATCTCCAACTGGTTAGCTGCTTGCATCTCTTTCTGCTATGCTCAGACTGGACTGCATCTACAGAGTCAAGTCACAGCCCACAAAGTCAGAGCCATGGCAGTATCGGTGGCTTTCCTCAGATCTACTCCTAGTGAGGAAATCTGCATAGCTGCTACTTGGTCCTCGGTTCATACATTCACTTCTCATTATTGCCTGGATACTTTTTCCAGATGAGATGGCCATTTCGGCCAGGCAGTTTTACAAAATTTATTCTTCTAAGTTGCCAACACTCCCACCATCCCATTTTGGTTAGCTTGGAGGTCACCCACATGTGAGAATATGCTGACTACTTGCCCTGGGATAAAGCACAGTTACTTACCGTAACAGGTGTTATCCAGGGACAGCAGGCAGATATTCTCACAACCGACCCACCTTCCCTGGTTGGCTACTCTGCTAGTTATCTGAACTGGGGAGAGGCGTGCCCTGCACTGGACAGGAAGACACTCGTGCATGTGTGGTGCGGCAGTCGCAAACTTTCTAAAGTTCTACAAGCAAGTCTGCTTGCGAAGCTGTCCACATCAGGGCTCCATGGATGACGTCATCCACGTGAGAATATTTGCTTGCTGTCCCTGGATAATACCTGTTACAATAAGTACCGTATTTTCGCGGATATAACGCGCACCGTTGTAAAACGCGCACAGGGGTATAGCGCGCATAAATCACGAAGATATGTAAAAAAACTTTTCTATACCGCGCTCAGGCATATAACGCGCATGCTGCCCGACTCTCCTCTGGCCACCCCGACTCTCCTTTCGCTCTCCCCGACTCTCCTCTGGCCACCCCGACTCTCCTTTCGCCCTCCCCGACTCTCATCTGGTTGCCCCGACTCACCCTGACTTTCGGTGCACTGCCCCGACTCTCCTCTGGTTGCCCCGACTCACCGTTCACCCGCCCTGACTTTCGGTGCACTGCCCCGCCTCTCCGTGCCTGTCCCCCTTGAAGTCCTGTCCCCCTTGAAGGTCTGCCTGTCCCCCTTGAAGATCTGCCTGTCCCCCCTTGAAGTCCTGTCCCCATCCTGAAAGCCTGATGCCCCCCCTCGACGTCCGATTCTTCTCCCCCCTCGGCAGGACCACTCGCACCCCCACCCCGAAGGACCGCCAACTCCCCGACAATATTGGGCCAGGAGGGAGCCCAAATCCTCCTGGCCACGGCGACCCCCTAACCCCACCCCGCACTACATTACGGGCAGGAGGGATCCCAGGCCCTCCTGCCCTCGACGCAAACCCCCCTCCCTCCAACGACCGCCCCCCCCAAGAACCTCCGCCCGTCCCCCAGCCGACCCGCGACCCCCCTGGCCGACCCCCACGACACCCCCACCCGCCTTCCCCGTACTTTGTGTAGTTGGGCCAGAAGGGAGCCCAAACCCTCCTGGCCACGGCGACCCCCTAACCCCACCCCGCACTACATTACGGGCAGGAGGGATCCCAGGCCCTCCTGCCCTCGACGCAAACCCCCCTCCCTCCAACGACCGCCCCCCCCCCAAGAACCTCCGACCGACCCGCGACCCCCCTGGCCGACCCCCCCACCCCCCTTCCCCGTACCTTTGGAAGTTGGCCGGACAGACGGGAGCCAAACCCGCCTGTCCGGCAGGCAGCCAACGAAGGAATGAGGCCGGATTGGCCCATCCGTCCTAAAGCTCCGCCTACTGGTGGGGCCTAAGGCGCGTGGGCCAATCAGAATAGGCCCTGGAGCCTTAGGTCCCACCTGGGGGCGCGGCCTGAGACACATGGTCGGGTTTGGCCCATGTGCCTCAGGCCGCGCCCCCAGGTGGGACCTAAGGCTCCAGGGCCTATTCTGATTGGCCCACGCGCCTTAGGCCCCACCAGTAGGCGGAGCTTTAGGACGGATGGGCCAATCCGGCCTCATTCCTTCGTTGGCTGCCTGCCGGACAGGCGGGTTTGGCTCCCGTCTGTCCGGCCAACTTCCAAAGGTACGGGGAAGGGGGGTGGGGGGGTCGGCCAGGGGGGTCGCGGGTCGGCTGGGGGGCGGTCGGAGGTTCTTGGGGGGGGGGCGGTCGTTGGAGGGAGGGGGGTTTGCGTCGAGGGCAGGAGGGCCTGGGATCCCTCCTGCCCGTAATGTAGTGCGGGGTGGGGTTAGGGGGTCGCCGTGGCCAGGAGGGTTTGGGCTCCCTTCTGGCCCAACTACACAAAGTACGGGGAAGGTGGGTGGGGGTGTCGTGGGGGTCGGCCAGGGGGGTCGCGGGTCGGCTGGGGGACGGGCGGAGGTTCTTGGGGGGGGGCGGTCGTTGGGGGGAGGGGGTTTGCGTCGAGGGCAGGAGGGCCTGGGATCCCTCCTGCCCGTAATGTAGTGCGGGGTGGGGTTAGGGGGTCGCCGTGGCCAGGAGGGTTTGGGCTCCCTCCTGGCCCGATATTGTTGGGGAGTCGGCGGTCCTTCGGGGTGAGGGTGCGAGTGGTCCTGCCGGGGGGGGGATGTATCGGACGTCGGGGAGTCGGCCGGGCAAGAGGGCTTGGGCTCCCTCTTGCTCCGATCGTGGATGCGGGTGCGGGTGGGAGCGCGTGCGAGCGGTCGTTCGGGGTGGGGGTGCGAGCGGTCCTGCTGGGGGGGTGAATCGGGCGTCGGGCGGGGTGGGAACTATGTTTAAAAACTTTTGTATACCGCGCTCAGGCATATAACGCGCGAGGGGTATGCGCGGTACGTAAAATCACGTATAACGCGCGCGTTATATCCGCGAAAATACGGTAACTGTGTTTTCTCTGTAGCTATTTCTCTTCATTTAATCTTCATCCACTTTTTGTCTTTCTTTTTATTTTCTTTCTAACCCAACAGAGCCATTAGAAGCGGCACTCTTTTGTGTATCAAACACATACAATTAAAGAGTGTATTCAGCCGCTAGCACTTAAATAAACAAGATGCCTGCTGCTTCTGATGGCTCTGTTGGGTTAGAAAGAAAAGAAAGAGAAAAAAGTGGATGAAGATTAAATGAAGAGAAATAGCTACAGAGAATTAATCTCATGTGGATCAGGTCTTCTGTCCAACAAAGTACAGTGGTACCTTCGTTTACGAGTGTACTGGTTTGCGAGTGTTTTGCAAGATGAGCAAAACACTCAGCAAACTTTTGTCTCATAAACCGAGCACTGCCCCGATAAACGAGCATTCAGCAATTTTGGCCCAGGGGTAAGAACTTGCCTGCGGGTGCTGCACAGCAATTCCAGAGTGTTGCCTTCCTTCCTCGGGGTCCCCATGCGGCTGCCCTCCTGCTTCTGCGATGCCTCTGCCATCCGTCAGCGCTCTCCCGGCTCCCATCTAAACTGGCCATCCTGAATGAGCATGCGCGCGACTTCTCTCTCCTCTCCTAAGGCAGCCGCTCCCCCGACAACACGCTCACCACGTACAAGCATGCAGGACGTCCTTGTACGTGGCGAGCGTGTTGTTGGGGGAGCGGCTGCCTTAGGAGAGGAGAGAGAAGTCGTGCGCATGCTCATTCAGGATGGCCAGTTTAGATGGGAGCCGGGAGAGCGCTGACGGACGGCAGAGACATCGCAGAAACAGGAGGGCAGCCGCATGGGGACCCCGAGGAAGGAAGGCAACACTTTGGAATCGCTGTGCAGCACCCGCAGGCAAGTTCTCACCCCTGGGCCACCATTGCAAACTTCAGTTGTGGAACGAATCTTCTGAGTTTGCATTAAAGCCTATGGGGAACTTTGCTTTGAAAAACGAGCATTTTGGATTACGAGCATGATCCTGGAACGGATTATGCTCGTAAACCAAGGTACCACTGTACTTTGTTTCGCTCCTTTCTCAAGGGCAGAGAAAAACGCTCACATAGTATGCGTTAGCAGTTTAAAGATGGCGGCTCTCTTCCTTCATTCTGATACTAGAACATATCTAAAACAAAGCAGCTTTTTGCCTTAATTGTTTGATTTCAGTGCATTTTGGGTTGTGATAGAAAGAGCGAAATAAGCAGCAGGATCTTTGGTAGACAGCTTTTTGGGGTGTTTTTTAAAATATATTCTTTATTCATTTTATATCTTATATCAAATGCACAAGACTTCATCATTAAAAACGTTTACACAACACTTGAAAATCTTTCTATTATCATCTTAAATGCATAAACTTTGTTCCCTTCCCACCCACCCTACCTCAATTATTCCAATCAAACAAATCATATATATATATTGTAATCTTAATTATTAAATAAAATTTCCTATTAACCCCTCCCCCCTATATATCAATATTCTATCATTGGAAAATGATGTCTACTCATTACAATAATTTTCCAATGGCCCCCAAATTTTTATAAAATTATAATTTCCTTTTTGCAAAGCAATTACTTTTTCCATCTTATAAATGTGGCACAATGAATTCCATCAGAATGTGTAATTAAGATTAGTATAATTCTTCCAATTATTGGTAATATGCTGCATGGCGACTCCTGTCATAATCAATAATAATTTGTTGTTTGATGAAATTTGATTTTTTTTTCTCATACACATACCAAACAGAATAGTATCATATGATAGTGCTACATGGTTTTCTAATAGGCAATTTATTTGAGGCCAAATTGATTTCCAAAAGATCATAATACAGGGACAATAAAATATTAAATGATCCAATGTCCCTGCTTTTAGATTACAGTGCCAGCATCTATTAGACTTAGAGCTATCTAACTTTTGTAAGCGAACAGGGGTCCAAAAAGCTCTATGTAACAAAAAGAACCAAGTTTGTCTCATAGATGCGGACACTGTACATCTCATTCTCCAAGACCAAATTCATGGCCATTGAGATGCAGAAATTTGGTGCTTAATCTCAAAGCTCCAAATGTCTCTAAGACCAGTCTTTGGTTTTTTATTTACATAACCCGATATTAATTTATACCACTGTGCGGCCTGGTGACCCAGGAAGTCTACCTGAAAGTATAGGAACTCCAGACTATACTGATTCTTAAGATCTTTCCATTCAGGGAACCCCACTGAGCTTTTTTGAAGTGAGGCATCTCTGATGGCATCGGGTGGTGTTAAATTCTCCCAGAGCCTTACTTTAAGTGGGAGAGAGAAGAAAATTTCCCTATGACCCAGTGGTACAGTCTGCATCCAGTTCTTAATGAATTGCAATAGATATAAATTTCACACCTTCAGCAACAGACAGCAGGAGGCAAAGTGACTTAGTGCAGCTTCCAGTCATTATAATAGGAGAAAGCACTCTGGCTGTGAGGCAGCACTGTCTACTCTCTCACAGGGGGTGAGGGATGTTGCACTACACCACAATACAGCCTGGAAAAGTACTGCAACTGACTGCTTGTCATAAATGCAGTACAGTCTACATTAAGCCTTCTTTATATAACCCTTTCTTATGAGACTACTGTTCTTAGATGTGGGCCTCCATCAATTTCTCTTTGAATTTTGTATAGTCCTCTTGTACCATTTTATCGTTTTCCCCTTTTTCCAAAAATAAGTTAGGTCTTAATTGTCATCTGCTTGATAATTTCTGCTTTTTGTTTCTCAGGAGCTTGAAGAAATCCGCAAATGTGGAATGAAGAATTTCCGGAATATCCAGGTGGATGAAGCTAACTTGTTGACCTGGCAGGGGCTGATTGTTCCAGTGAGTAGGAGTTCACCACTTCTCGGATTCTGGGTAGAAGCTGCTATTGGGCTTGCTTAGCAGAGACTTATCCCGACCATCCTTCTTCAGGATTAAAATCTGTGGTCTAGTAGGGAACCAGGTAGAGGGTAGCATGGCATTTCACAGTGATTAGCTCACCTTTCTTTAAAATCAATTGCTAAATTTTCTTCCCCCAGATATTCTCCTAAGTTAACTTTCTTAAAATGTTGTTTGTGATACCTAATGCTTTTATTTAACTCTGGTATTGTGGTATATAAATGGATTTTTATGTTTTTAAATTTGGCAGAGATAGTGATGTCAGGTGCCCTGTTTTTCTTGTGCTAGCTGGTCTATGTATTTCTTAATGAGAAGTAATTCAAAATCCAGCATCTTTAAATATGTTTCACCATGTGCATCTCAGCCATTTCTCAACTCATTAGTAAGCAATTCTAGTGCAGTAGGTGGCATTCTGGACAAACGAGATAATATTCCCATGCTCGCGAGCTGTGCAGAAGGAATCCATTCCAGCTTTTGAATCCCTCCTTCACCAGAGGACTTTGCTGCCTCCCTTCAGTTTTTCTTTTTGCATGTGAGCTGGAAGGAGTCTTTCTGTTCTGCTCTTCATATTTCATATTTCTTTTTTTTTTTGTGAATTTATGACGGCTTTTGGTGCTCTGAGCTCCCCTCGTCAAGAGTTCAATTCTGCCTACGTGGAGGAGAAGCAGACTGAGGTCTGCAGCTGCCAGGCCATTCCCTCCCCTGTTAGCCATCCTGCAGAAACTTTTCTGGAGCTCAGGGTCCATTCCCCTTGTAGCATTGTTCACAGGAGCTTGAGCGCAGGCTGTCAGCCATCCTTAGGGGGCTCAGCAGGGATCTGTATCCCCCATTTTCATGTCCACGGGGGTTCGAGATTCAGTCAGACACCAGTCCAACTGGCAGCCCGAAGATTCAGCGATAAAGGAACATTCTGTTTGAGGCAGTGATCCCCCCCCCCCCCCCCCCCCCGTTCTAGCTACCTACCTTAGGAGCTGAAGCAGGCTTCAGCACAAGTCACAGTAAGTAAGGCTATTACAGCCTATGAGGGAAATCAGATGGATCTTTAAAACCATTTTTTCAAGTTTCTGCCCCTTCCCTTAGGTTTCCCCACTTCCAAAATCGCAAAATAGTTGGATTTTTGTTTTAGTTAAGGAGTTTTGGATCTGTTTTTTGGCACCAAAATGCAGCTATCTTGGATTTCCCAATTTTTCTTTAAAGTTCTCCAGAACCTTCAAATCATTGTGCTTTGCCTCAAGTCTGAAAGGGATAGAGTCCTAAGTCTTCTTTACCTCTAATTCATGCCAGGTTTGCACTTCATGGGTGCCCAAAGAGCATTCTTGCGCCATGTGCTGTACAGTACATGAAGGATGGGTGGGAGCGGTCAGCTTAGCCTCCCCTTTTGCTCTCTAGGGCTGAGGAATTGTCTGGGGGTCAATTGGTTGGGAGTAAATCCCTTCCAGAGCCCTGGAATGGTGGGCATCCTTAATGCAGTGTCACAAAGGCTACAGAGCCCAAAAAACGAAAGCTGGAGTCATCTAAAGGAGACTCCGCGCTGCCTAATATGGCATTTTATCTGGAATTTATCAGTGTGTTGTGAAGAGTTTATCTGGATGGCCGAGTTCCCCAAGAGATGTCTGGCAGCGCACCAGAGGTGCAATAGAGGATTGGAGCGCCCATGGCGCATCTGCCTCAGTGTCAGAGGCTGGTCAGGCTCCAGTGGACCTTTCCAAGGTATACTCGGAGGATGAGGGATCTATTTGTATGCTTTCACTATCACAGAGTGAGCCCTCCCTGTTGGGAGATGCAGGGTTGCAAGAGTGCAAGATTCAGTGGTGGTCCTCAATCAAGGGGATGACCCCACAGTCCGCCGGTTGTCCAGAATCTCCGTTGTGTTAGAGCTTATTGCTTACTCTTTACAAGAATTGAACTTGGACTCCCAGCAGGTCTCCTCTGCTCTCTGCTATCTAATGAGCGGAATAAGAGCCTAGTCTTCTTGTCCTTGGCATCCTGATATCAGTATACTAGTCTCAGAGCATTGTGATGTTTCTGAAGGGCCTCTTAAATTAGCCATGATAATGGCTTGGCTACATCCGATGGCACAGGAGTGACAGCAGCTGTTCGCTCAGCCCAAGGTAGATTCCTTGGTAGTGCAGGGACCAAACGCACATCCCTAGCAAGAGAGGGAGGTGTGGTTTTAAAGGATATGCAGGATCGCAGAGTGGATGTGATTCTTAAAAGACAGTTTGAAACTCTGGCCTTGGAAATCAAAGAGGTGGAATCGGCTTCTGTTATGACATGCACCTGTGTCATTCCAGGTTGCAGGGGCTTGAGCTGGTGGAGGGCGAGCCTCTACCCAGCTCCTATTAGCTGAAAAGGATTTACATAGCTGATGCTTATTCAGTCTTAACCCGCAGAATGCTCTGGGTGGGAGATTCCTCCTCCAAGGCTACCCTCGACAGACTTACTTTCAAGGGACAAATGTTCGGAAAGGGACTGGACGATCTCATGACCAGTGTGGCAGATTTTTGGCCGAAATCTCTACCTGACAGCAGACTGTGAACCTCTAGGAACTCTGGGCGGTTTAATTTTCAAGGCTCCAGTCGCTTGCAGTAGTACTGAGGAGAGCCTCCTCTCAGAGATCCTTCCAAGGAGCCAGACAGAGATTCCCAGTTATTGTCCTGCTACAACCTCCAAGAAAGCATAATAGCGCCAGGTACAGAGCAGTTCCCCTCGAGATAGGGTATGGCTCTCGAAGTCGAGAGGGTTCAGAGGAGAGCAACATGTCTGATAAAAGGTATGGAAAACCTGTCATATTCTGAGAGATTGGAGAAGCTGGGTCTCTTTTCCCTGGAGAAGAGGAGACTTAGAGGAGATATGATAGAGACTTATAAGATCATGAAGGGCATAGAGAGAGTAAAGAGGGACAGATTCTTCAAACTTTCTAATAATAAAAGAACAAGAGGGCATTCGGAAAAGCTGATAGGAGACAGATTCAAAACAAATGCTAGGAAGTTCTTCTTTACCCAACGTGTGGTGGACACCTGGAATGCGCTTCCAGAGGACGTAATAGGGCAGAGTACGGTACTGGGGTTCAAGAAAGGATTGGACAAATTCCTACTGAAAATGGGGATAGAGGGGTATAGATAAAAGATTACTACACAGGTCCTGGACCTGTTGGGCCACCACGTGAGCGGACTGCTGGGCATGATGGACCTCGGGTCTGACCCAGCAGAGGCATTTCTTATGTTCTTATGCGGAGGCCTGGACATAGATATCGTCAGAACATTGGGTGCTGAAGATAGAGTGGTTACAAGCTCAAATTCACCCAGCCCTTAATGGACTGGTTTGTGGACTGCCCTGGTGGGATGAGCAGACAAAGCAAGTAAAGTTGCAGCTACAGTTTAGAAGCTGTAAGATATTCAGGCCATAGAGTCTTTACTGCCCAAAGATTTTGGGCTCGGGCAGATACTCCATATACTTCATAGTGCCCAAGAAAGGCTCAGACGATGAGAGACCCAGTCTACATCTTAACACATGTCAATGCAGCGCTGAAAGTTTTGTGCTTTTGCATGGAGACAGTATGATCAGTCATAGTGGTGGTGGCGGCACCGGGGAAATTTCTGGCCTCTCTGGATTTGATGGAGGCCTACCTGCACATTCCCATATTTCCAGGACATAGAAAGTTCCTGAGATTTCATGTCTTGGAAAACCATTACCAATTTTTGCCTCTTCCCTTTAGGCTGGTGACAGCACCTTGCACGTTTACCAAAGTGATGATTGTGGTAGCTGCCCATCTACGTAGGCTTGCAGGTTCATCCATACCTAGACAACTGGCTGATTAGAGCTCTTGTCGTTCCAGAAAGAGGATCAAGCGGTGGCTCATATGGTCCGGGATGGATAGTGAATTTCCAAAAGAACTGACTGATTCCGTCCCAATCCCTGGAGTACCTGGGAGTCTTCAACATAGCAGAAGGTCATGTCTATCTTCCAGAGGTACGTAGACAGAAGCTTTGCACCCAGATAACGAGCTTAAAGGCCAAAGCAACTCCATCTGCATGGCACTACCTACAAGTGCTAGGATCCATGGCAGCTATGTTAGATGTCCCATGGGCAAAGGCTTGCATGCATCCTTTCCAGAGCGTGTTGTCAGGTGGTCTTCTCAATTGGTCTCTCTGCAGATGTGTCTACCATCGACTCTGGAAGCCCTTGCCAATATGGGTTGATGGCTCCACCCAGAGGCATTATCAAGGGGCATGCCCCTCAGAATAGCTTCGTGGACACGCCCAATCTAGGGGCCTCGGTAGGCCTCCCAAAGGAAGTGGTCGATCAGTAGAGTCTGGAGGCTCCTTTACTGTTCAGGTGGGTGGAGCTTCATCTTCAGGCTTTCTTTGTGACACATGTAGCAGGAGTGGACAATGTCCAAGCCGATTTCCTCAGCAGATAGACACTGAATCCTGGAGAATGGATGCTGTCTGCAGCAGCCTTCCAATTCATTATTTGTTGCTGGGGTCACCCAGTGTTCGAACTGATGGCGATCGCAGGAAATAGGAAAGTGAACCGATTCTTCAAAGATCTGAGCCCGGAAGTGCAGGGATGGATGTGCTAGTCCAACCATGGCCAAAGAGCGAACTTTGCTACATGTTTCCTCCGTAGCAAATGATAGGCCAGATACGCCAAAGGATTGCAAGCCATCGGGGAAGTCATTCTCATGTCTCCAGATTGGCCCCACAGACTGTGGTATGCAGACCTAGTGCATCTTCAGATGGGCGCAAGTCTCAGACTGTGAGTACACCCAGACTTTCTTTCTCAGGGACCAGTGGTCATAAAAGATCCAATCACTTTGCTCTTACGGCATGTCATGGCTCTTGAGCGCATGGCGTTAGTGTGCAAGAGATACTCGGAAGTAGTCATTGCTACTCTTCTCAGAGCCACAAAGCCTAAGACAGTCTCTGCTTATGCTAAGGTATAGGAAACATTTTAGCTCTGGTGCATTAAGGGGAACGAGGAGCTGTTTTCTGCTCCAATCTCAGTGGTGTTAGCTTTTCTCCAGGCTGACCTTGACAAGGGTCTTACAGTGGTATCTGTCAGAATCTGAGTGATAGGACTCTTGTTTTAGGGCTCAAGAGTGTAAAGCTTCCATGGTGTCTCATCTGGACATAGCCTGATTCCTAAAGAGGGCACTGTGGGTCAGGCTCCCAGTAAAACATTTGTTCCATCATAGAACCTTAACGTAGTGTTGCAAGGCCTCAGTCAGGTTCCATATGAGCTGCTGCAAGAAGTTTCCTTGCAGGGTTGGATGCTCCAGACGGTTTTTCTTGTGGTTATTACCTCTGCAAGAAGAGTCTCGGATTCTTTGTTGCAGAGAGTCTTTCTTTAAGTTTGCAGAAGCCGGAGATTCTTTGCGTACTGTTCCATCTTTTTTGCCGAAGGCTGTTTTGGGCTTTCCATATCAATCAAGAAGTCAGATTGCCAGCGTTTCAGTCTACAGGTTCTAAGAAGAAGGACTGGATTATGCAGAAGTTGGATGTGAGAAGGGTGCTTCTTTGATAGCCTGAACTCATTGGTGATTCAAAGATATCTCAACATCTTTTTGTGCTCACTAGTCAGACTTGATGTGGTGCACAGGCTTCCAAGGCTGCTATCTCCAAATGGATCCGTAGAGCCATTTTGTCAATATATATTGCCATGGAAGATAGTCACCAGTCTCTGTAAAGTCCTCCATCCAAACATTCAGTACCAATGAAACACCAAAGAAAGCAAGTTTACCAATCAGAACACAATGAGTCACAAAACAAAAAATTTTCAGCAGTTAAGTACCCGGCTGTGAGCCAGAGGAGTCAAGGTAGTCCAAAAAGGTTCCCAAGTATGCTGAAAGATGCGGCCTGGGAGAGAAGAGAAATCTTTCACATCCCTCCTTTCCCACATCAGGAGAGTAATCATCCGACATCACCAAAGCGAATAGTCCGGAGCATCAGCCTCAAGCCATTTCAACAAAATACATTTTAGAGCAACCAGGACAGTCCACTTGAGGAAAGCTGCAACTCCCTTTGTGCGAGGGAAATAATGTGGAACAGTGCCAAATAAAAGCAAAGGGGAACGACGAATGGTAATATTCCAAATGCCCTCCACAAATACAAAAATAGCAGTCCAAAAATCTTGAACATGAGGGCAAGACCAGAACATGTGTCCCAAGCCCGCTTCTAGGGCCCAACAGCGAAGACAGGCAGCAGTCTTACGGAAGCGTGATAAATAAGCCCTTTTAGGAGAAATATACAAACGAAAGATCAACTTATAATGTTGCTCCCAAAAGGTGGTGTATTTTCTAAAGGCAGGCAGCTGACGGACAGCCTGCAAATGTACATCAATTGGCAACTCTACAGCAAGATCACGAGACCAAGCATCTCGCAACTTAGAATGGCCATACAAAGGGGACTCATCTTTCAAATGGTGATGATGGAACTTAAGGGGGACCGGAAGTTGGGAACCAATGGTAAATGCTCCTCCTTCCTATATAAAATCCTCATAACTTGTCTGCTGGAAATGTGAAACACTGTGTGATTGTACTGTAAATAAACCAAGAATTAAGTTGGACTTGTCTTGTATGCAGTGTGTGCCCAGAAGTTGTTAGTGTGTGCTTGGCAGTAATGTTGATCTCTGCCACAGAACATGAAACACAGTGTGTCAGATACACATAGTGCCTATAACTGCCTGCACATTGCCCATAGATAACATTAGAAGTGCCTTGTTTGTTACTGTCGGCAGAATTTGAGATAAGTACCTTCTTGGATTTACAATCATACAATGTTTATATTGGAAGGGGTCTGTCTGATTTTCATGTTTCTTAATATATTTGTATGCACAGATTTGCACAAGTATCCCCCTGGTTGACACTGGAGGAGCTTTACAGAGAGGGCATTCACCCTTTGCTCTGAGGATCCTATTCTATTCTATTCTTACTTATATTCTGCACTATTCTCACAATAGATTCTAGGTGGATAACAACAATTAAAAAGTATTGTGTCCGTACAAAATTATTCATTTATCAATCATTAAAAATTAAAAGTTCATAACAATTTTCTAAAGATATAATAATAAGAAATTTTTTAGTGCAGTTGAAAGATCATTCCAAAGCTTATAAAGTCTTTTTCCATCCTAATTTTTTGTGGAGTATATAATGGGAAGTTATTGCTTGTTGAATTACTATTTTTTCCTATTTGTGTGTACTGTATATTTGGAATGAGATATACATGATACAATGTAAACTTCCCTTTGTCCACATACCACACAGTGAGAAAACCTTTTACCACATGCTCAGTTTGAAAATCTCTCTCTCAAGTGATTGTGGCTGTTCAGTTCTACTGCTGGAAATAACCATATTTTCATAATGTGTTGGATGCTTGATTGTTTCCCAGTTTCTAATTTATATCGTCGCTTAGTAATGAAATATTTTTTAGAAGTTATTTAAACTCCTCCATAATATTGGTGTGTTTTTGCCTTATTGACATGGAAGGGGAGGGAAAGTTGGAGAGTCTCAGTCAACCCCTGGTATTCAAAGCCTATTGTGTCACTTTTTTGTTCTTACAGGTAGAGTGCATATGTCCTTATAGACTGCAGACCAAAGCAGATAGACAGTGCTTTTGGCTTCCTACAGCTTGGTTCCTTGTTTCTACTTGCTTAGCGACTTCTCATCTGCAGTCGGGAACATGAAGCAAATTCCAACTCTTGGATGCTGTAACATCTAAATGTGCTTTTTCTCTTGTGGATTTCTCTACAGGATAACCCCCCATACGACAAGGGAGCCTTCAGGATTGAAATCAACTTCCCCGCAGAGTACCCATTCAAACCTCCCAAGGTCACATTTAAAACAAAAATATATCATCCCAATATTGATGAAAAGGGGCAGGTGTGTCTGCCTGTAATTAGTGCAGAAAACTGGAAGCCAGCAACCAAAACTGACCAAGGTAAGGCCCCTGAGCAGCTAAAGAGATCTGATTATTGCATGTTCTACAGAATTCAGGAAGGCTTACACATTCCTGGCTCGTGCACTCAGACAATTTCTCATTTTGATGAGTCTTCTCCGTTCTTTGCTGGGTCATTCCATACTAAATGGTCTAAAATAAATAAATAAAAAGCTCCTCACTATTATGTCTCGGATTATAAAAAGTTTTCCCAGAATATTGGATCCTTATTTGCAATAGTCACTGAGCTAGATCTCCCTGGGTGCTGGTAGCATTATGTCATTTTTAGCTGCACATAAAGCTGACAATAATTGATGAAAAATACTAATTTTTGTTAGTCCAGCAAAACTTGTTTATGCTAGTTTCAGCAATGCTAGTTTGAGCATAATGGATGCAAAACCCGCTTAAAACTTTTGCTCAAAAGTGTGCCTTAAAACTTGTCATAGTTTATAGTGACAGATTTTGACCAGTTTATCAGCTGCTATAGCTCCAATCAAAAGTAGATACAGACTTCAGATTTATTTCATAGATTATCCTTGCACTGGACACTACACTGTCAAATTTGCAGCAAATCATTATGAATAGCTGCATAAGAACATTCTTTCAAATTTTGCATCATTGACAGGCTGAAATTTGGCAGAAGTGACATGGCAGAGGAATGGCTCTGCTGGGGCTGGCCAGAAGCTGGCCGCTACATCATCGGGTGAGGGAGGGAGGGAGGTCAGTTGTCGGGACCGGCTCTGATGCTTCAGGAACGGAGGGAGGGAGGAGGTTGTCAGGACCAGCTCTGGTGCTTCGGGACCAGAGGAAGGGAGATTTGTGGCTGCTGTAGTACCATCTAAAAGAGGAAATATTACTCTACAAGATTTATATTTAATTGTTTTACAACACAACCCTTATTGAAATAAAAATTTGCTTAAAAGTAGGGGATATTTTGTGTGCATGGCCCATGATACACATATCACAAGGCTAGAAAATGTATATGAAATACATGATGCTTTGGTCCATAGTGGCTTTGCTACTACTGATTTTCCAAATGAGCAAATCAGATACCTTGGCACAGGTTCAAAAATTTTAAAAATGCCTGAATAAACCATGTGAACGGAGCCAAAGCAATAAACAAATGGCTAAAGTGATTGGTAATAATGGGTTCAACAAGGCCTACTTTAGCCTATCAATTCTGAATGTAAAAACTATTTTAATACCTAGAAAATACGAATGGTACACAAATGTTATACATAGCAACAAACTGATAAATCCATTGCTGCCTTCACTGGAAAATGAACAGCAAATGAAGCACAGAATATAGTGCTAATTACTAAACATTCACCACAACCCCCCCCCCCCCCCATATTACAACATTGCAAGAAACTGACAAATTTGGGGGCACACTTTGAGCAAAGTTTTCAGGTAGGCACTCTTGACCAATTCTTAATTTTACAAGCAGCTAAAATGACACTTTATTCATCACTGTGCACAATGCTGCCAACATCCAGCCAGACAAGTGGGTCTAGCTCAGTGACTATTGCAGTTAGGAATCTAAAATCTTAGGAAAATTCTCTTTCCCTAGCAACAGCAGCAGATGAATCCAGAGACCAATGGGATAGCTCACATCTACCAGCAGGCGGAGATAGAGAAACTGATTAACAGGTGGTCCTATTGGCTGGCACTCCTCCTGTTTATCTAGTATTCTCTATCTCCCAGCAGGAAAATGTCGCTATTCAACTAGCTCCTGAATTCTGGCTGTGGCTGGAACTTTATTTTCTCCTGTTGAGGTTTCTCTTCAGTGAGACTGCCATTCTGTTTCTCCTGTTGAGGTTTCTCTTCAGTGAGCTGGCAATGCTATTTCTCCTGTAGAGATTTTCTCTTCAGTGAGACAGGGGTGTCCGGCTGAACAGTGCCGGCTTTAGAGGTTACACATGGGCCCCCCCTTGTCTCTGCCTCACCCTCCCTCCATTGCTAGAGGGTCTGACTGGGTCTCAATTTTTTTCTTCTTTCCCTTCTCTGTTAAAAAAAAAAAAAAGAGACCACAGTTGTTACATTCTGCCATGCTTTTGCTGCAAACTGGCTTCAACTAGCTCTAACAACTAGCTTGTGAGTATGTCTGGCTTTTACAGTTGCTTGAACTTCAGGTTCTGTTTGGGAGTCTTAGTACTGTGGGTTCGGTCATCATACATTTAAGGTATGGATATTTTATTGAGGCTAAGTTTTATGACTAGAAATCCGTGGAGGGAGCCGGGACTTCCCGCCCTTTGCATGCACGCGCTTTGTTTCCTTGTTAGTTACAGCGCAGCAGTAGCGATGCGATTTCATGCTCGTACTTGTTCTCATTGTTGGTGGGGACCATTACATCACTTAGCATGGAATGACACTGCTAGATTTCTGAGGCCAGTGTTAATTTTATTTTGCTAGTCAGAATAGAGCCTGCAAGTTAATGAATGACGATAGGCCCTGTTTCCCTCCTCCTGTACAGACTTCCTGTTAAAACTAGAAACCCATACAAAGAGAACTGGGGGGGGAGGAGGGGGAACAAAGCAAGTGCATACTGATTCACAGGCCCTACAAGCTTCTGTTTGCATGATGTAGGTGAGGCAGGTGGAGACCTACATTAGATACTATACAAGTTTGAGAAGCATTGCTTAAGATTTAAAAGTAATTTTCTAAAAAGAAAGATACTGTATTGGATCAGGAACACTAACAACCGCCACTGAGTTTTCAACCCAGCCTTCAGGATATACCAAGCTAGTCAGGTTTTCAGGATACCTACAATGAATATGCATGAATAATTTGTACACACTGACTGACTTTGGTGTTTCACAAGGACTGGGTTGAGAGCCCCTGTTCTTAGATGCTGTGGAGAAAAAGAAACACCTTTAAAAAGACTCCAAGCTGGTGATCAGACATCAGGTGACAAAATCATCAGCTAAAGGTTCAAACTTTTTTGTCCTCAGGCCCTCTAGCTCAGATTGCTATTTAGCAGAGTCAGGGCCTGGAGGCAACCTGTTGAGGTCTGGAGAGGGATGGAAAGTGCCATAGCTACTGCCATGGAGCAGTACCAGAGAAGTGGTTCAGATGGTTAATAAATCCAAATAAATGAATAAATAATTTACACAAAATATAAAATACAGCAACAGACTTGGACACCAAATAGCCACCTTAAATGAAACTACAGTCATAAAAGGCAGACATTAAAAATAAACTAAAGATCCGTGGCAAAATGGCATCTGGTAAGGAGTGTGAAAAGCTCCTGCTTATCTTTGGCTTCCCAAGTGACGATCCTCATACCTGAGTATGGGGAAAGAGGAGAGGAAAATCCAGAACCTACCCCTCAGATTCTGGTCAGACCATTGAGTTGAAGCAGACCACATTAGAGGCGTTTAGAGTTCCTCTTGCTCCAAGCGCAGTTCCTGCTTCGGCATCTCTGAAAGCAGTTGACTTAGCAGCATCGACAGGGCTTCCTTTAGCCATGATCAAAGAATGGCTCCCCAGTTGAGAGGGCAGTGCTATCGGAGTGCTGTACGGCTCAGACCCCATGCTGGTGAACCTTGCAAGCTGCTTTCAAAACCCTGGGTCAGGAATCAGTGAGTAATTTAATGAAAGCTATGACCCAGGAGGAGGAGCAGGAAAAGTTAAGACCAGCCGTTGTGACACTTGAAATCACTGTGGGATGTCGTTAATTGCATACAGTCTTCCCTGCTAAAAGAAATTGGATAAAATACTGTAGATTTGAAGACTATTTCTGAAGCAGTCTTGGTTCAAGCACAGGTTGCTAATCAACATGGACCAAAAAAAAATTTATTCTCTGCTTAATGCCTAAGCGGATTATAATAAAACACACATAGTCAACTACATACAACTCGTAACAGAAAAATATTATCTCTTCAGACTCCTTCCTTACAAACCTCACATTTATATCACATCTACTTAAAACAGTACAATACTAATAGAAAACTTTAACAAATAGATAAGTTTTCAATTGTTTGTTTAAAAATCAGAGGGCTTTTAAAAATCTCAAATATCTTGATAATCCATTCCACAAATGTGGACCTGCAACTGAAATAGCTGTTGCTTGTGTTCTCTACTTACAATGTATTTCACCAAGTGCTGCAATTGATAATCTCATTGCTGACTGAGACCTCAACGATCTTAAAGGCATATATTTTTTCAAAGTCTGTGCTAGGTACCAAGGCACCACCCCTTGAATTATCTGATGGACAATTGTCAACACTTTGTAATCAATCCTCACCTGAATTGGTAACCAATGCAGATATTTTAGTACCGGTGTAATATGGTCATTCCGAGCTACTCATGTAATCATTCTGGCTGCTATATTTTGCACAACCTGAAATGCTTTAATTTTCGATTTCACAATAAGAACATAAGAAGGTGCCTCCGCTGGGACAGACCAGAGGTCCATCCTGCCCAGCGGTCCGCCCACGCGGCGGCCCATCAGGCCTATCGCCTGAACAGTGGTCCCAGACTAATTTTGCAACTTACCTCTAATCCTCTAAACCTATCTGTACCCCTCAATCCCTTTGTCCTCTAGGTACCTATCCAAACCTTCTTTGAAGCCCTGTAGCGTGCTCCTGCTTATCACTTCTTCTGGTAGCGCGTTCCATGTATCCACCACCCTCTTTGTGAAAAAGAACTTCCTGGCATTTGTTCTAAACCTATCCCCTTTCAATTTCTCCGAGTGCCCACTAGTACTTGTAGTTCCCCATAATTTGAAAAATCTGTCCCTATCTACTTTTTCTACACCCTTCATGATTTTGAAGGTTTCTATCATGTCCCCTCTAAGTCTCCGCTTTTACAGAAATCCAATTTTGAAATTACAAGACTCTGCACCACCTTTTGATAAAGAAAAAAGCCCCAACAGCTGAGGTGCTTCCCCTGCCACTAAGCTGTTAGGACTTCCCAACACTAGCTCTGTGCATGTGTTAGTCACTCTCAGAGCGACTGATTGGATGGGGATTACCACAAACATTCGGCAATTTGACAGGCAGGGCCAAAAAAAATATAATTATCCCAGGACAAGCAGGCAACATATTCTCAACATGTGGGTGACTTCACCGACGGAGCTCACTAGTGGACGTTTTCGCAAGCAGACTTGCTTGAAGACCTTCAAGCTTGCGATTGGCCCGCGCATGTGTGCATGCCCCTCCTGCCCAGTCAGGGCATGTATCTCCTCAGCGTGTCCTCAGTTCTATGTTTTCCGTGGAGCCAGAAGCACTGCTCCCTTGCTTCACGCATTATCGTTGGCCCTCTTGCACCGCGGCTTTTTTTGTTTAGTTTTCGTTGAGTCGCTGTGCTCGCATCTTTGTTTTCCTTTATTTCAGTTCGTATAATTTTGACTGGGTTCCCAGTCTTTCTCTGGCCGCCTGGCCTCGTGGGGCTGCGGCTGTATTTTTTCCTATGTCCCGGCCTCGTTCCGGGTTTAAAAACTGTACTAAGTGCAACCGGGTTATTTACATCACCGACCCTCATCGCTGGTGTGTGGAGTGCCTGGGTGCAGAGCACCACACTGATTCGTGTCCCTGTTGTGCGACTTTGCACCGCGTGCTCTTTGTTGAAGGGTGGCCAAGATTCTCCAACTCTGGCCCCATGGATCCTGCGGGACAGGCCTCGAGCTCGGCCTCGGCACCGTCATTGGGTGCCTCGGCCTCGAAGTCCCCGTTGGCCTCAAAGATTCCGGCCTCAGTTCCTTCTGCTACTCCAGCCTCGGGTAAGTCTCCTCTTTCCTCCTCAGGTGTGCTGGCAAAGAAGCCTACCTCGGAGTCTCATGTCAGCGCCGCCTCGTTGGCGTCTTCAAGACATCACTCTAAGCGTGCCTCCTCACGTAGGGAATACTCTTCATCGAGGTTGCCCCCGAAGGAGCGCACTGCTGCACCCCGGAACCAAGTACCCTTGGTCTCGGTGCCTATGTTCGAGGACATGCTTAAGGCTATAATTACCACGCAGCTTTCCTCGGTGGTGAGCCAACTGGCCCCGGCTTCGACGCCTCTAACCTGGGTCTCTACCCAGTCTCGGTCTGACCAACCTGAGCGTCCTCTCGTGTCTCGAGGCCTTACCCGAAGGACTCGTCGGGTTCTTTCGAGTGATTCTTACTCTCCGGAGTCACCTGTGACTTTTTGGTGATCCAGATCTGGGGGCCATTTCTCCCCCGCGGCCAAATCGAGGTTTGTTTCTCTTAAAAAGCCCCGGTCTTCTCCGCCCCTTTGGGGCAGGTTTCCGACCAAGAAACGCTCCAGACACACCCGTGTCCTCGAGTTGGACTCCACTTTGTGTTCTCCATCGAGGCGATTACCTGCTTCTAAGAAGTCTTCGCAGCCGATGGAGGGTTTTTCCTTTACCCCATCTTTTCTGAGGCTTCGTCAGCTGGTTCCTCGGACCCCGGGGCCTTCCCCGGGTTCGCCTTTCACGGGGTCGCTCTTCGACGCCCCCTAGACGCTTTAGTCGGGCCTTTTCGGTCTCCCATTCGCGGGACTCCGAGGCCCCGACTTATTATTCGAGGGAAATTTCTCCCTCTTTTTCAGCTGCTCCCAGATCTCGCTCAGAGTCTTCGCGGGAGGATGAGTCTTCTTCTCAAAACTCTTCCTTTGCTCGTTTCATCTCTGACATGGGCAGGACTTTGGACCTGGATCTCCAGTCTGAATCCCGCTATACCCAGGCATACCTGGTTGAAATGGGTGTGGATCATCCTCCTCGTGAGGCTCTCCGATTACCTTTGCATCAGGTTCTATGACAGACTTTTCTCCGGAACCTGGAGACTCCATATGCTGTCACAGCCATTCCCTCTAAGTTATAGTCCTGTTACCGAACCATCCCGGTCAAGGGGTTCGAAAGCTCTCAGCTTTCTCACTAGTCCTTGGTGATTGAGTCTTCCTTGAAGAAGTCCAACCCCTCGAAGGTGTACGCTGCCGTCCCTCCAGGTCGAGAGGGCCGTACGTTGGACAAGTTTGGTCGCCATCTTTATCAAAACTCAATGATGGCGATCTGTGTCCTCAACTATAACTTTATCTTCACATCCTACCTCCGGTTCTGTGTGAACTCCCTCCACTTGTTCCAGGCGGACGTGCCGATTTCTCGGCGTCAGGAGTTTCATCTCCTCGAAGACACCTTCTTCCAGCTATGCCTCTACATGTTCCAGGCGGTCTATGATGCCTTCGAGTTGTCCTCGAGGGTCCCGGCCTTTGCAATCGCCATGCGTCGCCTCGCCTAGCTCCAGATCGTGGATATGGATCCGAATCTACAGGATCACCTTGCTAATCTCCCGTGTGTAGGTCATGAGCTCTTTGATGATTCCATTGAGTCTGCCACCAAGCGCTTCTCGGACCACGAACAGTCCTTCGCCTCTCTGGTGAAGCTTAAGCCAAAAGCCCCCCCGGCTCGGCAATACAAAATTCCTCTTCGGAGGTACCCGCATAAATCTACTCCTGCCTTTTCTCGGCCTCCTTCAAAGCGGCTACAACATCAGCAGCCACGTCAGGCTAAGGTCCAGCTGTCGGCTCCGGCGAAGCCTGGGCCGTCTTTTTGACAATTCTGGATTGAGCCTTCGGGCTCCTTTCCTCCTGGAGCCTTCCCCCCTTCCCATCGGGGGTCGTCTCCATTATTTCTATGCCCAGTGGGAAAGTCTTACTTCAGACTATTGGGTGCTTTCCATCATTTGAGAGGGGTACCCCCTTCACTTCAGTCACGTACCCCCGGACCTCCCTCCAAGAGAGTTTCCTTCTGCCCGGTCTCAGCTGCCTCTCCTTCTGCAAGAGGCTCTGGCCCTTCTTCGCCTCCGGGCGATCGAGGAAGTTCCTCCGGCCCAGTGGAACACGGGATTTTATTCCCGGTTCTTCCTGGCACCCAAGAAGACGGGGGATCTGCATCCGATCCTGGACCTCCGGGCTCTGAACAAGTTTCTGATCAGGGAACAATTCAGAATGCTCACCCTGCCTACGTTGTATCCCCTCTTGGATGAGGGGGACTGGCTGTGCTTGTTGGACCTCAAGGAGGCATACACGCACATTCCGATACACCCAGCCTCTCGCCGGTTTCTGAGATTCCGGGTGGGGGCCTGTCCAAGGGTCTTCACGAAATGTCTTGTTGTGGTAGCAGCGGCCCTGCGCCTCCGCGGCCTGCAGGTGTTTCCCTACCTCGACGACTGGTTGATCAAAGCGTCCTCTCGCCTTGAAGTTCTGCGAGCAACGAATCAAACCATCTTGCTCCTTCAGAGTCTCGCTTCGAGGTGAACTTTCCCAAATCTCACCTCTGCCCGTCCCAGTCTCTCGAGTTCATCGGAGCGGTCCTAGACACGGTTCGTCTCCACTCCTTCATGCCTCGGCCTCATCAGGAGGCTCTTGTCCGTTTATTCCAGAGGGCGACCCATCTGTCCTCGGCATCAGCTCGGCTGGTGATGATCCTCCTAGGTCACATGGCCTCCATGGTTCACATGACTCCTTTTGCCAGACTTCACCTCCCAACTTGTTGTCTTGACGCCTTTGTTGAAGCAGTCTCTCCGTTGGTGGATGCACTCTTCCAATCTTTCCAGAGGTTTTCCGTTTCATGCTCCTCCCCCGCAGTAGGTCCTCACAACAGACTCGTCGACCTATGCCTGGGGGGCTCATCTGGACGGTCTTCGCACTCAGGATCTTTGGTCCAGTGCCGACCGCCTTTGTCACATCAATCTGCTGGAGCTTCGAGCGATTTTCCTCACTCTGAAAGCTTTTTGTCACCTGCTTTGTGACCTAGTGGTGCTGTTTCGCACAGACAGGTCGCCATGTATTGTATCAACAAACAAGGGGGCACGGGGTCTCTGTCCCTGTGCCAGGAGGCGATTCGACTCTGGGATTGGGCCATCTGCTGCAACATCTTCCTCCAGGCAGTCTATATTCAGGGCCAGCACAATTGTCTGGCGGACAGGTTGAGTCGTCTTCTGCAGCCTCACGAATGGTCCCTCCATTCCTTGACTCTGCGTCAAGTGTTTACTATTGGGGGACTCAGGACGGCGATCTGTTTGCGTCCCCCCTCAATCACAAGTTGCCCCGCTTCTGCTCCAGGGTTTACACCCCTCTCAGGCTCGAGGCGGATGCCTTTCTGCTGGATTGGACGGACCTGTTTCTGTATGCATTCCCTCTGATTCTGAAGACTCTCGTCAGGCTCAAGTCCACACGTGCCACCATGATCCTGATAGCTCCTTGGTGGCCCCGATGGCCGTGGTTCTCCCTTCTGTTGTAACTCAGTTCCAGGGAGCCTTTTCTTCTGCCTCTTTTTCCTTCTCTGCTTACGCAGAGTCGGGGTTCTCTGCTTCATCCCAACCTACAGTCTCTGCACTTGACGGCTTGGATCCTCGAGACTTAATGCCCTCATTCCAGCTCTCCCAGCCTGTGCTGGATGTCCTGGAGGCATCTCGGAAGAAGTCCACTCGCCAATTTTACCATCAGAAGTGGACCCACTTTTCTTCCTGGTGTGCTACTCGGCAGCAGGATCCGCTATCTGTCTCCTTATCTGCTGTCCTGGATTATCTGTTACACTTGTCTGGCGCTGGACTCAAGTCCTCTTCGGTTCGAGTCCATCTTAGTGCAATTGCTGCTTTTCACCAGCCGGTTAACGGGAAGCCTATTTCTGTTCATCATGTGGTTTCCCGCTTCATGAAAGGCCTTTTCCATGTTCATCCGCCCCTTAAACCTCCTCCTGTGGTTTGGGACCTTAACGTGGTCCTTGCTCAATTGATGAAACCTCCGTTTGAACTGCTAGTGCGGGCTCACTTGAAGTATCTTACTTGGAAGGTTGTGTTTCTTATAGCTCTCACTTCTGCCCGTCGGGTCAGTGAGCTTCGAGCCTTGGTGGCGGACCCACCTTTCACTGTCTTCCATCATGATAAGGTGATCCTCTGTACCCATCCTAAGTTCTTGCCTAAGATTGTTTCTGATTTGCACATCAACCAATCCATTGTTCTTCCTGTGTTTTTTCCGAAGACCCATTATCTCCCTGGAGAAGTGGCTCTGCATTCTCTTGATTGTAAGCATGCGCTGGCCTTCGACTTGAAGCGCACCGCTCCTCATCATTCTGCTCCCCAGCTTCCTCTCTTTCGATCCTAATCGCTTGGGTCGCTCTGTTTCTAAGCGGACCATTTCTAACTGGTTGGCTGCTTGTATTTCTTTCTGTTACGCTCAGGCTGGTCTCTCCCTACTGGGTCGAGTCACGGGCCACAAGGTCAGAGTGATGGCGGCATCTGTTGCTTTCCTCCGCTCGACTCCAATTGAGGAAATCAGTAAAGCTGCCACTTGATCCTTGGTTCATACGTTCACCTCGCACTACTGTCTGGATGCTTTCTCCAGGCGTGACGGCCATTTTGGCCAGTCAGTTTTGCAAAATCTGTTCTCCTAAATTGCCAACTCTCTCTCCATCCCTTTTTGGTTAGCTTGGATGTCTCCCACATGTAGAGAATATGCTGCCTGCTTGTCCTGGGATAAAGCACAGTTACTTACCGTAACAGGTATTATCCCAGGACAAGCAGGCAGCATATTCTTGACTGATGGGTGACGGCACCGACGGAGCCCCGGTACGGACAATTTTAGAGTGATTGCACTCTAAGAACTTTAGAAAGTTCTAGCTAGGCCGCACTGCGCAAGTGCCTTCCCGCCCGACAGAGGCGCGCGGTCCCCAGTTTCTTAGTTTCCGCGGAGCTAAGAAGACGCGTGTTTCCAACGGCTCTTGGACTCTCTTTTTCGCATTCCCGCTCGCGTAATTTTTCTCGTGAATTTATTCACTTTTTCTTCTTTTGTTATTTTCCTTAAAACAAAAAAAAACAAAAGTCTATTTTTCGACTTTTTTCAGTCTGCCCCGGCGGGGCCTGTTGGCACCATCGAAGCCTCGGGCTTCGATTTTGCTACTGCCGTTTTTCCCTTCATGCCCCCTTCTCCGGGTTTTAAGAAGTGTCAGTGGTGTGCACGCCCTATTTCTTTATCCGACCCGCACAAGTGGTGCCTTCAGTGTTTGGGTCCGGACCATAGGGCAGAAACGTGCACCCGCTGTAGTTCTCTTCAAAAGAGAACTTTGAAGAACCGCCAATTTCAACAGCGGATTCTTTTCGGTACCGCTATGGAAGTTCCACCAGCGTCGACTCCAACGACTTCCTCCAAATCGGCACCGGTGGTTTCGACACCGCAAGAGGTCTCTTCGGTGTCGCACCCTTCAGGTAAGCCGGCTAAGAAGCCATCCCCTTCTGTTCTCGGCCCGCCAGTCGAACAAGCAGTGAGCCAAGTCCTGCAGACTGCGCGCCGGCCCCGCAAATGCTCCGCTCCCATAGAAGTCACTGCCTCTTCATTGGCATCGACTTCGCCTGAGCGTCGAGCGGCACCGCAGGTACCGAGCAAGAAAATAGCGGTACCGGTGCCATCGGGACCGTCTCTGGATGAGCGTATAGCATCCATCCTTCAGGTCCAGCTTAAGGAGCAATTACAACACCTGCTCCCGGCTCTGCTAACTCCGAACCTTCCGGTGTTGGTATCCACTGAGCCTGCGGTACCGATAGTCGACCAGCCTATGTTATCGGCATCGACGTTATCGGTACCGCTTAAATCTGCCTCTTCTATTTCTATGCCTGTCTTATCGGTGGAGCCAAAGTCTCTTCGACGTACGGCTCACTTGGCCTTTGATCCGGTACCGCTTACCGATGCCCGTCCCGTTTTACAGTCACCAGGTACGGTGTCGATGCGTTCAGGCAAATCGGTACGCAAACCCAGGTGTACCGAATCCTCTACTCCTTTGTCTCAGGGCCGTCTCCCATCGGTACGGGACCCTGATTTATGGGATGACTCTGATGATCCCCTCGGTACCGAGGAGGATTTTTCATCGGATGAGGCTGACCCATCGGTGCAGGATCCTGCTAGTAAGCCAGAGCACTCTTCCTTCACCAAATTTCTTAGGGAAATGTCAGACACCCTTTCTCTTCCCTTGGAATCTGATTCTAAGAAGTCAAAAGCATTCTTGGAGACTTTGGACTTTGAACAACCTCCCAAAGAATTTTTAAAGTTACCCCTTCATGATATATTAAGGGAAACTTTTTATAAAAATTTGGAAACTCCTCTCACAATTCCAGGAGCTCCAAGGAAGTTAGAATCACTTTATAAAGTTATTCCTATCCCAGGGTTTGACAAACCTCAGCTTCCACATGAATCTTTGCTGGTGGAGTCAACCCTCAAAAAATCTGCAGGCTCTAGTGTATATGCCTCTGTCCCTCCTGGCAGAGAAGGCAAGGCCATGGATAAATTTGGTAAACGACTTTACCAAAATACTATGTTGGCCAACCGTTCAGGTAACTATGCGTTTCACTTTTCCTTTTACCTGAAACATCTTACCCAGCAGATGGCCACTTTTCAGAAATATATTCCTGACCGCAAGCTTTCTGCTTTTCAACAATGCACTGCCAGTCTCTTGTAACTCAGGAAGTTTATGGTCCATTCCATCTATGACACTTTTGAACTGACCTCTCGAGCTACTGCTATGGCTGTAGCGATGAGACGACTGGCGTGGCTTCGCGTCTCAGACCTTGATGTGAACCACCAGGACCGCCTTGCCAATGCTCCCTGCCTGGGTGATGAGCTGTTTGGTCAATCTCTGGATACCACCACTCAGAAGCTTTCTGCTCATGAGACGAGGTGGGATACTTTATTGAAAAACAAAAAGAAACTTCCTCCTCCTCGTCCTTTCAGGCAGCAGATGTCCTATCAGAGGCGTTTTTCTGCTCGGTCGATTCAGCCTCATCCTCCTCAGCCTCGGAGGCAAAGGCAGCAACAACAACAGGCTCGTCAACAACAGCCGCCTGCCATGAAGCCTGTTGCTCAGCCTAAACCGACTCAGCCCTTTTGACTCGCTTCTCCAGGGCATTGCCAGTCTTCCTCCCTCAGGTCCTCTTCCGCAACCTATAGGAGGTCGACTAAACATCTTTCTAACTCGATGGGAAGTGATCACCACCGACCAGTGGGTGCTCTCTATCATAGCCCACGGCTACTCCCTCAATTTTCAGACTCCTCCGCCGTTAGGCCTGCCAAAAGAGTCTGCTTCCAACAAGTCTCAGTCCCTCCTTCTAGCTCAAGAGGTTCAATCCCTTCTTCTTCTCAATGCCATCGAAGAAGTTCCTCACGATCAGAGAGGTCAGGGATTTTACTCCCGGTACTTTCTAGTTCCCAAAAAGACCGGAGACCTCAGACCTATATTAGATCTCAGAGATCTCAACAAATGCTTGGTCAAAGAGAAGTTCAAAATGCTCTCTCTTGCCACCCTCTACCCTCTCATCTCTCAGGGCGACTGGCTATGCTCCCTCGATCTGAAAGAGGCTTACACACATATTCCTATCCATCGGGCGTCCAGGCAATATCTACGCTTTCTCATCAATCAAAACCATTATCAGTACAAGGTGCTACCCTTCGGTCTGGCCTCCTCTCCCAGGGTATTCACCAAGTGCCTGATTGTCGAAGCGGCCTATCTCCGCTCTCACAATTTTCAGGTTTTCCCTTACTTGGACGACTGGTTGATCAAGGCTCATTCTCCTCAGGCGGTTCTGCTGGCCACCAACCAGACCATTCACTTCCTTCGACTGTTGGGTTTCGAAATCAATCTACCCAAGTCGCACCTCATTCCAACCCAGCGACTTCAATTCATTGGAGCCATTCTGGACACTGTTCTGATGCGGGCATTTCTTCCATCCAACCGCCTTCAGACCATCCTTCATCTCTGTCGACAGGTGTTTCAACAGATTACCATTTCTGCGAATCACATGATGGTGCTATTGGGGCACATGGCTTCGACAGTACATGTCACCCCCTTCGCACGTCTCCACCTGCTTACTCCTCAATGGACCTTAGCGAACCAATGGTCCCAGGCGACGGATCCTTGTTCGCAACACATATCTGTGACCTCGTCTCTTCAACAGTCACTTCTTTGGTGGTTGACATCTTCAAACCTATCCAGAGGTCTGCTGTTCCATCTACCTCCGCATCAACTAGTCATCACCACGGATTCCTCCCCCTACGCCTGGGGAGCTCACTTGAACGAGTTCCGAACTCAGGGGTTTTGGACTGCCCAGGAAAAGAAACACCACATCAATTTCCTGGAACTCCGAGCAATGTTTTATGCCCTCAAAGCATTTCAACATCTTCTCTTTCCTCAAGTACTACTCATTTGCACAGACAATCAAGTTGCAATGTACTACATCAACAAACAGGGAGGAACGGGCTCTCGCCTGTTGTGTCAGGAAGCCCAACGGATTTGGTCTTGGGCGACAGCTCGTCACTTATTCCTGAAGGCTGTCTACATTCAAGGGGAACAGAATTCCTTAGCGGACAATCTCAGCAGAATTCTCCAACCTCACGAATGGACTCTCGATCCCTCGACTCTTCAGTCCATTTTCGCTCAATGGGGCACTCCTCAAGTGGACCTTTTTGCAGCTCCCCACAACCATCAGCTGCCCCTGTTTTGCTCCAGACTCTACTCTCCTTACCGTCTGGCGCCCGATGCATTTCTTCTGGATTGGACCAGTCTCTTCCTATATGCATTTCCCCCTCTACCGCTCATGCTGCGGACATTGTTCAAGCTCAAGAGGGAACGAGCCACCATGATTCTCATCGCTCCACGGTGGCCCAGGCAACATTGGTTCTCCCTTCTACTTCAACTCAGTTCCAGGGAACCCATACCTCTTCCACTGTTTCCTTCTCTGCTTACTCAGCATCAACAGTCCCTTCTGCATCCCAACCTGCAGTCTCTGCACCTGACAGCTTGGTTTCTCTCGGGCTGACTTCGGCTCATTCTCTCCTTTCTCAGCCTGTCCATTCTATCATTGATGCTTCCAGGAAACCGGCCACTCTTCAGTGTTATCAACAGAAGTGGTCTCGGTATTCTTCCTGGTGCCTCTTACATCACCATAATCCCATGTCTCTAGCAGTGGGACTGGTGTTGGACTATCTTCTTTCCTTGTCTGACTCTGGCCTTAAATCTACTTCTATCAGAGTTCATCTTAGTGCCATTGCTGCTTTTCATGAGCCGGTTCATGGAAAACCCCTCTCGGCTCATCCTTTAGTTTCTAGATTTATGAGGGGCCTTTTCAATGTGAAACCACCTCTCAAGCCCCCTCCTGTGGTTTGGGATCTCAATGTGGTTCTTTCCGCTTTAATGAAGCCTCCTTTTGAACCTTTGGCCACAGCACATTTCAAATTTCTCACTTGGAAAGTGGTCTTCCTCATAGCTCTCACTTCTGCCAGGAGGGTCAGTGAGTTGCATGCACTAGTGGCTGATCCACCTTTCACTGTTTTTCACCATAAGGTGGTTCTACGTACACATCCAAAGTTTCTCCCTAAGGTTGTGTCTGACTTTCATCTTAATCAGTCCATCGTCCTACCTGTTTTTTTTCCAAAGCCTCATTCTCATCCAGGTGAACAGGTTTTGCATACCTTGGACTGTAAACGTGCTCTGGCTTACTATCTTGAACGCACCAAACCTCACAGATCATCTCCTCAACTGTTTTTGTCATTTGATCCTAACAAGTTGGGTCATCCTGTATCTAAACGCACCCTATCCAATTGGCTTGCTGCTTGCGTTTCATTTTGTTATGCTCAGTCGGGCCTGACACTGGAAGGTTCTGTCAAGGGCCACAAGGTTAGAGCTATGGCAGCGTCTGTAGCTTTCCTCCGTTCAACTTCCATTGAGGAAATCTGCAAGGCTGCTACTTGGTCCTCAGTTCATACTTTCACATCGCATTATTGTCTGGATGCATTCTCCAGACGGGATGGACACTTCGGCCAATCTGTTTTACAAAATTTGTTTTCTTAATGGCCAACCTTCCCTCCATCCCTCTTTTTGTTAGCTTGGAGGTCACCCATCAGTCAAGAATATGCTGCCTGCTTGTCCTGGGATAAAGCACAGTTACTTACCTTAACAGGTGTTATCCAGGGACAGCAGGCAGATATTCTTGCGTCCCACCCACCTCCCCGGGTTGGCTTCTTAGCTGGCTTATCTTAACTGGGGACCGCGCGCCTCTGCGGGCGGGAAGGCACTCGCGCGGTGCGGCCTAGCTAGAACTTTCTAAAGTTCTTAGAGTGCAATCAATCTAAAATTGTCCGTACCGGGGCTCCGTCGGTGCCGTCACCCATCAGTCAAGAATATCTGCCTGCTGTCCCTGGATAACACCTGTTACGGTAAGTAACTGTGCTTTATCCAGGGACAGCAGGCAGATATTCTCACTACCCACCCACCTCCCCGTGGTTGGCTTCTTTGCTAGCTATCTGAACTGAGGACATGCTGAGGAGACGCATGCCCTGACTGGGCGGGAGGGGCACGTGCACATGCGCAGGCAAATTGCAAGCTTGAAGGTCTTCAAGCAAGTCTGCTTGCGAAAACATCCGCTAGGGGGCTCCGTTGGTGACGTCACCCACATGTTGAGAATATCTGCCTGCTGTCCCTGGATAGCACCTGTTACGGTAAGTAACTGTGCTTTATGGTGCTGCTGAAAGTTCTTTTTGTCGCTGAGGCCCTCACATTGTTCCAGCTCAGCAAATATTTTTTCACTTTCTGGGGGAAACTACAAACGAATAGCCTATCCAAGTCACTAGGCAAATTTATACCCAGATAAGCAATAGAGCCACAAACCCACTTAAATGGAAATTTCTTTTGTAGAGAGCTGACCTCGCTCGGGGGGACGGTTATATTCAAGATTTCAGATTTTGTCACATTGACTTTAAATCTTGAAACCTTCCAGAAAGTTTGCAAAATCCCAAGTACATTAGTTAGGGAATTTCTGAGATCAGTCAGAGCCAAAAGATCATCTCCAAAAAGCATTACCTTATGTATAGGTCCATCACACATCACTCCCCAAATCCTCTCATGTGACTGAAGCATCTGAGCCAGAGGTTCTATAAAGATAGAAAACAGTATTACCTCTGTGAAACTCAAAGGGTTCAGTATATGTCCCATTAATATATAAATTGGCCATAGGGCAGTGGTACAAAGATAACCAGGCCACATACCTCCCAGAGATTCCCGTGCGCCTAAGAATTACAAAGAAAAAAGGCTAGAAAACACTCTATCGAATGCTTTTTTGGCATTGATAGAGAGCAGCAAGGCAGGTATTTTGGCCTGCCGAGACTCACAAATGATATGTGGAGCCTGTCGAATATTGTCAAAAGTCTGTCTCGCATGCATGAAACAGTTTTGATCATTGTTCACTAAAGAAGGTATGACCTCTTGAAGCCTGGCATCTAATACTTTTGTAAAAACCTTAGTCGCTGCCCAACAAAGATATCGGCCGATATATAAGGCACATTACAAGGGATCTTTCCCTGGCTTAGGAATAAGGGAGCCAACCTCTATGAGTAAGGAAATTACATTTGTTCATTAACATAATTATAGACTGTAGTTAATACAGGAGCCATCCAATAGGCAGTCAGCCAGCATCAACGCCTTTCCTTCTCTCCGCACTGCTTCCCTTCCAGCACACCCCACTAGTGGCTCAGGACCCCGTTTGGAGGGCCTTCATGCATGTGTGGACATTGACGTGATGACGTCATGCATGAGCATGAATGACATCCTCACATCAACGTCTGCGCACTTCTGGATGCCTCAAGCCGCGGGCACCACGTTTAGTGTGCAACGGCCTTGCAAAGTTTGTGAGATACTGAGCCAAAGAATCACGAGGCTGTATTAGGAATACCAGTAGTTTTCTAGCAGTTTTGTCCTTAGGATTGTAGCTCAATCAGAGTTATAGCATCATAGTCTCTGTCAACTCAGCCCAATCATTGAAACAGCAGTCCTTAGCCTAGTTCTATGCAGGGCCGCCATCAGAGCAGTACTACCAGTTCTGCATTCAGGGGCCCGGAGCTGACAGGGGGCCCGGGCTCCCCCAGGGTCGCAAGCATAGTCTCCTCTTCTCCTTACCTGCCCTGCCGCAGCACACAGCCGACTGGAAGTCTTCCCGATGTCAGCGCTGACGTCGGAGGGAGGGCTTAAGCAAAGCCCTCCCTTCCTCCGACGTCAGTGCTGACATCAGGAAGACTTCCGGTCGGCTGCTTGCGGCAGGGCAGGTAGGGAAAAGGCAGTCGTGTACCGAAGGGGGGGGGGCGGTTCGCCCCGGTGCAGCCATGGGGGGAGTGTGCACAGCCGGTTAGGTCTCCTTAGCCTTGTGGCGCTTCCCCCGACCGACCAACAACAGGCCCGGCCGACAAACCTCCCTGCCCTGTAGCAGCGAATCTAAATTACTTTCTTACAACAGCTTCAATACTCCAGCTGCTGTAAGAAGGTAATTTAGATTCGCGGCTACAGGGCAGGGAGGTTTGTCGGACCGGGCCTGTTCTGTTGTCTGTCAGGTGGGGAAGCGCCACAAAGGTAAGGGGCAGGGAGGGAGAAAGGGAGGAAAGGTGGAGTGGAGAAGAAAAGACGCTTAAGGGAAATGGGTAAAACTGAGGGGGGAGAAGGCCGCTGAAAGCACTGGGAAGACAAAGGGGTGGAGAAGGACGCTGAAAGGACATGGGGAAGACGGGAGAGGGGGAGAAGGACGCTGAAAGCACATGGGGAAGACAGAGGGGGGAGAAGGACCCTGAAAGGATATGGGGAAGACAAAGGGGTGGAGAAGGACGCTGAAAGCACATGGGGAAGACGGGAGGGGGGAAGGACGCTGAAAGCACATGGGGAAGACAGAGCGGGGAGAAGGACCCTGAAAGGACATGGGGAAGACAAAGGGGTGGAGAAGGACGCTGAAAGGACATGGGAAGATGGGGGGAGAAGGACGCTGAAAGGGCATGGGGAAGACAGGGGGGAGAAGGACGCTGAAAGGACATGGGGAAGACAGAGGGGGTTGAAGGACCCTGAAAGGATATAGGGAAGACAAAGGGGTGGAGAAGGATATGGGGAAGACAAAGGGGTGGAGAAGGACGCTGAAAGCACATGGGGAAGACAGAGGGGGGAGAAGGATGCTGAAAGGAAATGGGGAAGAGAGAGTGGGGAGAAGACACTGGCAGGGAAGAAGACAGAGATGCCAGACTATGGGGGGGAGAGGAGGGAAGAAGATGGCTGCTAGACCAATTTGGGAGGGGGGAGAAAGGGAGAGGCACAGTAACAGAGCAAATGGAAAACGCAGAAAGAAGAGAGACAGTGGATGGAAGGAATTAAATGAGAACATGAGGAAAGCAGAAACCAGGCAACAAAGGTAGGAAAAAAATTCTTCTTTTTTTTTTTTGCTTCAGGATAAAGTAGTATATTAGTTGTGTTGATAAAAATTTATAAACGTTAGAGGCTCTGGTAGAAACCCGTTTACAAAGTATGTATTCTTCCCAATTAATATTTCCAAATGAATAAAGTCTTTTTGCTTATTTTTAAATGGGTTTCTACCAGAGCCTTTAATTCAGTAGCATAATTAAATGAAATAACTATTTCTGTAGTTTATGGGGACGGAGGGGATTCCTCGCGGGGATGGGTGGGGACGGAGGGATTCCTCGCGGGGACGGGTGGGAGTCCTCACGGGGATGGGGGGAATTTCTGTCCCCGCGCAATTTAAACATGCACCTTTCTTCCTCCATCCCATAACACACACAGCCTGGTGGTGATGATTGATTCATGAATTTATAATGATGTTATGAGTGTGCACCTCTTCCTTCCCATCCTCCTTAGCATGTCACATACAGCATGTTACATTACACAAAGTCTGTGTAAAGTAACATGCTGTATGTGACATGCTGAGGAGGATGGGAAGGAAGAGGTGCACACTCATAACATCATTATATATTCATCCATAGCTTCATGTTAATGATGTGCTCATATGCACTTATTTATCATCATAACATATACATCATTATTAACATGCAGCTGTGGATGTGTAAGGACAGGCTGAGGAGGATGGATGAGAAGGAAGGAAGGTGCACATATCAACATATCGTACATTTTTAACATGCATGATGCAGCTATAGGCAAGCTGAGGAGGATGGGATCATACAGATGTGTATGTTCAGATATGCGCTCAGATGTGTATGTTTAGATATGCGCTCAGATGTAGTTTTTTCTGATATATTTATTAAGCTTACAGTATTTATAAAAACACATTTAATACTTGTTACAAAAAATATTGTGCAATTGTGATCTACTTCTGGCCTACAAAGGTCAAAAGAAATCCTTAACTGAGATTTTACATTCAAAAGTGAATTATAGCTACTAGCACTATTATTTATTAGTTATTTATTATGCAGATGTTTGTTAGTTTGTTATTAGTTCAGTATTAGACATATGTTAGTTTAGAATAGATAGGTATAGATTAGTTAGGGCCCTGCTGAAAGAGTCTACCTTGACGTGGTTGCAGGCTTACAAATCTTTTGTTCAAAGAATGCGGCGACAGAGAAAAGTATATGTGTATTCGGCCCATGGAAGAAGGGGGGGTTGGGGGGGAAGGGGTGCGTGGGGGGCCCAATAGGATTGCTCAGTAAGGGGCCCAGAAATTTCTGATGGCGGCCCTGGTTCTATGTACCTGGGCTTTTCAAGTCTGATCAATAAGTGTCACTTTTGTACAATGACTTGGACTTCTTCCTACCTGGGGAGCAGAGTTTTGTATCAGGAAATGAACCCAGGTGTTCTGCATGGCAGTACTTGCAGACAAGCCCTTCCCACACACTTTGTGAAAATGCCTTTCAATCATTAGCTCACAGCTTTAATTTCTGTATTCCTAATAATCAAGAAATTGCAGGTGTCGGAACAGATACTATCATGGTGCATGAAAGGAGCCAGAGGAATTGGAAGCAGAAAATCTTTATTGTTGAAGACTCCCTCTGTTCAAGTCATAGTCTAAGGAGCGTACAAATCACTGTTCTTTTATGTTCTCATGAGTTTGGATGTGTCAAGTGATACTGTGTCTTGCAATTATTTTCCAGCACTGACAGTCTTTGTGGTTTTCTTTCTCTATCCAAACAGTAATCCAGTCCCTTATAGCACTGGTGAATGACCCCCAGCCTGAACACCCACTGAGGGCCGATCTAGCTGAAGAATACTCTAAGGACCGTAAAAAATTCTTAAAGAACGCTGAAGAGTTTACAAAGAAATATGGTGAAAAGCGACCAGTGGACTAAACTCTTGACGCAGTGCTGTCGGTTTAAAAAAACAAAACACAAACACAAGCCCCTTTCCCAGAAAAATGCGTGACTGAAGACATGGAACAGTGCACTGCAGACCACCCCTCACCAAGTAGGATTCCACAGAGCATGGACGCGTGCCGTCATCTGCTGTTTAAAACTCCTGCCTCCTACTAACTTTTACAGTTTTCTTAATCAAACATGGTCTAAGTAACTTGTAAAGAAAGGATTAAACATTGAAACGAGAGATTCTAGTTCTGCTTTTTTTTGTTTAAAAGAAATCATTGCTTCAATCTACTTTAACCAGGTAGTGCATCTTTTTTTCCCCAAAGTCCACCTGAATGCCGCCCTTGTTTCTGAGCAGTGGGATGCCTTTATTGCCCCTCCTCTGCTCTCCAAGGTGCTGCAGTCCAGAAGGTGCCTCAGTTCAATGCTTGGCGGTTCTGTCTACTTATTTCTTTGTTTTCAGTGTTGCGCTGTGCTTTGTGGGGCTTGGTTGCAAGTTCTCCCTAACTTCAGTTTGTAACATATATTAAAAAAAAAAAAAAAAGATGAGATGGGTAAAATTTGGAAACAGGTTTAGTTCTTCTGTAAATGTAGCTGATGTTGCCACAATGTTTATTAAAGGGGAAACCCAAGCTGCTGTCTGTGTGGTTGAATTCAAATATCGTATTTAAGAGGAGTAGTCCTCTGGTGTGTTCTCCTTTTCCAAGTACATGTGGAATGGCTGGGAAAGCTGCCATCAGCCAAGGCTGGACTTCGATGTTGGGAAAACCAATAGCAACTTACATTCCCAGCAAAATCTCTTAAGCACTCTAACAGTAAATAGAGCCATTTTGTTTGAATTATGTCATTTCAGTCTAAACTTATCAGTCATGTTGTATGTATCTTTTACTATAGCATATGCCATTCCCTTCAGAAGGTGATTTCATTTAAAATTAGTTTGGGTGAAAATTACCTTCCCCATGCTAAAAGTGTACAAAGAAGTATTCTGGAGAGAAAAACTGTATGAAAGATGTTTTTTTGCAAAGTTCCTAAGCTGTTCTATTCCCATGTGTTGCCTGCCCATATAGCAAGATTACAAAGTTTTTCTTTAAAAATTTGCCAAAGGTTTTATGTATTTTGCAATTAGGTGAGTTATTGAAATTTGTCCCCCTTCCAATTTTAAAGTGATACAAGTGACAAGCTAAGTGCTTCTCTTTCATTGCTAGAGATATAAAACATGACAGTAATTTCCAAAAGTGTTTGCTGCATGTATCTTAGATTGTATATTGAAGTGGTACATATAAATCAGCAAATGGAAGTATTTTTGTATTTCATACTCTTTTGGTTGCTCTTGCCTCTCATCAACCACAATCAGTTGGGATAGATAGCAGTTGTGTAAGTCTGCCTTGAGGGCAGAAACTGAGTTCCTGATATGCCAGGGTCTTCTCAATCTTGTCCTCGGGGGCATAGTAGTTAGTCAGGTTTTCAGGATATCTGTAATTAATATGCATGAGAGAGATTACATACAAAGGCAGCGGTGTATATTCATTGTAGATATACTGAAAACCTGGTTGGCTCGATGTTGCTCTAGACCAGGGGTCTCAAAGTCCCTCCTTGAGGGCCGCAATCCGGTCGGGTTTTCAGGATTTCCCCAATGAATATGCATGAGATCTATGTGCATGCACTGCTTTCAATGCATATTCTTTAGGGAAATCCTGAAAACCCGACTGGATTGCGGCCCTCAAGGAAGGACTTTGAGATCCCTGCTCTAGACTATGGGGTGTTGCTGCATCACTTCTGAAAGTGGAAGTAGATTTAGCCCTAGTTTGCTCATGAAGGTGTTCTATAATCTACTGTCCCAACTTAGTATTCTTTAACATATAGTGATGTAAAGAATAATAGCAGAGAGAGATCAAAATGCCTATTCAGGCTGGCCAGCAGTGAATTGTTCACTTTGGGTTGATAAGGAACCCAGAACCTGAGCTGCCTTCTCCCTCAGCTAATCTAGTAGTATTTCTTTCCTTAGTGTCTGATTTACACTGTTCTGCACATGTGGGAGTTACCCCTCTTCCAGCAGATGGAGGTAGATAATAAAAAAAAGTTGTGCTTTTATTAATGACCTCACCTATATTATTTGGTGGTACTCCCTGGAAAAATACAGTATTTTCTCTACCTCCACAGACGGTAAGTCATGCAGTCTGGTGCTCCTGGTCCCCGGCCTAGCTCCCTGCTTTGCTAGCTGAGGCTAGCTTGGTTGAGCCTAAGGGTGGCTCCCAGGTTATCCAGTTACTGGACCAGTCCTGGTTGAGTGTAAAGCTTGGCTCTGCTGCTCCCAGTCATATTTTTTAGTGTCCACTGGGTAAGGCTTGTTCCTTGGTCCTATGGAACCTTGCCTGAGGAGTGTGGGTTCCCATCCCCCAACCCTCCTTGCCCACTCACTCTGGGTGTAAGCCCCCTCAGGCTTCCCTGTAGCTACTGGGCATAGAATATTAAAAAAAAGAAAAAAAAATCCCAATTGGCTTTGCCTAGCTTAAATATTATTCCTGGGTGCAAAACATAAGGATTTTGCTGTATCTAAAATAAAGGCAAGGTTTGGTTAGTCTTGTTAAAAAAAAAAAAAAAAAAAAAAGAGAATACAGTATAGTGCATATTTGAGAGAGTAGGTGAGGTTGATGGAAATGTCAAAACTCTGGGCCTGAATAAATTCAAACAGCAGAGGAGGCCTATATGTACCAACCAGGTAACCAAGCATGGCTATGTGCAGATGCTACAGTGTTCGCAACAGCAGATAGCATATCTGCTGGCTCTGTCTGTTCCTCCTGTGATGGGCTGTTTCTGACTTTGGAAGTGGCCCAGGGGAGGGGGGCCACTTGAGGTGCTCCTTCTCCTTGCTCTCATTGGAACCTGCCTTGGTGGGGATGATAGCCATTTTGCCCCAGCTTGTTTTTTTTCTCCTGCTATGGTTTCTTAGCAGCAGGATTCTCCACAGTCCCCTTTGGGGTTGGGTAGAGGAAGTATCCTGCCTAAAGTCTGGAGCGGCTTTGTTGACCAATGTCCTGTATGATCTAGTCTGCCTAGCCTTTCAATGTTTTTGGCAGTGATGGGCTTTTGCTGGCTATAGCTCCATTATTGGGTGGTGGACACTGCTCCTGGAAGCTTATTTAGCTGCCCCTTTTGAGGTGAGTGCTTTTTAGGGAAGACCTGGTGAAGGATATGGGGGATGCTAGATAGACCTCTTTGTCTTCCTGAGCCAAGGCCTAAGGGCTCTGGGGAGAGATGGGTGGGGTGTTTCCAGCTAGCCTGGTGTGCTCTGACTCAGACCTCTAGTTCAAGGAGGCCCTTTAGGTTGGGCTTCTTTTGAAGTTGAGGTCCTTGGAGATCCAGCCCCTCCTGCCCAATGAGGACAAGGCAGGCCCCTCGGTGGTGCAAGAAGGGGACAGGTTGTCCCTCTTTGTTGTTACCTCAGATCAGTGGGTTCTAGAGGTGATCAAGAAAGGATACTCTGTGGAGCTCATCTGCTGTGTTCCCAACCCAAAAAAACATAGGCCAAATGGTCTTTATCTGCCTTCAGTTTTCTATCTAGTCTGCCCAACCATGCTATCCACTAGCTCCTATTCTCCTTTAGCGATCCAATGTACTTGTCCTAAGCTGTCTTGAATTCAGTTACTCTTCGTCTCCACCAGGAGGCCATTCCAAGCATTCGCCACTCTTTCTGTGAAAAAGTATTTTCTGAGGTTACTTTTAAATCTATCCCCTTTTACCTTATCCTATGCTCTCTCATTCTAGAGCTGTTTCTCAATTGAAAGAAACCCGTCACATAGGTATTTAAACATCTCTATCATATCTCCCCTCTTCTAGCCTTTCCTGCAAAGTATACATATTGAAATCTTTAAGTCTGTCTCCATGTGCCTTATGCTGAGACCACCAACTATTTTAGTAGCCTTCCTCTGGACTGATTCCGTCCTGTTTAATAAGAATATTTATTTTTATTTATTTCGATTCTATCCCGTCCTCCCAGTAGCTCAGAACAGGTTACATTCACAATGGAAAACATTTTGGACAGTACAAGACTATACAGCAACTTAAGTACAGGAGAGTGCAGAAAGGAGGGGGAATATAAGGGGGTCAAGGGGTAGTTTACTGTTAGAATTTCAGTTGAAAGCATAAGAATAGCTTTACTGGAACAGACCAATGGTCCATCAAGCCCAGTAGCCCGTTCTCACAGTGGTCACTAGTACCTGGCCAAAACTGCAGTTTTTCTCTAGCCCCAAACGAGGAAGGACGCTAAAAAGAGCTCCTCTATGAACCCTTGAGTAAGCCTGTCTGGACGAAATGGGTGCCGTCGGGGCATGCTAGAGACACTGCATTAAAAACGATAAGTAAAAGAACTGTGCTGTTATTTAGTCTTTATTTCTGAAAAAAACAATACAGAAGTAAAAATATAAGCTGCATTTGATAAAGGAGGCAATGATATGAGCCAAGCCAAACATTTACACTTGATTTGTGCCCCCCAAGATGTCACTCCTTTCCCTCATGGGACCTTAATCTGTTGAGTGCTTGCCAAGGCTTTGCTTGAACTTCAGTGCTCGGACACTGTTGAAGATCTCACTCTCAAGACTGTCTTTCTGGTAGCCATCACTTCTCCTCAAAGAGTTTTTGCTCTGTAGGCTCTGTCGTGGGACCCATATCTCTCCATTGTGGAGGATTGTTTCTCTTTGCATAGTCCCTTCCTTTCTCTAAGGTGGTTTTGCATTGCCATATGAATCAAGAGGCTTGCTTGCTCTCCTTTGAGGAAGGGACTCTGTTTCTGTTGACTGGAGGTTCCACAAACTGGAAATCCAGAGGAGACAAAGTGTTTGCCACTCCAGTTGCCTCTTTTTTTTTTTTTTTTTCATGGCATTAAGAGGGACAGGTGGCCTCTAAGACCTCCATTGTGAGGTTGATCAAGGCAGCTATTGAGATGGCCTACTTATGCAAAAACCACCAGGCCTAAGGGTCCTCTTCACACCAGCCAGGGCTACTCCCTTGGCAGAGGCCCAGGTGGTAGCTCCTGAATAGATTTGTAGAATATCAGTATTCATTTGTCAAGCAGTACAGATTGGACATGTCAGCCAGGGTCTGTTTGTACTTTGGCAGGGCTGTCATTCGGGAGCCTTGTCTTACCCCCACTCAGTAGATCTGCTTTGGTACATCCCACTTGTGCAGAGTGTAGCTAGATGATAAGGAAGGAGAAATGAGCTTACCTGATTTTCTTTCCTTTTGTCAGCTACATTGTTCTGCAACGTGCCCAGGACTCTGTTGCTCTGCACTTTCCTTTTCAGTATTAAAAATAAATAAATGAAATGAAAAAAATGAGAAGAGTGAAATCATATGTCTTACAATTTATCCTGGAGTATGCAGGATAGCGAGTGCTACTCTGTGATGGTACACTCACTTTATCATTGCAGCTGCAGTGGTTTATGGGGTGAGTAAGTGGGTAACAAAAAGGGATCTTCTGATATGTTGGCAAATGCATACTGGATCTTTCCAGGGATCTTACCAGTTAATATCAGAGAGATCACTGGTAATGCTTACCTTTTTTTTTTTCTCTGTCTCCATCTGCTAGTAAAAAGGGATAACACCCACTTGTGCAGAACATTGTAGCTGACTAAAGGGGAAAAAAATCAGGTAAGACACAAATGCTCATTTTAGAGATGCTTATACAGATTGTTCCCCCAGTGTTTTCCAATGGTTCCACTGGTTTTAGAGTTTGAACTGGTTCTGGACAGTGAGTTACAGAAGTGCCAGATCTTCTGTAATGGTGAAGAGACAGCACTGCCATTGATCTCCAGGGCAATCTTTGTGAGATGATTAATATGAATATTAAGATTTTTCTCATTGTACACATTCTAAAAGTGGTTCTTTTGAATGCTTGTTAGTTTCTCAGTATGGCCTACTCCATGAAGACTGTGCCTCATTTTTGGTGACACTATAAACTTTAGAGGAAAGTCACCTCAAGCTCCTTTGTCTGTATAATGTGAACAGGTCTTTAGAGTATCAGGTGTGTATTTAAATGTAACATTTCCTTTTTAAAATAATCTGCCCCTCCTTGTTAACATATTCTAGGGACTTTCCTTCCCCACCTTCTACATGTGTGAAGGATTTATCAGATTAAGTAATTCTTGTACAATCCTACTCTATTCCTGGAAAAGTGGGCCATGCACCCCATGTTGCAAGATTGCTTGTAGGAAGCCTTATTTACATAATTTTTTCAGACCCTCCCCTCTTACTTCAGGACTGCCCTCTAGTCTCCAGTTGCTTTCCTACAAACGAAACACTAGGAGTCAGTCTTTCATAGGCCATTATTGAGATGGCTTGGAGAAATCCACTGCTTATTCCTAGGATAAGCAGCATAAAATCTGTTTTACTACTTGGGATCTAGCTAGGTACTTGGGACCTGGGTTGGCCACTGTTGGAAACGATACTGGGCTTGATGGACCTTCTGTCTGTCCCTGTATGGCAATTTTTATTTTTTCTGCTCGTGTTTCATTTTTTTCTCCTATTCTGTTACAGCAGAAAACAAAAAGTTGTGTATGGAGAACTGAGCCTCTTCTGAATTTGAGAAGAGAACTGAGGAAGTATGAGCAAATTTGGAGAAAGATTAGGTATGTAGATGATTGACAATTACCATTTTAGACTGAATGAATATCAAGAGACGGCTGAGGGAAGATATGATTGAAGTCTATAAAATCCTGAGTGGAGTAGAACGGATACAAGTGGATCGATTTTTCACTCCGTCAAAAATTACAAAGACTAGGGGACACTCGAAGTTACAGGGAAATACTTTTAAAACCAATAGGAGGAAATTTTTTTTCAATCAGAGAATAGTTAAGCTCTGGAACGCATTGCCAGAGGTTGTGATAAGAGCGGATAGCGTAGCTGGTTTTAAGAAAGGTTTGGACAAGTTCCTGAAGGAAAAGTCCATAGTCTGTTATTGAGAAAGACATGGGGGAAGCCACTGCTTGCCCTGAATCGGTAGCATGGAATGTTGCTACTCCTTGGGTTTTGGCCAAGTACTAGTGATCTGGATTGGCCACCAGATTGGCCACCATGAGAACTACTGGGCTTGATGGACCATTGGTCTGACTCGGTAAGGCTGTTCTTATGTTTGCATCTTCATGCTGCAAAGGTTTCCTGCGGGGACAGCTTTGGCTGCAGGAGATTGCAGAGTTTGTGGATTAAGTCTGTTTCCAGGGGGTTGGCTGCTTTGTAGTGCACCTCCTGGATAGCCTGCACCTTCAGATTGGGGACTCGGGAACTGTTCCCTTGGGAGCTGACTCACCCCAAATTTGTCCACTAGTGGGTTTGAACGCAGGCTGCGTGGCTCCCTGGAGGCGTGTACGGGATTGGGGCTGACTGCATTCCTCCACCAGGTCATGTGCGCAGTGTGTTCCGAAAGTAGCAGAGGTCTCTGTCCATTGGTGTTGGGCTGGAGTCCATTTTGCAAGGCTTGTTGAGGAGAGGATCTCCCTGATGTTTGTTTGCTTTACTGCAGCTCCCAGCACTATATGCACAGTGAGTACAGGGCTGTCAGCCTGTCACAATGATTTTTTTGGGGGGTCTTAAAAAATAGTTTTTGGGCAGTTTGAAAGTTAGCTCTAGTTCCTCCACCCCTAAAATTGCCACATTCTGGGGGCTCCTGTGCTCTCCTGGGCTATTTTCCTTTGAAAATTGCTCCTGCAGTGACCATCTTGGATTTTCTCAAAATTGGCCCACGGGGACAGCATGTCTGCAGGCCTAGCAAAACGCATCCTCGATTCTGTATTGAAGGTGAAAAAAATCCTCCAAAAACGCCAAAAAGAGTTCCCAGGAGGCAGCTGGAATTTATTAACATGCTCTTTCAGATGCATCTAGCCAAGAAAAAGGTGCCAAATGCGCCACCTTTGGTGTTCTTGCTGACATCAGGGGTCCTCCTTCCCAGGAACAAGGGTCCTAAGTCCAGAATTCCCACATTGGCCGGGGATTGATTCACTGGCTGATGACACGGATGATCAGGATGACCTGACAATGCCACTGCTTATGCAGGCAGGCACTACAACTGCAGGGGATGTAGCAGCGCTCACATATCTTCATGATCAGGATCTGGGTGAGGACCCCACAGTGTGGAGATTCTTTAAGCCCTCAGTTAATTTCCAAATCCCTCCAGGAGTTGAAATTGGAGATTGGGCAGAATGCTCCCTTATGAGCAGCATGAAACTGCAGTCTTCGTCCTTTCCTAATCATCCGGACATAGTGAAAATGCTCACGCATCACTAAGAGGCACCAGAGGGTCGTCTGAGAGTTGCTAGAGCCATATCCAAACTCTGCCCGATGGCAGACACATTTAATTGGTGTTTTGTGTTCCCTTAAGTGGATTCCTTAGTGGCACAGGTTACCAAGTGCACTTCTCTCCCTGTGATGGAGGGGTTGTGCTGAAGAATGCCCAGGACTCTAGGATTGATTTTGTCCTCAAATGGCTTTTTGACTCTGCGGCCTCCGGACTAAAAGCAGCTGCGACCGTTTCTTTTGAGGCCAGAGCTTGCCATTCAAAGCTTCAACAGGATTGACACTAGTGCTCCAAGATCTTCTCTTTTTAATTTCAGGCATCGATTATGTGACAGATGCCTTGTATGATTTGTATTTTGCATTTATTTATTATTCCCAAGTCGGGTCATAATAGAGTACATATACAAACAAAATTGCATACAGTACAACAAATTAAACATGAATAAAACATAATAGTGATAATGTAAAGCCTCCTAAAATTACAACGAGGTTACCAGCGCCTTGCATCAAAAAACTACACATCTCCCTCAGTATTTGCGGGGGAGATAGGGGCAGAGCCGGACCACGAATGGAGAAAAACTGCGAATATCTTCTTGTCCGGCTCTGACCCACCCCGCCTCCCTCCCGTCTCTCTCGACTACGGCAGGAACTCAAGGCAGCCATTTCCTGTTGGCGATCTACACGGGGCAGGAGCGTAGGAAGATTGCTCCTGCCCTGAAAGCCTGCTAGACCACCAGGTAAGGCCGGGATGCGGGAGAGAGGCGGGAACATAATAAAATATGCCCCCCCCCCAAAAAAAAAAAGCGAATTTGTGAAACCGCAAGTATGAAACCGTGAATGGGGAGGGGAAAGTGTATAAATCAAGTCCCATATTTCATCTTACAGAAGAGGTATTTCTTCAACATTTTCTTAAAACTACTCAAACATGTTTGCTATCGTAAATATCCTGAAAGCTTCAGAGTGGTGATCAAGCTCTCGGCATATTCTTTTGGCACGTAGGATGTTGTGAATCCAACAGTGGTTTGGTGACTCATTTTCTAAGGCGACCCTGAGTAAGTTACCCTTTAGAGAGCAATTATTGTTTGGTAAAAGACCTTATGGCTAGTGTGCAGGACTGTAAACCCAAGACTTTGCCCGACAGCAGGCCTCAGTCTTACCCTCTGAGTCCCTGCTTGGGTGATCCTGAGAACAGATGCTAGCCTGTACAGCTGGGGTGCTCTTTGCTTGGACAGGCTGGTTCAGGGCTGGTTGTCCCCATCTAAGAGGAAGTGGTTGATTAATCACCTGGAGCTTCGGGCAATTTGGTTGGCTCTTCTGCACTTCGAGTGCTTTCTCCAGAATCAGGAGGTGCGTGTCTTCGGACAATGCCACAGCAGTGCTCTATGCCAGTCATTAGGAAGGCACCAGGAGCTCATCCTTGCGCTTGGAAGCCCAGCTTCTCTTCATTGGGCGGAAAGTCACCTTTTGGCGATTTTCACGTCTCAGGCAGATTATCTCAGCTGTCAGAATCTAGATCCAGGGGAATGATCCCTGTTCCAGAGAGCCTTCAGATGCATAGTGGAGCAGTAGGGTCGCCCCACGTTTGACCTCTTGGTGTTGGTGGCAAACAAAAAGGCAGATTGGTTCTTCAGCCACTGTTGCGAGTCAGGAAGCAAAGGCTTGGATGTGTTGGTGTAGCCCTGGCCACTGGAGGGGCTTTGTTATGTCTTCCCTCTGTAGCCTATGATAGGCCGTCTGTTGAGACAGATCAAGTTGCACATTGGTCAGGTGATTCTCGTGGCGCCCAACTGGCTGAGGCAGCGGTGGTATGCCAATCTAGTTTGCTTACAGCTGGATCAGTGGCTCTGGCTTCCCTGTCATCCTTGTCTCCTTACGTAGGGCCTGATTGTACTCCAGGATCTGGACCGCTTTGGTCTTATAACCTGGCTCTTGAGCACGCAGTCTTAGTCCACAGAGGCTATTCTTCGGGCGTGAAATCTACTGTCTTAACGTAGTAAGAAGTCAACTGTGGTGGCCTATGCTAAGGCTTGGAGATGTTATCAATTTTGGTGTACATCCGGAGGAATGAGAATCCATCGTTGCATTCAATACCAATGATTCTAGCATTCTTTCAAGACAGGCTGCAAAAGGGTTTGGCCATTGGCTCTCTGAGGGCTCAGATTACTGGTCAGTCTTGTCTTGGTCCTAAGCCTCTGAGAGGCTCTTTGACTTCTTAGAGGTGCATCAAGGCTTCATCCTCCGCTGTGGCTAACCTGTCCAATTTGGAATATCAATCTAGTTCTCTGGTCACTGGCTCGTCTGCCCTGTGAACCTCTGGAACAGGCGTCCTTAATGGATCTCACCGTTAAGAGAGTTTTCCTGGTGGCTATACCTTCAGTACGCAGAGTTGCCGAGCTTCAGGCTTTATCTTACAGAGATCTCTTTCTTCAGATTACGGATCCCTGCTTATTTCTGCATACTATTCCTTCCATTCTTCTGAAGGTGATCTCTAGTTTCCATATCAACCAGGAGGTCCAGCTTCCTACGCCTACTCCCTCCTTGAATGAGTGCTGAGTTTGCTGAATGTGTGCACATTTTGTTGTGGTACTTGGAAGTCACAAATGAGTTTCGGGTTTTCGATCACTTGTTTGTATTTGTGGGTCCTGCCCATAAGGGCAGGCCGGCTCCAAAGGCCACCATTTTGAGATGGATCCATATGACTATCTCGTTTGCCTATATTGCTTTTGGAAAGAAGCCACCCTCTTTCTGTGAGGGCTTATTCTACTAGAGGTGTTTCCTCCTCATAGGAAGAGTTGTTGGTAATTTCTCTTAAGATTTGCAGAGCAGCTACCTGGTCCTCCTTGCATACTTTTACAAAGTTTTACAGGATTGATGCTGCTTTCGGTTCATCTGTTTTGGCAGCAGGCTTGTCAGTCCCACCCCGACTCTACGGGACTACTCTGTTATGTCCCACTTGTCTGGGAATAGAATATGATTGTACAAAAACTAAAGATTAGGTTCTTACCTTTGCTAACCATCTTTCTTGTAACTCCACACTATTCATTCAATTTTCTATACTGTTCTCCCAGGGGAGCTTAGAATGGTTTACTTGAATTTATTCAGGTATTCAAGCATTTTTCCCTGTCTGTCCTGGAGGGCTCACAATCTATCTAATGTACCTGGGCAATGGGGGGATTAAGTGACTTGCCCAGTGTCACAAGGAGCAGTGTGGGTTTGGATCCACAACCTCAGGGTGCTAAGGCTCTAGCTTTAACCATTGCGCCACTCTATTCCTGGAACCCATCCTGGGAGTTGCTGATTCGCCAATTGTCTGCCTTGATAACTACTGGTAAACTGGAATTGTGGTTTCTTGACCAGCCTTTCTAAGAGTACCATCCAAACATGTTATGCACTTTTCCTTATGGGTCCCTAGTTGTGGCACCCCCTCTGTTAGTACAGGCTGTGTCTTCTTATAGCACAGTTCTTTTCAGGCGTTTGCTAGGGCTGTTCGATTTAGGGGAAAAAAATTTTTGCTTCGATTTGGCCTATTGAATCAATTTTTTGATTAGCTTTCCCGTCCAATCGGATGTTTTTTCAGACATCCTGGCGGGTTTATTTTGTAACCTCTTCACCCCACTCCCTTTTTGCCCTCTCTAACCCCATGCCAGTGCTGTGGTGTAAATAAAGTATTTTCTCTCTGTTAGGTCTTAGCTCATTCTTGCTGTCTTAACACCAGCTCTGGCAGGATACACATTTCAAATCTGACATTGTAATCACAAAACAGGGAATAAAATTATTTTTTCTACCTTTTAGTTGTCTGGTCATTTTATTATTCAAATCATGTTGGTTGGTTGGTTGTCTTTTGTTAACTCGCAGGATCTCCTGCCCTTTTGACATTTTCTTCTTTCTCCATGCTCACCATCTTGTCTTCCATATCTCTACCTTCCCTTCCACTGCCATATCCAACATTTCTGTTTCTTTCCCACTGTCTACCATCTCTCCATGTCTATGGGTCTTTGGCTCTCTCTCCCTCTCTGTGGGTCTCTATGGGTCTTTGTCTCTCATTCCCTCTCCCTCCTTTGTGGAGTCTCCCTCCCCTCCCCCCAAGGTCAGGTATCTCTCTCCTTTCTTTCTAACTCACTCCTCCCTGCAATCCAGTCTTTTCCCTCCTACTTTCCCTCCCCCAGCTGTTGGTCTCTCCTCGATCTCTCCTCATTCCCTCCCCCATGGCCCCCCTTCCGCACTCCTACCATCCTAGCCAAAAGTGCTTTGCCTTACGTTCTAGCATTGCTGGCTGGCCGATTCGTCTCCTCTCTATGGCAGTCTATGGCATAGAGAGAAGACTTGAACTGGCCAGCCAACCAGCCGGCAGTGCTAGCGTGTAAGGCCAAAGCACTTCTGGCTAGGAAGGTAAGAGTGCAGAAGGGGGGGGGCATGAGGGGGAGAGAATGAGGAGAAACCAAAAGACACAATTTGGGAGGAAGCCATGACCTCCCGTGTCCCCCTGTTCTGACGACTATGCCTGCAGCTGCCAGCCCCCTTGGTGCTGTGTGTGTGCGGCTCTGCCTGGCCCAGAGAGCTGTGCTTTGGTGCTGCTCATAGCTACCCACCTCAGAATAGTGGGGGATTAGCTGCAGGAACCTGCTCCCATGGCTCTGTAGGAGAAGGAAGCTCTGCTCTTGCAGCTGCCTCCTCTGCACTATCACTTCAGTCGTGGTCCTGTTGCTGCTGCGAGAGAGAAGGAGCTGAGATCTGACCATTGAATCGGTAAAGCTGATTTTAAAAAACAAAAACGAATCGATTCAGCCAGAGTGAATCTAGTGTTTACTGTTTGCTAACCTGTTTCACGTGTTATAAATAATGTTATGAGCAGATTAGACTTGTTGGGGGGTTTACCTGTATCCCTCCCTTTTGTCTATGTCCTCTACAGGTGTCACTGTCTGCTTTTGCATGAACTGGAGACCAGAGGGCAGTCCTGAGGTAAGAGGGGGGAGTCTGAAAAACTTACATAAATGAGGCTTCCTACAAGCAGTCTCATGACATGGGATGCATAACCCACTTGTCCAGGAATAGAGTATGGATTTACAAGAAAGAAGATTAGCAAAGGTAAGAACCTAATCTTTTGTTCTTTGAAAAATAGTGTGATTTAAATATACTTCACAGAATTAATCTTTTTCATAGTGCTATTTTTAGACAAGACCTTTAATTATGCAACCTGTAACCAGAGTTTCTGTTACAAGAGCATTCCAGACATTACAAAACTGAATTTTGAGGTCTGCTAATTTTATATTTTGAGATGATGCTTTCTACAATGGTTCAGACTTGTGGCAGAATCTTTTCTGTAAACAGTGGATAGACCATGAGACTCAGTAAGTAGTATCAATAATAACTAAGGCATATAGGACTCCTCTCCTTGTATAATAACATTGTGCATAAACAAGTGCTGCAGTTTAGAAATACCCCTAAAGCAGGGGTTCTCAACACCGTCCTCAGGGCAGACCCAGTCATGTTTTCAGCATATCCACAATGAATATACATGAACTAAATTTGCATGCATTACCTTTATTGTATACAAACCTATCTTATGCATATTCATTGTGCATAGTTAGAAAACCGGATTGGTCAGATGCACCCTGATGCCTGGTTGAGAGCCCCTGCCCTAAAGGACACCATAACTAACACAAGCTATAAGAGCAATTAGAAATTGTAAAATGAGAACAAGTTACTTGTGAGATTGACTTCTCAACCCTGTCTCGGGAACACATCTAACCAATTGGGTTTTCAGGATACCCAATGACACTGTATCAGATAGATTTGCATATAATGGGTATTCAGTAACATAGAAACATGATGGCAGATAGGCCAAATGGTCCATCTAGTCTGCCCATCCATAGTAACCATTATCTCTTTCTTTCTAAGAGATTACATGCCTGTCTCATGCTTTCTTGAATTCATACACAGTCTCTTGTCTCTACCACCTCCTCTGGGAGACTGTTCCGCGCATTTACCAACCTTTCTGTAAAAATATTTCCTTAGATTACTCCTAAGCCTCATTCACTCTCATTCCAGAGCTTCCTTTCAAATGAGACTTGACACATGCGCATTTACACCACATAGGTATTTAAATGTCTCTATCATATCTCCCTTCGCTCACCTTTCCTCTAAAGTATACATATTGAAATCTGCCCCATAAGCTTTTTGATGAAGACCACTGACCATTTTGGTAGCCTTCCTTTGGACCAGTGGTCTCAAACTTGCGGCCCGGACACCACATGTAGCCCGCCAGGTACTATTTTGAGGCTCTCGGTATGTTTATCATAATCACAAAAGTAAAATAAAACAGTTTCTTGATCATATGTCTCTTCAGCTATAAATTACAATATTATTATTAAGACTTAGCCAAAAGTTAAGATTTATAAAGTATAAAGAGTTTTTCCTCATGCAAAATTGTCATTTCTTTAATAAGACATTAATTATCTTTTTCTGAGGCCCTTCAAGTACCTACAATCCGAAATGTGTCCCTGCAAAGGGTTTGAGACCACTGCTCTGGACGGACTCCATTCTTTTTATATCTTTTTGAAGGTGCGGCCTCCAGAATTGTACACCTACTGTAGCCAGTTGAGTTTTCATTAATCTACCATAAATTTTCATGAGAGCTTCACATGCATTGCCTTCTTTCTATGCAAATCTATATCATACATATTCATTGTAGATGTTCTGAAAACTTAACTGGGTGGATGTGTGTTGAGAACTATGGCTGTAGGGTAGTTCAGCTTCTTTCACAGCCTTGTGCTCAAAGCAGCCTTAACTTTCTATGTGGAGTTAGTCATTCTGCATGCTTTCTGCTTGGTCTCTCAACTCTACTGATATCCTGTCAGACAGAGCTGGGCAACCCAGTTGGGTTTTTACATGCAGTCCTGAAAACGCAACAGGGTTGCAAACCTTGATCCAGGTTGCCCATGCCTGCTTTAATAAGAGCCAGTGTCATACAAAAAGCACCTCCTAAGTTACCGATGGATTGAGGGAGGGAGTGCACATGAAGGGGCTATGATGGCATACCTGGACCAGTAACTATGACTGCATTCAAATGATTAATTTGCAGGGGCTGCTATTTTAGCAGTGGCAAATGAGAGAGGGGTAATGGATATGTTTTGGCCTCATTCAGTCATTTATAAATGTACACTATCTACCTAGAAAAATGAATTTTGTTCTCCTTTGGGACTAATGCTGATTTTTAAAAAATTCTGCAATATTCACACAGTGTGACACATACCTTAATATTGATTTTATTTTCCATTTCACTGTTAAGATTACTGACATTTTAAATAAGGCACATTTCAAACAAATAATTCTCATTTTCAAGGAAGCTGTTGAAGCAACCTGACTGCTACTTCTTGCTGTCTTTCCCATAGAGAAAGTAAAAGCGGCTTTCTAGGAAATCAGCTGTATTGCACTTAATTATAAAATTCCAGCATTATATTGCACTTGATTCCAGGGAATACCTGAACCACTGGCAGAGCTTTAGACTCAATCACTCTATTGTACAACATTATTTAAACATCTGTATTTCTAAATACTGTTTTTGATATACTGCTTAATCAAAAGCAATTAAAGCAGTGTACAAATAAAATCCCAACATAGCTACCCAAATATATCTCCCCATTTCTACATAACATAACTTAATTTAGTCCCAAAATTAAATAAATACAGTTTTAAATAAATACAATTTTATCTTTCTTATCCAAATGCAATCATCTTTTCCCTTCAACACTTTCCACACCTAGTCTTAAAAAACCTCCGATCTTCCACTATCCCTATTTAAGCTTACTGGGAACAGCCAAGTTTTTAAAACTTTCCATGATTGACAATTTATTCCACAGAATGGGGAAAGCCTCCAAAAAAGCATTGACCTTCAAACAAGAACCCCTTATGTGATGGCTGAAGGAACGTCTTAACAGCATTCCCTGATTAGAATGAAGTGTGCAAAAAGGGGTATATCTTGTCAACTTCTGATCCAGATAGAAAAGAGATTAGGTTCTTATCTTGCTAATATATTTGTTAGTAGATAGGTGGGTCATTCTGGATGGATAGATAATCTCTCCATGCTCAAGAACCGTGCAGAAGGAATCCAGCTTTTCAGCACCACCTCCACCAGTGTGCTCTTCTGCCCTCTTCAGTTTGTACCAAAGCAGGTAATAGCTCTATATAGAAACACATGTGAAGGAGGGATATAGGGAAACTCCCTGAACTAGAACTCCATTTTGCTCTGAAAATATAACAGACATGTTAAACATTGAAGTTGAACAATCAAAACATCAAAATAATCATATGTACCAATCAGAAACATTTGCGGATTTCAAACATTCCACTAATGTGTTATAGCAATAGATTATTCTTCAAACCCTCAAGGTCTGACATCCAAAATATCAGTTTGGATTTGGACTTTCTGATTGAGACAGTAGGCAGGTGTAGGCGATACTGATAGGGCAGGGCTCAAAAATGACACATCTACTAAGAAAGATGTTAGCAAGGTAAGAATCTAATCTCTTTTTATAGTGCAATAGGTGTATCATTCTGGATGAACAAGATGTACAAAAGCAGTCCCAGAAATCTAGGGTAGGACCTCCTTGCTGCCACATCCACTCTATAAAACTTAGAAAATGTATGTAGAGTGAACCAGGACATTGTCCTACAAATCTCCGCAGGGGAAACTGCCCAAACTTCTGCCTACAAAGAAGCCATGCTCCTAGTCAAATACACCTTCATGAATACTGATGACTATTTTCCATGGGCAGTATATGCTGACAAAATGGCCCTGCGGATCCATCTGGAAATCATGGTCTTGGATGCTGGTGTGCTCCATCAAGTCTGGGGAACACAAAAAGATAGACAGCCTGAACTCATTGTTAACCTCAAGATATCGTAGGATTCTCCTCACATCCAACATTTTTAGAATCTGGTCCTCCTAAGATCCTGTGGACTGGAATGCTAGCAATCTTACTTCTTGATTGACGTGAAAAGTCAAAACAACTTTTGGCAAAATGGACAGAATGGTGCACCTAGAAACTTTAGCCTCCATGATCTTGAGAAAGGGTTATCTGCATGAAAATGCTTGTAGCTCTGAGACTTCTCACCGAGGTAATAGCCACAAGAAAAACTGTCTGAGCATAAAATCCATCAAGGATGCTTCCTTAAGTGCCTCATATGGAGCCTGACTGAGACCTTGCAAAACCATGTTAAGGTTCCTTGATGGAAATGGGTGTTTACTAGGGGCCTGAGCTGTAGTGCCTCTTTAGGAATCTGGCTATGTCTGGATGAGATGCCAAGGAAACATTAAACTCTTGAGCCCTGAAACAAGAGTCCCGCCACTTGGACTCTGAGGGATGCCACTGTAAGACCCTTGTCAAGGCCACCCTGGAGGAAAGCTACTGCCACCAAGATTGGAGCAGAGAACAGCTCCGCCATCTCCTTAATACACCAGTGCTGGAATGTTTCCCATGCTTTAGAATAAACAGAAACTGTTGTAGGCTTTGTGGCTCTGAGAACAGAGCAATTGCTATCTTTGAGTATCCTTTTCACACTAGCACCACATGATCAAGAGCCATGCCTAAGAGCAAAGTAATATGGATCTTCTATGACCGCTGGCCCCTGAGAAAGAGGGCCCGGCTGCACTTAGTCTGAGAACTGCACCCCTCTGAAGATGCACTAGATCTGCATACCATAGTCTTTGTGACCAATCTGGTGCCACAAGAATTACTTTTCCCAGATGGCCTGCAATCCAATTGGAGCATCCACCTTATCATGGGCCACAGAGGAAACACAAACAAGAGCTCATTCTTTGGCCACAACTGGACTAGAGCATCCAGACCTATATTTCCAGGCTCAGATCTTGGACTGAAGAAGCAGTCCACTTTCTTGTTTCTTACTGTTGCCATCAGATCGAACGTTGGGTGACCCTAGCGCTTGATCAATGGCTTGGAAGGCTGTAGCAGACTGGCCATTCTCCCAGATTCAGTGTCTGTCTGCTGAGAAAATAGGCCTTGACGCGCCGCTGAAAAAGCCTGAAGATAACACTGTGCCCACTGGAACAGAGTGGGCCTCAAGGCTCAGCTGTGCCCTCTTGGTGCCTCCCTGGTGATTGACATACACTACTGTGGTAGCATTGTCTGAGAAGACTCTGACTGCTTGTCCCTCCAGACTCTTCTCCAGCATCTGCAATGCCAAACGAATGGCTCGAAGCTTCAATCTGTTGTACAACCACTTCTTGGGGGGGGGCAACAAATGCCTCTGGATTGGGTGTCTATTGTAGTGAGCCTCCTAGCTAAATAGGTTGACATCTTTGATCATGATTACCCAAGAAGCTATTCTGAGAGGCTTGAGCCCTTCTTGATAACACCTGTTGATTGAGCCACCAGCCTATACTAGTCCTGGATTCTTGAGTCCACAGCAGAGATAAAGGCAGGGATTGAGGCAACCAACCCAATAGCAGAGCGTTCTGGAAAGGACATGTAAGCCTTTGCCCAGGGGACCACGTCTATTGTGGCTGCCATAGAGCCTAACACTTGAAGGTAGTGCCATATGGATGGAGCTGGCTTAACCAACAAGTTTGTATTCTGAGTACAAAGCTTCTGTCTGCGTGCCTCTGGAAGATAGGACATGACTTACTGCCGTGTTGCAGAAGACTCTCAGGTATTCCAAGGATTGGGACAGAACCAGTTATCTCTGTTGGAAATTCACTATCCAGCCCAGGCTCTGCAAGACTTAGACCACATGAACCACCGCTTGTTCTCCTTATGAGAATGATGAGGCTCTGATCAGTCAGTCGTCCAGGTATGGATGCACCTGCAGTCCTGTCCTGCAAAGATGCACAGCTACCATCACTATCTTCTTGGTGAACGTGTGATCTGCTGTTGCCAATCTAAAGGGAAGAGCCAAGAACTGGTAATGGTTCTTCAGGACATGAAATCTCAGGAACTTTCTATGTTCCAGAAAGATGGGAATATGCAGGTAGGCCTCTGTCAAATACAGAGAGGCCAGAAATCCCCCCCCCCCGTGTCATCACTGCTATGACTGACTGCACTGTGTCTATGTGTAAGCATGGAACTTTCAGTGCTGCATTGAATGTGTGTAAAATCCAGAATGGGTTTCCAATCTTCTAAGCCTGCCTTAGGCATTATGAAATATATGGCGTATCTGTCTGAGCCTGAATCCTTGGGCGGCACGGTCTCTATGGCTTGCATATCTAACAACCTCTGAACTGTTTGCTTTCTCTGGTTGTCCTATGCCTTCCTCACTTGGCAAGTACTTGCACTTGGCAGGAACCTGCATTACTATGGAATTTACTTTAGGCTGAGCAAACATCTGCTGACACTCCTGTGCTATCAGATACAGCCTAGCCATTATTTTGGCTACCTTTAGGGATCCTTCAGAAGCATCCCAATGCTCCGTGACTAAAACACTCATATCAGGATGCCAGGGAAACGAAGATGACTGGTCTCTCATTCCACTCAGTATAGAGCAGGGAGCAGATGGGAATCCAAGTTTAACTCCTGCAGAGAGTCAACAATAAGCTCTAACAGAGCTGAGGGTTTGAATAGTTGGTGAATAGTGTGGTCATCCTTCAGATTGAGGGCCACCACTGTATCTTGCGTATTCACACCTGCTTGTGACCCTGCATCTCCCAGCGGGGAGGGCTCAGTCTGTGCCAGTAAAGGCACACAGATAGCCCCCTCATCCACTGAGTCTCCATCCGAAAGGTCCACCGGATCCTAGCTAGCCTCTGATACTGAGCTAGACATGCCCTGAGAGCCAAAGCCCCCTCCCGTGCCTCTTAGTGCACGACCAGACCTCTGGGGATATTGTCCATCCAGATAAGCTCTCCACATCAGATTGACAAATTCAGGAGAAAATGGTGTATTGGACAGCATAGAGTCCTCTTTAGATGACTCCCAGCTTGTCTCTTGGGCTCCACATCCTCTATGCTCTTGTGCTTAAGTAGACCACTATTCCGTGGCTGTGGAAGGGATTTAATCCCAGCTGACAGACCCCTCCTCCCTTAGTTAAGAGAGCCCCCTCAGCCCTAGAGAGCAAAGGGGATGCTAAGCCAGACACTCCCACCCTCTTCATGTGCTGCGTGGCACGGGTGCCCATCCAATGCAAACCTGGCATGAATTATGGGTAAATGAGCCTGATAATCTATCCCAGCCAGTTTGAGGCAAAATGAAGTGATCTGAAAGTTCTGGAGAATTTTTTTTAAAAAAGTCAGAAAATCTAAGATGGCCCCCAAGGCAGCATTTTAGCATCAAAAAATGGCTCCAAAATGCCATAACTAAAAATGAAACACCAAAAAGGGGATTTTGGAGTAGGGATCCCTAAGGAAGGGGCAGAAACCTGCAAAATCAGCTTTTATAGGACACCCCCCCCCCCCCATAGGCTGTGATTTGTGGTAGAGATGTGTGCTGCAGCCTTCCTCAGCTCTTCAATTAGCTGGATCTGGGAGCAGAAATCACTGCCTCAATGAGATAGTTCCTCCAACGCTGAAAACTTCAGGCTGCTAGTTGGATCAAAGTCTGAATGAGCCTTGAACCTGTGGGCATGAAGGAGTGTGGCAAACTCAACCAGGACCCTGAAGATCCTCGCTGAGCCCCCTACATATGGCTGATAGCCTGTGCTCAAGCTCCTGTGACCCAATAGGTGAGCAAAGCTACTAGGAGACCAGACCCTGAGCTCCACAAAATTTTTTGCATACTAACTAACAGGTACCACAGAGGGATTGGCCTGTCAGCTACAGACCTCAGTCTGCTTCTCCATGCAGGCAGAGCTTACTCCTTGAAGTAGGTTGTTCCGAGCACTGAAAACTACCCAAAACTGAAAAAGACCAAAGAAATATACAGAGCAGATCAGAGACTCCTTCAGTTCGTGTACTCAAGGAAAAACTGAAGGGGGCAGCAGAGCCCTCTGGTGAAGGAGGAGGTGATGAAAAACTGGAGATATTACTTGTCCATCCAGAATGGCACACTTACTCCATTGGAAAGGGCATTTATCATGTAAAGCCTGAAAAACCACACAGCACCTTAAATTGCACCTATGTTTCCACTGAGAACTAATGTAATATCTCCAAAAGAAGATGTGCTACTGGCCATTTAGATACCTTAAAAATAAAATAAAATTTGTGCTGTATTCTGGGCTACCTGAAAATGGTGTAATAACTGTCCTGAAAGCCTCAAACACTGCAATAGTCTAAAATTAGGACTAACCACTCAACTAGCCTGAATAGAGCATCTGATAAAACAGCCTTAACCTATGCAAAATTTTCTATCTAAAAAACACCAATCTAACAGTACGAGCCAGTGGACTCTGTCCTGTAAAGGCTTGAATCCAAAGCCAGGCCAAATTGATGACCTCTGAGAAGACCACACATGGCCCCTAGACCAAACTGAAGGAGAGGAGCTGAACAAGAACAACTTTCTACCATACTGAATGATGTTCAGTATTTAGGACTAGAATCCAAGTCTCTCTTGTCAATGCCCTTCTCTTCTACTGCCTAATCCTAACTCGGTCCCTTCTGCCTTGCTGCGCCTTATGCCTGGAACATCCTGCCTGACTCAGTGTCAGGCCCCCTCTCTTGTGGTGTTCAAATCCAGGCTAAAAACACCCACTTTTTTGAAGCTGTGTTTATATCCTACCCTGACAACTTGTAAAGCATCCATCCATATCTGTTGTAATTCCCTCTTCCCTACCTCTAGGCCCTTATATTTCCTCCACCTAAGTAACATATATGTCACTTTTCTCTGTCTTAGAGTGTAACCTCTTTGAGCAGGGACTGTCTCTTGCACATCTTTCGTACAGCACATTGTGCTTCTGGTAGCACTTTAATAAATAGTAGTAGTAATCTAACTTTTAAACCACATACTAAACACAATGGGTTCATAAACCACAATCTTTGCATAAGTTTAAGCTGTACTTATCTATGTGTGACTTTTGCACAGTTTATGCTGTCCCTGAATGACTATTGTAACTCTATATTTAGGTCCTCAGTGGAAGCCCTATAACTAGTACAGAATTTGGCTGCCCACATTCATGAGGCACATTCCTGTTTAGTCAGAATTACACTAGCTTCCCATGTACTGTGCATAATTTTCCTATATTCTACCTGCAAGCATAAATTCAAGTGCAATAAATATTTTGCAGTCCCTGAAGGGCTCACAATAAACTTGTACCTGAGGCATGAAGGGTAAAGTGACTTGCCCAAGACCACAAGGAGCTACAGTAGGATTTAAATCAGGTTCCCCTAGTTCTCAGCCTGCTGCTCTATTAAATAAGGAGGGAGTAGCTTATTTTGCAATTTCTTGTGTCTGCACATCAGAGCTCTACTGTATTAGAAACAGAGTCTGTTAAACGTGCCTTCTCTTAAAGTGGCTAGTACAATCAGCTACTTGGGAGTTGTGTTTTGTCTGTTGCCTCCTCAGACTGAGACCTAATGAAATATTGAAAGGTTCTTAAAATATTTTTTTATTCAGGTATTTTCTCCTCAATAGCATGATTCGGTGAGTGATTTTTGTAAAAGATTGTCAAATGTCTTAAATATTATGTGTGTTTTTAAAGTCTATGTATTATGATATATCTGTAATGTGATTCTAGCTGTCAATATTCACTGGATAATACTAAGAACTTTGAGATTGGCAGAATACAATTTCCTTTTTTTAAATAAAAATATTTGCCACCATATATAGCATACAGTATATTCCTAGGCTAAAATTAGCACTGCTAGGGCCAAAGAGGCATGTGAACTGTACTGTATGTATCATGTTTCGCTGTGGTGTATGACTAATATAATTTCAGTTTGCATTGGCTTTTTGTAACAACTTATGTTAAATTTGGCCTAATGCTACATTGCCTCTACAGTGCTTCACAGTGTAGTAGTAGATTTTTCTGGCTGAGAATCCTTTATCCAGTTTTACTAAGCATCCACTGGTATTACAACTAGGGTTGTAATACCAGCTCTGTACTAGCTCACAAATAGAACAGGCTAATGCCATTTCACAGGGGCTGCATTCAAACCTTGGTATTTCAGCATGTGGCCTCTATTCTTGGTATAGCCATGCTGGAGGCAGCTGCATGGAAGGTGATGGGCTTAATCTCAGCAACCAAGCCCAGAGGTTTCCCGGCTATGGATCTGCAGCTTCCTAGAGTTTCTGTGCTAAAGTTCTTGAAAGGCACAGAGCTGAATGTTCCTTTCTCGGTAATACTTTTGCATTGCTGGAGCCATCAGCATTTGCATTTCATGGCCACGTTCCCATGACTGGGAGAAGTCATCTGGGCCTTCACCACAGCCGCCCTCAGGAGCGATGCTGGGATAGCCTGGGTGCACCATTAATTCAATAGATATGGTTCTGCCTTGAGAGCTGTGTGCAGGTAATGAACTCCAATCATCACTGGTGTGCTCAGCCTTGCTTTTGATGGCTGCAATGCTTCTGTCAATAGCTTGCTGTATGCTCCTGCCAGACATGTGTCTTCCCATTGTGGTCAAACCTATGTAAACTTCAGGCCACCTACAAAAGGCAAGCAGCAGTCAAAATAAATATAACAAAATACATACCCTAAAATACATACCCTACATTCTTCTGTGGAATGCCCATAGTCACTTTATTCCCAAGCTTTTTACATTCATTAATATACAAAAGAGATCTCTGTTGTCTCTAAATGTAATCTAGACAGAAAAATAAGAATTAAATCTTTGCAATTGGCAGACCTTTTGTATAACAGAGCGAAGGCACTTCCAGGCCTGCTAAGTAGGACCACTGTTTTCTCCTGGACACCAGCTTTTATTAAGCACATTGCACAAATGGCAAAGAATTTCAGCCATGGCTTTTCACTAGGAGAAGCTTTATGGAACAGTCTTTATAAACTAGTATTAATGACCAACATAACATAACTAGGGCCTGGTAGGGATATCACAGACAGCATGTATGCACTTGCAACTCTTGGGACATGAAATTTCTGGTACATAATTACTGGGCTAGAAATGGATACATTTGTGAAAATTTGATCCAGACATAGCTCTACATTATCCCAGGACAAGCAGGCAGGTACTCTCACAAGTGGGTGTCGTGATCCAACAGAGCCCTGATGCGGACGCCTCACAAGCAATCTTGCTTGAAGAAACTCGAAGTTTCGAGTCGCCCGCACTGCGCATGCGCGAGTGCCTTCCCGCCCAGCACAGGGCGCGTCTCCTCAGTTCTTACTTTTCCGCGGAGCCGAGAAGTCCATCTTCGACTCTCTGCGTGAAGTTTTTTCACTTGTGCCTTCTTAAGTCCGCGGTTTTGGGTTATTTTTCTCACAATCGCTGATTTTCATCATGTTTTATTGTTTAAAAAAAAAAAAAAAAAAATTCTTCCATTCGTTCGACCGGGCAGGCCACTTGGCCGCAGCCCTGCAGCTTCGATCTTGCGGCGGAGCTTTTTCGGCCTATGTCCCAGCCTGCGACCGGTTTTAAAAAGTGTTCCAAGTGTCAACGCGCGATTTCATTGACGGACCCTCATCGACGCTGCATTCGGTGTCTTGGGCCTCAACACCTCCCGAAATCGTGCCGGCCTTGCTCAACACTTACAGCCCGTGCTTTCAAGCGTCGTTGCCTCTTGTGGGAGCAGCTTTACAGCATGGAGTCTTCGACGGAGCTTTTGTCATCGAAGGGTGCTTCACCTTTGACCTCATCTGAAGCTCTCCAGCCTTCTACGTCTGCTGCTCCGAGCCTCATCAAACCTGCTTCGTTTGTACCGACTCAGCCTTCGACGCCAGCTGCAGTGCCTTCCTCTGTCTCTTCAGGTCAGATAGCGCAGCTCCCCATTCCCCCGGTAGTGCTCAAAGTGCCCAAGACATCAAAGTCCAAGCACTCTCACGCTGCGTCAAGGGAGTACAAAGCCCGTGCAGGTGGTCCCGTTGGTGACGCAGATCCATCTTTGCCGGCTTCATTCCAGACCTTACTTAAGAAGCAATTCATTCAGCTCTTTACCACAATGGGGCCGAAGCTTCTTTCTCAACTCCAGCCTGGGCATATGGAGGTCTCTCCGCCTCCTGTGCCTCAGCCGTACACACACTCTCTACAGGGAGCAGAATCTCTGCGAGTTTAAGTTTAAGTTTATTAGGATTTTATATACCGCCTATCAAGGTTATCTAAGCGGTTTTTACAATCAGGTACTCAAGCATTTTTCCCTCTCTGTCCCGGTGGGCTCACAATCTATCTAACGTACCTGGGGCTATGGAGGATTAAGTGACTTGCCCAGGGTCACAAGGAGCAGCGCGGGGTTTGAACCCACAACCCCAGGGTGCTGAGGCTGTAGATCCAACCACTGCACCACACACTCCTCATGCCAGAGTGTCTGGTCTGGCATCGATGCATGCATCGCAAGGAGCAGAGTCCTTGCCCATGCCTCCATTGAAACTGATTCACTTGATGCAAAGAGTAGAGTCTTTGCGAGTGCCTCCATTGGAACCGATCCACTCGATGCAAGGGCTCGAATCCTTGCGAGTGCCTTGTGGTGCTTCCAGCCAACCACCTCTGCTTCGATCCACCGCTTCCAGCCCCATCCATTCTCTGGGGGCCTCAGCGAAGACACACTCACCTCGTTTGTCGAGGCCTGTTTCCAGACACAGCTCGCATCATCGATCGAGACATTCTTCGAGGCACTCATCCAGGCATGCTTTGCCTCATCGGAAGCAGCCTTCTCCACCGGCTACTTCGCCTCCTCCACTGCCGGAGCTCGAGGACACGATGGGATCCTTTTCCCCATCTAGATCACCGTCCTCATTGGATCCAGAAGCCTCGACATCCTCAAGTCCCTCTCGAGGCCCGGCTTTGGCTGATCAGCTGTCTTTTTCTTCTTTTCTCCGTCAGATGGCAGCTGAGTTGGACATTCAACTGGACACAGGGTCCAAATTTTCCAAGGAGTATCTTGAGACCATGCATCTCCCTCAACCTCCTGCTGAATCCCTCAAGCTTCCTCTTCATAAGCTACTGGATCAGACCTTTGCCCGCTGTCTGGAAACTCCCTTTTCCGTCCCTGCTGTTCCAGGCAAATTGGATTCCAGATACCGGATGGTTCATCATAAGGGGTTTGATGGTGCTCAACTATCTCATCAATCCCTTCTGGTGGAATCTTCATTGAAGCGGTCTCACCCTTCTCAAGTATATGCCACTGTTCCATCGGGCAGGGAGGGCAAGACGACGGACAGATTTGGTCGTCGGATTTACCAACACTCCATGATGACCTCCAGAGTCCTCAACTACAATTTTCATTTCATTACATATTTTGAGATTTTTCTGTCCATCCTTCCCAAGTTCATGGCCTACTTGGATCCTCGGGCACATTTTGAGTTCCAGGAGGTTCTGGCCTCATTGTCTCAACTTCGGCTGCAATTGCTTCAGTCCTCATATGATGCCTTTGAGCTGTCTGCTCGGGCGACTGCTTGCTCGGTGGCCATGCGACGCCTGGAGTGGCTCAGGACCATCGACATGGACTCTAATCTACAGGACCGGCTGGCTAATGTCCCTTGTGCTGGCACTGACCTCTTTGATGAGTCCATTGAGGCAGTGAACAAGAAGCTTTCAGACCATGAGAAATCCTTCCAATCTATTCTCCGTCCTAAGCCTAAGCCAGTGCCTTCTCGTCCTTCATGCCCGCCTCTGATTTACCAACGGCGTTATCCACCAAAACAGGCTCCTGCCATTCGCCAGCCTGTCAAGAGGTAGCATCCACAGAAGCAGCAGAAGCCTCAACCACCTGCTGTGCCCAAGGCTCCTCAGCCTTTTTGTCTGTCTTCTAGAGAGCATAACGTCAGTCGTTCTGCCCTTCCCCGTTTTTCCCCCTATCGGAGGTCGTCTCCATCATTTTTACCATCGATGGACGACTATTACCACCGACCTCTGGGTCCTTTCCATCGTCAGGGAGGGATACTCTCTTCAATTCCATCAAGTTCCTCCAGAACATCCTCCAAGAGAGTATCCTCCAAGAGAGTATCCTCTGCCCAGACCGCCCTTCTTCTTCAGGAAGCTCAGGCTTTGTTGCAGCTCCGAGCTATCGAGCCAGTTCCTTTGGCTCAACAGAACAAGGGATTTTACTCCCGGTACTTCCTTGTTCCAAAGAAGACAGGCGATCTGCGTCCTAGTTTGGATCTCAGGGTGCTCAACAAGTATCTGGTCAAGGAAAAGTTTTGCATGCTAACCCTAGCATCTCTGTATCCCCTCCTCGAGCAGAACGACTGGTTATGCTCTCTGGATCTCAAGGAGGCCTACACTCACATTCCCATCCATCTGGCCTCCAGGCAATACCTCAGATTTCGGGTGAGAAATCTTCATTATTAGTACAGAGTACTCCCTTTCGGCCTGGCCTCTTCACCCAGAGTCTTCACCAAGTGCCTGGTTGTGGTGGCCGCAGCGCTCAGGAACCATGGTCTTCAGGTGTTTCCCTATCTGGACAACTGGCTCATCAAGGATTCCACGTCTCAGGGGGTCGTCCTGGTGACCCAGCGGACTATCTGGTTCCTGCAGAGTCTGGGGTTCGAGATCAACTTTCCAAAATCCCATCTTCAACCTTCTCAGACTCTTCCATTCATCGGAGCTGTTCTGGATACTATCCAACTCAGAGCATTCCTCCCTCAGCAGCGTCTGGAAGCTCTTCTCTGCCTTTGTCATACGGTGTCCTCTCGCCCGTCCATCTCGGCGAGACACATGATGGTTCTTCTGGGCCACATGGCCTCGACAGTACACGTGACTCCTTTTGCCAGACTTCACCTCAGAATTCCTCAGTGGACCCTGGCATCTCAGTGGACGCAGGCTTCCGACCCTCTGTCTCGACACATCCAGGTCACTCCTGCTCTGACAGTCTCTTCGCTGGTGGATGCTCTCTTCCAATCTATCCAGAGGCTTACTTTTTCACACACACCCCCATCAGAAGGTCCTCATGACCGACTCTTCGACTTACGCTTGGGGGGCTCATCTGGATGGTCTCCGCACTCAAGGCTATTGGACCAGTACGGATCGCCAGTGCCAGATCAATCTCCTGGAACTCAGGGCGATTTTCAATGCTCTTCAGCATCTGCTTCACAACCGTGTAGTCCTCATTCGCACGGATAACCAAGTCGCCATGTATTATGTCAACAAACAGGGAGGCACGGGATCGGCCTCCTTCTGTCAAGAGGCTCTGAAAGTCTGGGACTGGGCAATTCGCCACAACACCTTCCTCAAAGCTGTCTACATTCAAGGGGCGGACAATGCCTTAGCGGACAACTTGAGTCATCTTCTACAACCTCACGAATGGACCCTCCATTCCATGCTCCTTCATCACATTTTCTCTCTGTGGGGAACGCCTCAGATAGACCTCTTTGCAGCCCCCCACAACTTCAAGGTGCCTCAGTTCTGCTCCAGGATCTACACTTCTCATCACCTCGAGGCAGATGCTTTTCTTCTGGACTGGATGTATCTCTTTCTATATCCGTTTCCTCCATTTCCTCTCATTCAAAAGACTCTAGTCAAGCTGAAGTCCGGTCATGACACCATGATTCTAATTGGTCCTCGGTGGCCCCGACAGCCTTGGTACTCCCTTCTACTTCAACTCAGCAGCAGGGAGCCATACTTTTTACCAGTCTTTCCCTCGCTGCTTATACAGCATCAGGGATCTCTGCTTCATCCCAACCTGCAGTCTCTCCACTTGACAGCTTGGTTCCTCTCAACATAGCTCATCTACAGTTTTCTCAATCTGTGAGGGATGTTTTGGAAGCTTCACGGAAGCCTACTACTAGACAATGCTATCACCAAAAATGGACTAGATTTTCTACTTGGTGTTTTTCTCATCATCAGGAGCCACAGCATTCCTCCTTGTCTTCAGTTTTGGACTATCTTATGCACCTTTCTCATTCTGGTCTCCAGTCTACGTCGATCAGAGTCCAATTGCTGCTTTTCATCAGCCTCTCCAAGGGAAACCTTTCTCTGCTCATCCTGTGGTTTCCAGGTTCATGAAAGGACTTTTTCATGTCAATCCTCCTCTCAAACCGCCTCCTGTGGTTTGGGACCTCATTCTTTCTCAGCTTAAGAAACCTCCATTTGAACCAATTGACAAGGCTCATCTGAAGTATCTCACTTGGAAAGTGGTGTTTCTCTTTGGCCTCACTTTTGCTCGACGAGTCAGTGAGCTCCAAGCATTGGTTGTGGATTATCCTTTTACGGTGTTCCATCATGACAAAGTGGTGCTTCGCACTCATCCGAAATTCCTTCCTAAAGTTGTCTCTGAATTTCATCTCAACCAATCCATTGTTCTTCCAGTGTTTTTTCCAAAGCCTCATTCTCACCTTGGAGAATCAGCTCTTCATACTCTGGACTGTAAACGTGCTTTGGCTTTCTATTTGGAACGCACCAAACTGCACAGAACTGCTCCTCAACTTTTTGTCTCCTTTGATCCGAACAAGTTGGGATGTCCTATCTCTAAGCGTACCATCTCCAACTGGATGGCGACTTGCATCTCTTTCTGCTATGCCCAGGCTGGATTACCCCTTCAAAGTAAAGTCACAGCCCATAAGGTCAGAGCAATGGCAGCCTCTGTTGCTTTCCTCAGATCGACACCTATTGAGGAAATTTGTAAGGCTGCTACTTGGTCCTCGGTTCATACCTTCACTTCTCACTATTGTCTGGATACATTCTCCAGACGGGATGGACAGTTTGGCCAAACAGTATTGCAAAATTTATTCTCCTAAATTGCCAACTCTCCCACCATCCCACTTTGGTTAGCTTGGAGGTCACCCACTTGTGAGAATACCTGCCTACTTGTCCTGGGATAAAGCACAGTTACTTACCGTAACAGTTGTTATCCAGGGACAGCAGGCAGCTATTCTCACATCCCACCCACCTCCCCTGGGTTGGCTTCTCTGCTAGCTATCTGAACTGAGGAGACGTGCCCTGCGCTGGGCGGGAAGGCACTCGCACATGCGCGGTGCGGGCAACTCGAAACTTCGAGTTTCTTCAAGCAAGATTGCTTGTGAGGCGTCCGCATCGGGGATCCGTTGGATCACGTCACCCACTTGTGAGAATAGCTGCCTGCTGTTCCTGGATAAAAACTGTTACGGTAAGTAACTGTGCTGTCCGTTTAGCCTGCCCTGTGCAGGTTCCAGTGATGGCTGGGCTGATAGCCTTCCTACTCTTCCAAGGAAGATAAATGCTACAGAGGAAAATGTGCTCATAAAACAGACATGACATGTACACTTTACCAGGAAATGTTTCTTAGAGACAAATCTCAATGTTTTTTGGGGGGAGATGCGTATTAAATATCCTTCGTCTACCTTATGCCATGCCTTGTGAACACATCCAGGGTGTTAATGGAATCCTTTTCTACCCCCAGGTAGAATTCCATGAGGTCTTGCTCTATCCAGTCACAATTGCACAGTCCTGGTTCTATAGGGATCCGGCTGTATGCGATGCTGTATTTCTCTAGTACTTCTGCAAAAACATGCCGAATTTCTAGAAAGAAAGTTAAGGAGATGGAAAGAGTTAATACTTAGGAGACCTGAGGAAGAAGTCCAAAGCCTGTCGCTTAATGTAGAGACCAGAGGGAGCCAGGATTTCCCTTACGAGTCATCAAAAAGCAAAAACAGTAGGATGGCTATGAAGCTTTTAAGAGGCTGGTAGGCCTGTTCCGTGAGGCGTAGGTTTTTTGGGCCAGTAGCCATGATTGTGAGGGAAGGGGACTGTTGGTCCCGCAATAGGGAGTGAGGGGCTGCTGTTGCTGCAACTTCGAAGGGGAAGGGGGTTGCTTGGACTGCTGGACTAGCTGGAGCTGAAAGGAAGAAACAGTTGCTGGATCTGGTCTGGGAATTGGGGGAAGAAGGGAAACAGGTGCTGGGCCCATGTGGTGGGTGGAGTGGAGCTGGAGGAAATGGAAAGATGCCAGACCCACACCTGTGTGCTGAAGGGAGGGGAGAGAGGTGTAGGACCTGCAGGGAGGAAGAGAGAAGGAAAGAGAAAAGCTGAACCAAGGGGGAGAAGGAAGAGTGAGTGAAATATTGAATATTGCAGAGGAAGGGAGGAAAGAGAGACTGAGAGGGGAGATAGTGGGCATGGATGGGAGCATAGGAACAGGGACAAAAGGGAATGCTGCATGGGGGTGGTAAATGGACACAGGGGTAATGCTAGACATGGGGGTGGTATATGGACACAGAAGATGGCTAGACATGAAGGAGAATAAGAACACAGAAGAAAGATGATGGACAGGGGGGCATAGGGATATAGAGGAGTGATACTGTACACAGGGAGAGGGGATGAGCACAGGGGAAATATTAGAAAGGGATGTATAGGAGACATAGAGAAGGGAGATGTTGAACATGGGGAATAATACATACACAGAAATAGAAGATAGATGTTGAGCAAGAGAAAGAAGAAATGTCAAATGGTCAGGAGACCCTGGCAAGTGAGAAGAGAAGGCAAAAGAAAAGAGAGACCAGAGCCTGAGTCAAAAAGTAGAAAAAAAAATTATTTTCTATTTTATTTCTATTAGACTATATCAGATTTGAAATATGTATCCTCCTAGCGCTGGTGTTAGACATAACTGGGGACCGCAAAGCCCAGGCCATGCTTCTTTAGCTTCCAGCTGGCTTAGGGCTCTCTGACCAGGGGGCAGTTGCCCTCCCCTAACACTATTCCTGTCATGTGTGACTGTGATATTCTGTTAGCATGATTTTTCTGTGTAGCATTCTGTAATAATTTGGCTTATTCTGTTTTCTCGATAGTGGAGGGGATATTTGTGAAAGGGAGGGGAGACAGGGGTTTTATTGATCCTTACTCTCTATTATTTGTGTTTATAAAATTACAATAAAATGAATATCATTTCTTTTTATACTTTAATAAAATAAGTTCAATATAAAAGCATAACTATTCGAAGCTTGTGCTGATGGGATCAGATGGTTTGAGGAGACGGATTAGGGACCGAGCTCGCAGAAATGGGGACAAATTTTTCCCCATGTCATTCTCTAATTAAAAATGTCACTGCATGCTGGTTAGATGACTGGGTATTTGGTGATCACCGAGCTGAACATAAGAACTGCTGCTGTTGGGTCACAAACCTACCGTCATCCTGCTTCTTCCTCTGCCGGCGGTCCTGCCCCTTCTCTTAGCCCTGCGTCAACCCTGCTTCCTCTTCCGGCGGTCCCGCCCTTTCTCTGATGTCAGAGAAAGGGCGGGACCACCGGAAGAGGAAGCAGGGTAGACGCAGCGTAGATGCAGGGCTAAGAGAAGGGGCAGGATCGCTGGCAGAGGAAGCAGCAGGACGACGGTAGGAAACTTCTACATGATGGGGGGGGGGGGGAGGCTGTGAGGGTGCGAGCAGTCGTTCGGGGGGGGGCATCAGGCTTTCAGGGTGGGGACAGGACTTCAAGGGGGAGAGGAGAGTCGGGGCGGGCTAAAGGAGAGTGGGCTGGCCAGAGCAGAGTCGGGGCGGGCGAAAGGAGAGTCGGGCAGTGACGGGAGAGTCGGGGCGGCATGCGCAGTATACAGGTGTGCGCGGTATATAAAAATTTATTTACATAAATTACAGTTCCCCGCGTGCTATACCCGTGTGCACGTTTTACACAGGTGCGCGGTATATGAGTGAAAATACGGTAAGTCTATTCCCTTCAGTATCTTGAATGTTTCGATCATGTCCCCTCTCAGTCTCCTTTTTTCAAGGGAGAAGAGGCCCAGTTTCTCTAATCTCTCACTGTACGGCAACTCCTCCAGGCCCTTAACTATTTTAGTTGCTCTTCTCTGGACCCTATGTCCTTTATGTACGGCAACCAGTGCTGGGCACAGTATTCCAGGGCATACCATGGCCTGGTACAGCTGCATGATAACCTTCTCTGATCTATTTGTGATCCCCTTCTTAATCATTCCCAGCATTCTGTTTTCCCTTTTCACCGCTGCCGCGCATTGCACGGATGGCTTCATTGACTTGTCGACCAGTACTCCCAAGTCTCTTTCCTGGGGGGGTTTCTCCAAGTACTGCACCGGACATCCTGTATTCGTGTATAAGATTTTTGTTACCAACATGCATCACCTTACACTTATCTACGTTAAACCTCATTTGCCATGTCGCGGCCCATTTCTCGAGTGTGTTTATGTCACGTTGCAGGTCTTCGCAATCCTCCTGAAAATGTCTGTGTCATAAACAGTCAAAGAGTTGAGGGCCAAATAATAGGACTTGTTGTCCAAGATATGATACAAGAGGCAACAATCTGCTAGCAGCTAGACTAGTGTTTCTCAATTATTTCAAGCCAACTATCCCCTTAGTCAAACAAATTTCAACCAAATACTCCTGAGCTCTAGATGTATTTATGTGGATACTATATTCAATAAAGTTATCAACTTGGACATCATTTCTCCACAAGTTCTTTGTTCTTCTGTCTGTGACACTTTGTGCAGTGAACAGGGTCAATTTTTTTTCTGTTGTTTTGAGAGATGTACATTCCAAAAACTGACATATTCTAATCACAGAATAGAAAATAAAAATTTTTCTACCTTTATTATCTTGGCATTTAATTTTTCTAATCACTGTTGCTCCTAGTATCTGGTTTCTGCTTTTCTCTATCTACTCTTAACTCTTTTGGCGGGGTCTACTGTCTATTTAACAATTCATATATCTCTCCGTACCCAGCATTTCTCCTTTCTGTGTCTCTTCCCCCCCCCCCCCACAAGACATGCAGCATTTCCTCTGTTTTGTTTCTCCCCCTCGAGCTATCCAAAATTGCCTCTCTCATCCCCCACTACCATCATCAGTCTATGTCTCTTTCTCTTCTCACTACTGTGCATCATTTCCTTCCCCCACCCTAGCCATCTCTCTCTCTCTCCTCTATCCAAAATCACCCCTCTTTATCCCATCACCATCCAGCATTGCCCCATCTCTCTCTTCTTCCTCCACATTTAGCATCCCAGTCTTTCTCCCCTCTCCCAACCCCTACTATCCAGCAATGCTCCATCCCTCTTCTCTTCACCCCAACATCACCCAGTCTCTCTCTATTCCTCCTTCCATCATGAACCATCATCATCAATCTCTCTCTCCTGCCTCCTATCCTACAGTCATCCAGTGTTACCCATCTGTCTCACATGACCCCCTCCCTCACCAGCACCTTCACTCACCTGCTCCCCAACTCTATGACTGCAATGAAGCCAAAAACAATCACTGAAACTGAACGCTGGCAGCTCTTATTGTACCTCCTCCTTATGAGGACTGTGCCAAGGGTGAACACAGGACTATAGTCCCACACCTAGTTTCCGTTTCTTTGCAGCCACAGAGTCAGAGGGGCAGCAGTCAAGCAGGTGAGCAAAAGGATGTACAGCAGAGAGGGGAAGGTAATAGTTGTACCTTGGCACAATGCACCCTAAGGGGTATGTGTATCACATGTTAGAAACCTCTGTGCTAGACCAGTACCAAAGCTGCCCAGCTAATGACCAGCTCTGCTAACCTAATCCGGTTTTCATACAAACTGAGTGGAAGAACATTTTCCCAAGATGCCAGAGATGCACAGAAAAAGAATCCAGTGTGCTGTTTATACTCTGTTCTACATTTCGCCATCATGTTTTTGCCTAGTACCAACCTCTATACTACTCCTTGCACAGTGCCAAATCTCACCTGGAAGAACATGAATGTGTTGGTGGCCATCCATGTGATGAGGAATGTGGCCCATCAGCTGAATAAACAAGTCCACTTGGGCTATGAGTTCCTGCTTCACCTATGGAGAAAGAAAAGAAGTTACTGTGTGTCATGCTAGTGCAAAGGTCTCATGCAGTTAGGCCATTAATATCTTAGCTGCATGCTGTAATGGAAGAATTATACTAACAGGATCAAATGTAATATAACATGTCATTTCTAGACTGCAAAACCTCTTAGATCGATGCAGTTCACAAAGCTAATAGACTGAACAAGCACAGTGATCTACAAAATATCCATTATAACAATTAATTTCCTAAAAATCTTACAAATAGTGTTGATTTTAATAATTTTCTAAAATGCATATATGAAGATCAAAGCGAGAACAAATTGTGAAGCTCGGTGTTCCAGCTGGCTGCCTGGTAGGCAAACAGTCATTTATTTGCCATCATGTTTCTATGTTTCTTATAGATACAGCCTCGTACAGAAGGAAACACAGATAATGAAGTAACTCAAAGTGGGCGATCTGGATTAAAGAGTAAATTGATCAAGTAGATATGCAGGTGTCTGACCGTGGAGAGCTTTATAACAAAGGGTCCCAAATTTAAACAGTACTCTGGCCTCAAATGGGAGCCAATGACGTTCTCTATAGCACAGAGTAACATGATCTGACTTCTTTAGATTAAAAATCAAAGGGCTGCCACATTCTGAATTTTGCGTAATCTATATAAATTTGTGCAATGACCAGCAAGATGGACTGAATTGCAATAATCTAAAGTACTAATGATTGAACCAACATCTTAAATGAAATAAGATTGAAGTAAGATTTAATCGTAAGCAGTTTCCATAAAATGAAAAAACATTTTTGACCAGTGCGGTAGTAAATGCCTTCATAGAAAGATTCCTTTCTAGGTAAACACCCTAGGATTCTAATTTCCGAGTTAATAGTACATTACATTACATTACATTACATTACAGATTTCTATTCCGCTTGTGCCTTGCGGTTCTAAGCGGATTACAAATTAAGAGACTGGACAATTTCAGGAATATTACAGTACATAAAATCAGGAATGTATCAAGTTACAATTGTTAGTCTGGAAGTTTCCAGGAGAAATTTAGAGCTCATAGTAGATGAATAGTAGGCTGGTGAAGAGAGTTGTACAATGTTTAGGTATAGTTATGGTGGGTGATCGTGTGTGTATTTTCTAGTGCTATGTTGAGGTTAAGATGATGGAAAGTATTTTTTGAAGAGATGAGTTTTGATTTCTTTTCGGAATTCTTTTATGTCTATTGATTTGATCAGTAGATTGGAAATGGTAGTGTCAATTTTTGCTACCTGTGTAGCTAAAAGGCTGTCGTATAGTTTCATGCGTCGTGTACCTTTGAGAGGAGGGTAAGCGAATAGGTTTTGAGTTCTCCTTAGTCTGTGTGAGAGATTACGGTGTAGTCTTTTGTTTAGGTAGCTGGGTGCTGTTCCGTGTGTTACTTTGTATAGTAGACAGTAGAATTTGAACTGGGATCTTGCTTTTATTGGTAGCCAGTGTGAGTCAAGGTAAGCATTGGTGATGTGGTCAAATTTGCTGAGGGAATAGATGAGTCTGAGGGCCGTGTTCTGAACGGTCTGTAATTGTTTTATCATGTAGTTTGGGCATGATAGGTATAGGCTGTTGCAGTAATCTACTATGCTTAGAACTAGGGATTGTACTACTATCTTGTATTGATCCATGATGAAGAATTTTCTTATTTTTCTTAGGTTACGCATTGTGAAGAATGCTCTTTGGATGATTTTGTGGATTTGGGTCTGCATTGTGCAATTTCTGTCTAGTTGAATTCCTAGGATCTTGAGTGTGCTTTGCATTGGGTACTTGATTGTGTTTAATTCCAGTTCTGTGCATGATGGTTTTTTTTCCTTCTCTAATAGTAGGAATTTAGTTTTTTCCGAGTTCAGTTTCAGTTTATAACTTGACATCCATTTTTCTACCGTTTCCATTATTATTTTCAGGTGGTTTGTTGATAAGGGGTCTTGTATGTTGAAGGGGGTGAGGATTGTTATATCATCCACATAGCTGAATGATATTGTGTTTAGGGCGTCTAGGGTAATGCCGAGGGATGCTATGAAGAGGTTGAATAATATAGGAGATAATGGCGATCCTTGTGGTACTCCACATGGGTTTGACCATGGGTCGGATAGATGCTCTTTTGACTTGACTCTGTATGTTCGAGTTTTAAGGAAGCCTTGGAACCAGTTGTGAACATTACCAGAGATTCCTATTGCATCTAATGTCTGGAGTAGTGTGGGGTGGTCAACTAGGTCAAATGCAGCAGAGAGATCAAGTTGAATGAGAAGTAGTTTGTTTCCTTTGCTAAGGTGTTGTCGGGCTGTGTCTAATAGTGATATCAGTAGCGTTTCTGTGCTATGGTTAGATCTGAATCCAGATTGGGATGGATGCAGTATGTGATGGTCTTCAAGGAAGTTGGAGAGATATTGTGCGACTAGGCCTTCTGTTAGTTTGATATATAGTGGGATTGAGGCGATTGGTCTGTAGTTTGTAGGATTGTCTATAGGACCTTTGGGATCTTTTAGGATAGGAGTAATTATGATTTCTCCTAGTTCCGGTGGGAAATGACCTTCCCTTAGTGTAATTTGTAGCCATAGTGTGAGGTTGGCTTTAAATTTGGTGGAGGCTGTAGTTAGTAAGTATGGGGGACAGTTGTTCAGGTCACATGAGGATTTGCTGTATTTTTTGTAAAGCCTGTCCACGTCTGACCATTGTATCTTTGGGAAGGTTGTCCAGATCCTGTCTGCTGGGATTGCTTCATCTATTGTGGGATTGATTTGTATTTCTTCTAAGTTGATTCGTGAATTGTTGAATGTGTATCTGGTTGTGATGATTTTGTGTTTGAAATAGTCCGCTAATTGGGTGGCTGTGGGAGTTTGGTTTCCTTGGGTGGCGAGAAATGGTTTGGTGTCGGTGAGGTTTCTTACGATTTCAAAAAGTTTTTTAGTGTCTGGTTTTTCAGTGCCAATGAGTTTAGTGTAGAAGTTTTTTCGTTTTTCCTTCAGTTTGGAATTGTATAGTTTGATTTGGATTTTCCATTCATCTTTGGTATGATTATGTTTCTGTTTTTTCCATGACCTTTCCAGTTGTCTGCATTTCCTTTTTAATTGTAAGAGTTCGTCGTCGAACCATTTGTTGGAAGGTCTGTCTATTTTGTATTTGTTTTTTATTGGAGCTAGTTCGTTTAATGTGGTTTCACTGAGGGTCCGCCATTGTCAGATTTTTTTTTCTACTACACAATTTGCTGGAGAAGCAAAAAAAAAAAAAAATCAACAATTTGGTTGTTATCGGAATTAAGCTTTAATGTCTGATTTTGAGGAGTCTGGGTGGCTTCCTTCTTCAAAGGCAAAAGCAAAGCCACAAGTGGAAAGCTTCTATATACATAGAGAGAGTTTTGCAAAGTGAACTTTCCTAATGATAAGGACAAAATCACAGACCTGCTTCCTGTTTGAGGAGAGGGAGGCAGGCAGGGCTGAGCTCCAGATTTCAAGGTTGTGGATGTGCCCAACTGTAGAAGACTTTATGACAAGTAGGAGGGAGACCTGAAAAAATGTTTCTACTTATACATGTGCAATGGTGTAGTAAGAGGGGTGCAGTCCACCCCGAGTGTAGACTTCCTCGGGGTGCTGGCTCCCCTCCCGCTCTCGGCCTCCCCGTCCCACTCCTCCACCTGCCGCATGTGTGCACCTTCCCTTCCCCCCCCCGAACCTTTTTAACTTCGGCACAAGCAGACACGACCTTATTGCTCACTTCGACTGATGTCACTTCTGGGACCCGCACCTAGGAAGAGATGTTAGAGAGAGCGCCAAAGCCGACGCAAACAGCTAGTTCATAGCTGCTCGTGCCTAAGATAAAAAGGTACAAGGAAGGGGTGCCGTTTACTCCCGCTATGCCACTGTACATGTGAATTGACAATAATAATAATTAATTTTCTTATATACTGCCCCACCATCAGTTCAGGGCAGTTCACAACAAAGAAGAAAAACTGATACATTTCAGCGAAAAAATACAATTTCGTAAAAAATAGTACATCCTACAGCGATTACATACAGCATTAGTTAAAATACAGTTTAAAATATACTATGAAATAAAAACTAAGAAGAAGAATGGAACAGTACATCCTTAAGCAGTCAGATACAACATTAATTAAAATACAATTTAAAATATACAGAGATTGAGGCCAGAGTTTTGTTTAAGTTTACTTGTATCTGTTACAAATCAATTTTTGGCTTGTCGCCTGGTTACCTTGTTTCCCATTTTTCTTTGAACCACCCAAATAAGGTCACACGCAGAGTTTGTTTGTTTACATTTCCTTCCGTTAAATTATGTTGTTACAAAAGATTTCTTGAGAGAACTCTCTCTTTTCAAGCTACCAAATTGAATGATTGGTTCGGTAAAATTATGTTAGGATCTTCTTCTTATTTTGATTTTAGAAAATTATTGAAAACCCAACTATTTGAAAAATTTGTATCCTAACTGGTTGTCTCGTTTAAAAATTCTGTGCTTTCATTATGTAATGTATCACCTTTTAAATTGCATTTTTACTGTATGGTCGGTTCTTATTTATTGTAATCTGCTTAGAACCATTCTTTTAAATTGTACTTTTCTTTTAAATCATATTCTCCACTGTAGGATTAGTTCTTATTTATTGTATATTGCGTAGAATTGTTTTTTTTCCTTTTAAATTGTACTCTCCACTGTATGACTAGTGCTTATTTGTTGTAAACTGCCTAGAACCATTCTTGGTTAGGTAGTATATAAAAATAAAATTATTATTATTATTTATTAATTATTATTAATGGAACCACATCACTATTAAAATCAACATTCTTGTTTATCAAATAAATATGTTTTAAATGATTTCCTAAATATAAAATAAGAATAGGTTTGAGCGATCAGTGGGCATAACCAGGAGTTCATCTTCCCGGCCTGGTAGTCCAATGTCCTGTCTAAGAAAGTTTTGTAACGGCAGGCCTTTGGGGCCGGGAAGATAAACATACCTGAGTTTCTAGTACCTTTTGTTGAACAGGACAGTTTCAAATAAGGGACCAAATAGGATGGCAATAATCCAAAAAGTGCCTTATAACATATATACCCAAACTTAAAAAACACTCTAGCCCCAAATGGTAACCAATGTAATTTAGCATAAAAAGTGCTGACATGGTCATATTTTTTAAGACCAAAAATAAAACGTACAGCAGCATTCTGAACCAATCGGAGTCTTAATAAAGTCTTTTTCGGTAGCCCCAAATAAACAACATTACAATAATCCAAAACTGATAGAATCGTAGATTGGACCAGCAACCGGAAGGACTCCATATCAAAAAACTTCTTGATGGTCCTTAATTTCCACAATAAAGCATAACTTTTTTAAATTAGCAAATCTGTATGCTTCTGAAAAGTTAAACTATGATCCAAGGTTATTCCTAAAATTTTCAAATTTGGCACTATCTCGAAGCGTTGACCCTTCAATTGGATAGTTTTTTCCTGTATTTTACCGTTAGAGCTTGCTAGGAAAATCTTGGTTTTTCCGGGGTTAAGTTTCAACCTAAACTATGACATCCACTGTTCTACCTTATCCAAGATATTAGAAATTTGAGTAATCAACTCTTTCGAAATAACCTTACAAGGTAACAATAGTATAAAGTGAACACTTGTCTGACTTCTCCTGACCTGGCAGAAACTCAGGAATTCCTGTGAAGACTGTTTCCTCCTACCTCTGACATCTTAAGACAACCCTTGGCCAAGGCTTTGCGAATTCCCATTTTTCCATGAAAGAAGCCACCTCTATTGAGCAGAGAAGAGTCTCTGAGTGTGGTGCACACCGGGGCACCCTCTGATAGGTTGGCATGGAGCCCTGTAGGGATATTGTACCTGCAACACGACAAGAGAGAACAGATGATCAGAACCAGGCTCTTTCTGCACAGATACTAAAATACTGCACAGAAAAAAAATGTAACAAGGCATTGCATGGGAAGATTTGGTTCTTACCTTTATAATCTTCCCTCTAGTATAAAGACACATGAGTCTTGACCAGTGGGCTATTCACGTCTACCTGCAAGCTTTTGGATAAGGAATCATCTACAGCTTTCTCAGCTCCGCCTCCTTGTGTCAGTGGACAGTGCCCCATCTCCTGAGCCATTGCATCACTTATTGTACTCGATTGACAGTTGTAAAACAATGATCTTCATATTCTCTTGGCTGCTCTAAGACAAGCCTTTGGAGACATCTTAATTGACATCTGACAGGATGGGTGTTTAAGACTCACGTCTCTTTATACTGGAAAGAAGATTATCAGGATAAGAACCTAATCTTCCCTTCCCATGCAAAAGAGATATGAGTCTTGACCAGTAGGTCAAAAACTGACCAGTATAGCAAAAACTGTCCCCTAAGTCTAGGGCAGGGCAGATGCGACGTCTGCTAGCACTGAGGACTTAATGCAGTGTCCATTTGTGCCGCTCACCCACTCTGTAAAACTTTGTGAAAGCATGGAGAGTAGACCTTGTAGCTGCCCTACAAATCTCTTCAGGTGGGACTGTCTTGATTCTGCCTATGAAGAAGCCACACTTCTGATGGAAGGTGCCTTCAAGGAGATTGGGAGCTGTTTACCATAGCCAATGTGCACAGACAAAATAGCCATGCAGATCAACCTGGAAATAGAGGCTTTAGAAGCTGGCTTTCCCAGTCAGCCAGGACTGGTGAGCACAAAAAAGATGATATGAAAGACAAAAATTATGTCACTTAAAGATAATGGAGACCTCCCCTCACGTCCAGTACTGCCAAAACTTTCTCGTTTTTCTTTACACCTATAACCTGGAGCACAGGCAGGCAGATTTCCTGATTAACACGGAATGCTGACACCACCTTTGGTAGAAAGGAAGAACCTGTGCATAAAGACACACCAGACTCCATAAATCTAAGGAATGGCTCTCTACATCAGTGTTTCTCAACTTGTTCAAGCCAAGTCTAATAAATATCAACCAAGTGCCTACGCCCAAGCTCTGCCCCTGACCCCACCCCATAATAGTACTAATTATAATGCAATTTCTTCCATTCATTTTTCATATACACATAAATATAATCTTATTAACAATACATAAATTAAAAAACACAAAGCACACTGTATGCAGAGAAAATGTTAATTATCATTTACCATATATACTTGAATATAAGTCGAGACCCCCATTTTTCCCCTCCCAAAAAGGAGGAAAAATGGTTGACTCAAATATAAGTCAGGCGGCTTAATATTCAAGTGCCGTGCCAGGATCTTCACCCAGCGCCCTTCCCTCCCTCCTCTGTCAGGCTCTGAATCCAGGCCCCTCCCTGTCAGGCCCTGCACACAGCCCCCTTCCCTCCCTCCCTCTCCACCCTGTCCCCCCTCCCTGGCCATTGTACCTCCTCTGCCACTGGAATTCCTGGTGTCCAAAGGTGTAGCAGGCAGGAGCGAACTTTCAGCACTCCTGCCCCGCTGCTAACCTGGTCGGTCGCTGCCGCGAGTTCCAGCTTCAGCCGCTGAGCGGTACTGAGCAGGAGCACACTTTGGCACTGTTGCTCGGTGTTTAGCAGCTTCCTGAATGGCTCCTGGCAGAGGCCTGCACTAAGTCCGGTGGGAGGGGGGGGGCTGGTCCAAATATAAACTGAGACCCTCATTTTTGGGCCAATTTTTTTATATTCATTATATTCAAGTATATATGGTATATTTGGGGGGGGGTTCAAAATTTTGATCACTAAATTGAAAATAAAATCATTTTCCCTATCTTTGTTATCTGATGATTTTATTAGTCACTGGTTGCACTTCCTTCTGACTGTGCATCCAACATTTCTTTCTTTCTGTCTCCTGCATACGTCCTCTCCTCTGGACCTCATTTCCCCAACCAACATCTCTCTCTGTCCCTCCATGAGTCCAACTTTTCTTCCTCTCCTCCACCCCCATTGGCAACATGTCTCCCTCTCTTTATCTCATTCCCTCCCTTTCTGTAAAGGAAGTGGGGAAAGAGAGAGAGAGATCTATGGTGCATCTCTCCCTCCCTCTACTACCACATCCAGTATTTCTCCCCCTCTCATCCCCCAGATCATATGCAGCATCTTTCACCACTGCCCCATGCCCAACATTTCTCCTTCTATCATCCCTCTCCAGCACTATGCCACATCTCTCCCTCCACCACTATGTCCAACATTCCTCCCCTTTGCATCCCTTTCAATCTGTCCCACTGTTCCCTCTCCACGACTATATCCAACATTTCTGCCTGTCATCCTTCTCTTACCCATGCATCTCTACCTCACTCTTTCTCTCTCTCGCTATGCCCAACAATTTTCCTCTTTCTTTCTTTCCCCATGTGTACCATCTCTTTCCCTCTTACTCACACACTCATGCCCAACAATTCTCCATTTCCATTCCCGCCCTCCCTCCATCCACATGCATGTTTTCCCCTCTTCCTTTTCCCTTCCAGCCATGTGCATCTCCTCTCTCTATTTCCTTCAATTCCACTTTATCCATGTGTACCTTCTTCTTTTCCTCTTCATCCATGTGTATATCTTCCCTTTCTCTTCAGTTCTCCTTCCCTCTCCTCCATCCATGTGCATTTCCTCCTCTTTCTTCCCTTCCTTTTCATGTCATAAAGCACATATCTCTTCTCCTCCATCCATGTCCAGCATTTCTCCACCCCCACTCAGCCAGCCAGCCAACTGGCCAGCCTTACCAATTCCATTTCCCCACATTCCTCAGTCCAACATCACTCCCTCTCTCCTCCCCCAACAAGTCAAGTGTTTCTCCTCCTCTAACCTTCCTTCTGACACCCTACCACTACCTGACCCAGAATCTGGATTCCATGCAGGACCTGGCACCGGCACTAACTTCAATGAAGAGCCTTCATGTCCATGTGCTTGGGAAGGCCCTGTCGGTTCCACCCACTTTACAAACAACACGGATCACTTCATGAAATTATCCAACCAACAATAATTGGTTTACCTATCACAGCAGTGGCGCGTTGATGTATGGCTATGGAACACCCAAGCAGAGCTCCCGCTCGCTGAAAGCTATTTTTCAGTAACATGATATAGAGCACAGTTCTTCAACCGCCGATCCGCGGACCGGTGTCGGTCCGCAAACAAAATCTTGCCGGTCCGCGAAGGATTCGGTCCCCGCAGCAACGAAAGGCCAGCGTCAGCTGACTTGCAACTTCCTGTTGCAGTCGCTGTGCCGGGACTCCTGCCTTCCACCGCGTTTGCCTCCTGCCTTGTCTCCGCACCTCCAGACCAGCAGCGGCAGCTCTGTATGCTTTTAACTTCGGCACAGAGCTGCCCCTAATCAATAGTTTAGCGCGGTTTCATAAGGCAGCCTCGGGGCCTTTGCTAGGCCGGCCCACATCGCATCATCGAAGCGGGCCGGCTATCAAAGGCCCCGAGGCTGCCTCATGAAACCACGCTAAACTATTGATTAGGGGCAGCTCTGTGCCGAAGTTAGAAGTACACAGAGCTGCCGCTGTTGGTCTGAACTCTTGGGCCACTGAAGGAGGGCAAAGAGCAGCTGTCCTGGAGGTTTCCCTTCCTCTCGCCTTTGCAGGTCCCTTTTTTCCACCTTTTTTTTTTTCCTTCAAACGGCAACGGGCCCCAGCATCGACATCAATCAAGTAAGTTCCACTGTTCCTTGCAAGCGGTTCTGCTCGGCCAAAGCTTCCCCTCTGACATGAGCCACCCTCAGGGGAAAGAAAGTGACCCACAAAGGTGAGGGGAAGGGGGGCAGATGATGGAAGTTGGGGGGGAGAGAGAGAGAGAGAGAAGGGGCAGATGATGGAATGGAGGAGATGAGAGAGAGAGAAGGGGACAGATGATGGAAGTGAGAAGAAGGGAGAGAGAGCAGAAGGCAGATGGATGTCAGTTGAGAGGGGAGAGCAGATGCTGAATGGAAGTGGAGAAAGAACACATACTGGATGGAAGGAGGAGATAAATAAAGGGGGAAGAAAATAGTAAGATAATGGAGGGGTGAGGGAAAGGGGTGACAAGCTGTGCGTAGACACAGTGAAAAGAGGGAAACGGGACTAAATAGTAAGAAAGAATTTAATTTAGATGGAGGCAGAAAATAGAGAAGGAAGACCAGAGAAGAAAAGGGAAGAGAGAGCAGAGAATGATATCAGATCTGAGTGGAGGAAATAAGAAGAGAGAGATGCTAAAAACCACAGGGGGGAGGGAAGGACAGAGATGCCAGACCATGAGGGGAACAGAAGGAAGATGATGGATGCCAGACCAAATTGGGGGGGGGGGCAGGAGGAGAGATGGTAGGGAAAGACAGACAGTGAATGGAAGGGGCAGATGCTGGACTGAAGAGACAGAGAAGGTTATCATGCCGCTGTACTGGGCCATGGTACGCCCTCCACCTGGAGTACTGCGTCCAGCACTGGTCACCGTACATGAAGAAGGACATGGTACTACTCAAAAGGGTCCAGAGAAGAGCGACTAAAATGGTTAAGGGGCTGGAGGAGTTGCCGTACAGCGAAAGATTAGAGAAACTGGGCCTCTTCTCCCTTGAGCAGAGGAGATTGAGAGGGGACATGATAGAAACATTCAAGGTACTGAAGGGAATAGACTTAGTAGCTAAGGACAGGTTGTTCACCCTCTGCAAGGCAGGGACAACGAGAGGGCACTCTCTAAAGTTGAAAGGGGATAGATTCCGTACAAACGTAAGGAAGTTCTGTGGTAGAAAGCTGGAACCCTCTTCCAGAGGCTGTTATAGGGGAAAACACCCTCCAAGGATTCAAGACAAAGTTGACAAGTTCCTGCTGAACAAGAACGTGCGCTGGTAGGGCTAGTCTCCGTTAGGGTGCTGGTCTTAGACCAGAGGGCTGCCGCGTGAGCGGACTGCTGGTCATGATGGACCTCTGGTCTGACCCAGCAGTGGCAATTCTTATGTTCTTAGGGCAGACACTGGCTGGAAGAGAGTGAAAAGGCAATGAAAGCAGAAACCAGAGACGACAAAAGGTAGAAAAAAATAATTTTATTTCTATCTTGTGATTCAAATATATCAGATTTGAAATATGTATCTTGCTAGACATAATTGGGGAGTGCAAAGCCCAGGCAGTGCTTCTTTAGCTTCCAGCTGGCTTAGGGTTCTCTCTGACCAGGGGGCAGTTGCCCTAGTTCCACTCCCCTAACACCATTCCTGTCATGTGTGACTGTGGTATTCTGTTACTTGATATTTGTGTAGCATTCTGTAATAATTTGGCTTATTCAGTTTTCTTGATAGTAGAAGGGATATATGTGAAGGGGAGGGGAGACAGGGGGTTTGTTGATCTTTGCCCTGTATTATTTGTATTTATAAAATGACAATTGTATAGAATATTGTTTCTTTTTATACTTTAATAAAATATGTTCAATATAAAATTATAACTATTTGAGGCTTGTGCGGATGGGATCAGATGGTTTGTGGGACCGAACTCGTGGGGACGGGGCGGCGATGTTTTTTTAAAAAAAATTTCAGTCTTAGTAGTTTGCCGGTCCACGAAATAATTATTTTATTTCCGCCGGTCCATAGGTGTAAAAAGGTTGAAGAACACTGATATAGAGTCCCCTGAAGAAGGCTGATGTATAGCTGAAATGCTCTGGACACAATAGAACTTTGGGTATTTTGGGAATACCTGCCAACGCTGGTTTTGGCAGTTGGCCATCTAGATAAGTGTTGCTATTTTCTTCATTTTTTTGCAATTCATTCATTCATACACAGTTTTAGAGTTTTGTAAACAAATAAATTAAAACTTTTTAATCTTAGTTGGAAATAAATAAATAAAGCTATAGGAAATAAAGGGTGGGATGGAGGATTGACGTAGATGATTATAAGGTTCTATGCACTGAGTTTGAAGCCACTGTATGATACTTCATCCTCCTAGTTTATCTTTTACTTGGGAAAAGTTATGAGATGGGTTGGGTTGCTGTATGACCAGCTCAAGTACTACATTAGTGATGTTTTGGTATTCAAGTATGTTAAGCTTGTGACACTATGTGCAATAATAGTGATTTGAATAATATTTATTATTCCAACCCCCTCCCCTTCTTTTTTCTGGTTTCACCCACTTTGACACATTTGCAATTGAGGGGTGGTACCAACAGGGCATCATGAGCGGACAGACTCGAAGGCCTGCGTCAGTTAAGCTAGCACCAGTGCCAGGCCTTGTATAGACTCCGGACTCCCTAACAGGCAGCGGGAGGGTGGCAGAAGAGGGCTCTTTATTGCTGTAGTTAGCTTGGTGTGCCTAGACTGTGGGGCCACCCCAGCTGACCCAGAAGGTGGAGGGAAATCTTTACCTGGAATATATACTATTTGGAAATATTTACGACTTGGGAGGTTCACTCCTTTTTTATATTATGTACCAATAAGCCCTCCATCTAAGGAAAAACAGAAGAAACGATTGTGCATATACTGTAGTTAGGTCCTTGCTGTACAACTCACCTTCTTGCTAGCTGGGCTGCATCTACAGCTGCAGTACCATTCACCAGCAAGGAAGCACTGGAAATTCCATTGGCCAGGAAACAGTCCACAATGCCTTGGTTCCTTCTGGGACAATAGCCAAAATCATCCCCTGTGACTATTAACTTTATTCTGGACTGTGGCATTCTGACTGGCACTGACTGTAAAGAGAAGGATATGAATATACAGGAAGTGAATTACATTCAGATTATGCGCTGCAAAAGGGGCAGCAAAGAGAGAGCAAACAGAAAAGTATGAACAACAAATCTGAAGATCCCCGACCACATTGCATGCCCAGTATAAAGCCCCCCTCGTTATCTTTACTTTTCCAATAAAATATATACAAATCCTGATGCAAGAATGAAATGCATCCAGTGTTCATTAAATGAATAGGGCTTGCCAGCAAATGCTGTATCTCAGAGAGGGGGGAAGTGCAAGGGATGAAGCAATGCTGAAACAGAGGTGGAAAGTAAAGCAGCAGGACGGGACGACCTTCACTCACTCAACTTCTTTCGCATGAGGAACTTCCTAAATACACCGAATAAGTGTGTCCTGAACATGCCGGCGAGTGGAAACTTAAGGAACAGCGCCGCTGCTCAACCGATGCGCATGTGTGGAGTGAGATACAGAGGCTGTCAGGGTGGGGGGAGAGAGAGAATGCATCCGTGTTCGTATGTGCACCGTGCTGGAGCACTGTGTTGAAAACTCAAGAGGTTCCCCCGTAAGCGTGACATATGATGCAATGGACGTCTCCCATGCCGAACCAACTCTGATCACACGCATTAATACTTCCCTGGGGGCATCTCTTCACTCTCCCCCCCCCCATCCGCGCTCCGGTTCGCTCCCGGTCCTACCTTCAGACGTGTCTCTGAGCGCAGCATCAGCAGCTGTTTACACAGCTTACCTACCACCTGTCCCAAAGATTTCCCTCTGCCGCGTCCAGGACTGGGTCCCGCCCCTCCTCTTGCGCAACTTCCGGCTTCCGGCCGGGGAGAGCGAGCGGGATGTGGCGGCTGAGCTCTGTGAGTCGCTCTCGCTTGCGGACATCTCAAAAGACATTTGAAGGTAGAACAAAGACACATATGTAGGGGTCGTGAGTGCCTTGTTGAGCGTCTGCTTCCCGCGGATTGCCCCTCGCAGCGCTTGGAGCCGTCGATAAATCAGACTTCGTTGCCGCCTCCCCGCTGAGGTGGTGCCTGTGCAGGACCCGGCTTTGGGAAATCCTTAAAACGAGAGCTCCCGTCTAGAGAGTTGCACGGGGACAGAAATCCCACCCATCCCCGCCAGGATCCTCTCCGTCCCCACCCATCCCCTCAAGGAATTACCTCCATCCCTGCCCGTCCCCATAAAAAGCAGCAATTACTTCTGATAGGATCATCAATTCCACAGCTTCTTTTATGTTTGCGCTGCTGTTTTCCTTGTGGAATCTCTTTGGAACCCTTTTTTTGTTTTCTGTTCAGGTAATTAACTTATAAACCCCTCCTTTTACTAGGGCTGACGTGTCCATTATATTATATGGACAAACCCTGCTTCCAAAGCCTTCCATCCCCGTGAGAGTCCCGTTGGCTAGAGGGGGGTCCCCGTGGGAGTCCCGTGGGTTAGGGGGGGAACCCCGCGGGATTCCCACGATCCCAGTTCCTGAGCAGACCTCTACTCCCGTCCCACGCGATCCAGAGCCACAGTTTGGTGTAAGCCTTGTGTGTGTATCCACGCAAGGTCTTCATGAGCCTCACAAACGTGTCCTAGAGACTTTGCACCACACTGGCCCACTCTTACTGCCTTTGAGTCTGTAAATGCAAAATCTTTTTGTGCCGTGTAGGTTTATTGTGCTGCTGTTGCGATTTCGAAAAAAGGGTTTTTCCTTTTAACCACTTTGAATATAATTTTACACAGCATTTTCTGTAAGTGAAGCATGTTTTACATGTGGAAATTTGGCTTTTATAAAATAGTGAGGATATGTATACTGTACATGTATCAGATGTGCTAACGGGAGTGCTTTCAAGAGGCCAGTAGGTGTTCGAAGTGTGCGTTTAGGTGGTGGTGCACATCTGTGCATTTTATTTGCTAAAATTGACATACAACTAAGAACATGAGAGTTGCTATAGTAATTGAGCTCAGTATGCTGTTTCCAACAATGGCCAATCCAGGTCACAAGTACCTGGCAAGATCCCAAAACAATAAATTTTATACTGCTTATTCTAGAAATAAGCAGCGACTGTATCAGAGGAGAACTGGCACAATTTCAAAACTGTATTTTGCAATGAAGACTCAATTCTATTAACAGTTAACCATGCATCATTTAAAATGACTACTTTTTCTTTAGGGAGAACATTCAGGCTTGGCTCCACAACTATTTGTACAGGAGTCAAACCTTTTGTTCCCACCATACCAGATTGATCTGAAGCACTAAGTCCAGTTATATCAGACAGTTGTAAGGAGGAGGTTACATTTTCAACCTTGGAGAGTGTCTCTACTGTTCCAACAAAGCTTAATGGCTGGGGAAGTGGTAATGGCTCCCCAGAGGAGAGGGAAGCAGACTGTATACCTAAAGTTACCTGCTTTTCCAACCGTGGCAATGAGGCTAATAGATTGATTTTTGCCTTTCTTTTGCCCATGGTGGAAGGAATTGATAACAGTCCGCTCCCGGCTCCTCATGGGCTCCGAAGGGACTCAAAATGGGTGTGTCCTGCCTCTTTGGCCACGGGGCTGCATACCACGGCTTCCCTTGATTTTTAAAGAGCCTCAAAGGACCCCTCTTGTTGCGCTGGAAGCCGGGACTGCTGCAGAGGCTGCCTGCCTCTGATGAAATGAAAAATGCTGCTTGCGGCACTGGTGGCTCCCTCCTCGCAGCTTCCCTTGATTTTTAAAGAGCCTCAAAGGACCCTCTCTCGTTGCGCTGGACGCCGGGACTGCTGCGGAGGCTGCCTGCCTCTGATGAAATGAAAAGTGCTGCTGGATACAGCAGTTAAAATAAATGAGCATGAAACTCGAATAACAGCTAGGAAATAAATTGGATAAATCAGTGAATAGTTTACAGAGTACTGCCTCTGCTAACATTAAAGATAGTATAACGGTTCATGCGAAGATGGAAAAAATGGAGAATTATATGAGAGCTAAAAATCTTCATTTTTTTAAATTTTCCCATCACTCATTACCTATCTCCATTGGAGCTATTAAGAATGTATATGAGGGAGATTTTGCAATACTCTAATGTGGATACCTTTGAACCTGATAATCTCTTTTATATTCCGAGGGCTTCTAGGGAGGTGGTAGATGAGGGGGAAACAGATACATTAGTATCACCAGACAGTTTGGATCTGTCTCATTTTCTTGAGTCCTCTAAGGACACAATTACAAAATGTGCTACACACTTGGTAGCTTTCAAAACAGAACTAGAGAAACAGGTTATTTTGAAGTCGTACTTTACTAAGAAAGAAGCTCTGTTTTGTGGCCAACGAGTGTTATTTCCTGATGTTTCTAAGTGACCTTCTTAAAATTCCCTTGTAAATGCCTTATTTCATTTGCAAGTGACAAATGATCCAGTCCAGTTAGAAGATTTTCTTAGAAATAAATCTTTGCAGATAGATTCTTAAATTATTATTTGTTTGCTGTAGAGTGTAATTGATGATTTAAAGACACTCTCGGCCATTTAATGTGGACTTGATAATTAATAAACTATTGCCTTTGACTTTATTTGATGAGCATTTATATGCTATATTTGAACTGAACTGGATATACTTTTTGTTATGTAAATGTAACAAATCAATAAAGAAATATAAAAAAAAGAAATAAGCAGTGACTTTTCCCAGGTCCATCTTAATAATGGTTTATGAACTTTTAAGAAATAATCCAAACCTTTTTTTTAAACCTTGGTAAGCTCAACTTTTAAGAAATAATGCAAACTTAAAAAAAAACAAACAAACAAATCCTCACTGCTTTCACCATATTATCTGGCATTAAATTTCAGAGTTTAATTACACATTTTCTCCAGTTTGTTTTAAATCTACTACTTAGTACCATCATTGTATGCCCTCTGGGCCTAGTATTTTTGGAAAGGGTAAGCACTCACCAAGTATATTATAGACTTCCATATCTCTCCTGAGTAGACTATTCTGCAAGCTGAAGAACCCTAGCCACTTTAGTCTTTCCTCACAGGGAAGTCATCCCATCCCATTTATCATCTTCATTGCCCACAAACCTTCTTCCTGACGTCAATTCTGACGTCGGAGAGGAAGTTCCAGGCCAGCCAGGCAGCGATTGGCTGGCCTGGAACTTTCTCTCCGATGTCAGAATTGACATCAGGAAGAAGGTTTGTGGACCGGCACCTGGACCTTCCTTCTCTTTAGTTGTGGCGGGCAGCAGGTGTGGCGGACCGGGGGGGGGGGGAGGGGCAGGCTTCGGCACTGGAGGGAGGGGAAGCAATCGCCTGTCCCGTTGTCCCCACACACAGCTTCGGGACGCTGTCCCTGAAAACGGGACATTTCAGTATCATGAAGCTGTGCTTGGGGACAACGGGATAGGGGATCTAAAAGAGGACAGTCCCATTCAAAACGGGATGTATGGTCACCTTATCTTTACGGGGAAGGGAAGCAGCTTGTGCACCCCTGCTCTAGCTATCTGAGCCACAAGCCGTACTCAAGTGGCTAAAGAGCCGCGGTTTGCCAACCACTGCTCTAGGGCAATGGGGTTAGTGTTGAAATATTTTATTAATTTTCCAAGAAACAAAACAACAAATACTTAACATGACATAACAAATTACATCCCTCCCCAATCACTTCTCACCCAAAGGTTGTATCCCAGTTCTAGCAAACCTACCACAACATGAGGCTCGGAGATCTGTGTTCTGATAATCCCCGAAGCCACACTCCACCACAATACATAAGCATCCCGGTAGTCACCCCACCGCCCACTACAAAACCCCCTTATGGTCAGAAGCAATCCCACCACCCCCTCCCCTCATCTCCAAACTAACACCCCCAAATCAAGAGAAGCCCAACCCAAAAGAGCACATGGTTCCCAAAACTAACTTCAGTAAGCTCACTCCTACACCTACCACTCCCTCCGCCAAAAACCCCAAGCTCAACCCCCCCATACCCAAAACTCACAAGTTGCAGACTACAGCACTTGCAGGGTATTCAAAATAAGACTACGGCCTTTAGGATGTAACTGATGCAAATATGGGCCCCAAATTTGCAAATATTGCTGACCCCCTTTACGGGATCCCCGTGCATCTCTCGCTTTCCAGCAGGCCAATTGATGTACATCAGCCCACCAATGCCAATACCCCGGGGGCTCACTCAAAGTCCAATATTTCATAATACATTTCCGAGCCCCCAACCCTAGCTTGCGACACAATAATCGGCATGCCACCCCCCCCCCCCCCATAGTCCCAAACGCAGCAAGTAAATCCAGCACCAATTGCTCCGGTGTGCCGGCCAAGGCCAGATGAAGCCCTTGCCGCATAAACTGGAGAATCTCCCACCAAAACGATTGAATAAAACTACATCCCCAAAACATATGCCCAAAGGTCCCCACCTCCTTCCCGCATTTCAGACACAAAGGCGTAGCAGCACCCCCACAATAAAAATACTGTGCAGGCGTAAAATACGCCATATACAGCACCCTATAATAGCATTCCTGTAGGGTAGCCCAACGGGTCAAGGAGGGAACTCCCTGTAGTTAGGTCAAAAAATCCCAAGACTGCAAATGCACAGATAATTTCCTCTCCCAGCCCTGCCAGTAAAGGCCCACCTCCTTACTTGGTTCTACCCACCCCAACCCCTTATAAATCATGGACACCAAGATCTCCTCCTCCGTGTCCTCCCCCCAAAAAACACGCAAATGAGACCCTATATGACTAGCCAACTGCCCAGAGTCTAAGGTGGCCCAAAAATGCTTAAGCTGACAATACGCAAAAGTATTACCCCATTTACATCCCACCCGAGCTTGCAAATCCTCAAACGCCACAAGCTCCACCTCCAAAGTCATCATATGCTCCAACTGCCAGACCCCTTCCCTCTCCCAGTTGGCAAAAGCTGCATTTAGGACAATGGGGTTAAAGGTGGCCCATTTTTTGGGGGAAAAAATTTCCCCTAGAGCCCTCGGACAGTGACTTGGCATCTTTGACAAAGTGCAGATGCCCATGAGGAGACAAAGGGAGTCCCTACAGGTATGTTTAGGGTATTCTGTTCAGGGATTTACCCCTGATTTTGTCAGGCTTATGTTCGAAGCCTATATTGATGCTCTATTGTGCCCTCTGGTTTCATGCTGGTTGTGGTGCATGGAGGGGGATTCACTCACAAAGTGTGGTTTCCACCCCTAACAGTTCTTCTTCAGGAGCTGGATGTCCAGTTGAAGAAAGTCTGGGATGACTGGGGGTCAGAATCTATGCCTTTGCTCCCTTAAAATGATTCTTCAATTTTGGAGGAATGAGGGTCTCAGACGGGGCCTCCAGTCAGGAGTCTGTGATGGCCTTGGACCAGAGGGAAGACCCAATGGTATGCCGTCATTTTAGGCTGGCGGCTTTGCTGGAGGTCACAGAATCCTTGTGGGTGTTGAAGCTAGAACCTCCACAGACCTCTACTGCTCAGCACTCTGTCATTAGCAGCTCTAAGCCTCAGACCACCTTTTTTATTTTGCATCCAGACATTTTTTTTTTAATTTATTTATTTATAAGATTTTCCATTTTAATACAAGCATTACATTATACAATGCAAAAGATCCAGAAAAAATATTTCAACAAAACTTATTTAGGAAAAACATTATGTCTTATTTAGTCCACAATTTAAACCACAATTTAAAGATCAAGAAAGGAAATAAACTTCCAAAACATTAGTAACAAATCAACTAGACAAGGTCACGGCATTAGATTCCCAAGTTACAACCAGCTGGCAAGTCATACATTACTAGTCATGGTTACCATTTTCTCCTTTGATCCAATAAATTCCAAAAGTTGTTTGGGCTCGAAAAAAAGAAAATTCTTATTTTGAAAAGATACATAACATTTTGCAGGAAATTTAACAAGAAAAGTAGCCCCCAGAGCCAGGGTCCTTGACCTCAAGGACAAGAACTCCTTCCTACGTCTCTGGGTTATCTGAGCTAAATCAGGAAAAACTCGAACATTAGAACCCAAAAACTTATCATTTATATGTCGAAAATACATACGAAGAATAAATTCCCTGTCACTCTCCAAGGCTAAAGTCAACAACATGGTAGTTCTTTGAGTGACAACCTCAAGGGAATTTTCCAGAAATGAAGACAGATTCAAGTCCACTACTTTATCCACTGGGGTTTCTATAGGTGTGGATTCCCCTTGTGTTGTTTTTAAATTCAAGTAGTAAGCTCTAACAATTGGAGGCAAGTTTTCTGGTGGGATGGCTAAAGTCTCTCGAAAATATTTCCTAGCCATCTCAACTGGTGAAATAATAGGACACTTAGGAAAATTCAAAAATCTTAAATTATTTTTCCTCAGTTGGTTTTCGAAATTTTCCATCTTACGGGAAACATAAGATCTCTCTTTAACCAGTTCCACCTGAACCTTCTTTACTTCATTCAAATTATTTTCCTGTTTCTCCAACCTTTCATTAACCTTAGTAAGAAGCACCCCTTGTTGCTCCACTTTGGAGAAAACAGTTCCATAATCTGTTTTAATTGTAGATAAAGTCAATTTGAGATTGGAGTCCATGACTGATATGGCCTGCCATAGCGCCTCCATATCTATCTTATCTGGTTTCTTCATCTCCCCAAAACTGATAACATTCCCTCCCGAGGCACCTCTCACCTCTTCTTCCAAAGTGCAGGAAATTTCTTGATGGCTCCCATCTCCTCCTTCCATTGAAAGGCTTGATAGGGATGTCCCTCCAATGCTGGAGTCACTTTCTCCCTCTCGGGGCTATCGGGCTCCAAGCAGTCCCTGCACTTGTGCACTTCCGGGCTGGGGAGGAACCAGCCTCTGGTCCGGACTCAAAGTAGTCCGACTCTCTGCGCTGAGGTTCGCCGAGAGATCCGGGTTCCCTCCCGAAGTAACTGGGGTCGCCTCACCCATGCGAGCAAAAGCGCTCGTTATGGTAGATTGAATCAGCCGTTGAAGGGGTTCAGCCGCCGGAGGAACTGCGCGGGCGACTCCCTTCCTCTTCCCCATAACACCACCGGGTAAGAGGCACCGACACAGATTCAAGTACAAACAAGCGGAGAGCTCGCTCAGGCGTCCGCTCCCGACGCCATCTTGATCTCGCATCCAGACATTACACTGATGTTAATGGAGCATTGGAAGACTCCGGAAGGTCCCTTGTGGGTTGTCAGGACTATGGCAAAATTGTATCCATTGGCTCCTGATTTCCAAGAGCTGTTTGTCCCCCCTAAAGTGGATTGATAGCACAGGTTACCAAACATACTTCTCTACTTAGTGAAGATGGAGTAATTTTAAAGGATGCACAAGACAGTAGGGTGGATTTAGTCATCAAAGGGCAATTTGAAGCCTTTGCTCTGGGGCCGAAGGTGGAAGCAGTGACTTCCTTTGTCGCATGTGCCTGCCATACTATCCTGCGTCAGTTTCTGACAGCAGTTACTGATATTGAGAGTGGATTAAGTAGCAGATGCTCTGACATATTCAGGGTGATGAGCAAAGTCTCTGTTTATTCTATTTCCACTCGTAGAATGCTCTGGATCAGGCAATGGATGGGAGATTTTGCTTCCAAGGTTAGTTTGAGTAAGCTACCTTTCAATAGTTACATGCTCTTTGGCAAGGGGCTGGATGATTTTATGGCCAGTGTGGTAGATCATCGCACTACATCTTTGCCAGACAGTAGACCGCGTGCCCCTGGGGGAATGGGTCATGGTGCTTTTCTTGTTTTTTGATGATTTTGTCAGTACTCAGTGAGGTCTGCTTAGAGATCGTTTCAGGGGTCTCGACAGGTTTTGAGGCTCCAGATGAGCTCAGCCATCAGGTTCACACACCACAGCAGCCTCCAAGAAGTCACAGTAAAGCCAGGCCAGCAGCCTAACTCCTGTAGTAGGAAGGGAGGTTGTCAGTTTTCTGGGAGGCTTGGACAAGAATTTGCTTGGACCACTGGGTGTTAGACATTATTCGAGAGGTCTACAAGTTGGAATTCCATCATCCTCTGCTGGATTTGTATGTGGACTCTCTGGCTGGATGGCCAGAGAAAGTGATCAGGGTCTGAGTATTTGGGCTTGGACAAATACTCTATATACTTTATTGTGCTCAAGAAAGACTCCGATGACTGGAGGGCAATGCAGTACTGAAAGTGCCCCTATTCCAGATGGAGACCGTTTGTTCGGTCATTGCTTCTGTACTACCAGGGAAATTTCTAATCTTGCTGGACTTGATTGAGGCTTACTTACATATTCCTATATTTTCAGCTCACAGGAAGTTCCTGAAATTCTTGGTGCTTCCATTCCATCTGGCACCTTGCATATTTACCAAGGTGCTTCCATACATGGACGATTGATTGGTCGACTTTGACAAAGTAGTGGTGCAGATTGTCCAATTGCTGTGGGAATTGGGTTGGATCATCAATTTTCATAAACGTGACCTGGAGCCAACGCAATCCCTAGAGTACTTGGGGATCCACTTTGACATGGTGGAAGGCCATGTCTTTCTTCCAGAGCCATGCAAATTGAAGCTATGATGCCAGATTTTGAAAATCCTGGAGATGCCAGCTTCCACGGTTTGGCACTATCTCCAAGTCTATGGTAGCGACTATATAGGTCAGTCCTTGGGCAAAAGCTCATCCAAGCCCTGTTCAGTACACACTGTTGTCCCCTCAGTCTTCAGATGCTGCTGGCCTGGACAGTGGGAACGCGTCAGAGTTTGTGTTGTTGGTGGCTCCATGTCAAATGGCTTACCGCTCCGCTTCTCTTGGGTGATGCTGACAACAGATGCCAATCTTTAGGGCTGGGGGGGGTCATTGCAAGGGTCATCCAGTTCAGGGCTGCCGGTCGCCCTCTCAGAGGAAATGGTCCATTAACAGATTGGAACTGCGGGCCATTCATTTAGTACTGCAGTCATTGGAAACCACCTTGGAAAGCAAGATGGTCAGGGTCTTCTCAGACAAAGCTACAGCTGTGGCATATATTAACAGACAGGGGTGGTATTGACAGTTGAGGCCCAGTTGTTATTTCGATGGGCAGAAGTCCACCTGCAAGCACTATCAGCAGCCCATGTTGTGGGAGTGGACAATGTGCATGCTGACTATTTCATCCAGCAGATTCTAGATCCAGGGGAGTGGTCTCTTTCCCGGAAGGCCTTCAACATCATTGTACATCACTGTGGACATCAAACAGCAACAAAAAGTCACTTACTTCTTCAGCCGAAGATTTGACAATGCAGAAGCATTGGCATGGAAGTTCTAGTACAACCTTGGCCAGAGAAGGGGCTGTTGTATGTGTTTCTCCCATGGCCCATGATAGGCCATGTCATTTGAAGAATAGCAATCCACGTTGGTAGTCCTTGTTGCCCCAGATTGGCCACGTCGGCTATGGTACGTGGCTCTGGTCCATCTGCAGAGGGACCAATGTCCCTCATTCAACTCTTCTCTCATAGGATTCAGTGGCCCTGGGGGATCTGGAATAGAGAATGACAAGGGGAAAAAATTTGTCCCCATCCCCACTAACTGTCCTCATCCCCGCCCTGTCCCCGTCCCCATGAACTCTGAACCCATCCGCACAAGCCTTGAATAGTTATGATTTTATATTGAAATCATTTTATTAAAGTATAAAAACAAACAATATTCTGTACAACTCATTTTATAAATCACAAATAGAAAAAGGATCAACAAAACCTGTCTCCCCTCACAATATCCCCTCCACTATCAGGAAAAGTGAATGCTACATAGAAAATTCATCTTAACAGAATATATCGGTCACACACATAGCACACAAATGCCAAATACATAATAGCTAGCCAAAAATGATAAACATAAACTAAAATCTCAAGAAGCCACACCTTCCATGTAGTACAACACCAAAGAAATAGAAAGATCCATTTCCTCCTATACTGTGCAAAATATAAAGATCACACATGCCAGGGATGGTGTTAGGCGAAGGAGTGCAATTAAGGCAACTGCAACCTGGCTAGAGAAAGCCCTAAGCCTGCTGGAAGCTGAAGATGACACTAGCACTGATAAGCATTTCGGTTATCATATTTTCTAATCACAAAATAGAAAATACAATTTTTTTTCTTACCTTTTGTTATCTGGTTATTCATTTTTCAAGTCATGTTGGACCTAGGCTCTGATTTCTGTTTCACTCTGTCTCCTCTTAACTCACTCACCAGGGTAAATTTAGCCCTTAGATTGTAAGTAGGAAATACTTAACAATAGCTGAATGACTACTGAAAAGGCCTGAACTAAATCCAAAATAAAAATATATATGCAAAGCACATTATAATTTTTCTGTGGTTAAAATTATTTCATAATTGATACTAATCAAACTGCTTAGTAGTTAATGTAGGATTATTGAAAATTATTGTCTTAGGTTTTTATGATACATAAACATTGATTTACAATGACCATGACATAAAGGGAGTTCTGATTATTTTAGAAGGTTAAAAATGACTTATCCCAAAGAAAGGTGGTAAAGTTAAGTATGCAGTCGACTCCGCTTAAGTGCAAGGCCCCAGGACCAGACTGCCATGTGCACTTAAACGGAGTGTGTGTTTAATAGGAGTACCACTTTTTAGTCAGGCAGTCATTTAGCCAGTATCGGCAGCTACCTGGGGTGGTGGCGGCAACAGCAAGCAGTGCTGAGAGGAAGAGTGCTGGTGAGTGCTCGGCGCACTGGCATAGGTCTCCTATCTACTTGCTGCCTAAGACAGCTCATGATGCTGTAGACGTTCCAGGGGAGGGGGTGGGGGGATAGTAAATGCGATGCAATAAATATAGAGGACCCGTGATTGCATTTAACCGGAGTGAATGTAACGTGAAAGAATAGAGGTGGGACCTATGACATCAGTGTGGATAAGTGGATTGTGTGCTTATCAAAAGTGCAACTATCCGGAGTTTACGTCCATTGACTTTAATGTAAAGAAAAAGAAAAAAAACGGGACCGTGGTGGTAGGGTGCTGTTCCACCACTTATTTCTGTCAGAAGGGATGATCAGTGACACTCAGAAAAGCACACAGACAATATAAATGCATAGACAATAACCCTTTATCCCAGGACAAGCAGGCAGCATATTCTCACACATGGGTGACTTCACCGACGGAGCCCCGCAGCGGACAGCCTCAAAAGCAGACTTGCTTGAAGTTCTTTATAAGAGCTTCCGAGTGCTGCACCGCGCATGCGCGCGTGCCTTCCCGCCTGAACTAGGGGGCGCGTCTCCTGTGAGGATCCTCAGTTCAAAGTTTTCCCCGGAGCTGAGAAGACATCTTCTTTTCAGCTCTGCAGCACTTCGCCTTCTCTTCACCGCAGCTGGTTCTTATTTTATTTAAGTTTGGTCGCTGTGTCTTTTTCATTTGTGTTTCTTTTTCTTTTTTTTTTTTTTAAAAAAAAGGTTTAACTTTTTTTCTACATTGGTCTCTTTTTCGTCCGGTCGGCGGGCCTTGGGCCTAAGCCCTACCGCTCGCATCGTTCGACACGGACTTTATTTTTTCTATGTCCCGGCCTTTTACCGGGTTTAAACGCTGTTGCCATTGTAGTCGTGTGATTTCTATCACCGATCCTCAGTGCCGTTATCTGACTTGTTTAGGCCCGAGTCATTCACCTGAAGATTGTTACCGCTGTTGGACTCTTCAGTCTCGGGCTTTTCGTCGCAGTTGTGCCCAATTTCACCAACTTTTTGGCAGTATGGAGCAACCTTCTGACAAGGCCTCGGCCCTGGCGGTGGCTCCGGTCTCGAAGGCCTCGACTCCGACTTCGATGGTGGCCCCGGTCTCGAAGGCCTCGACCTCGACTCCGGCTTCCATTCCTGTGAAGGTCTCGACCTCGTCCTCTTCGATCTTGAAGGCCTCGTGGGCCCTCCTGTGAAGGCGTCCTCGATGGGTAAGTCTCCTGTCTCTCCTTCAGGTGCCGTTCCTAAGAAGCCACCAGAGTCCTCCTTACGACCTCCTTCTAAGCGTGCCTCCAAGAAAATGGAATACTCATCTTCGAGATCGCCCTCTTTGGAGCGCACTGCTGCACTTACGAGATCGGATCCTTGTGTCTCGGTGCCCATGCTCGAGGACATGTTAAAGTCCATTTTGACCACTCAGATATCCTCCATCGTGGCTCAACTGGTTCCGTCCTCGACTCTGCCTCTGGTAGACCAGCTTGGGAGCCAACCTGATCCTCCAGTCCTCGTGTCTCGAGGCAGGTCTCGCAAATTGAAGCAGCTGTCCTCCACTGATTCTTCACCTGAGCCTCCGTTGTTGCCTCGTTCGAAGCATCGCTCCAAGCATTCAAGGCATCTCGCTTCCAAGCTTCGTATAAATTCTTCTGTGGTACAATCTACTTCCATGGACACCGAGGCTTCTCTGCCTCGCTCTTCCACATCGAAGCACAAGTCTCGACTGCCGGCTGCCTCGACTCGTAGTCCATCCAGGTCGAGGACTTCTCCTTCGAAGTCAGCTCTCCGAGACTCTTCTCCTCCTGCCTCGACACATTCTATGCCTCGGACTCCGGGGACATCACCCTTGCGGAGCCTGAAGCGTAGACATTCTTTGACTCCACCTCATGTTGACAGTGCAGCTTCTTCAATTACCATGCGTCTTGAGTCTGAACCATTGTCTCAATACTCTAGGGAGGCTTCACCTTCCTATTCTGTGGCTCCACTGTCTCATAGTCCTTCTCCAGATGAGGCCTCCTCTTCAAAGTCCACTTCATTTGCTAAGTTTGTGTTTGATATGGGACAAGCTCTCAAACTGGATCCTCATTCAGACTCCAAATATACTCCTAAATATTTGGCGGATATGGAACTCTCTCATCCACCTAAAGAGTCTTTGAGATTACCTTTCACTCCAGTCCTTAAACAGACTTTCATTAGGAATATGGAAACTCCCTATTCTGTTACTGCTATTCCATCCAAACTGGAATCACGTTATCGTGCTGTTCCCTGTAAGGGTTTTGAGAAATCTCAACTATCTCATCAATCCTTGGTGGTGGAATCATCTTAGAAAAAGGCCCATCCTTCAAAGATTTATGCTGCAGTCCCTCCAGGCAGGGAGGGTCGTACCATGGACAAATTTGGTCGTCGTTTATACCAAAACTCTATGATGGCCAACCAAGTTCTTAATTATAATTACACTTTCACCAACTATTTCAACCATTTTCTGAAATTGTTGCCTTTCTTTTTATCCTGATGTTTCCAAATCACATCTTCCTGAGTTTAAGCAAATCCTCAAGACTCTTTCTCAATTGAGACTCTATGCTGCAAGCCTCTTATGATGCTTTTGAATTATCATCTCGAGCCTCTGCTTTTGCTGTAGCCATGCGTAGACTGGCCTGGCTACGTATTGTTGACATGGACCCCAATCTTCAGGATCGTTTGGCAAACTTACCTTGTCAAGGGAATGAGTTGTTTGATGACTCTATTGAAGCAGCTACTAAGCTGCTACTAAGCGCCTCTCCGAACATGAGCGCTCTTTTGCTTCTCTGATTAGACCAAAGCCCAAGCCTCAACCAGTTAGGGCATATAAACAAACTCCACGTCGTTACTCTCAGAAAACGACTCCTGCTTTTTCCAGGCCTCCACCTCACTGTCCTCAACAACAGCAGCGTCAACAAAAGTCACAAATTCCTGCTGCCACCAAGCCAGCTCAGTCTTTTTGACGTTCTAAGCTTGAGCATTCCAATCTCCCTTCCTCAGAATTCTCCTCTGCCCATAGGGGGTCGCCTTTCCACTTTTTATCACCAGTGGGAGCTGATAACCTCGGATCTCTGGGTTCTTACCATCCTATGAGAGGGATACTCTCTTCGCTTGCTTCAGGTGCCTCCAGATCACCTTCCAATCAGTCGCAACTTCCCCTTCTTCTTCACGAAGCTCAGGCTCTCCTTCGCCTTCAAGCTGTTGAGGAGATTCCTCTGTCTCAACGGAACTTAGGGTTCTATTCCCGTTACTTTCTGGTTCCAAAGAAGACGGGGGATTTGCGACCCATTCTGGACCTCAGAGCTCTCAACAAATTCCTGGTCAAGGAGAAGTTTTGGATGCTCTCTTTGCCGACCTTGTATTCCCTGATGTATCAGGGAGATTGGATGTGCTTGCTGGACCTCAAGGAGGCGCATACTCATATCCCCATTCATCCAGCTTTTCGCAAGTACCTCAGATTCAAGGTGGGGGATCTTCATCTGCAATACAGAGTTCTTCCTTTCGGCTTGGCCTCCTCCCACCAGAGTGTTCACAAAATGTCTGGTGGTGGTAGCTGCGGCTCTTCACACCCAGGGTCTTCAAGTATTTCCATACCTGGACAACTGGCTTATCAAGGCCCCCTCTCTGCCAGGGGTTATTTCAGCGACCCAACAGACTATTATATTTCTTCAAAGTCTGGGGTTCAAAGTCAACTTTCCGAAAACTCAGTTAACCCCATCTCAATTTCTCCAGTTCATTGGGGTGACTCTGGATGCTGTCCGTATGAGAGCATATCTCCCTCTACCACGTCAGGATACCTTCATTCAACTTTGTCATCAGGTCTCTCATCTTCCATCCATTTCTGCATGGCAAATGATGGTTCTGCTCGGTCACATGGTGTCTACAGTTCATGTGACTCCTTTTGCCAGACTTCACCTTCACATTCCTCAGTGGACCCTGGCATTCAATGGCAACAAGCCACGGACCCACCTTCTCAACAAATTACAGTAACTCCTTTGTTGCAGAAGTCTCTCCACTGGTGGATGCTTTCTTCCAATCTCTCCAGAGGTTTGCTGTTCCACAATCTTCCTCATCGGAAAGTTCTCACAACCGATTCGTCCATGTACGCTTGGGGAGCCCACGTAGATGGTCTCCATACTCAGGGTCTGTGGACTTCGACGGACCGTCGGTGTCACATCAATCTGTTGGAACTCAGAGCGATTTTCAATGCTCTCAAAGCTTTTCAACACCTCCTTCACGACACGGTGGTTCTTGTCCGGATGGACAACCAGGTGGCCATGTATTATGTCAACAAACAGGGAGGGACAGGATCTCACTCCCTCTCTCAGGAGACTCTGAGGCAGTGGCATTGGGCAATTCATCACAACATTTTCCTCAGAGCTGTCTACATTCAGAGTCAACACAACTGTCTGGCAGACAAATTGAATCATTTTCTGCAACCTCACGAATGGGCACTCAATTCCCCCACGCTTCGTCAAGTGTTTGCTCGTTGGGGGACCCCACAGATAGACCTTTTTGCGTCACCCCTCAACTTCAAGCTGCCTCAGTTTTGCTCCCGCATCTACTCTCCTCAATGTCTCGAAGCGGATGCTTTTCTCCTGGACTGGAGGGCTCAATTTCTTTATGCCTTCCCTCCATTTCCACTGATTCTCAGGACCCTTGTCAAACTCAAGGCAGAATGCGCCACTATGATTCTGATAGCTCCTCGGTGGTCCAGACAACCATGGTACTCCCTTCTACTTCAACTCAGCACCAGGGAGCCTCTCCTTCTACCAGTTTTTCCTTCTCTACTCACTCAGAGAAATGGATCCTTGCTTCATCTCAATCTGCAGTCTCTACACTTAACAGCTTGGTACCTTTCTACGTGACAGACTCTTCTCATTTTTCTAAGTCTGTTCAAGATATTTTACTTGCTTCCAGGAAGCCATCCACTCGCCAGTGTTACGGACAGAAATGGACTAGATTTTCTGCTTGGTGTTCCACACGTCAGCTGCAGCCAATGTCTTCCTCCTTGGCTTCTGTTCTGGACTATTTACTTCACTTGTCACAATCTGGACTTCAATCTACATCTATTCGAGTCCATCTCAGTGCTATTGCTGCTTTTCATCAGCCTCTTGATGGGAAACCTCTCTCTGCACATCCCGTTGTTTCCCGATTTATGAAAGGACTTTTTAATGTTCATCCACCCATTAAACCGCCTCCAGTGGTTTGGGATCTTAATGTTTTGGTTCAACTGATGAAACCTCCATTTGAACCACTTGACAAAGCTCACCTCAAGTATCTCACTTGGAAAGCAGTATTCCTGATTGCCCTCACATCTGCTCGAAGAGTCACAAGCTTTGGTTGCGGACCTACCTTTCACAGTTTTTCACCATGACAAGGTGGTCCTCCGTACTCATCCAAAATTCTTACCTAAAGTTGTTTCAGAATTTCACATCAATCAATCTATTGTTCTGCCAGTATTTTTTCCAAAATCTCATTCTCATCCTGGAGAAGCGGCACTTCATACTCTGGACTGCAAACGTGCCTTGGCTTTCTACCTCCAACGCACTCAACCTCACAGAACATCTCCTTAACTTTTCATCTCCTTTGATCCAAATAAGTTGGGACGTCCTATCTCGAAGCGTACCATATCCAACTGGATGGCTGCTTGCATCTCTTTCTGCTATGCTCAGGCTGGTCTTCCTCTGCAGGGTCGAGTCACGGGCCACAAAGTTCGAGCTATGGCGGCGTCTGTTGCTTTCCTCAGATCAACTCCTATTGAGGAAATCTGCAAGGCTGCCACTTGGTCCTTGGTTCATACTTTCACCTCTCATTACTGTCTGGATACTTTATCCAGGAGGGATGGCCATTTTGGCCAATCTGTTTTGCAAAATCTTTTTTCTTAAATTGCCAACTCTCCCTCCATCCCATTTTGCTTAGCTTGGAGGTCACCCATGTATGAGAATATGCTGCCTGCTTGGCCTGGGATAAAGCACAGTTACTTACCGTAACAGTTGTTATCCAGGGACAGCAGGCAGATATTCTCACAACCCACCCACCTCCCCTGGTTGGCTTCTTAGCGAGGTATCTAAACTGAGGATCCTCACAGGAGACGTGCCCCCTAGTTCCGGCGGGAAGGCACGCGCGCATGCGCGGTGCAGCACTCGGAAGCTCTTATAAAGATCTTCAAGCATGTCTGCTTTCGAGGCTGTCCGCTGTAAGGCTCCGTCAGTGACGTCACCCATGTGTGAGAATATCTGCCTGCTGTCCCTGGATAACAACTGTTACGGTAAGTAACTGTGCTTTATCATATAGTCTTGGAATTTCAAATTTCACAACTTTGCAGATTCAACTGCTAACATTTGTGGGTAACAACCAAGAAGAAATGATCTCTGACCTATATAGAAAACTTAACATCTGGCTAGCAGATAACAGTCTAATTGTTAACCCAGAAAAATCATCTGTCATGTGGCTATCATACAGCCACTCTGTAGTACATAAATTTCCTGAACTAGTTGGCAAATCCATCCAACTCGAGCACAAATTCTTAACACTGGAAATGCGTTGTAACTGAATTAAGCTTCATACCGCAAATAAGCCATGTAGTAAAAATGTGTTTTTATTACCTAAGACTATTGCAGCAACTAAAACCTGTGCTCTCTGTGAACAGTCTTTACAAAACTAACTGATGCTTTCATCACTAGTTGCTTAGATTACTGTAACACACTATTTCTAGGGTCAAGCTTAGCCAATCTATCATGCCTACAGCTAATCCAAAACACTGCAGCTAGACTCCTAACAGACACGCACAACTATGATCACATCACTCCGGTTCTGTTTGAACTGCTCTGGCTGCCAATAGCTAAGCTGATTGAATTCAAGCTACTTTGCCTAGTCTTCAAAGCCTGGCATATTCAGCTTCCTGATTATCTACATAAGAAACTAGCCAAATATCAGCCTAACAGAACTCTAAGATCATTTCATGACCAATTTGAAGTGCCAGGTCCAAGAGAAATAAAACTTTAAGCAACTAGGAGAAGAGCCTTCATATATGTGGGAACATCCTACTTCTTCTTCTGGAAACTTGAAACCTATTCTATTTCATCGATATCATGGATCCATCCAAAGTTCATTAGTGAACATCTCTCGCTAACTACTATATCTGTCACTAGTCTTCTTGGATGATAAAACTGAAGCATATGTTCTGTTTACTGGACCGGAATGAAGCTTGGAACTTGAAACTAACTAGAGTTTGCTGTAGTTTAAATTTTTATTTCTACTGTTTTTCTGATATTGATATTTATAAATCCACATTGTTAGTGTAACTATTCTTTTTTTTCCCCCTTACAATGTGACCAAAATACTTCATTTTTTTGATCTCTTGGGTTTTTTGTTTTGTTTTTAATGTTCTGTACTTTCCCTGGAGTATCTTCTTTTTTCTTCTTAATAAATAAATAAATATATATGTGTGTGTGGGATGTCTTCTCTTAGATGCTTTAATTAGATTGTAAACCCATTCAGGACAGAAAGGGTATCTCAAAATGCCTATGTATTAATATTGTAAACCTATTAATACTTATTGTTCAAACAGTATATCAAATGCAATAAGTCCAATCCACCCACAACACTAACCATTCATTATCAGCACTGTTTCTGAAGAGGCTTTCTGTACTTAAACCATTGATTCTTCTGGACCACTTGGAATTGCACTCTATGCAATAAACACCCTTACCCACTGCACTTCTGCCAAAAAATGGGAGGCAATGGAGGGGGAGCAATTTTTGGGGAAGGGGTAAAACACGGACCTGACGGACCTCGCGGATCTAAAACCGCACGCACGTCCTTAAAAATCTGAGGTCCGTGCCACTTGTAGTTAGTTTCTGGCTCTGACAAACCTCGATGACAATTTAGCGCTGACGGATCCGTCTCAGCATAGGGAGGGATAAGTATTAGGATCCGTCAGCGCTACAATGTCATAGAGGTCTGTCAGAGCCGCGGATCTCAGATTTTTAAATTTACTGAGGCTGCAGGAAACCGGTTTAAAGGATTCGTTTTAGAGCCGCTTCAGCACTGACATTTTAGCGCTGACAGATCCTAATACTTTTCCCTCCCTATGCTGAGACGGATCCGTCAGCACTAAATTGTCATCGAGATCTGTCAGAGCCAGAAACTAACTACAAGTGGCACGGACCTCAGATTTTTAAGGACGTGCGGTTTTAGATCCGTGAGGTCCGCGTTTTACCGCTTTCCGCATCAATTTGTCCAATACCAAATATGTATTCCAGGGTAGAACTGTTATCCATCATGCCTATTAAAAGGACACCCTTCCACTTCGGCTATAAAGAGCTGGATAAAGTAGCTCTTTAAGTTAAAATGTAAAACGCCTTCAGTTTATATGGTTAAAGTTTGTGCGGGGCTGTTACAGCTGACAAAGTGAAAACTGATCTGTTTGCTCAGTGTTAGTATGGGAAAGGCCAGGATATCATCTCCCACAGAATCAGGCCATCTTATATGCCGAGGAGGAGGAAACGGAGAGTCATAGCAAAGTGACAATATTCTCTGACGTACAACGTGAGACACGTAGAGCTATTATGACGGCCTTGACGCGGCTATAGATATAGGCTTAATATTGCCATCCGCAACCACTCTTCGGGAAGACCATGAGGCGCTTGTAACTTGAGCGGGGTTCACCGCACGTCTCTTTATTGGGCATGGATAGCCGAAGAGCCTAAAGCCATGGATTCTGCCCCCTATAACTCTCAGCCAGTTATGTACGGAGCACATGATAACTACAACTAACATCGAACCACCGACCGTGCCAAGCAGCAAACATCTCCGGTAAGAAGTGACAAGCAACGATTCTTGCAGATCCCAACCCCCCCCCCCCCATTTTTTTTTCTACAAAACCGCTGCGCTAACGTGTTTAGCGCCGGTCGCGGCGGTAACAGCTCCAACGCGCGCGACCAGGCGCTAAAAACCGCCCTACGGTTTTGTAAAAGGGGATGGGGAGGGGCTACCTGAAGCTAGTACTGTATGTGTGAGAGACAGGGAGAAACTTGGAGGGGAGATTCTGCTGTTTTTAATCTGCTGTGTTTTACTTCCTGGTTTTAGAGACCGTGCAATATAACAACAAAAAAAGAACCGAGGAACTAAAGGAAGAAAGCGCTGTCCCTTCAGCACCATATGGCCTCTAAAATAGAGGGCAACAAGAAGGAAAAGAGTGATATGTGACGCCAAAACAATCCATGGAAGGTAAAAAGAACGGCCGGCAGCAAAACAAGCCCAAGCAGCAAAATGGGACCAAGAAGCAACCGAACAACGGCGCCACGGAAACCCAGCAACGCCAACAGGTCTCCGAGCTGCACAAACAGGCCCTGAACCAACATCAGTGGGACGTAGACCATCAGCAATATCAATGGACGCCAGAAGAACTACACATGGACACAGAAGGTAAATCTCCCTCTGACATGGCACTACTGCAACCTCAAGAACAGCAGCTCCCTGCAGGCAGGGAACAAATGCTGGAGGAACAATCCCCCGACAAAGCAAAGCTAGAGGTATCTACTTGCCTCTCCGCCCACCTACATAGTAACATAGTAACATAGTAGATGACGGCAGATAAAGACCCGAATGGTCCATCCAGTCTGCCCAACCTGATTCAATTTAAATTTTTTTTTTTTTTTTTTTCTTCTTAGCTATTTCTGGGCGAGAATCCAAAGCTTTACCCGGTACTGTGCTTGGGTTCCAACTGCCGAAATCTCTGTTAAGACTTACTCCAGCCCATCTACACCCTCCCAGCCATTGAAGCCCTCCCCTGCCCATCCTCCTCCAAACGGCCATACACAGACACAGACCGTACAAGTCTGCCCAGTAACTGGCCTAGTTCAATCTTTAATATTATTTTCTGATTCTAAATCTTCTGTGTTCATCCCACGCTTCTTTGAACTCAGTCACAGTTTTACTCTCCACCACCTCTCTCGGGAGCGCATTCCAGGCATCCACCACCCTCTCCGTAAAGTAGAATTTCCTAACATTGCCCCTGAATCTACCACCCCTCAACCTCAAATTATGTCCTCTGGTTTTACCATTTTCCTTTCTCTGGAAAAGATTTTGTTCTACGTTAATACCCTTTAAGTATTTGAACGTCTGAATCATATCTCCCCTGTCTCTCCTTTCCTCTAGGGTATACATATTCAGGGCTTCCAGTCTCTCCTCATACGTCTTCTGGTGCAAGCCTCCTATCATTTTCGTCGCCCTCCTCTGGACCGCCTCAAGTCTTCTTACGTCTTTCGCCAGATACGGTCTCCAAAACTGAACACAATACTCCAAGTGGGGCCTCACCAATGACCTGTACAGGGGCATCAACACCTTCTTTCTTCTACTGACTACGCCTCTCTTTATACAGCCCAGAATCCTTCTGGCAGCAGCCACTGCCTTGTCACACTGTTTTTTTCGCCTTTAGATCTTCGGACACTATCACCCCAAGGTCCCTCTCCCCGTCCGTGCATATCAGCTTCTCTCCTCCCAGCATATACGGTTCCTTCCTATTATTAATCCCCAAATGCATTACTCTGCATTTCTTTGCATTGAATTTTAGTTGCCAGGCATTAGACCATTCCTTTAACTTTTGCAGATCCTTTTTCATATTTTCCACTCCCTCTTCGGTGTCTACTCTGTTACAAATCTTGGTATCATCTGCAAAAAGGCACACTTTTCCTTCTAACCCTTCAGCAATGTCACTTACATACATATTGAACAGGATTGGCCCCAGCACCGAACCCTGAGGGACTCCACTAGTCACCTTTCCTTCCTTCGAGCGACTTCCATTAACCACCACCCTCTGGCGTCTGTCCGACAGCCAGTTTCTGACCCAGTTCACCACTTTGGGTCCTAACTTCAGCCCTTCAAGTTTGTTCAACAGCCTCCTATGAGGAACTGTATCAAAGGCTTTGCTGAAATCCAAGTAAATTACATCTAGCATATGTCCTCGATCCAGCTCTCTGGTCACCCAATCAAAAAATTCAATCAGGTTCGTTTGGCACGATTTACCTTTTGTAAAGCCATGTTGCCTCGGATCCTGTAACCCATTAGATTCAAGGAAATACACTATCCTTTCTTTCAGCAACACTTCCATTATTTTTCCAACAACTGAAGTGAGGCTCACCGGCCTGTAGTTTCCTGCTTCATCCCTGTGACCACTTTTATGAATAGGGACTACATCCGCTCTCCTCCAATCCCCAGGAATCACTCCCGTCTCCAGAGATTTGTTGAACAAGTCTTTAATAGGACTCGCCAGAACCTCTCTGAGTTCCCTTAGTATCCTGGGATGGATCCCGTCTGGTCCCATCGCTTTGTCCACCTTCAGTTTTTCAAGTTGCTCATAAACACCCTCCTCCGTGAACGGCGCAGAATCTACTCCATTTTCTCGTGTAACTTTGCCGGACAATCTCGGTCCTTCTCCAGGATTTTCTTCTGTGAACACAGAACAGAAGTATTTGTTTAGCACATTTGCTTTCTCCTCATCACTCTCCACATATTTGTTCCCAGCATCTTTTAGCCTAGCAATTCCATTTTTTATCTTCCTCCTTTCACTAATATATCTGAAAAAATTTTTATCTTCCTTTTTTACATTTTTAGCCATTTGTTCTTCCGCCTGTGCCTTCGCCAAACGTATCTCTCTCTTGGCTTCTTTCAGTTTCACCCTGTAGTCCTTTCTGCTCTCCTCTTCTTGGGTTTTTTTATATTTCATGAACGCCAACTCTTTCGCCTTTATTTTCTCAGCCACTAGGTTGGAGAACCATATCGGCTTCCTTTTTCCTAGTTTTTAATTGCTATCATTTCAATATTTTAAATAGAGACGGTTCAGTATTAGTTTATTAGTTGACTTTATTATTATATTAGTAAATATTTGAGACCAAGTACTATCCTCTTTTCCCAGTCTTCGCCTCCTTATATGTTTTCCCCAAGGAAAACTGGGTATAAGTAGGTCTTCATTTGTAAATAAAAAGGAAATGGAACTGAGAAATAGAGTCAAGGGTCAAGGTGAACTATCACTGTTCAAAGAAAAGGTGTTAAACACTGTCACATGAACACTCTACATTCTTCGTCCTCTTATCCTTCATGAAACACTTGTGGGCAAAAGATGGCTGATGGGGGGGGGGGGGTCAGCGCTGATGAGGGCCAGAGATAGAGCATCACCAACAGTGCTTAATTTCTGGCATAGTTAGAGCATCTGTTTCAGGATCCCACCTCCCTTCCTCAAGCTGGAGGAGACAACCTGCTATTCTGCCGTTTGAGTTTGTAAAGATGCAGTAGAGCTCTGTTCCCTGCCCTTCCCCTAGCAATTAAGCCCTGTATTTGCAAATGAGTACTATAAAAATGTTAAGAGCATAAGAATTGCCACTGCTGGGTCAGACCAGTGGTCCATTGAGCCCAGCAGTCCGCTCACGCGGTGGCCCTTAGGTCAAAGACCAGTGCCCTAATTGAGTCTAGGCTTACCTGCGTACTAAACTAAACTAAAACTTAACCTTATATACCGGGTCTTCAACCAAAGGAAGCTCGACGCGGTTAACAATAAATTAAAAAAAATAAAGTAAACTGAAATACAAGAGAGCTAGTTTTCAAAATGTTTAGCGAATAAAAAAGTTTAGAAATTTATGGAAGAGTTGGAAGGAACTAAGACACCTCAAAAATAGGGGAAGTTCATTCCATAATTGGGGAAATTTAAACGCCAGAGAGCTGCTAAAATTCTTAACTCCTTGAATTCCTTTCCTAGAAGGAAGAGAGAGTTTAAATCGATGAATGAAAATCTATAAGCATTCCATAGCAGAGGAACAAGAGGGGCAAAGATACCATGTAAAATCTTAAAAACAATACATAAACACTTAAACTGAATTGTAAAATAAACCGGGAGCCAATGGAAAGAGAAAAGCAAAGGAGTCACATAGTCGAATTTGCTCTTTCCATAGATCAACTTCACAGCGGTATTCTGAATCAATTGTAGTCTTTGAAGGCAGTTCTTAGTGATGCCAAGATAAATGGTGTTACAATAATCTAACCGGGATAATATAATAGATTGGACCAAAACAGAAAAATGACATTGATGGAAAAGAGATCTGACCTTCCTCAACATTCATAAGCTGAAAAAACATTTCTTAACCAGAGAGTTTATTGATCCTTAAAAGTAAGAGAAGAATCAAAAAGTATTCCCAAAATCTTAGAAGAAAACTCAATTTGTAGGGAGGCTCCAGAATCCAAAAGTACTGTGGAAGGAAGATGATCCAATTCTGGGCCTAACCACAGAAGTTTAGTTTTAGCTGCATTTAGCTTCATCTGGACAGACCTAGCCCAAGTTTGAAGTTTAGAGATAAAGTGATTTATTTTAAAAGTTAAATTGGTAATATTTGGATCAATCTCAATCAGTATAAAAATGTCATCCGCATAAGTAAAAAGCATTTCCCACGCTGGCAGCTTATAAATATTCAAAGTTGTCATATAAAGATTGAACAAAATTGGGGAAAGCAGAGAACCCTGGGGAACTCCGCAAGGAAGTTGCCAGGAATTAGAAATATTACCATCAATATTAACTGAATAAGATCGGGACAATAAAAATTTAGAAAACCAAACAAGAACAACCTGATTAAGATCGATATCTGAAAGTAATTGGAGCAAAATGTCATGATGTACTACATCAAATGACGCAGACAAATCAAACTGAAGCAAAATTGAACATTTATTTTGAAGTCGTAGTTGTTGGATTTTAGAAAGAAGAGAAATCAATAAAGTTTTGGTACTAAAATTAGAACGAAACCCATATTGAAAAGGTTGAAGCAATGAAAATTTCTCCAGATAATTGGTAAGTTGACCCGCTACAATTGATTCTAATAACTTTGTCAACAGTGGTATATTAGCAATTGGTCGATAAAATGAGGGGATAATGGGGTCTAGATCTGATTTTATCCCAGGACAAGCAGGCAGCATATTCCCACACATGGGTGACGTCACCGACGGAGCCCCGCAGCGGACAGCTTCAAAAGCAACTTGCTTGAAGATCTCGAGCTTTCGAGTGCTGCATCGCGCATGCGCGCGTGCCTTCCCGCCCGAACTAGGGGGCGCATCTCCTGTGAGGATCCTCAGTTCAACGTTTTCCGCGGAGCTGAGAAGACTTGTCGACTTGGTTCCCGTAGCGTTGTGCCTTCTCTTCACCGCGGCTGAGTACTTTTTATAGTTTTCGGTCGCTGTGTTCTGATTCTATTTTATTCTATTTTATTTTATTCCATTAAAAAAACAAACAAACAAACATCCTTTTGTTTTTCATTTGACGTCGTTGGAAGATTGGGGCCTAGGCCTCTCTTCCTCGTTCTCGACACGGACTTTGTCCTATCTATGTCCCGGCCTGTTACCGGGTTTAAAAGGTGTTATCAGTGCGGCAGGACTATTTCCATCACTGATCCACATAGTCGGTGTATGATCTGCCTCGGGTCGACTCATCGCCCTGAAGATTGTCTTCGCTGCCTCACTCTTCAACCTCGTGCCTTCAAGCGCCGCTGCGACAGGTTTTTAGAACTTTTCCCTCGCATCGAGCCTGAAAAAGCTGTGGCCTCGGTCGAGGCATCTGTTAAAACCTCGACTTCGGGTCAAACCTCGAGTGCTAAAACCTCGACCTCGCCTCCTCGACAGGCCTCGACCTCGAAGACCTCCGGGTCCTCGGCCTCGAAGGCCTCGACGGTGTCCTCGAAGCCTGGATTGGGGGGTAAGTCTCCTGCTTCCTTTTCAGGTACCATCCCTAAGAAGCCGACGGAGTCTGCATCCATCCAACCTGGGGCTCCAGGTTTGACTCCGTCTTCTCGACCTTCAAAACGTGCTTCCAAGTCTAGGGAATACTCTCGATCGAGGTCGCCCTCCTTGGAACGCACGAGATCTCTTGTGACTCCAAGTCCCTTGGTCTCCGTCCCCATGTTTGAGGATATGCTTAAGTCAATTTTGACTACGCAAATTTCCTCGATAGTGGCTCAGTTGGTTCCGGCCTCGACTCTGTCTTCGCAACTCCAGCCTGAGCAGCAGTCTGCACCTCGTCGACGATCTCCTCGTCGCAGGTCTCGATCCAGGGTTTCCTCGTCGGATTCCTCGCCTGAACGGGTTGCTAAATAATCATTGTCTCGATCCAAGCATAGATCTCGGTCTTCGAAGCTCGCTTCCACGAAGAGCTCGAGGCATTCGGATCTCGCTTCCAAGATTGTGCCTCGCTCTCATAGTACCGTTGCCTCTTCAGTTTCATCGAGGCATTCGAGGTCGAGGACTCCACCTTCGAGGCGTTTGTCTCAAGATCGATCTCCTCTGGCTAAACCTCGTACTCCGCGCACCTCTCCAACTCGGAGCCTTAAGCGGAAGCATTCAGCCACTCCTCCTCTGACGGGCAGTGGAGCATCATCCATCACTTTGCACCTTGAATCAGAGCCTGTATCTCAATATTCAGGCGAGGCTTCTCCATCGTTTTCAGTGGCGCCTCATACTCGTTCTGCCTCCCCTGAGGAAGCCTCGACCTCGAAGTCTTCTTCGTTTGCGAAATTTGTTTTCGACATGGGGCAGGCGCTTAATATTGACTTACATTCCGATTCGAAGTACACGCCTGAATATCTGGCGGATATGGAACTTTCCCATCCTCCTAAGGAGACTTTGCGTCTACCCATGACACCGGTGCTGAAGCAGACTTTTCTACGTAATATGGAGACTCCTTACTCTGTGACAGCTATCCCATCGAAGCTGGAGTCTCGGTATCGCACTGTTCCATGTAAAGGTTTTGAGAAATCTCAACTTTCTCATCAATCTCTAGTGGTGGAATCGTCCCTGAAGAAGGCTCATCCTTCTAAGGTGTCTGCAACAGTTCCACCAGGACGCGAAGGGCGAACTATGGACAAGTTTGGGCGCAGACTTTATCAAAATTCAATGATGACAAATCGAATTTTGAATTACAACTATGTCTTTACTTCATATTTTAATTATTTTTTGAAGCAGTTGTCATCCTTTTGCCCAGACTGGCCCAAAGAACGCCTTTCTGAATACAAACACATTCTTTAGTCTCTCTCTCAATTGCGTCTATTCATGTTGCAGGCATCTTATGATGCTTTTGAGCTGTCCTCCAGGGTCTCGGCATTTGCAGTGGCCATGCGACGTCTTGCGTGGCTCAGAATAGTAGACATGGATCCCAATTTACAGGATCGTTTAGCGAACCTGCCGTGCCTAGGTTCTGAGCTTTTTGATGACTCTATTGAAGCAGCTACTAAAAGGCTTTCTGAGCATGAGCGCTCCTTCGCCTCTCTGCTTCGTCCAAAACCAAAACCTTCTGTGACTAGAGCTTACAAACCTCCAGCTCGTCATTACCCGATGAAGTCCACACCGGCTTTTTCTAGGCCTCCACCTAGACGGCCACAGCAACAACGTCCTCAAAAGTCTCAGGCGCCTGCTCCAACCAAAACAGCTCCGTCTTTTTGACGGTCCAGTGGTGAGCATTCCAACCTCCTTACATCCAAATTCCTCCCTACCCATCGGAAGTCGCCTTTCCCTTTTTTCATCTGTCTGGGAAACCATTACATCGGACCTTTGGGTCCTTACGGTCATCCGCGAGGGATACTCTCTGCGCCTACTTCAGGTGCCCCCAGATCACCCTCCAGGAGAGTGTCTTTCCAGTTCCTCGCAACTCCCCCTTCTTCTTCAGGAGGCTCAGGCGCTTCTTCGCCTTCGAGCGGTGGAGGAGATTCCTCCTTCCGAACACAACCTGGGGTTTTACTCCAGATACTTCCTAGTTCCAAAGAAGACGGGGGATTTGCGACCCATTCTGGATCTCCGAGCTCTCAACAAATTTCTAGTCAAAGAGAAATTTTGCATGCTCTCTCTTCCGATTCTGTACTCCCTCATGGATCAAGGGGATTGGATGTGCTCACTGGATCTCAAAGAGGCTTATACTCACATTCCTATCCATCCAAATTTTCGCAAATATCTCAGGTTCAAGGTGGGGAACCTTCACCTTCAATACAGGGTTCTTCCGTTTGGCTTGGCAACCTCTCCTCGGGTCTTCACCAAGTGTCTAGTTGTGGTAGCCGCGGCCCTTCGGGCTCGGAGACTGCAAGTTTTTCCTTACCTCGACGATTGGCTTATCAAAGCTCCTTCTCTTCCAGGGGTTACTCAAGCGACCCTTCAGACTATCTCTTTTCTTCAAAGTCTGGGGTTCCATATCAACTTTCCCAAATCTCAGTTGGTTCCAACTCGATCGATCCAATTTATTGGCGCAGTGTTGGATTCTGTTCGCATGAGAGCTTTCCTCCCCCTCAATCGGCAGGATACTCTCTTGAGCCTTTGTCATCACGTAACTTCCCTGTTGGCTCTCACGGCTCGCCAAATGATGGTCCTTCTCGGACATATGGCATCTACGGTGCATGTCACTCCATTTGCAAGACTCCACCTTCGCATTCCTCAGTGGACACTGGCGTCCCAGTGGCAACAAGCCCTAGATCCACCTTCTCGTCATATAGCGGTGACGCCTTCATTAAAGAAGTCTCTCCGCTGGTGGATGCTCTCTTCAAATCTTTCCAGAGGTTTGCAGTTTCACCATCTTCCTCATCAGAAAGTTCTCACAACAGATTCGTCCGAGTACGCATGGGGAGCCCACGTAGATGGTCTCCGTACGCAAGGGTTATGGACTGCCACAGATCGTCGATGTCACATCAATCTGTTGGAACTCAGAGCGATATTTCTTGCTCTCAAAGCTTTCCTTCACCTCCTTCACGACCAAGTAGTCCTTGTTCGGACGGACAATCAAGTAGCAATGTATTATGTCAACAAACAGGGCGGGTCGGGTTCCCACTCTCTTTGTCAGGAAGCTCTGAGGTTGTGGCATTGGGCGATTTCGCACAACATCCTTCTTCGCGCTGTTTATATTCAGGGTCTTCAGAATTGCCTTGCAGACAAATTGAGTCGTCTGCTTCAGCCTCACGAATGGACGCTCAACTCCCCCACACTTTGTCAAGTATTCACTCGATGGGGGACTCCTCGGGTGGATCTTTTTGTGTCACCCAACAACTTCAAACTTCCTCTGTTTTGTTCCCGCATCTTCTCGCCTCTTCGTCTCGAGGCGGATGCTTTTCTTCTGGATTGGAGGGGTCAGTTCCTATACGCCTTTCCTCTTTTCCCTCTGATTCTCAAAACCCTTGTCAAGTTGAAGTCAGACCATGCCACGATGATTCTCATAGCGCCTCGGTGGCCCCGACAACCTTGGTTCTCTCTTCTTCTTCAACTCAGCATCAAGGAACCTCTTCTTCTGCCAGTTTTTCCTTCTCTGCTCACTCAGAGTCAGGGGTCTTTACTTCATCCAAACCTGTAGTCTCTTCATTTGACAGCATGGTTCCTTTCTACCTGACGGATTCTGCTAAATTTTCTCAGTCTGTTCAGGTTGTATTTCTGGCTTCCAGAAAACCGTCCACTCGTCAATGTTATGGTCAAAAGTGGACCAGATTCTCGTCTTGGTGTTCCACTCATAGTCTTCAGCCAAACTCTTCTTCTTTGGCTTCTGTTCTGGATTATTTGCTTCATTTATCCCAGTCAGGTCTTCAATCCACATCTATTAGAGTTCATCTTAGTGCAATTGCTGCTTTTCATCAGCCTTTGGATGGAAAACCGCTCTCGGCACAACCTCTAGTTTCTCGTTTTATGAAGGGTCTCTTTAATCTCCATCCACCTGTCAAACCGCCTCCTGTTGTATGGGATCTTAATATGGTCCTGGCTCAACTGATGAAACCTCCTTTTGAACCTATTGACTTGGCTCATTTTAGATATCTTACTTGGAAAACTGTTTTCTTGATTGCTCTCACTTCAGCTCGTCGAGTTAGTGAGTTGCAAGCTTTGATCTCCATGATAAGGTGGTGCTCCGTACACATCCCAAATTCATACCTAAAGTAGTGTCTGATTTTCATATCAATCAGTCTATTGTGCTACCGGTATTTTTTCCTAAGCCGCATTCTCACCCTGGTGAGGCGTCTCTACATACTTTGGATTGTAAATGTGCGTTGGCTTTCTATCTTCAACGTACTCAACCTCACAGAACTTCTCCTCAACTTTTCATTTCTTTTGACCCAAATAGATTAGGTCATCCCGTCTCGAAGCGTACCATCTCCAACTGGATGGCTGCGTGCATTTCTTTCTGCTATGCTCAGGCTGGTCTTCCTCTACAGAGTCGAGTGACGGGCCACAAAGTCAGAGCTATGGCGGCTTCTGTTGCTTTTCTCAGATCAACTCCTATTGAGGAAATTTGCAAAGCTGCCACTTAGTCCTCGGTTCACACTTTCACTTCTCATTATTGTCTGGATACTTTATCCAGGAGGGATGGCCATTTTGGCCAATCTGTTTTGCAAAATCTTTTTTCGTAAATTGCCAACTTCCCTCCTCCCTTTTACTTAGCTTGGAGGTCACCCATGTGTGGGACTATGCTGCCTGCTTGTCCTGGGATAAAGCACAGTTACTTACCGTAACAGGTGTTATCCAGGGACAGCAGGCAGATATTCCCACAACCCTCCCACCTCCCCTGGTTGGCTTCTTAGCTTGGTATCTGAACTGAGGATCCTCACAGGAGATGCGCCCCCTAGTTCGGGCGGGAAGGCACGCGCGCATTCGCGATGCAGCACTCGAAAGCTCGAGATCTTCAAGCAAGTTGCTTTCGAGGCTGTCCGCTGCGGGGCTCCGTCGGTGACGTCACCCATGTGTGGGAATATCTGCCTGCTGTCCCTGGATAACACCTGTTACGGTAAGTAATTGTGCTTTTTCAGAAGGGGGAGAGTTATTTGCCCCATAGATTGCGTAAAGTATCCATTTTCCAGTGAATAATTTAATAAAATTGTTAACCAAGTTATGACCTGACAAGGAATATTGAAAAAAAGATATGATGGAAAAGGGTCCAATGAACATTTACACTTTCTCAACTTTTCACATAATTTGGATACTTGGTATTCAGAAACTGGGTCAAAAGAACACCAGTAACAATCAACTGTTATCTCCAGTGTAGAATTTTGTGTCGAGCTCCATCTGCGGAGATGATGCGGTATATAAACCCAAGATTTAGATTAGATTAGATTAGATGTCCAATATTTCCTGCAAGAAAAGATTGCCTAATGAGAGAAATTTCGTCTTGAAAAAAACAAGCTAAGACATCCACAGAAGGAGATTGCTCAGACTTTGAGTCAGACTTAGTCAGAGTACACCAAAGTTTAAAAAGAGTACTACTCTGATTATTAGACTTAGCTATTTTGCTTCCATAATAGGTTTTTCTCGCTTTCCTAAGTTCAAAATTATATTTTCTAATTGCAGATCTCCAATTTATTTTATCTATATCTGAAAGAGATTTTTTTCCATTTCTTTTCTAGCCTCCTACAATTTTGTTTTAGGGGTCTATGATGGGTAGAAACCACGGTGCATTCCGGGCATAGGATATTGGTGATAACTGGCGCCAAAGATTGATAGGCACATTCTGTAATGGAGCTCCAGTTATGCCAACTATCATCAATGGTATGTTCCCTGGGAGAGCTAGGGTGAGAATCTAAAACATAAGACCAAAAATATTCAGGACAGATTTTCTTGGTTTTTTAAAATTCTTTATTCATTTTTATAACTTACATCAAGTGTAACAAAAAGTAACATCATTTTAACTTAAATATATCACTTGAAATTCTATAATTAATCATACTCAATATATTTTATCCCATTCCCTCCCAACTCTTCAATATATCATAACACATATATCAATAATAATAAAACTCTAAGCGCACATGCGCACTTAGAGTTTTGTGATTCCTGGCTCCGTGAGGTGTGCCTCCGTGCTGAATTCGATTTTCGAACACGGAGGCAGGCCAGAACACTGCCGCTGGCCGAAACAACTGAGCGCAAGGCGGAAGCCCACGCCAAAGAAAAACAGTGTTTTAAGGGGCTCCGACGGGGGGTGTTGGTGGGGAACCCTCCCACTTTACTGAATACAGATCGCGCCGGCATTGTGGGGGGTTGTAACCCCCCTCATTATACTGGAAACTTAACTTTTTCTCTGTTTTTTAGGGAAAAAGTAAAGTTTTCAGCATAATGTGGGGGGTTACATCACTCAAACCCCCCACAACGCTGGCGCAATCTGTATTCAGTAAAGTGGGGGGTTCCCCCCACACCCCCCCCGTCGGAGCCCCTTAAAACACTGCTTATCTTCGGCGCTCAGTTGTCTCGGCACGCCTTTGTTGGCGCGCACTTTTGACCTGTCACTCTGCCGCTGGCCTCGCCGTAAAATAGCCTAAAGTATGCACGAGTGTGCGCCTAGGTATCTTTAGCTTCTCAGGCATGCCAGGACTGCACTTACGCTGCTGTTCTCGCCGGTCCAGTGCACCATCGCTTGGTTGTGCGACGCATCCCCCCAGAGCACGAACGAGGTGCTGAGCAGCACGAGCAGCTCCCCGGCAGCAGCCGCTGCTCTTCCAAAGCGCCCCGGGGAGACAGGCAGCTGGCAGGGCCCGAGCAGGAGCAAGGGCAGGGTCCCCGTGGGGGGAAGGTGGCGGGGGACCCCCCTCCAGCACCATGATCACCGGCGGGCGAGGAGTGGAGTGACAGGAGCCGGGCTCAGGGGCGCGGGACGCCACTGGGGAAAGGGCGGCGGCGCCACCTGCTGGCGGTGATCGACCCAAGTGGAGGGGAAGGGGCTTTTTGCTCGCCAGGTCCCAACCAGGCATCGCCTGAAAGGCACTTTTGATTCTTTTCCTCCTCTAGAATGCACGCAAAATACCGCTGCTGTTGCTGCACAGGAAAGTTGGGGGGGAGGGAAATGCTGCTGCACAGGGAAGTGGGATAGGGGCAGGGAGAGAGACAGATAGACAAACAACAGAAAGAAAGACAGGGGCAGGTAGAAAGACAGAAAGAAAGACAGACAGACATATATTCTAGCACCCGTTAATGTAACGGGCTTAAAGACTAGTCATATAATAAAGACTTTCCTTTCATTCAAAGCACCTAGTGAAAATTCAAAAAATTACCCCCTCCCCATTATTTCATTTGTACTAACCAGGGAAATGATATTTATTCATTGTAATAATTTGTTAATAGCCCCCACACATCTTGAAATTTATTAAAATTTCCTTTCTGAAGAACTAATGTTCTTTACATTTTATAAATATGACACACTGAATTCCACCAAAAACTATAGTTTAATCTTTCTAAATGTGTCAGTTTTTTTCTGCGAAGATTATATCGGAATATGAGATATATAAATGGGAAGTAAAAATTCACCAAGAAAATGGTCAGTCCAGGGGACTTGTTACCAGCGAACAGTATCAATAGAGGTTTGTTAAATAGTTTGATCTAAAAAAGCAACAAGATCAAATGTATGACCTTTTTCATGAGTTGGGAAAATAGATGGTAAAGAAAAACCCAATGATTGAAGGAAAGAAAGGAAGTCAGAAACCTCCTTATTGTTGGTATCTTCAAGATGCAGATTTACGTCCCCTATCACCAGAAGTCTATGAAATTTAATTGACACATTGGTAATTATATCGAAAATGAAAGCTGATGACCTAGTCTAAGGAATACGGGGACGATATAAAAGGAGAATACCCAAAGGGTGTGAGGAAAACTCATCCTTAACAGATGCAAACAAAAACTCTAAATCTGAACTACTAACCTTTTCAAGTAATTGAACATTAAAAATGATTTAAAAATTAAAGCAAGTCCACCACCCCTTTTTATTATTTCTAAAAGACAGTAAACCCCTAAAACCCTGGGGACAAATATGATTTTGGGTAAATGTATCATCCTGAGAAATCCAAGATTCAGTAATACATATTAAACCTGGGTCTAGGTCAGTTAACAGGTCTTTGATGATCTGCTGTTTATTTCAAAAGGATCTGACATTACAGTAAAGGACTGGAACCGGAGTAAGTGAGTCTTGAAAGGCCTTTGAGTCATTTTTAAACTGACTGTGTAGTTTTCAGAGTTATTAAATTTCTAGGGGAAATTGATTTATAAGACAATTTTCTTTTTATTTCAGTTCCAATCTTTTTATTGAATAAGAACATAAACAAAATTACATTCAAGAATCATCAGAGTTCACAAAAGCCTCAGAACATAACTCTGTAAAGTATAACATACTTAAATAAATAATTGTCATATATACCAAAATGATTACATAGATTGCAAGTATTCGTCAATGGGGGACCAAAGGGTTTTAGTCAATTGTCCCTGTCTATATGGTAGTTTTTCAGCTGCATATTGTTCAAAACGCTTATACAAACATAAAGAGTGCCACCAGAAGGTAAAATTCAGTCTTGAAGCTGATTTCCAATTTTGCAAAACATGTTGAATACCAACTGAAATCATAATATCTATCAATTTATCTTCATACTTACTAAATTCAAAACAGGGATGTAAAGAGCGTTTGATAATAATATTAAAAGAGAGATCTGCAGTACAGTTGGTAATGTGACAAATAAGGGACCAAACTTGAGTCCAAAAAGGCTGGATTTGAGGACATGAGAATAGCATGTGTTTAAGCATTCCTTTGATTTTAGACAATGCCAGCATGTATCATCAGATGTAAGATTCGCTTTCTTCTTCTTATAGGGAGTCTATATTACTCTCCACATGACAAATAGTAATGACTGAGACATACTAGCAGATAACAGTGGTCTATTGATTTTAGACCATAGACGACACCATTCTTTTTCTGTTAAAGAGGTTTCAAAATCCATAGACCATTTATCCATAACAGTTAAAGAAGGAACATAACAAGAATCCCTTAATATATTGTAAAAAAATGACATTTCTTTCCCTATTTCTTTAGATAAGACACTCCATTCTGAGATAGTGGAAATGTCATTGAGATGATAGGATAGAAGAAAGAATTAACCATTGGTGTTGTTTAGACGACAATGTCGGGTATTTTGCACAAAAAACAGAAAAGGGTAACAATATCGATCCATTAAATAAGGATCTAGCAGTCCATATGCCAGCAGCTTTCCATCTTTTCCAATTTAAGCATCTTTTGTTAATTTTCAGGGAATTATTATTCCAAAGAGACATATTATTGTGGGAAAAGATGGATTTAAGAGTAACTTTATCCAAAGCATGCAGTGCAGTAAGAGTTGCCGGAAAAAGAAGAAATTGTTTCAGATTTTTAGGGATATGCATAGTAGGGAGAGCATAAATAGGTATTGGGTTACTAATGGAGATTTCTAGATTTAGCCAGGAAGGCATGGTAGAAACATCATCAGATTCACTATAAGTAATCCAATATGACCCATATTTAGCTAACAAAGCTAGATGATATTTATAAAAATCAGGAAGATTAACTCCTCCATGATTTTTAGTAGCTTTTAATTTACTTAGAGCTATTTTAGGACGTTTATTGTGCCAAATAAAGGAAGATAATTGTCGGTCAATCCATTTATATACCTGTGATTTACATAAGCTAGGCAGCATAATAAGTGTAAATAAAATTTGAGGTGCCAGAGTCATTTTAAGTGCTGAAATGCGACCCCACCATGTAATATAGAGTGGGGACCAATTCGAGATTGTATGAGTAATTAATTCTTTTAATTTGGTGACATTGAAATCCATAATAGTTTCAGGATCTTTATGTACAAACGTACCCAAATATTTTACAGGTGAAGTAGTCCATGAAAATGGAAAGTCATGAATGTCTGAGTGTGAAGCGTATTCATTTAGTGGGAAAATAACGGATTTAGTCCAATTAACTTTATACCCTGAAAATGTTGAATATAATTTTGTCAGTGAGATGAGGGCCAAAAGCGATTGTTTAGGATTTTTAAGATAGAGCATAATATCATCGGCATATGCTGCAATCTTAAATTCTCGTGAGGTAGTGGGGATTCCTTGTATATTGGGGGACTGTCTAATGGCAGATAAAAAGGGTTCTAAAGAAAGATTAAAGAGAAGAGGTGAAAGGGGGCATCCCTGTCTTGTTCCCCTACATAAGTAAATTGGATTTGAAAGAGAATTATTTATTAAAATTCTTGAACATGGTTTCCAATATAATGCACACGAATCCAAGCCACAAAATTATCTCCAAAATTATACCATTTCAGAACCTGTAGCAGGAATCTCCATTCTACACGATCAAAAGCCTTTTCGGCATCAATTGCTAATCCCACTACAGATTCATCAACGGTTTTGGCTAAGCTAGAGATATTATGAAAAATTCGAAGATTATCTCCAATATAACGTTGTTTGACAAATCCTACTTGATCAGAAGATATCAGCAGCTGGATTACCTTATTAATTCTATTCGCAAGAATTTTTGCAAGTATCTTATAATCTGTATTTAGCAACGAGATTGGCCGGTAATTACCAACCCTTGTCGAATCTTTATCTGGTTTGGGGAATATAACTATATTAGCTTCTGTGAAATTACGCTGCAAGTCTGGATGGGAATGAACAAAATTATAATATTGTAGTAAATGGGGGCTTAATTGAAGAGACAAAGTTTTATAAAATTCACTGGTAATGCCATCCGGGCCAGGAGATTTATTCGAAGCTAGTGACTGAATCGCATTTTGAATTTCTTGAGTAGTTATTGGATTCTCTAAATCTGTTTTAAGATTGGAAGGTAGGGTTGGGCGGGAAATAGTCTCTAAATAATTATTTATTTCATCTTGCGATGAATCTGATTCTGACTGAAATAGTTCAGTATAGAATTGCTCAAATTCAGAACTAATACCAGCCTGATCAGTGATAATTTGATTTTTGGAATTTATAATAGAGGATATATGATGTGCTTCATTTTTCTTTTTCAAATAACGAGCTAAGTTTTTACCCATCCTATTTCCTCCAATATAATGTCCAGATTTCAGAATAAAAATATCATTATTAGCAAGTGCAGATGCAGTAACATTATACTCATATTTTTTCTTAAGCAGTTGTGTATGTGTGATCATATCTGTGGGATTAAAAAAGAATTGGGCTTCAAGTGTTGCTATTTCTGATTCTAAGTTATTTAATTTTGTATTGGATTGTTTACGCTTTCATGCCATCAGGCTGATAATTTCTCCTCGTAATGTGGCTTTATAAGATTCCAAAATCGTGGCCGATGTTAGAGAAGGGTCTGAATTAGTGACAAAAAAATTAGTAGTAAAAGAACTCAATTGAGAAATAATGGTGTCATCTAAAAGAATACTATTATTTAATCTCCATGTTTGTTTATTAGTAGGAGAGAAGGAAATTGTAAGAAAAAGTGAAATAGGTGCATGATCAGAAATTATAATAGAGTGATTAATAGCATTTGAAATGTATGATGATAAAGAGGAGAAAACCAAAAAATAATCTAATCTGGCATAAGTATTGTGAGGAGCTGAAAAATGCGTATATTCACGTTCAGTAGGGTTCAAAGTTCTCCAAGGGTCAATAAGGGCAAACTTTTTCATAAGGCTTTTAAGTTCTTCTAGGGTCTTAGATTTAGTCAATCTGCATTTGGACGTCCTATCTAATACAAGATCTAAAGGTTGGTTATGATCTCCCCCTATGATAAGTGGAACATTCGGAAATTTTAGTAAAACATTTTGAATGGATCGGTAAAATTCAGGTTTATCTGAAACAGGAGCATATATATTGAAAATATCATAGGCTTTTTATCAAGAGTAACATATACGAAACACCATCTTCCTTCTAAATCAAATTCTGTAGTAATAACTGAACAGTTAAGAGAAGATTTAAAGTAAGTAGAGACACCGTTCTTTTTTTTTTGAGCAGGAGAGAAGTGAGGGGAAGTATATCCAGGAATTAATGTTTTAGCACTATCAGTGTGATTAAAGTGCGTTTCCTGAAACATGATAATATCCGGTTTAAGGAAACGCAAATAATTGGTCACCTTTTTTCTTTTAATGCAGTGATTCAAACCATTGACATTAAATGAAAGAATATGCAAAGTAGTCATATATTATCATACATTACACTTTTTGAAACATAAATAATATACAAATGAGCAGTGATGAAGTATAATAGAACCAAGAAACATGAGAAGTACAAGTGGCTTTTGGAATTGATGAACAAATGAAAATGCCATCTCAAAAAAGGCAAACAGTGCCAGAGAGAGGGCATTTAAACAACAACTGTGAATCTGGGTGGATTTGTGGCTTCAGGAGGTCGATCAGTGCACCTCACGAAGCCCTCCAAGAACAGCAGGTTCCATGTTAAGGAATGCCGAAGTATGTGAAGACTGTTTCCATACATTATAAACTGTATCAGGAAAAAAGTGATTCAACACATTCAATTCATTGCATCTTGATAGAGTCAATATAGCGCTGCAGCTCAGCCGGATCTAAGTAAGTGATGGTTTTATTTTGATAGGTGACCAGCATTTTGGCCGGATATAAGAGGCCGAACCGGGCACCAATATCTTTCAGATCTTGCCTTTGCTGTAAAAAAGTTTTCCTGCGGTTCGCCGTCGACTTCGCCAGGTCAGGCACCAAGAGGATTTTTCTTCCTTGATATAAAATTTGTTTTCTTTCCTTTCCAGCAAGCAGAATCTGTAGCGCATGTTGGTATCGTAGAATTTTAGCTACTATAGGATGTGGCGCTTTATGAGTAGGGTTGATCTTAGATGGAACACGATGCGCCCTCTCGAATTCAAGCGGCATATCAAATTTAACATCTAACAATGAAGGAATCAATTTTGTCAGAAATTCAATTGTATCATTTCCTTCAGCCGATTCTGGAATCCCTAAGATTCTAATATTATTTCTACGACTTCTGTTCGAAAGGTCTTCCAGATCTATTTTTATGGCTGCAATATCCCGTTCATGTTTGGGGATCAGGGAGACATGTTGAACAGGTGCCGCCTGAAAAGATTCAAGCGCGTCCAATCTGTGGCGCGCATCCGTGAACTGTGAGTTTAAAGCTTCGATTTCCACACAAATCAATTGTGATTCTTCTACTTGCTTTGTCATTATATTTTTGAAAGCACGCATCTCCGTTAGAAGGAGCTCTAGCTGTGAGTCCACAGACTTTGGCGCCTGTTTTTCTGGTGATGGGGCCTCGTGTTTAGGCCGTTTTCCACTGGGGGTTGCGGTGGGTGATTGTTCCGCTTTGCTGCTCTTTGAGAGCGACATGCTGGGTTAGCCGATTAATTTCGGAGCTGATAACACTGTTTTATAAAGCTGAAAGGAGACAATATTCTATTAATAGCCTGCTGCCTCGGAGAGCATTCAATCCGTGCGTCCGATCGCCATGTTGGACAAGCTCCGCCCTCCTATAAGACAATTTTCTATTACTCAAAATAACAGGAATTTTCTGACGCAAACAAGAACAGTCTGCTAGAATGGATTCAATAGAGTCTAAAGGAGATGAGTCTACTGAATGTATGTTGCCTACATTCCAATAGAGTAGGAACGTGACAAGACAAAAATTAAGATCCATATTAAGATAATCATGGTGACACCAGGAAATATTTCTTCACCAAGAGAGTGGTTGATCCTTGGAACGAGCTCCCGGTGCAGGTGATCGAGGCAAACAGCATGCAAGAATTTAAGAACAAATGGGATGCCCATGTGGGATCCCTTAGAGGGTTAAGCCAAGGGAACCTGTCACCAGGAGTGGGATCCCTAGGATAGTAGACTTGGGGGTGGGTCAGTAGAGTGGGCAGACCTGATGGGCTATGGTCCTTATCTGCCGTCATCTTCTATGTTTCTATATTAAAAGTAGGTAAAAGAATTGATACCACCTACTAAGGGCTCCTTTTATCAAGCCGTGCTAGCGGGGTTAATGCGCGCGACTTTTCATCACGCACCAACCCCCGCACTGGCCTAAAAACTACCGCCTGCTCAAGAGGAGGCGGTAGCGGCTAGCGCAGCCGGCGGTGTAACGCACGCTATTATGCGCTTTAAACCGCTAGCACAGCTTAATAAAAGGAGCCCTAAGTAAAAAAAATATCACCTGCTAATAACAGTTAATAAGTTAGCAATAGCACAAATTAGTAAACTAGCAGCAATAGATAATCACGAAATAGCAACAAAATAAATTAAGAAATGGACAGCATTAACAGTTGATAAACTAACATTAGTAAAAATTAATAAACTACTAACAATTAACAATTGATGGACTAGCAGCAATAACAAAATAATAAGCCTGCAGTAGTAAGCAATTAAAAAACTAGCAGCAGTAAATAATTAACTAAGAACAATAAAAATGAAAAGACTAGCAAATAAGCAATAAATTAGCAGTAGCAATAACAAATTAATAAGACCTAAAATCAAGCTGGACATAAGTAAATAGAGCCCTAAAGAATCATCCAATAACAGTAATAAAGACCAAGGGCTCTTTTGATCTGCAGTAGGTGGTTAACGCGTGGAATACCGCGCGTTCAACCGCCTGCCGCGCTAGTCGCTAACGCCTCCATTGACGAGGTGTTAGTTTTTTGGTGTGCCGCGGGGGTTAGCACGTGATGAAATGTCCGACGCGCTAACCCCCATAGTGCACCTTAATAAAAGGAGCCCCAAGTCAACTTAATCAATTAAATAGCCAAACTTTAAAATCCGTACGTTCTGGTTCAGCAGGAACTTGTCTAAATTTGTCTTGAATCCCTGGAGGGTGCTTTCCCCTATAACAGCTTCTGGAAGAGCGTTCCAGATTTTTTAAAATAAGGTGAGCTAATAAATGTAATAGGACCTTATGCTTTCTGGATTGTTTAATGTGTACATAAAGCCAGCAGTGAGGGCAATGTACCAATGTATGAAAAATGTGCATACTGACTCTGAAATAGTCTGTGATCATGTTCAGCTAGATCCACTACAGGAAATTTCATAAGGAAAATATTACGAGTATACATTGTTAAGGTCTAGGTATCCTTATTTTTTTTTTTTCTAGCAAAACTGACTTTTGCTAGCACAGGGGGCCGGAAATGTGTGCTTAATGCCAACTTCCATGCCCTAACTTTGGCCACCATACTTACACCTGCTGAAACCTGGTATAAATGCTGGCACTCTTTATCCTGTAATAAAATGTGGAACGTTTTGGAACAGCCCTGACACAGGCCCCCTTTTGAGTTGTGTGTGACGAGATCTGGGCACCCAGCATTATAGCTATGATTATCTTTATTTGATATACTGCCTTTCTTCTGCAGATATCAAAGCGGTTTACACTATATTGACTAGTAAGCAGGGACTCTTAAGTATTTCCCCTATGGGACTCATAATCAAAATGGAAATATATCTAAAAACCCATCCAAGTCAGCACTTGGATGACCTAAAAGAAGGGTGTCTAAGTGCTGATAATTGAAATGGACATTTTAAGCCTCTGAATGCCGCTGTGTGCCCAGAGCTGAAAGCAGTGTTTTTGGAGGAATGGTGAGGGCGGGATTTGGGCGGGACGTGGGCTGACCTAGACCTAGTCATACTATAGGGATAATCGAAAGTTTTACAAGACTTCCTGGACGGAACTTACACGTTGTGACTTAGGCGATCTAAAACCAGATCTAAGTGCCCAGAAGGTATCCAAAGTGATCAGATAACCACAGCAGACACAAAGTACAGACCCCACACACACGCCCCCGGTGATCACTGACCCCCTTACACCGCCATAAAAATCGGAATAAAAACATACATACCTGTCTCCGAAACATCAACACCTGCTATAGGAAACCCTAGTAGAGCTGCACAGAGGTCTGTTAAGTAGCCTGGAGAATGGGCTAGTGAACCATAGAGAGGAGGACCCAGGCCCATAAGCCACTCTAACCACTACATTCATGGTGGAAAATTTGAACCCACCAAAAAAAAACCAAACCTTACTGTACTGTCATATAGGTGTCACCTGCAGGCATAAGGACTATTGGGGTTGGAAAGAGGTGGGTATAGTGGGTTTTGGGGGACTCAACATTACTTATTTGGGAGTTCTGGTGAGATGTTTATGTGACACCCTTTTTGTAAAGTTTACAGCAGTGCCCATCACATTGCTGTCCCTTCCCATGTCCAGAAGGTCTTGTTCTGGGCGTTTGGGACTTGGACAAATATTTGGATGGGAATGTTGTATAAAGATAAATGTAGTGGCGGTCTGGACAATCAAATGCCTATACGTACAGATGAACGATTTTAGGAAAAAAAAGGTATATATTAGATATATTTTTTTTTAGAATGGACATTAGTGCCCTGCCAGCTTTGGACGACTAGTGCCCTATGTCCAAATTGGACATAAAACAGCTCAAATGATAGAACTCTTTGGACCTTGTTGCCAATAATGTCCAAACTAATCCAAATGAAAATTGGCTAACACTCTTGTTCTCCCGGGGGAAATGTTTGAAATAAAAAGACTTTAAGTAAAATTCATACGAGTCAAAAATTTATACGAGTCAAAAAAAAAAAAAGTTCATATTCTTTATGGCAATTCATAGTGTTGTATGTAGAATTCTACATACAATACTATGGATTGCCATAAAGAATATGAACTTTTAACAGAATGAACTATTTTTGACTCGTTTGAATTTTATGAACCATATTTATGAACTATATTTGTTTATCAATTTACTGAATTTAGAATTTTCCACTTCACTATTCATCAATTTTGATATGAACTGTTTTCTATTTTTATGAATTACATGGAAGTAGGGTATAGTTTATGGTACTGTTTCAATATGGAATTTTTTCCAGTGTTTGCACTCGCACTTTAAACTTTAGGCTTTTTAAAGGTTTTTTAAGATGTATTTTCAGCACTTTAAGGACTTCTAGCACTTTCACTTTATCACGTTTTGGGAGATAATTCATTAATTTTTTGTTTTAGTATTTTTTCTCATATATCTTTTTAGTTTCTTCAATTTTTCTCCTGGAGTAAATGTTTGCAAGTGATTTAAAGTACACATTTTTTCATTATACACAAAATAGGACAACATGATGTATGAGGCAGTTCTTATTTAGACTTAGGTCTGGTGCTAGTCACCAATGAGTTACTGCCTGAGCCAATAATTCCTTGTGTGCAATCTGAAGGGCTCATACTGATGTCCATTATTCAAAGTCTTTACTTAAAGTCTTTTTATTTCAAACATTTCCCCCAGGAGAGAACAAGAGTGTTAGCCAATTTCCATTTGGATTATATTACAAATTGGACTTAGACATATGTTTTGATTATGCCCCTCCACCTGTCCTGGTGGGCTCACAATCTAACTATATAGTACCTGGGGCAATGGACACAAGGAGCGGCACTAGGCTTGAACCCACAACCATAGGCCACTCCATTCCACTTCTCACCACTAGGCCACTCCTCCACTCTACATTAATAATTTGTTGCCAGCTCCAATTATCGTTCATTAATGGTTCATTAGCCAATTAAGATGTGTGCACATCTTGGCAGTGTGTCCAAATCTGGGGGTAACTGGTAAAGAGTTGGTTTGCATAATTTTGCATACAGTGACTCATTAGTATTCATTTAAAAGAGATTTTCACAATGTAAAGCTATGTGTAAAATATTACTATTTACAATGCTAAAATGGTTAATAATGCTGTTCAGGTGAATAACATGTCCTAGTTGCCATTTTTGCATGCAGAGTAGACTTTGTGACATTTTTCTCCTCTTAGCATGTCTGTCTAAGTATATCATCATCCACCCGGCAGGCTGGTTGTGCTCTGAGAACTCTCCATTAAAATGGTATTAATATTTTCTAAATTAAATTATGATCTAAAGACTTTGTCAGGAAATTCTTTTTTAAACAATAAATTTCCTCTTTTGCCTAGTGAAGCTACTGCGACCTTCACCCTTAAAGTCTCCTTGAGACACTTCCCTTTTCTTTTATGTCTTTTGCAGACTAAGATCGAACTTTCCCCAGCTATGTACAGTAAGGAGCAAGAAAATGTAGCAGGATCTTCTCAGAATACAAGTGACCCATCCAATTTATTTTCAGATATATCAGCTCTTAACAAAGCCAGGGCCAAGAGCAAGACAGAGGAAGAGAAGGAATACTTCATTTCTGTCATTACCAGCGAACTACCATCTCTCCTCCATCACCTCACTGCCCCTGAATTACCCAAAACATCAGATGATGAGCGTTTCATTCAATTTATGAGGTTTCTGGAAGAACATAAGGTTTCAGATGCTCTCCAGAATGTGGCAGAGACCGCAATAAGTAAATTGTTAGAAACAGCAGGGAAGAGGATGTCACAGGAAGAAAACATTGACCCTCGTATCAGAAAGGTATTTTCCACCTTTTTTTTATATCAATGCCTGCACATAAAGGTCAATGAATAACAAAAACAACAAATATAAGATGTTACCTTTCTATTGGACTAGATCAATGGGAAAATAAGATGTTAATTTTCTATTGAACCAGCTTAATTAAAAAATAAGTGTCCTTTTGCCAAGCTTTGGTAAACACTAATATGTGCTTACTGCTGCTTAAAAGGGCTTTCTCTGGGGTGTGCTGAAGCATCTCACAATAAAATCCCACTCTAGACAATAAATTATATTTCTGGCCAAGGGGGTGTGTCTGGTATGGAGAGTGGGTGTGTCTATGCTAATCATCAGAACCATGTTGTCACACACTAACTGATTAAAGCGTGATTAGTATGTGAGCCCTTACCACCTACAAAATGGAGAGTGGTAAGGGCACACACTAGTGGCCACATGCTAATGACAACATTGGCACATGACCATTAATGCTGAAAATAGAAATTCAGCCATTTTCTGGGCACAGCATAGAGAGGTCAAGGCCCACAGGAAAGACCTATAGGATGCACTAACGCCTATAACTGAGTGGAGTGGAATGAGTAGACATGAATTGCTTGTGTGCTCTTTACAAAAATATTTTTTATTTTTATTTTAGTATTTATATACCACTTATAGCCTAAGTGGTTTACATTTAGGTACTCAAGTATTTCTCCCTATCTGTCCTAGAGAACATGCAATGAAGCTACTACATAGCAGATTTAAAACAAACCAGATAATATATTTGTTCACTCAGCATGTAATTAAACTCTGGAATTCATTGCCAGAGAATGCGATGAAAGCAGTTAGCTTAGCAGGGTTTTAAAAAAGGTTGGATAATTTGCTAAAACAAAAGGCCATAAGCCATTATTAAGATGGACTTGGGAAAATCCACTGCATATTCGTAGGATAAGCAGCATAAAATCTGTATTACTCTTTTGGGATATTGCCTAGTATCCTTGTTTCTTAGACTTGATTGACCTTCATTCTGTCCCAGTATGGCAATGCCTATGTTTTTATGTAAGGCCACTTTTTATTGAAACTTTGTAAAAGGATCTCTAAATGTTACTCTTCTATTAGACCAACTTAATCCATTTCTTGACCAGCTTTCAGGAGTTATATTGCCTTCATCAGATTCAAAGGATGACCAAATCTTGTGTTTTGGCCGTATGGCCTGCCTCGGGGATCTTATCCTCAATGAGAAGCACTTTGTGTTTAGTGGAGATAGGGCATTGCTCTTATGCACAACTGATTAGCTTTGAATGGTCATCCTTTGAAACCACCATTCGTGTATTTACATTTAGACTGTTTCACTATAAGAGGAGATTTGAAAACAAAGTGCTTCTCATTGAGGATAAGACCCCTGAGGCAGGCCATACCGCCAAAACACGTATATGTCGGATCTTGAATGAAAAAAAAGATTGAGCACCAAGGTCGCCTCTTTTGCTTCTCTTTGTTCTACCCTGAGGAGATAGAATCTTCAGTCTGTGTGTATCAGCTAAAAAGCCTGCATTAGAGGTCCATAAAGATCTTCATGTATTCCACTAAATGGATGGTATATAACAAAAAAACAAACGTTTGGACACCAATTTTTGAAACACCAGTGAAACGGTAAACCTGCTCAGCAAAATATAATTTATAGGTTGCGTAGTAGCGGTTTATGGTTTCGCTTTTGTTTCAAAAACTGGCATCCAAATGTTAGGTTTGCATCAGGGGTCCTTAGAGATCATCATATATTCCACTAAATGGAGAGGCTCCTGCTCCCTTCAGTCCCACTGAGCTAGTCAGCTGCTGATATTTAGTGGCACTTCAATGAGTGGTACTGCTGAATTTCACTGCTAACAGGCTATGCCCTAACCAGTTAGGGTAGAGGTGATCTGGGAGCGGAATTTGGACATAGCCATTACTTAGCTGGCTAGTGGCAATATTGAGACCACTAACTAGCTAAATAAGCATGCTGGGTTAACCAGGCACCGGTTTAAATATCATTGAGTGCCAGTTAACTTCTGGGTTGCCCCACAAACCTGGATATCTAGTATTAGTTAGCCCACAGCTATGAGTGGCTTATAAGATGTATTGCCACAGGCTATTTAGCCCCACTCTCCACACACACACACACACATAAATTTACCACAATGAGTTTCAAGATGGAAAAGGTCACTTGAATTTTCAAGTACTTTATACACTTCAGAAATCTGTTTTGGACTACAGAGTTCTGAAAAGTTATGTTAATGGTTGACTGTTGATTGAATGTATGAAAGCAATAAAGTCAAAATAGGAAAAGACTGAAAATGCAGCACAAACAGATCAACAGGAAATTCCCCTAGAAATCCATAATTCTGTTTTGTGCTACTATGTTACATGATTTTAAAGTCAGATTATCCGAGTGCTTTCTCTAATTCCATGAGTAAACACAGAATAGTACACTACTTTCAGCACAGCTTTATTTCTTTCAGGTGTAAAATAAGGATATACCCTCTCTTCTATTTTATGCTAGGAAATTTTGATCCAGTCCTGGTTTTTCCCCATTGCATGCCTGGACTTGTCCTGATTTTCTCATTGATTTCCCTATCACAAACCTGACTGGAAGGCCCAGATTCTATAAAAGACATCTAAAGTTAGGCACCCAGCTGATCAAGGCACCTATCTTAGGGCAAGATTCTCAAAACTTTAACACAGTCGCTAAACTGTTTTCTGGTGATTTAGCTTGCACTCATTTTAGCGGCGGATTATCAAAATGGATTATATCTGTCTTTAGTGAGGTTTCTATCAGTCTCCGACAATGGCATGCAAATGTGCTCTTTAATATTGAAATGAGCCCTCCGGTGGATTGTTAAAAATCGCCGAGGCATTATCGAAGAGCGGCACTGGCTTTTGGCAACAAAAATCAGCAACTAGTCCAGGGGGTGCCGTTACAGTGCCAGCACTTGTGTTTTGACTGTGGCTAATGAAAAAAAATGTGTATCTATATATTTTTAGTGGAGGGTAGTAAAATCATTATTCTTTTGAGTTTGGGAGGAAAGTTTTCATGCGCGCTTGTTAAAAGCCAACGTTTCTTCTTAATCGCGTGTATGATTCCCTTGTCTTGTGTGTTTCTGGCTGTGGGTCTTGATTAAATTTTACATTAAAAACAAATTACAAGATTTACCATAATTATAGCAGTTTTTATGGAGAGAAAGGCATGTTTTATGCGCGATTGAAAAAAAGTCGACGTTGCTTCTCCCCTCCTCTCCCTTCCATTCATCCAATAGTGCAGCAGGAGAGTGTGTTTTGGGGTTTTTTTTTACAGCGTTTTTATGCAAATGTAGGAAATCTTTGCTGCTGTCCGCCAATCTTATTTGCATATGCGATTTTATAAGAATGTCTGGGGGGGTTTAGATTCAGTATCAAAACGGCTGCGGTAGCAAACTGTCTCTTTTTAATGCGGGTTTATGAACATCCTGGCCTTAGTTATTTAAAAAGCTTAATCTGTGCCGATAACAAGCTTAATTAGCTTAAATTAAAATTAATTGCTTTCTAGGCACCTAACTTAGTAGGAGCCAACTACTTTCAGCCCGAAAGTGGGTGTGGCTAAGGGTGGATAATAGGCAGATCATGAGCATGTTTTGCTTGCAGACACCTAACTTGGACTTAGGCACCGGGATTTAGGCCAAGAAAGCCCTGGCATAAATAGAGGGTGCCTAATGCTTTGATGCCTATTTGTGCCTAAGTTCAGTTTAGGCGCCGCCAAGCACGATTCTATAAATGGTGCCTAACTCATGACTTACCTGCGCGATGGCCCGGATTCTCTAAACGAGGCTGTTTTGTTAGCCACCGGTAGGTGTCCAAGCTCAGTAAAAAACGATGTTTAAATGACGTTCTTAACTGAGTTTCAAGGCATCTTCCGGCACCTAAAAAAAAAAATCAACGCTGGTATCTTGCCTCCATAGGCGCTTTAGGCCGCCTAATGCTACCATGGGCATGGCTAACACCGGAAGTGGCATTAGGTGGTCTAAAGCGCCTACAGAGGTGCGATTCACAGCAAAAGTTCCGGAAACGTAGACCTGGAAAACCCTGGCCTATATTTCCAGTGCCTGCCTTTGCTAGAGGTGCGATTCGGTAACCGTGCGCCATCGCATGATTGACACACAATCGGCAGCCACTTTTGAGGTAGCCGCTAACAATGGCACCAGTTAGAGAATCTGGACCTATATACCACGTTCCTCGGCAATGGCATAGGAAGGGTAGGAGGCGCCCAGGGCAGTGGTGCTCCCCTCGCGCCCCCCTCTCTGTGCCCTCACTCCTTCCACACCCCCACCGCTCTTTCCCACCTCCCATTCCACACTTGTGCTCACCCCCCCTCCTCTAAATCTTCGGCAGCATGCGTGGCTTCGGCAGTATGCGCGTCACGCCAGCATTGGATTTCCCGATGACATCACTTTCTGTCCCCGTGATCCAGAAGTGATTCAAAGGGGAACCAAGCTGGTGCGAACAACAGGCAGAAGTTGCTAGCGAAGATAATACAGAGGTACGGGATGGGGGGGATGGCGCGAGCATGGTGGGGTGGGGTAGAGAGGTGCTAGCACCCCTATTGACTCAGCGCCTTTTATAGAATCAGGCCAAAGTGCACAAATGTAATGGGGTGAAAGGAGATTGATCCATTTGTTAGCCCCCCCCCCCAAAAAAAAAAGGGGACATTTTTAAAAGGTGATGCTCCTTGAGCATTTTTGCTGTTATTCTGCTATTTCTGATACTGTTTCATGGACTTGGAGTTATGGAGTATTTTATGGCAGTGTGGAAATAAGCACTAGCTTGTGCTCAGTTTAGCAATTGTTTACTATATCGATATATGAAAACACATAAGTCTTAAAGGCGGACATAGTATGTTCTAAACTCTGGACAAAAGCCAGCCCCTTATATAGGGAATTTGGAATCTTAAACACAAAGGGAACATAAAAATAGATTCATTATTACAGGTACATAGGTTAGTTTATTCTTCCATGATACTCGCCTTCATCTCTTTTACCATCTGGAGGTGTGAATGTTTATTAGGGTTATAAACTGGTCACTACCCAAGATACAAGCGACTTATCGTGACCTTAGAATTACATGGTTCTAACTGTACCGCAGTTAGAACCTTGTAATCCCATGCATAGACTAATTTCTGTACATAGAACCATGAAATTTCTTATGAAATGAAGGAACGGTTAAGTTGCAATAAATCCTTGTGAGTGTTGTAACATCTACATGTCAGATAGAACCCGGAAGTCATCAGAGTTAAAAATACTGAAAATTGTCACTTAGAACCCTGTAATTCTAAGGTCGCGTTATTATGTTTTTCCTCTCCAGAAGGGCAATGAAACGCAGATTCAGCCAAGAGGTCATACATAGTACATGTAGATAATGCTCTTACAATTTTATTAGAGATACATTAATAAGTATACAGTACTCCCCCGAAATTCATGGGAGTTAGGTTCTCAGAGTAACCGCGAAAAATGGATGTGGTACAAAAATGCCCTCCCCACTCTGTTTTTGGCTGCTGCCATTGGTTGCCATCAGCTGGAAGGCTCCATCATGCATGCGCGCTCTACCGCTGCAACTGCCACCGATCTCCTCTCTTTCTCTGCCCCCTCCCCAATCTCCCTCACAGTGGCCTTGCTGGAAGTAGTAGGTGCCGCTGCAGGAGCAGGCGGGCCAGATTCCAAAGCGCGAGGGATGATTGGGGGGGGGGCAGATGAGCACCAGCACCAGACACTGGGAACCATGTCCTCCGAGTCGTCTCCCGCACGGACGGAAGCTGCTGCTTCTCCTCACGGGTCCTTCACCTGAGCTGGCCCTTCTCAAAATTAGCAGGAGGAAGAAGAAAAAACGCGAATGACTGAGGTTGTGAATGCTGAACTGTGAATTTGCGGGGGAGTACTGTATTTCTAAGGTGGAATTTTTTCAGTTCCAAAGTAGCATCACCATATGTCCTCAGGTGAGAATAGAATCTTTCTTTTCTTTTTTGATATGCTCAGATGTTTGTTTGGTTTTTTTTTCTACAGGCACTTGAATCGCAATCACCAGAAAAGCTGACTTTCCAAAAAGCATTCAGTGATTTGTCAAAAATATTGGCAAAACCAAACATGCTATCTTCTATAGGTCAAGAAGTCTCATATGTTAATCCATCTGAATTTTCTGATAAACGTTACAGTGAATTCTTGCACTTGCTGGAAGAGAAACAGATATTTGCATCCCTTCAGAATGTTGTAGATGAGGCCGTGAATCGATTACTTAACGTCGTGAAAGAGGAAGAGGCGAGCTCCGAGCTGGACACGTCCAGTCAACCTAAGAATAAGAACAATCATGCCAAAACCAAAAAGATCCAATTCACTTGAAACTGATTCTTCTGGGTCCTTGAAATTGTCCCACATTGCGTGCTGTACAGCCAGAAATGTCATTCCGATTTGATGGGTGAGTTCCTTCAAAGGAAGTAGCTGATGTGTGTGTGCCATTCACAGGAAATACAGAATGTGAGAAACTTGTATTCCGTCACCATTGGTAATCCTGGAATATCAGAGACTCTCCCTGGGGGCCTCAGGGCCTTTCATCTGGAAAGTATAGGTAAATGAGATTACCTGATATTTGCTGTGGGCCATTTCATGGATCTGTTGCAGATAAACATTCAAGTTTATTCAGTGTTTGTCTATTTGTCAGTGTGAAGGAGGGGAAAAAGGTTATGCAGTCATTCCTCTACGATAATTAGATTAGAAAATGATCCTGGGATAAATCTACTTCCATAACAGATTTAACACAAGTAACATCTGTTTACAAACTTCATAGCTCACAGTTATATTCTCTGGCACAATTCAAATGCTATGGTTAGCATTAGGAGCAGAACTCAGAGACTGAGGTCAGAGGCATAGTAAGGGGGAGCAGGGGAGGGAACCACCCTGGGCACCATCTTGGGGGTACTGGTACCTCTCCACCCCACCATGCCAAGCTTGCGCCCTCAGGGCTGGATTAATGGGTAGGCCCAGTAGGCATGGGCCTAGTGCCCAAAATGGTCAGGGGGCCCGCCAGGTCCAGAACCACCCTCCCTATTCTCAGGGCCAGCGTTAGGGGGTGGCAAATAGGGCAGTTTCCCTGGGTCCCACAGTTCAAAGGGGCCCCACGATCCAGGCAGCTCACTTAGCTGCCATCAGCCCTGTCTTCAGCTGTGCCGGTACCGCTAACCCAAATGGCAAGAATGAAGACAGAAGCTGTGATTATCCCAGGACAAGCAGGCAGCATATTCTTGACTGATGGGTGACGGCACCGACGGAGCCCCGGTACGGACAATTTTAGAGTGATTGCACTCTAAGAACTTGGAAAGTTCTGGCATGCCGCACCGCGCACGCGCGAGTGCCTTCCCGCCCGACAGAGGCGCGCGGGTCCCCAGTTTCTTAGTTTCCGCGGAGCTAAGAAGACGTGTTTTTTCAACGGCTGTTGAAAATTTTTTGACTTGCCTTCCCGCTCGCGTAAACCTTTTTGGCTTTTTGCCTGTTTCCTTTTTCTTTAATTTTTGTAAAAAAAAACTTTTCTTTTTTTAGTCAAATTTGGCTTTTCCCCTGCGGGGCCTTCTGCCACCATCGAGGCCTCGGCCTTCGATTTGGCTGAAGCCGTCTTTACGTTCATGCCCCCTCAGCCAGGGTTTAAAAGTGCCAGCGGTGTGCTCGGCCTATATCTCTCACGGACCCACACAACTGGTGCTTACAGTGTTTGGGTCCTGAGCATCAGGCCTCCACCTGCACCCGCTGTGCCACACTTAAAAAACGAACCTTAAAAAATCGCCAAATACAACAGCGATTACTGTTCGGTGCCGAAATGTCCGATCCCGTTCCATCGACTCCGGCTTCGGCACCGGTTCAGTCGGCACCCTCTTCTTCGACGCCGCACAACACCGCACCGGCGTCCCAGCATTCAGGTAAGCCGGCTAAGAAGCCTTCCCCGCTGGAGCGTCCTCCGGTCTTGAGTGCAGTGAGTCCAATCCTGCCGACTGTGAGGCGCCAGCGGAAGCGCTCCGCCCCTATCGAGGTGAGTCCCTCGACATCGGGCTCCTCATCTCCGGGGCGTCGAGCGGCACCGCAGGTACCGCAGAAGAAAAAGGCGGTACCGGTGCCATCCCTTGATGACCGTATTGTGGCCATTCTCCAGGTGCAGCTCAAGGAGCAATTACAACAGCTCCTTCCAGCTATCCTGGCACCGAACCTTCCGGTGCCGGTCCGCACTGAGCCGGTGCCGATAGTGGAACAACCTGTGTTGTCTGTATCCACTCCTTCGGTACCGCTTCACTCGACCTCATCGGTATCGATGCCAGTCCTCGCACCGGAGCCGAGAGCTCAACATCAGTCGGTGCAGACTTCGGCACCGGTGCCACCGATTACATCGCCTGGCTCGGTATCGATGAGGTTGGGTAAGTCGGTGCGCAAAACCCGACATGTAGAACCATCTACTCCAGAGTCTCGGGACCATTCTTCCCATGTCAGGGATCCTGATCTGTGGGGAGATTCAGAGGAACCCTTTCTCTCTGAAGGGGAATGTTCCTCAGATGAGGAGGATTCAGCTGTACCTGACCCGTCCTCTAGGCATGACACTTCATCTTTCTCAAGTTTTTTGAAAGATATGTGTGACTCTTTGTCTATTCCTTTGGAGGCTGAGTCCAAAAAGTGTAAAGCTTTTTTGGATGCCCTTGACTTTGACCAACCTCCAAAGGAATTTTTGAAGCTCCCTCTTCACAACATCTTGAGGGAGACTTTCTACAAGAATTTGGAGACTCCCTTAACGGTTCCAGGGGCCCCACGTAAATTAGACTGTTTATACAAAGTAATTCCCATTCCTGGGTTCGATAAACCTCAACTTCCACACGAATCTTTACTTGTCGAATCCATCCTTAAAAAATCTTCAGGAGCCAGTGTATATGCTTCTGTACCTCCTGGCAGAGAGGGTAAAGCCATGGATAAATTTGGTAAGAGGCTCTACCAAAATGCAATGTTGGCAAATAGAGCTGGTAATTATGCTTTTCATTTTTCTTTCTACCTTAAACATCTCCTTACCACCATGGCTTCATTTGAGAAGTACCTTCCCCAACGGAAACAACAATCCTTTCACCATTGCTTGTCGTCTCTGTTTCAACTACGTAAGTTCATGGTTAGGTCCATTTACGACACCTTCGAACTTACATCCAGAGCGACAGCAATGTCTGTGGCAATGCGTCGCCTGGCCTGGCTTCGAGTATCAGAACTTGATGTTAATCATCAAGATCGGTTAGCCAACGCTCCGTGCCTAGGGGATGAGCTTTTTGGGGAATCCATGGACTCGACTACTCAAAAGCTCTCTGCCCATGAAACACGCTGGGATACCCTACTTAAAAATAAGAAAAAGCCTCCCCCAGCAAGGCCTTTTAGACAATAGTCAGCCTATCAACGCCGCTTCACAGCTCGCCCATTGCCAGCAACAGCTCAGCAACCCAGGCGTCAACGGCAGCAACAACGTCAGCCTCCCAGACAACAGCAGCAACAGCAGCCTGTGAAGCCACCTCCACAGCAGAAGACACAGCCCTTTTGACTTAATTCTCCAAAGTATAGCCAGTACTCCTATATCTGCTCTCCTGCCTCAACCTATAGGAGGTCGTCTTTCTCTGTTCCTCAGCCGGTGGGAAGTTATCACTTCGGACCAATGGGTCCTCAACATCATCTGCCACGGCTACTCTCTCAACTTTCAGACTCTTCCACCCCAAAACCTGCCAAAAGAGTCTGCTTTGAACAGTCCTCAATCTGCCCTCCTTATTCAGGAAGTCCAATCCCTCCTCCTTCTGAACGCTATAGAAGAAGTTCCTCTAGATCAAAAGGGGCAGGGATTCTACTCCCGTTATTTTCTAGTACCCAAAAAAACAGGAGATCTCAGACCAATTCTGGATCTTCGCGATCTCAACAAACATCTGGTAAAGGAAAAATTCAAGATGCTTTCCTTAGCCATTCTTTATCCTCTTCTCAACCAAGACGACTGGCTATGCTCCCTCGATCTCAAAGAAGCATACACTCACATACCGATCAATGTAACCTCAAGACAGTATCTCCGTTTCATGATCAATCATTGTCATTACCAGTACAAGGTGCTGCCCTTCGGTCTTGCTTCCTCTCCAAGGGTGTTCACCAAATGTCTCATCGTGGTAGCTGCTTTTCTACGCTCTCACCACCTTCAGGTATTTCCTTACCTGGACGACTGGTTAATCAAGGCCACATCCGCTCCAGCAGTTCTCCTGGCCACCAACCAAACCATCCAGTTTCTACAACTATTGGGATTCGAGATCAATCTACCCAAGTCTCATCTCATCCCCACTCAGAGACTTCAATTCATTGGAGCGATGCTGGACACACTCCTCATGAGAGCATTCCTACCATCCAATCGTCTTCAGACCCTTCAGTCTCTATGTCGTCAGCAGGTGCTTCCACAACATTCCATCTTGGCCAAACAAATGATGATACTCTTGGGTCACATGGCATCCACAGTCCATGTCACACCCCTCGCACGTCTTCACCTGCGCACTCCTCAATGGACCCTTGCTACTCAGTGGTCCCAAGCGACGGATCCTTGCTCACGACACATATCTGTGACATCATCTCTTCGTCAGTCTCTACAATGGTGGTTGGTATCCTCAAATCTATCCAGAGGTCTTCTGTTCCATCAACCTCCTCATCAACTAGTCATCACCACCGACGCCTCTCCTTATGCATGGGGAGCTCATTTGAACGAGTTCCAGACTCAAGGTCTTTGGACAGCCCAGGAAAAGAAGCATCACATCAATTTCCTGGAACTCAGAGCGATGTTTTATGCCCTCAAGGCCTTCCAACATCTTCTCTTTCCTCAGGTCCTTCTGCTGTGCACAGACAATCAAGTGGCCATGTACTACATCAACAAACAAGGTGGGACAGGCTCTCGCCTCTTATGCCAGGAAGCCCAGAAGATCTGGACTTGGGCCATAGATCACCATCTATTCCTGAAAGCTATCTACATTCAGGGAGAACAGAATTCCTTAGCGGACAAGCTCAGCAGAATTCTCCAGCCTCACGAGTGGACACTCGATCCTGTAACTCTACAATCTATCTTCGCTCAATGGGGCACTCCTCAGATAGATCTCTTTGCAGCTCCTCACAATCACCAGCTGCCCCTATTCTGCTCCAGACTCTACTCTCCTCACCGTCTGGCAGCGGATGCATTTCTCCTCGACTGATCCAATCTGTTCCTGTACGCTTTCCCTCCTCTGCCTCTCATGTTGAGAACCTTGTTCAAGCTCAAGAGGGAACGAGCCACCATGATTCTGATTGCTCCGAGGTGGCCCAGGCAACATTGGTTCTCCCTTCTACTTCAACTCAGTTCCAGGGAACCTTTTCTTCTTCCTCTGTTTCCTTCTCTGCTTACACAGCATCACGAGACCCTTCTACATCCCAACCTCCAGTCTCTGCACCTGACAGCTTGGTATCTCTCGGGCTGACCTCTCATGATACTCTTTTGTCTCAGCCCGTTCGTTCCATTCTAGATGCCTCCAGAAAACCAGCCACTCTGCAATGTTATCATCAGAAGTGGACGAGATTTTCTTCCTGGTGTCTTCTTCATCATCTTGATCCCACTTCCCTGGCAGTGGAGACGTTGTTGGATTATTTGCTTTCTTTGTCTGACTCTGGCCTTAAGTCTTCTTCCATCAGAGTCCACCTCAGTGCCATTGCTGCTTTTCATGAGCCGGTCCATGGAAAACTTCTCTCAGCTCATCCCCTGGTGTCCAGGTTCATGCGGGGTCTTTTCAATGTGAAACCACCTCTTAAAGCCCCTCCTGTTATATGGGATCTCAATGTGGTTCTTTCCACCTTAATGAAGCCTCCATTTGAACCTTTGGCTACCTCTCCTTTCAAGTTTCTCACTTGGAAGGTACTTTTCCTTATTGCTCTTACCTCTGCCAGGAGAGTCAGTGAGCTTCATGCACTGGTTGCAGATCCACCTTTTACGGTCTTTCACCATGACAAGGTGGTTCTGCGTACACATCCAAAGTTTCTCCCTAAGGTTGTCTCTGAATTAGAGAGTTGCGCGGGGACAGAAATCCCACCCGTCCCCACCCGTCCCCGCCAAAGTCCCACCCGTCCCCACCCGTTCCCGTGAGGAATCCCTCCGTCCCCACCCGTCCCCGTGAGGAATCCCTCCGTCCCCACCCGTCCCCGCGAGGAATCCCCTCCGTCCCCACCCGTCCCCGCGAGGAATCCCCTCCGTCCCCACCCGTCCATATAAACTTCAGAAATAGTTATTTCATTTAATTATGCTACTGAATTAAAGGCTCTGGTAGAAACCCATTTACAAATAAGCAAAAAGACTTTATTAATTTGAAAATATTAATTGGGAAGAATACATACTTTGCAAATGGGTTTCTACCAGAGCCTCTAATGTTTATAAATTTTTATCAACACAACTAATATACTACTTTATCCTGAAGCAAAATAAAAAAAAAGAAATATAATTATTTTCCTACCTTTGTTGCCTGGTTTCTGCTTTCCTCATGTTCTCATTCAATTCCTTCCATCCACTGTCTCTCTTCCTTCTGCATCTTCCATTTGCTCTGTTACTGTGCCTCTCCCTTTCTTCCCCCTTCCAAATTGGTCTGGCACCCATCTTCTTCTCTCCGCTCCCCCATAGTCTGGCATCTGTCTTCTTCCCTGCCAGTGTCTTCTCCCTACTCTCTCTTCCCCATTTCCTTTCAGCGTCCTGCTCCCCCCCATCTTCCCCATGTCCTGTCAGCGTCCTTCTCCCCCCTCTGTCTTCCACATGTGCTTTCAGTGTCCTTCTCCCCCCTCTGCTTCCCCATGTCCTTTCAGCGTCCTTCTCCCTCTCTGTCTTCCCCATGGCCTTTCAGCGTCCTTCTCCACCCACCCACCCCCGTCTTCCCCATGTCCTTTCAGCGTCCTTCTCCACCCCTTTGTCTTCCCCATGTGCTTTCAGCATCCTTCTCCCCCCTCTGTCTTCCACAAGTGCTTTCAGAGTCCTTCCCCCCCCCGCCCTTCCCATGGCCTTTCAGCGTCCTTCTCCACCCCTTTGTCTTCCCCATGTCCTTTCAGCGTCCTTCTCCACCCCTTTGTCTTCCCCATGTGCTTTCAGCATCCTTCTCCCCCCTCTGTCTTCCACAAGTGCTTTCAGATTCCTTCACCCCCCCCGCCCTTCCCATGGCCTTTCAGCGTCCTTCACCCCTTTGTCTTCCCCATGTCCTTTCAGCGTCCTTCTCCACCCCTTTGTCTTCCCCATGTGCTTTCAGCGTCCTTCTCCCTCCTCTGTCTTCAAGTGCTTTCAGAGTCCTTCCCCCCCCTCCTCCCGTCTTCCCCATGGCCTTTCAGCGTCCTTCTCCCCACTCCTTCTCTACCGCCCCGGGTGCAGTACAGCCGGCCAGGTCCCCTTACTTTTGTGGCACTTCCCCGACTGACTGACAACAGCCCCGGTCCGACAAACCTCCCTGCCCTTAACTGCGAATCTAAATTACCTTATTACAGCTGCTGTAAGAAGATAATTTAGAATCGCGGCTACAGGGCAGGGAGGATTGTCGGACCGGGGCTGTTGTCGGTCGGTCGGTCGGGGAAGTGCCACAAAAGTAAGGGGACCTGGCCGGCTGTGCTGCAACCGGGGCGGGGTGTGGCGGGGCGGACCGCCCCCTCCCTTGGTAGCCACTCGAACCGCGAGGCTACTCTCCTCCTTACCTGCACTGCTTGCAGCACAGAGCCAAACGGAAGTCTTCCCGACGTCAGCGCTGACGTCGGAGGGAGGGAGGGCTTTGTTTAAGCCCTCCCTCCCCTCCGACGTCAGCGCTGACGTCGGGAAGACTTCCGTTCGGCTCTGTGCTGCAAGCAGAGAAGGTAGGGAGAAGAGCCGCGCGACTGAGTACATCCAGCTTTGTTTAAGCCCTCCCTCCCCTCCGATGTCAGCGCTGACGTCGGGAAGACTTCCGTTCGGCACTGAGTACATCCAGCCCCGCAGGAACCCCGCGACCCTCGGAGGCGTCCCCACGGGATCCCCGCAACCCTAGGGGGCATCCCCACGGGATCCCCGCGACCCTAGGGGCGTCCCCACGGGATCCCCGTGACCCAAAGGGGGAACCCGCGGGATGCCCGCGGGTCCCGCGGGATTCCCGTCGTCCCCGTTCCCGTGCAGCTCTCTACTCTGAATTCCATCTCAACCAATCCATTGTTCTGCCTGTTTTCTTTCCAAAACCTCATTCTCATTCTGGGGAACAAGCTCTGCATACTTTGGATTGTAAAAGGGCTCTAGCTTACTATCTAGAGCGTACGAAACCCCACAGATCAGTTCCCCAACTCTTTCTGTCCTTTGATCCAAATAAATTGGGACGTCCTGTTTCTAAACGTACGTTGTCTAATTGGCTGGCAGCGTGCATTTCATTCTGTTATGCTCAGACCGGACTGACACTGGAAGGTTCTGTCACGGCCCATAGAGTCCGAGCAATAGGCTGCTACTTGGTCCTCAGTTCATACTTTTACATCTCATTATTGTCTGGATGCATTCTCCAGACGGGATGGACACTTCGGCCAATCTGTTTTGCAAAATTTGTTTTCCTAATGGCCAACCTTCCCTCCATCCCTCTTTTTGTTAGCTTGGAGGTCACCCATCAGTCAAGAATATGCTGCCTGCTTGTCCTGGGATAAAGCACAGTTACTTACCGTAACAGGTGTTATCCAGGGACAGCAGGCAGATATTCTTGCGTCCCACCCACCTCCCCGGGTTGGCTTCTTAGCTGGCTTATCATAACTGGGGACCGCGCGCCTCTGTCGGGCGGGAAGGCACTCGCGCGTGCGCGGTGCGGCATGCCAGAACTTTCCAAGTTCTTAGAGTGCAATCACTCTAAAATTGTCCGTACCGGGGCTCCGTCGGTGCCGTCACCCATCAGTCAAGAATATCTGCCTGCTGTCCCTGGATAACACCTGTTACGGTAAGTAACTGTGCTGACTTTTCCTCTTGTCTGCATCACTATAGGCTCTGCTGATCTTGATCCCGCCCCCCACCCCCCTGAAGTGACTTCCTGTTTTTGAGGGGCGGTATTGAGAGTGGCAGAACTTAGAGCGATGCAGGCAAGGGGAAAACTCCCACGGCTTCTGTCTTCGTTTTTGCCTCTGGTTTTTCACATTTTAAGTTACTCTATATGGGCTAGCGATTAATTTTTTATTTGCCTAATTATCTCTTAAAACAAGAGCCAGACAAGTTGACGTCCATATATTTTTTTTAAAAAGTAATTGAATTAATTTTGAAATGTCAATATTAATATTTGATCTCATGTATATGTTATTGTAGAAAGTGGTCAGATTTAGTGAAGAGCATTCATGTAATTTTGGTTCTTAACCTTCAATGAAACAGCAGGAGGTTCAGCAAGGCAGGAATGAGGTGGGGGTCATGGGGGAGGGAAGGAGACAAATGCCAGACCAGGGGAAAGGAAGGAAGGAGGGAGGGAGAGAAAGGAAGGAGAGGAGATGCCAGATAATGGAGGGGGAGGAGGAATTGGAAGGAGAGGAGAGAGATGCCACTTTTATATATGTATGGAAAGGGTTCAGAGTTAAAGTCCTGGGTAAGTAGGTAGGAAGGGGGATTTGTTCAGAGATGTTTGGGTTGCATAGAAGAAAAACTGTGCACTGGTATGCTAATCTATGTTTTGAATTTAAAAAAAGAAATACAAGTGGAAAAAAAGAAGTAAATAAGTAAACAGATAAATGGGTGCGGGGTGTGAGCGGGGCAGGGCCACGGGGGCCCAGTGTACTTGAGTGCTTATGGGCCCTCGAAGAATTAATCCTGCCCTATGCGCCCTCCCTTCCCCGCCCCCTTACTGCTTTAAAAATCTTCGCCAGCGTGAGCAACTATTCTAGCCTGTTGCTTATGCCAGCCTGGCTCCTCTGAAATTACTTCCAGGTCACGGGGCCAGGAAGTGACATCAGAGGGAATGCCAGTGAGATGGAGGAGTGGGGGAGAGGTGGAAAAGAGTGCGCAGGGGGGCCCACCACCCCAGGCGCCTCCTACCCTCGCTATGCCACTGACTGAGGTCATTTGCCATTGGATCGAGGTGCATTACTATCATAGTATGTGCAAAACTAACCCAATTGGAGACTGAATCAGCAGTAATTTAGCAAAACATAGGGACTATAGGAGTAATGATGGATTCCAAAAGCGGTGCTGGTAGGTGCTTTACCAGAAGCTAAGTTAATTGTTTTATTTGGCTATTAACGGTGTGGTGAATTGACCACACCATTAAAAACCAATTAAAACCAAAAGAAAAAAAGTAAGCATCACAAGGCACCTACAAAACATGACACTGGAATCGCATCTACACAGACGCTTAGCGGCGCCCAACATCAGACGAGGCGTGGTTATAGGTGGGGTTGATGTTCAGTGTCGCTAAGCGTGATTCTAGTCGAAAGTAGTTGTCGGAAACGTAGGCCTGTAAAGACCCTGACATACATTTCCACCGCCTGCCTTCGACGCAGGTCACGAGTCTGAAAATGGCGCTGTAATCTGAGTGACATGTAACTGGCGCCGGTTTTTCAGGCCCTGCCAATTACAGCACCCAAACTACTATTTGGAATGTACAATCCCTGTGCACTAAGTTTTGGGGGCAGTCTCATACAGTTACTAGAGTAGGGTTGTCCAGAAAAAGCTATGCAAATTGAAGTTTATCCCATGAATTTGATTGTGCTTGATCAGAAAATAATTTTTAAAATCTTTTAAGGCCCATCCTGGAATCGCTCAAAGTCATTGATTACATAAAGCTCTAAAACTGGCCAGAGAATCGGCCAACAGCGATCCAGTCGGTATTACCAATTATCTTTAGTGCATCTAGGCCAAAGTCAGTAGTTATCAGTTTAACACCTCGCTCAGCTGTGTTGTTAACCCACCTTCCATACTGCTGAACTGTTTGTCAACACTGTGAAGCACAGTCGAGCGATAACTTTGCGACTAGTATCAACACAGACCCAGTGTATAGCATGAGACCTTGGGCCGATGAAGAAGCTTAGCCACATAACTCAAAACGAGTAAATATGCTTTTGTGTGCCGCTTCTGAAGGCTCTGTATAAAACAACTGGGTTTTTTTTTAAATCTTACTCTTATTTTCACAGATGATATTTCTGGCTTATGATTTATGTTTAATAATTAACCAAAAGCCAGTTGTGAAGAATTGAGACCAGGTTAATAGAAATGATACAGTGGTTGCATTACAATCCCAACATTTTTTAAAAAACAACCTTTTGGTACTGAAATAGGCAGCTGAGCAAAGACAAACAGAAGTTTAGGACGGATCTTCATCGTAAGAGTGGCAATTCTCCCTCACAATGTGAGTTATGAGGGACTGCTGAAAAAGTTCTCAGCCCAACCAAGAAGAGAATGATGTAGAGCAAGGGTGCCCACACTTTTTGGGCTTGCGAGCTACTTTTAAAATGACCAAGTCCAAATGACCTACTAACAATAAAATTTTAAAAAAACACAAAGCATACTTTATGCAGAGAAAAGTGTCCGTTATGAGAATTTATATCTGCTGTCTTTATTTTGCATTATGGCCCTCTTTTACTAAACCGTGATAGTGGTTTTTAGCGCAGGGACCTATGAGTGTCAGGAGCTGCGAGGGTGCATTCAGCACAGTTCCCTGTGCTAAAAATCCCTATAGCAGTTTAGTAAAAGGGGAGGGGGTACAGTTGTTACTGAGCTGACATTGCATATTTTAAAGTCATCTGCCTTGACCTCTGAAAAAAAACCCTGAATACAAATAACTAACAATTTTAATCACTAAATTGAAAATAAAATAATTTTTCCTACCTTTTTGTCTGGTGATTTCAAAGTCTCTGGTTGCACTGCCTTCTTCTGTAAAGCCAATATTTCTTTCTTTCTGCCTTTCTTTCCCTCTCCCCCTGCCTGCCTTTCTTTCTTTTTCTCTCCCCCTGCATCCCCCTAAGCCACCACGTCAAGTTCTCCCTGCTGCTTCCCCGAGCCAGGCCTGGCATGTACAAGTGCCGGGCCCTCAAGACTTCACCTCTGGTGTCAATTCTAACGCCAGGGAGGAAGTTCCAGGCCAGCCAGGCAGCGATTGGCTGGCCCAGAACTTCCTCTACAACGTCAGAATTGACATCAGAGTGAAGTCTTGTGAGTCCAGTGCTTGTACATGCCAGGCCTGGCTCGGGGAAGTAGCAGGGAGAAAAAGATCGCAAAGGCAATGCGATCGACTCGTGTTGCCTTTGTGATCTACTGGTCGATCGCGATCGACCATTTGGGCACCCCTGATGTAGAGCCATGAAATTTACAAGTTATTCCACACTTTTCTTGATACTTTTTGTTTTATTTCATGGCTCCACATCATTCTCTTCATGGTTGGGCTGAGAACTTTTCAGCGGTCTCTCATAATTTCCCCTAGTCTTCCAAGTCTTTCTAAATATCCAATAAAGGTAAGTAATTAAGGTACCCTTTTACCAAACCGGTCAAAAGTGGTCTTAGCATGACTTTATGCAGGTCTTTCCCATGCATTAAGGCCATTTTTACTGCTGTGGTAAATGGCCGATTTTCAGAATTTTTCAACAATGACCATAAGCATGTGAACCCTTAACACCACCTATTTTGAAGGCAGCAGAGACTCACGAGCTAAACCTGCATTAATCAATTAGTGCACGGTAATGTAGCTGCACTTTTTGTGCAGAACTTCCCCCCTGCACCAAAAAATTAATATTTTGTGATGCATGGGTAGCACACCCACATGGGACACATTAATGTTTACTGCAGCTTTGTAAGAGGGTCCATAGGTTTGCACAGATCTTCTTGCAATGCAGTAAGGATCTGATTCTATATATGTTGCTGACTAGAATGACACTTAGCGTGTGCGACAAGCTGCATAGAATATTCAGGAGAGGTCTGCACATACACAGCCAGGGTACAGTTGACATGAACAAAAATAAGTTTTATTTTCACTACAGTACAAGCCTTTTATCACACAGGCTTAGGAAACAGTTCCACTCTTTTTTTTTTTTTTTTTTTTAAAGGCACCCCCCTCCCAGTTTTGTGTGTTACTCAAACCTTGTCTTTCTTGTTTCACAGCTGCCCCACCCCAAACACAGGGTTAGGACAGTCTACTGAGCTCAAGGTCTCGCTCTAGTCAGATAGGGAACAACAGTCCATAAGTTCAATGTACTAGTAGCTTACCTTAGCCAACTAGAGAACCATTCTGCTTCACTCAGCTTTCCAGAGCTCTGCCTCAGCCTATGGTCAAGGAAAGCTGAAAGTCTATCAGGAACCTCTCTCTCAGGGACCCATCTGAATGATTCCAGTCTAGGGCAGAAGTACTCCTCCCTGCCTGAGTCCTACCCCTCTGACTCAGCAGGAACCTGTATTCCTTCCCTAATGGATCTCAGCACTGAGCTGCAAAGTCAAAGCATTCTGGGACATATAGTTTTCCCTGATTTGTTTGTAGCCCCCTGATGCCCAATGGCATAACTGCAGTCATAGTGAGGGAAAGCCACTGAATCTCATAACGTGATTCTACAAGGTGTGTGTACATTTTATAGAATTGCATTAAGCACCACTATGCAACCCATAACAGGTGCAGCCATTTAGGCCAGGTAAAATCAGGCCTAAATGCCTGCATATAAGCTGTGAACACATCAGTGCATATTTAAAAAACTTACGCATAACGAACCATTCCCAAAATTCACCCCCTAACAATGCCCCCTTTTTAGGTAAGCGCACTAGAATTGACGCATAACTTTTGCCGAATTGTGCCTACCAAGTTATGTGCAAAGCTTCCAATTAATTTCAATTAGGATTTGATTGCCAATTATTGGTGCTAGTTAGAACTGTTATTCAATTAAGTTGCACACAGCTTTAGGTGTCATGTATAGAATTTGGGGGTAAGTCTTTTGCCCAGTTGCTAAAAGCCCTAGATCACCAACTAAAATGAAAACTGAACATTTTCATTACCATGGTACTGAGCAGAAGAGCTTCTGCTTTCTCAGCATTTATTTTAAAACCTGAATTTGTTGAGAATCAGGTCGGTTCCTCCATCAAAAGTCCCAGAGATTTTATAAGAACATAAGAATAAAAGCATCGCCTCTGCTGAGTCAGACCATAGGTCCATCGTGCTCAACAGCCCACTCCCGCGGCGGCCCTCCAGGTCAAAGACCTGTTAGTGATCTTTTACATACAACATTTTGCCTTGTATAGTATCCCTCTAACCATACCCTTCAATTCCCCTTTCCTTCAGGAATTCATCCAATCCCTTTTTGAACCCCCAAAATCGTACTCTGCTCTACCACCTCCTCTGGAAGCGCATTCCAGGTGTCCACCACCCTCTGAGTAAAGAAGAACTTCCTAGCATTTGTTCTGAATCTGTCTCCCTTCAATTTCCTCGAGTGCCCTCTTGTTATTGTTAACCCCGCAAGTCTGAAGAATCTGTCCCTCTCTACCTTGTCTATACTTTTCATGATCTTGTAAGTTTCTATCATGTCTCCTAGTTTCTATCATGTTGGTCCCACTCTAACCAGTTTTGTACTTTATTACAAATTGCCATTGCTTGGGGTTCTATCACCATTATAAAAAACAATTGACATATGGCAACCCTGCTGGACTTCCTGATGCAAAAGAAATTCCCCATTCACCATAATCCTACTGTTGGGCTTTTCATGTAGTGCAAATACTATCATCCACGTCAAATTTCTCCAACATCTTATACATAAATGGCCATTCCACACAGTCAAATGTATTATAACTATATTTGGGGAGGGGGAAGAGGGAAGGGAAGTTAGGTTACTTTTGAGTGATTCTTTTTTATTAATATTTGAATATAGGTTTTGTTCTTTATTTTACCTTGTATCTCTGCAAAGATTTGAGATATTTGTTATATTGATACTGTTTTGTGTGAAATTGGAGATGTTCAATAAACTATCAATAAAGATCAAAGTTAATAAAAAAAATAAAAATCAATTATTTTCGGAAAGTGCTGAAGAAATCTTATGTTCACACCAATTTCTGCCCGTGTCCTTTTTTCAATGCAGATGTGTATGTTTCAAAATTACACATATAAATTCAACCACATTGATAGAATGAGTGAATGAATATGCCAACTCTTATCAAATAGAGCAAACTAGTCACATCAATGCCTTGTTTATCATTATTGCAGAACCTGGTCAGCAATAGAAAATTACACATTTACTGTTAAAAAAGAACAGAAGTTGAAATTAATGAGGCCACACAAGTGTACCCACCAACATATATAAGCATCTGGCTATCCTTTCCTTTACATACATGTGCACGCACTGTGGTAGGATCTCTGTTACTGACAAATACAAATTTAAGCTATTTATCAAACACAAACATGCAAGGCTTCATACATACACACATGTGGAGAGAGTTATCCTACATTTTCCTTCAGACATAGGGTTACCAGACGTCCAGGAAAACCCGGACATGTCCTCTTTTTAGAGGAGTATCTGGGCTCCCAGATGAACTTTTCAAAACCCGACATTTGTTCAGGTTTTGGAAAGCCCTGATGAGCTCCGGCCGCATCTGGAGGGCCTCTAAGCATGCACAGATGACATCACACACATCCACACATACTCCAGACTCTCCAGATGTGGTTTTGTGGGGGCAGAGCTGGAGGCGGAACTGGGCGGGATCATGTGTCCAGGGGTTTCCCAGAGAAAACTATGGTAATCCTATTTAGACATATTTAGAGTGAGTGTTCCAAGGGAGAGTTGGACAGAGTTTGTGTTACATGTATGCTTTAGAGGTCAACTGAAACTGTCCGAAAGCTCTCAGCTGAAAACAAAACTGCAGTTGAAAATCACCCCGTTTCAGCTTGAAACTGAAAACTCAAGTATAGTTGTGAGAATGTGAAGCAGTGAGGGCCACTGGGGATTGTCAGAGATTGCAGTCTGTTCCCACTGTGTATCCAAGCCAGAATATAGCAATTTAAATAATGAAAGACCAGATGTTACCTCCAAGCAAAATAGTCTCCACATACATGGACCAAAGCTAATGAAAACTGAAACTAAAAGCCACAGTGCTTTTACAATGGCTGATTTTTTGCCACACTTGGAATGACAGCTGACATCATAATTCCACAAAGAGGCTAATTCCTAACAAATTTATCATCCCAAATTTAAAGACTTCAATTCCTGCTAAAATTTTGTATCAAAAGCATTTATTTGGAACTCTACCATATGAACTGTTGTAAACGATCATAACTGCAATACATACAAAATACACAGAGTAGCCCCCCCACCACCTCCACACACAATCTCTGGTAGTCTAATGGTGCGATCAGGACAGAAATTATACCGCAGTTATGGCAGACATTTTGAGAGGACACCAAAAAGGGAGCCCAAGGAGGCCTCAACGATGAGACAAGACACAACAAAGAAGTCATGAGGATGAGATGTCAATAATTCAGCCACAGGTGTAAAGTTCAAAGTTCACTTTATTGATAGCACTCGAAGACTTGACCCTGACAGTGTTTCTCAATGGCTGGTAGTGGTATCACATAAATAAAGCAATACATGTCAAATTTAGAAGCAAGCAGAAAAATATCTGGTATCCAAAGCCACTGAGACTCTTAACAAAGGCATAGATGCCAAAACACTGTCAGGGTCGAGTCTTCTAGACATTTTGAGAGCACAGCCAGAATGGACAGGAGTAACAGGGGATTGCTTCTGTCCTAACTACACCCTTAGACACCAGGTATGTTAAAATAATCCCAGGGAGGACCTACAGGTTGAAGGGGGAGGTGCTAGAAGGGTTCAGGAGGAGGTGCCATGCCTCTTTAGTGGGGCGGGAAGAAGGGAGACAAACAGGTTAAAACACTGTGGGCGTGGCTAATGTTAGGCGGCCTAAAGCACCTACGGAGGGGCAATTCATATCAAAAGTAGGCAACAGAAATGGCCTAGAAAGGCCTAGCCTACATTTTTGGCACCTACCTGTGCTGGAGCTGCAATTCTGTACCTGGCGCTATTGTGTGATTGACATACGATCAGCAGCTGCTTTTAAGGCAGCCGCCAACAACAACACTGGTTACAGAATCTGGGCCTTAGTGCATAGAAAATTGGAACAATCAGAAAATCATTATAGGAGACGTAATTTGCGTATATTGAATTTTCCCATGCCACTTGATATAACCCCAGCAGATTTACCTTAATTGTTTTTCTATCCTATTAAGAAATGTATTTCTCCCCCTTTTCCATATTGTTCTTGATGTTTATTTGGTCATTTCTGTGTCCGCTAGTTACTTTGTAATTTTTAACCCTATTTTATATTTGTACATCGCTTAGGAAATAAATAAGCGATTTAATCACATTTTAATAAAAACTTGAAACTTGATTTATTCCGCAAATATTTGATCCAGAATTTGCATTTTGCTGCTGAAGCAATTCCTCCCTTAAGCAAAATTTTCTTTTCACCAGTTGCCTCAAAGAAAGAGGCAGGGGGTGATCTAGGAGGCTTGACTGAAGAAACTCAAGATCAAGAAGAATGTATTGACTCAATAATTTATCAACAATGTTGGAGGACTCAGTAGTGGAAATTGTGGAGCGAGCTACCTTGTTGCTCACATTTGTATTCAAACAAGATATTAATACAGTAATGAGATTTTACTTTCATAATACTCAGACTCCATATTATGGACCCAGGGTTTGGAGCTATCCAGATGTGACTAAAGAGATGCAGGAGAGAAGAAAGGCTTTTACTTGCCTTGCAGCAAGAAACAAGGAATCTGGAAGCAACTTTCTTGCTTGCATATATATCCCTGTAAATGCTTTGTCCATTTTGCTGGGGTAAAATATGTTCTCCTTGATAGATAAGCAGGGTAATGCAGCCCCACGTGATGGTAAAGTCCCTGGACTGAGCCTGTGCCCTGGAAACTCTCCCCTAGTACAGTAGGATTTTTTTTTTAACCTACTGAGCATGTGCTACCACCTTGCCTGTGTAGCTACACCCCCGAGTTTGACAGTATGTCTCTAACTCATTAATAAGTTGACATGCGGGGATTGAGGACAGGCAAGTGTGGCTGCATTCCCCTGCTGTCTATGGAGAACACCTGCTACAGGTAAGCAACTTTGCTTATTTTTTTATGCCAGACCAATTTAAGGGTTTTCTAGATTCCAAGAAGATCTCTTCTGGGTAAATGGTGTTAGGAGGATATGTTCATGTTAAGCTTTTCATTGTCATGTATTTTCTTTACACTCTTTTGTTATTTGGACAGAGAAACCCCCTCCCCCCCCCCCACCCCACACACACACACACACTTGATTGTGGTCATATTTTATGTTTCCTATGGACTGCTTCTGGATAAGCTCTTTGGTTTTGTTTGCTTTTCCTTAAACAAGTGTTATATCTGTAATTATATTTTCTAATAATAATAATAAAAGATTTTATAAGGGCCCATTTATATGCATAGGAGGAGCCACTCAATCAAGAAGAGAATGATGTGGAGTCATGAAAACTACAAGTTATTCCACACTTTTCTTGACAGCTTTTCTTTCGTATCATTGAAACAAAAAGTGGCAAGAAATGCGTGGAGTAACTTGTACGTTTCGTGATTTCACATTCTCTTCTTGGCTGGGCTGAGAACTTTTTCAGTGGTCCCTTATAATGTGTACAACGTTGCATATGTTTAACAGTGCTATAGAAACGATTAGTAGTACTACTCTGCGGAGTATATCTCTGGTTACAACTTGTTTTACAAAATGCAGATATAGTAGGGAAGTGGTAAAACGCGTACCTCGCGGATCTAAAACTGCACGTCCTTAAAAAGCTGAGGCCCGGCCCCTTTCTGGCTCTGACAGACCTCAATGGCAATTGAGCTCTGACGGATCCATCAGATCCGCTAATGAGGCTCGCAAGGAGGAGGATGCATGCAAATGCGAGGCACACATGAGGCTCCCGCCCCGACACAGCAATTTTCACCGCGGAACCCTCGCCGCGTCACCAGCGGGGGAGAATCCCAGCAGAGGGGGGAAATCAACTGCCGCCGCTTAAGGTGGATCGGAAAAGTTTCGTCTGCCTCGCCTTTCTAGGGCTCCCCCCACCCCACCCCCCAGTCCATGAAATCTGCCCAAACCGAGGGACCGCTTCTGTTACCTGCTCCGAGCCACCCGATCTCTGCCCCGACTGGGGGCGCCGATGCACATGCTTATTATCGTTACCCGCCACCCTTGATTCTCTTTCCCCCTGGCACCTGCAGCCCCTGCTCTCCCAGCCTCAGAAGGGTCCGCAGCCTCAGAAGGGCTCGCGCTGAATTCGATCTAAGAAGTGGGAAGAAATGGAGCAAAAACTGGCTGGCAGGCAGGAAACAGAGGGTTGGAGTAAAGGGCCACTACTCAGACTGGCTATGGGTCACGAGCGGAGTTCCGCAGGGGTCGGTGCTGGGACCGCTCCTGTTCAATATATTTATTAATGGCCTGGAGGTGGGAACAAAATGTGAGGTTATCAAATTTGCGGATGACACCAAACTCTGCAGCAGGGTTAGAACTGCGGAAGACTGCGAAGACCTGCAAAGGGACCTAACGAGGCTGGAAGGGTGGGCCAAAAAGTGGCAAATGAGCTTTAACATAGAGAAATGTAAGGTCATGCATGTAGGGAAAAAGAACCCGTTGTTCAGCTACAAAATGGGGGGGATCGCTGCTAGGGGTAAGTAACCTTGAAAGAGACCTGGGGCTGATGGTAGACACAACAATGAAGGCGTTGGCACAATGCGCGACGGCCTCAAGGAAAGCAAACCAAATTTTGGGTATCATTAAAAAGGGTATCACTGCCAGGACGAAGGAAGTAATCATGCCACTGTATCGTGCAATGGTGCGCCCGCATCTGGAGTACTGTGTCCAGTACTGGTCGACATACCTCAAGAAGGACATGGCATTACTTGAGGGAGTCCAGAGAAGAGCAACTAAACTGATAAAGGGTATGGAAAACTTCTCATATGCTGATAGATTGAAGAAGCTGGGGCTATTCTCCCTGGAAAAGCGGAGACTTAGAGGAGACATGAGAGAAACCTTCAAAATCCTGAAGGGCATAGAAAAGGTAGACAGGGACAGATTCTTCACAATGTGGGGAACCACAAGTACAAGGGGGCACTCGGAGAAATTAAAAGGGGACAGGTTTAGAACAAACTGTAAGGTTTGTTAGTGGCCCCCACAATGTATGGTTGGTGGGGTCACTTGAGAGGCGCCCTTACAAACGCCAGGTCCCAGGTTCAGTTCCCTCACAGATGATTCACCAGGAAGTAGAATCAAAGAGGCACAGCCAGAGGTGATTGCATAAAGAATATATTATAGAAATAGTCTTACAGAAAAGCAATATTTATAAGCATTACAATTAATGAGAGAGCAACGCAGTTTCCCAGCCTTACAGAGTTCAGAGGAAAAGAGAGACATAGAAGCCTGAAGTTCCAGGGAAAGGCAGAGAGAAAAGGGGGATGGGGTGATGGTCCAAGCTTCGTGTTCCATAGATAAAGAGAAGGATAGACAGAGAAAGAGAGAGAGAGCTGCAGATGTGTTGCAGAAAGGAGGCTTTTATAGCTTGGAATCTTATTCTGTGTATAGAAACTATTGTATGTCCCAGTATCTTTCTGTTTAGAATTTGTAAACTGTTTGAAACAATGGTTAATTTAATTGATAAGGAGGGTGTGATACTTGCAGGCAAGGTAGATGGGATTAGTCTCTGGCTTCTTTGTCCCATTCAAGCAGTCTATCTTCTTGATAAACAATCCAGTCTGGCTGAATGATTAATGTATGTGAATTCTGTGCAGGAGCACAGAATTCTGCATCCAGAGTCAGATTGATATAATTTCCCATAGGCCTTCGCTGACATTAGTAATGCTAACTGAAAATGCTGAATGCTAGCGATAGCTATGCTGACACAAACGCTAGGAAGTTCTTTTTTACCCAGAGGGGGTGGACACATGGAACGCACTTCCGGAGGCTGTGATAGGCCAGAGCACGTTACAGGGCTTCAAAGGTTAAGATAGGTTCCTAGAGGATAAAGGGATTGAGGGTACAAATAGGAGTTGAGCTAGGTTATAGGAATAGTCAGGGACCACTGCACAGGTAATAGGCCTGAGGGGCAGCTGTGGGAGCGGACCGCTGGGCGGGATGGACCTCTGGTCTGACCCAGCGGAGGCAAATTCTTATGTTCTTATGTTCTTAGATAATGACAGCTAGCAGGATGTTAGCAAGAGAGAACCAGAGCGCGGGTACTCATTTGTTTAAGTTTGGGTATCTTTATGGAATTTAAATGCAAAAAAATAAAACAAAAGGGTGAAAACATACCCAATACAGAACATAAACAAGGACCCATGAAAACCCTAGGATGTGGATACATTACAGCCATGAGGAATATACGATGGGCATGTTCGACGGATCCGTCAGAGCTCAATTGCCATCGAGGTCTGTCAGAACCAGAAAGGGGCACGGACCTCAGCTTTTTAAGGACGTGCGGTTTTAGATCTGCGAAGTCCGTGAGGTCCGTGTTTTACCCCTTCCCGATATAGAAGAACCACTTCTCATTATCCAACAGCAAGGATACAGATTTTGTCAGTCACTCACTGGCTTTCACTTTTCCAAATATAATACTCACTGGGAAGTGCTGCCAGAGAAAAGAAATCTGACTTCATATGCTTTCCCTCGGGGGTAGTTTCTTCGTAATTTTAATGCATATCGTGACAGAAATGAACCTCACTTGTTCTCACTAGCATTACTCATATACCGCTCATTGTCATAGTAGAATTGGGGGTTCACCCTCCCCCTTTCAGGAACATTAATCCATCCAGTAGCAATTATTAGTAAGAAACCGAAGGAAACCCCCCAGCACCACCACCAATGGATACAATTCAATTGTAAATTCAAAGGTTCGAGTTCCAACATTGTAGCAACCTTTCAATGTCTGATCCTTCTTCGCCTGTGATCGTCACAAACCTGTGTGAGAGCAGTTTAAGAAAATGCAGAGTCATCTCCCACTCCCACCTGTACACTTAGTGATATCACCCTCGGGTATTATAAAATGCACTGTGGTGGCGTAAACCTAGTACAGAAATGTTTTTACGTTGATCCCTTTCCTCATTCAGTCCTTCCCAGCAAAACTGAAGCTATTGTCCAAGGTAAAAGGAGGGTTTGTGCAAGGCTAATTGATGAGACCTAGGCGTGCCTATACGGTGGAAGGACGTTTTAGTCCCTGACGAGGTAGAGCAATTATGAGGTCACTGAGGCAACCATAGTAACTTAATGGCGTCATCCTGACCCATCTCAGAAAGTCACCTTGCATTTATTATTCGGGGAAGGGGTGGTGGGATGGCCTTCAATACACCTCTTTTTGTTCTATGGCTTTAACCGAAGTAAAAAAATTGATGACTCAGTACTCCAAAGAAGGGGAGGATGAGACCAGAGCCCTGGATGTTATTCTCCGCAACTTGGAGGCAGTTGTGTACAGGTGACATGGCAGCTAGGAAATAAATACCACCCCCTGTCTCTCAAGTAACATATCCGGTAAGACGTGTGTTCGTTCTACTTAACTCAAAATGGAATGTTTACCGCTTGGTAACAAATTAGCAGCTTTTCCCCGGTGTCTGCACCGCACTCTTTCCCCGATATATTGGCAAGTAATTTGTGCGCGCCACAGAGGTGGGCAGGGCGGGGTATGAGGGGTGGAACAGTAGCGTCATTTCGAATCGATTTTGTTTCAGGACTTGTTTTGGCCAATCTCGTTTCAGAGACGGTGCAACCCAGGCAGCGGCAGGACTGAAAAGAGGAGACAGGCGCTGTCCATTCAGCACCACAGACCCACCGAAAAAAAAACCAAAACAACGGAGCCGCAGCAACTGTGGGACCAAAATCACCACCGCAGGCAATTTTGCTGCAGCAACAGGAAGAACAAGCCATGGAGCCCAAACACGTCACACTGCAACGCCAGCTACAGAAGAAGGCCATGCAACAACGTCGGGACAACAGACGGGGCACGGAGTATCAGCCGTATCAGTGGATACTGGAGAAACTTCTAGGAAAGCACCCCAGTCGAGAGAGCCAAAGGCTGGGGGCAAAAGAGCAACCATTCTGGAACAAGAACCAAAATTCGTGCATCACAGACGAGAATCCCGTCAGCAAGGAAGGAGAGCTGAACCAGTCCGAAGGGCCTTCAGAACTACAGATTGATTACTATGCAGATGACGAAAGTTCTCCTGAAATGTCTGTAAGAAGAATATAAACCATTGGCCTCTCTCTCTCTCACTCTCACTCTCTTCCCTCCCTCCCCTCCCCAAGTCAAATACTAGTGGTCTCTTTCTATCTTTATTCCTTTTTTTTTTTCTATGACAAGTATATTATTCTAAAATAATAAATGTCCCAAAGATTCAGAAATCAAGGACAACTTCCTAAGATTCTATGATATGAAATTAATAATTTTGTTAAACCATATGTTGTCACTTGACCAAACCACTAGGCTGCACTAGCACTGAAAGACCTTCCAGATCTAGGCCTGTTCCCCTGGAATTGGGTTACCCTTTACAATAAATCTTATAGTATAATTGTCCCCAAAATGAGATACACCAGTACAACTTCAGACTTAAACTAAGAAACCTTTATTCAGATCTTTATTTGTCCACAGTTCAAACCATTCAATAAATGAAAGAAGGAAAAACATACAGCAAAAAAACCATTCTTCACAGCATTGGTGCATGGTGACAAACAGAAATATTACTTTCCAAGTAGAAAAACACTTATAATATGTGCATTACTTGGGGAAAATGCTTGAGTACCTGAATAAATTCATGTAAACCATTCTGAGCTCCCTGGGTAGAACGGTATAGAAAATTGAACAAAATAAAAGAAAAAAACATGAAACTCTAAGGTTCTAAATCAGGTATTTGCAGCACCTGTGCATTCCTGCTGGCAAAAAGGGAAAGGAAATCTTCTGGATCCCAAAACTCACACTGTTATAATACAGGCTTCCCCACAAACCTCTAACTTCACATAACTTCCAAAGCCCTTTGATTTGTACTAGAGCTGTGATAAACATTTATTCTCCTTGATAGCACATGAAAAGGCTTTAATTCAAAAGTTTGGGGGGTTTTTAACTTTTTTTTTTATTTTTATTCCATCACTGATTTGAAACATAACTGAAGAGGGCTGCTTTCTTCACCCACAAGCTTCAGGTTGCACCCAGTCCTGATCATAACAGTCTTAGGTTGGCAAAAGGGAAAAACAGTTCACTGACCTGAACCTCCTCTCTTTTAAATTAAAAAATTTGGAGAGGCAAAAGAAAACCATACCACTAACGATTAAAGCAAAGTTCACTGTTACCAAGCATTAGGGACCCACCTCCATGCTATCTTCCAGTATACCTGACTCAGCAGGCCCTTCCATAGTGTCCATAGCTTCCAAACCTTCTGGACTCTCTGTGGGTTCAAGCTGGCAATCCTCACTTTCCTCCAGCATTTCTATTTCGCTCCCTTGCTATTGCTCCAGGGGCATGTGTCCCCTTTTCTCCTGCTCAGACCCTTCTGCCTCTGGCTACAGAGCTTTCTCTTTATACACCATGAAACCATGCCCTATCCTTCTGGGGAGGGGGATTGAGTTCTAGCACTCTAGGGCTCTGTGTGAGCTGTCTTAAAGGGACAGAGTTCTCCCTATAGAATGAAACCCTATCTGGTTTTAAAGTAGTTTTATTCCCACAAGGAACCTGTTGTCTGCTTTTAATAACACTCTTTCTATTCTGTTCTCCTTCATTCGTAGAGGAGTAGTCAGCTAATTCCAACTCTTCATTGCTAATCTGGTCAGCTCTTCTGACCCTGGGGAATGTGTTTTCCCTCTATTTCTTGGTGACAAATCTGGAAATGGGGCTGGGTTTGTCACAATGTATAATTGTAGCTGGAAAGTCCCTTCCAATAGTCAGTTTTCCTATCACAGACCAAATAGCAAAAAAAAAAAATAAATTTTGTTTTTGTTTTACACTTGAACATGACAATACTAAGGATTTTGAAAGTCCAGGTATCATTACACTACGTGACATTGAAAACTATGAATTGTAAATGGTCATAAATTTATATAGGGGAAAATTGCAATCAGAGCTAGATGCACTAAACAGTTGGTAAGACCATGTGGATCACTGTGGGCCAATGTTTTAAGACAGCGATTGATGCTCAAACAAGTTTGCATGCAAATGATTTGAACAGAGATTCACCATAATATCTGTTCAATCCCGTCTGATCGATCACCATGAGAGTGACTCTCACACATACTCAGAATAATCCAGTTGATACAGTGACAATGTATATATAAGCCAGATTTACTACGTCAGACTCCTCGGGCAGCTGGTCCTCCCTCCTTCGAACACCATCATCGTTTCTTCTTCCTCCCAGGGAAAGGGTAGCCTGCATAAATCAGCCTACAACCACCGTCCATAATGTTGACCACTGGAGTACAAGAACACACATCTTGTGGAGCACAAAGCACATGCAGTTAACAAATACTGGTGTTTAACATGCTTTTAAATAGTATAGCAAGAGCAATCCCTTGATGCTTTGAGGAGAGGTAGCAGCAGACTATGCAAATGCGAGTCATAAATGAAGGTGGTGCTGTATAAAGTCCTGGCCCAACTTGTACATATTTTAATCACGAGGAACAAAAATTTTAGCCTTCTCTCATTGGTCTCATCTTTTTTGCTACCCTTTCTTTTATATTTTACGCTTTTAATGGGCAAACATAAGACACACCTTTAACACATGTGCTCACAATGTGCATATAACATGCATATACATATACGTTCCTGCTATTGTGAAAACTGTATTTATGGTATCCTATATAATAAAACGCTAGCCGTGCATGCGCACTCAGACCTGCGTGATCTGTAATCCCTGATCTGTAGGTCCGTGGCATTGCAGGAGTGCGCATGTGCGCCTAGCGTTCTTTCTTCATCATCGTCGTCTTCGCCCCTCCCCCCAATCCACGTTGAGCCTCCCACCCGATTTTCTCTTCTCGCGGTCTGGCCGGCTCCCTTAGTCCCTTGCCACCGCCGCCACCACCCCCTTCCCTTCCCGTGGTCGACAAAACTCTTGGCTCCAGCAGCGGCTGCAGCACTGTAAACACGCTGCTTGGCGGCCTCTACTGCCTTGATTTGCTCTTCCGTGTCCCTGATGACATCATCAGAGACGCGGCAGAGCAAATCGGGGCAGTAGAGGCCGCAAAGCAGTGTGTTTACAGTGCTGCGGCCAGTGCTGGAGCCAAGAGGTTTGTCGACCGCGGGAAGGGAAGGGAAGGGTGTGGCGGCGGCAAGGGACTAGGGGAGCTGGCCAGACTGCGGGGATGGCGCGCATCTTCAAAAAAGTGTAGGTGGGAGGCGATTGAAGGAGTTTCAGCTCAGGAATGGCTGGAGGGTGCTGCAGGTGGCCCATGCAGGTAAACATTCTCACAGGAGGGGAAAGGGGGCTGCTTCGGGGGGAGGGGTGTGCTGGGAGGCAGATCGTTTTGCTTAGGGGGGGAGACAGAAGGGGGGCCACGGAGAGACAGGTAGGAACTGGAGTGGGAGAGGGAAAGGGGTCTGCTTTGGGGGAGGGGTGTGCTTGGAGGCAGACAGCTTTGCTTGGGGGGGGAGACAGAAGGGGGGCCACGGAGAGACAGTCAGGGAGGAAATGGAGGGGCAGAGGGAAAGGGATCTGCTTTGAGGGAGGGGTGTGCTGGGAGGCAGACAGCTTTGCTTGGAAGGGAGACAAAATGGGGGGCCACGGAGAGACAGTCAGGGAGGAATTGGAGGGGTAGAGGGAAAGGGGTCTGCTTTGGGGGAGGGGTGTGCTGGGAGGCAGACAGCTTTGCTTGGGAGGGGAGACAGAAGGGGGGCCACGGAGACACTGTCAGGGAGGAATTGGAGGGGTAGAGGGAAAGGGGGCTGCTTCGGGGGGAGGGGGTGTGCTGGGAGGCAGATCGTTTTGCTTAGGGGGGGGAAGACAGAAGGGGAGCCACGGAGAGACAGTTAGGGAGGAACTGGAGGGGGAGAGGGAAAGGGGGCTGCTTTCTAGCACCCGTTAATGTAACGGGCTTAAACACTAGTCAATGTTATAAATTCTATATTCATTTCAGGGCTGAACTATCAGTAAGACATAACCAGTCAATTTTCGGATTGCTAAAAACTATCACTTTTTTTGTGCATCACGAACCAATGTTAAAGCATCAATCGCTCAGCTAGTTTACATGACATTTCAATATTAATGACCTTAGTTGCATGGTCAGATCAGAGAATGAGCAATTATGCAAAAAATCACATGCATCGGGTCAGCAAATCCGATCATCACTAAACCAGTCAAACCCAGTTTAGCAATGATCGTTAGACGATCGCTGACTTTAGTGCATCTGGGCCTCAGTCTTTAATTTGATTTGGTAAATCATGCAATTCAAAGGGGGTGTCAAAAAGTTCTCAAGCCAACCTAGAAGAGAATGTCAGATGTGGTTCAATCAATGATCTGAAACAATATCAAAATACAGAATTTCATTTCTGCAAATTGGTACTTAATGAAATAAGATACTCTTTTCAGCTACAGTGGCAAAATAACACTCAGAATTTAGGAAGTTGGTTGGACTGAGAATTTTTCAGCACCCCCTCATAGAAACATGAAGGCAGATAAAGGACAAATGGCATATCCAGTCTTAGCATCTATTATCTCCTCCTCTCCCTAAGAGATCTCACATATGATGGGCCACTGAAAAGTTCTCAGCCCAACCAAGAAGAGAATGATGTGGAATCATGAAACTTACAAGTGATTCCACACTTTCTTGACACTTTTCATTTCAATAATATGAAACAAAACTAAAAGTGTCAAGAAAATTGTGGAATCACTTGTAAGTTTCATGGCTCCACATCATTCTTGTCTTGGCTGGGCTGAGAACTTTTCAGTGGTCCCTCGTACACACAATACATTCCTTTCAAATTCTTTTCATGTTCTGCCTTGATTTCATTCTTACTTAAGCTATCCATGCATACAAGATTTGGTCAGGAGGTTTCAGACTGTACTGGGGTTAAATATGGAGTTTCTGAGGGACCTGCCTTAAGGGCAGTACTATTTAACAGAGAAAAATGGGCATCAGTAGGATAAAACACTACTCTCTCTTGGTTTTTGATATAGAAGAAAGAGAGCGGTGTTTTATTCTACTGATGCTCATTGGTCATTCTTATAGCCTGATTGATGAAGAAGACTAGTATGAGGGTTGCACATTACTGACAGGTATAGGCAGATCGACGGCTCATTCTCATACTCCTAAGGTAGGTACTGTAGCCCATACATGGCCGTGTTGAGGCAGAGAATATTGAAAAAAAAGAGTATATTAACATCTTCCATTGGCCTTTTTGTCATCTCCACTGTTGTGTTGCTCGTGTGTTGCATGGAGTTCTGATCTTCTGTTTTCTACTTGTTCTGTGCTCTCATCTAAATACTTTTGTGGTGCCAACAGCAAAGTAGGTGATTAAGCAGATTAACCATGCAAGAGCTCTTGTCTTTGCACTACAGATTTTGAATTCTCTTCCCAGAAACCTCAGGTCTATGCCCAACTTTTTATCATTTTGTATAATGCTATGTATGGCCTCCCCATCTTCTCATGCTTTTTACTTCTGAAGTGTTGCAATTGAAATGTATTTAATGAACATGGTATGTTTTGATTTATTGATATGCTACTTCAATGTTCCATGGTTTTTGTTATAATGCATCATTTTATGTTTATTTGTAAGCCATTCAGGATTATGGGATGTGCAACATATACAGTACTCGTGTATCTTAAATAAATAGTTAATTTCTTTCCCCTGCCCATCTTAATGCCTCCATGTGACTATCCTTTTGATTTGTCTTTTTCAGATGTCCCAATCAACCCCCAGTAGGAAGAGACTTTCTCCAACTATGAATTCAGCAAATGTACCAAGATCTCATACTGGCAGGAAACAGAATTCAAGTGAATCATCTAGTTTCTTGTCAGATATAACTGTTGGTAACAGAGCTCAGGCTAAGAGCAGAACACGGAGAGAAAAAAACAACTTCCTTTCAGTCATTGCCAGCCAGATGCCATCGCTTCTTCAGCAATTCACTTCCTCCGACATGCCCGAGATATTGAATGATGAGCATTTAAATGAACTGATACAGCTCCTAGAAGAACAAAGGACCTCAGAATCCCTCCAGGATAAGACAGATCCAGCAGACAAATTGTTAGAGTCAGCAGAGGAGGAGGAGAGATGTAGCATAACTTCAGCCAGCAAGTCCCAGTCATTCAGCAATTACCACCCTGACAGTGAGATTTTAAATAGCACTAGTTTTCTAGCAGACGAATTAACTTCATCAGTGTCTGGTTATGAAAGCCAAAGGGAGCACAATTTCAACACCAAGTCCACTTTAGGTCGGGAAATGTCAAAGTCCAACTTTAGCGAGTCTGAGTATCAGTCTTCCAGAATGTCCAGTGAACATCAAACAAGGCTTGTAAAATCTTCAGAACCATTTCCCACCATGGAACAGGATAAGTCACTAGAAGATGGTAGTTTTTACTTTAGAAAGGTGGGCTTTGTTTTTCTGTCTAGACCTGTGATACTCAATCAATAGCATAAGAAACTAAACTGGCAAGAAGAGTCATCCACACACTGTATTCAACCTAGAGTTGAGGTCTTTGGTAGGTTCAACCTGGGACCTTGAATTCAGGAGTATAGCTACCATTGAGCGAGCCTGGCAAAATGCCCAGGGCCACCAAATGGTAAGGACTTCCTGCTACCCTTTGCTCTCCATCCCACTTGTTACCTCCCTATCTCCCTTCCTGATACCTCCCCCATGTCCGATATCTCTTCCTTCCTATTGCGTGGATCATCATCAGCTTGAGGCCTCTCTCCGCTCCACCTCTTTGGTCCTCCAGAGTTCAAGGGGCTGACTGGCAGAGACAGTGATGTAAACAGTTCTTCCTGTGCCCAGACCCTCCAGGGCCTTCCCTCTGCTGTTCTGCTCACAGGATGTGACATCACAGGAGGACCACGAGAGGGGGGCTACAAGATGATGCAGACCCTGCAGTGAAGTAGGAAAGAGATGGTGACCTACATGGAATCAGAAAGAGCTGCCAGACTCACACAGGGTAAGGGAGTAGCAGCAAAAATAAATGTCAAGCCTGCATGGGAGTAGTGGGGTGAAGGGAGAGAGATACTCATGGGGAAATGGAGGGAAGACAGAGACCAAAAAGGAAAGGAAGAGAAGGTGAGAGAGATACTGGCCTTGGGGATGGGGGTCAAGGTTAAGGTTAAGGTACAGGAGGAAAGGAAGAGAGATGGGAAGCTAAGCATGGGAGGGGCAGGACACAGAGACAAGATACAGGGCATGGAGGGAGCATAAGGGACAATATAGATAGGGGGAGATGCCAGATAGGATGGATGGTGGACACACAGAAGAAATGTCAAAAGGACAGAATACCCTGAACAGAGTTAAGAAAAAGCAGGAAAGAGACACCGGACAACAAAGGTAGACAAATGAATTTTTTTCTGAATGTATTAATTGCAATATGTCAGCTTTCGACAATGTGTATCTCTAATATCTTGTATTTCAGTTTCTATCACCATGACAGGTTTTCTATAGGTATAGAATGTGTTTGCTTTTTACAAGATTTGTTTACCTGAGCTCCGAAGGGGTTTACTCTCCCCTCCCCCTTTTCAATCCCCACTATCTTGGCAGCAATAGTGTTATAGGGGGTCCATTCAATCCTAGCTATGCCACTGCTTGAATTTCAAAAATGCAGATCTTTAAAACATGGATAGCAAACCTGAATCTGTAACTCTCATTTCAATTAGAGCCAATGATTTTGGGAGTGGGGCGGGGATGAGGGCATTGGCTATGAAGTTATAATTATTTTGTTGGAAAATAGTGAAGTTAACAAAAACAGGAAGGAGTAAAAATGAAGCTTGGACATCATCTTCTAAGATACATATAGTAAATGAACCAGTAACTATTTGTTTTACTTGCTAAGTTTCAGTATAAGATGTCTTCCCCCCCCCCCCCGAGATAGGTAAACATGCTTTGTTGTCAGAATAACCTGCTACCTGGATGACTTCTGGAATGGTATGAGTTACAGGTGCCAGTAATGTGGCTGTCAGTAGGTGATGGATGCTAAGTACAACCATTATTGAGGAAGGGATCATTTATATTATGTTTAGCACCGCAAGAATTTTGAGATATTAGCACATATGGTATAGGGCAGACATGGGCAACTCCGGTCCTCGAGGGCCGGAATCCAGTCGGGTTTTTAGGATTTCCCCAATGAATATGCATTCAATGCATATGTATTGGGGAAATCCTGAAAACCCAATTGGATTCTGGCTCTTGAGGACCGGAGTTGCCCATGTCTGGTATAGGGCTTTCTTCGCCTTTATTTCAGGTTCCCTCAGTTGGCAGAATAAGCAAGGCTTTTTTTTTTTTAAAGTGAATGAATGGGAGGAGAGGATGAGAAGAGACATTTTGCTGTGAAAATGGGTTGTAGTCTGCCATATGTCATTAACACATAAAAATGAGCAATAAAAAATGCCATTTTCATGTGCTAACATGCACCGACTGAAGATCTTTTTAAGCTGGTTTCTGAGCTAACTTCCCCCCTCCTTTACAAAGCCGTGCTAGCATTTTTAGTGCCAGCCGCGGCGATAAGACCTCTGACGCTCATAGAATTCCTATGAGCGTTAGAAGTCTTACCGCCGCGCTATAAACATTAGTGCAGCTTTGTAAAGGACGGTTTTAGTAACTCCAAATGCAGGGGAGGGAGGAAGCTGTGAAGCATTTGATATGGTTAATTATCATGTTTTAGGTGGTAGGAATATATTGTTGAATTGGTGTTTCTAGAGTGATAGGTCTGTCCTATATTTAATGGAGCTCTTTTTTATTCTAATTGTTTTTAACTGCAATTTTGCAAATCACTTTCATCTGGGGAGGGTGAGCAGTATATTGCATTGAGAAATAAATGTATAGCGTACATTTTCTTCCCAACAGTGCATACATTTGAACCAACGCACATATGCAAACCATCACACGTATGAATAATGCATGCCTGTATGCACTGCTGTGGAAGAGAAAAATCCCAAAATATCACTCCAAAACAAAAGCACCACACAAGCCAAGAAAGCTAGCTTATTACTTAAGCGAAAGCAGCAGTTAGGACCTGCGTACTGATAGCCTGGATTTGGCGCTAAGGCCCTGAAGCAGTGGTTACCAGCCACAAAACGATCGTCGGCCTGGCCTGTTTGTGTTCAGTGTTTTTTACCATTAATCATTCTCAGCTATTTTTTTGCTCCCACCTGCTAACTTTAAACTTGTGCAAAAGTTTTTTGTCTATGATACTTGGGTGGAAGAGTGTGGGTACACCTCTCCGTTTGTCTGAGGCTTTTCTTTCACTTAAATAATAAGCTAGCTTTCTTGGCTTGTGTGGTGCTTTTGTCTTGGAGTGATATTTTGGGATTTTTGGATCACACTTCCCTCCATTCTCTCCCCCCCCCCCCCCCGTTTTTTGTGCTGCTATGAAAGACTGCATACTCTATCCAAATAGGTGCCCTCTTTGTAAACAGTGCGTACTCTTTTGAAAGAAAATAGGCTCAATGATTTTGCTCCTGTGATGACAAAATGGGCAAACAAAAATGAATATTCCTGGAAACAACATGAAACAAACATTTCATTATTAGATTCTGTTTTTCTGTGGTACAACCTAAGCAGTTTACATTAGAGAATGACACGGGAACAAATTTGTCCCTGTTCCCGCAGGATCTCAGTTTCCTTGTCCCATCCCCATGAGTTTTGTCACTGTCCCATTCTTGTAAGCTCTGTCTGCCTTAACCACACAAGCCTCGAAAACATATGATTTTAAAGTGTTTGAGGCTTGTGCAGATGAGGACGGAGCTTAGGCATTGGTGGAATGAGGCATTATGACATCACAGTCTGAGCTCTAGAATGTTGCTACTTATGATTTTAAAGTGTTTGAGGCTTGTGCAGATGAGGACAGAGCTTAGGCATTGGTGGAATGAGGCATTATGACATCACAATCTGAGCTCTAGAATGTTGCTACTTATGATTTTAAAGTGTTTGAGGCTTGTGCAGATGAGGACGGAGCTTAGGCATTGGTGGAATGAGGCATTATGACATCACAGTCTGAGCTCTAGAATGTTGCTACTTATGATTTTAAAGTGTTTGAGGCTTGTGCAGATGAGGACAGAGCTTAGGCATTGGTGGAATGAGGCATTATGACATCACAATCTGAGCTCTAGAATGTTGCTACTTATGATTTTAAAGTGTTTGAGGCTTGTGCAGATGAGGACAGAGCTTAGGCATTGGTGGAATGAGGCATTATGACATCACAATCTGAGCTCTAGAATGTTGCTACTTATGATTTTAAAGTGTTTGAGGCTTGTGCAGATGAGGACAGAGCTTAGGCATTGGTGGAATGAGGCATTATGACATCACAATCTGAGCTCTAGAATGTTGCTACTTATGATTTTAAAGTGTTTGAGGCTTGTGCAGATGAGGACAGAGCTTAGGCATTGGTGGAATGAGGCATTATGACATCACAGTCTGAGCTCTAGAATGCTGCTACTTATGATTTTAAAGTGTTTGAGGCTTGTGCAGATGAGGATGGAGCTTTCAGGAATGGGGCAGGGAGAGGAAAAGAACTCGTGGGGACAGGATGAGAAAATGAGTTCCTGCAGGGACGGGGGAAAATTTGTCACCGTGTCATTCTCTACTTTACATATTGCATTCAGGCACTTTTTCTGTCTCTGGGGGGCAATGGAGGGTTAAGCAGTGGCATAGCGAGGGAGGTTGGCGCCCAGGGCAATGGCGCCCGGCAGCATACCTCATGAAAGGTTTGCTGGCGCAAGCAGCATCCTCCACATGCTACTTGCGCCAGCCTCAGCACCTTTCTGACATTACGTTCTGGCCCCACTACCAGGAAGCAATGTCAGAAGGCAGAAGGGTGCCACGGCTGGTGTGAGTAGCAAGTGGAAGATGCTGCTCGTGCCAGTAAACATTTGGGCCCAACGGCCCTCTTTTTATTACAAAATCATAGCGTGGTTTTGAGCTCCAGCCATGGTGGTAACAGAAATTTTATGAGCGTCGGAGCTGTTACTGCCATGACAGGCACTAAAAACGCTAGTGCACTTTTGTAAAAGGGAGGGTGGAGAGGCGCCAGCAAATACAACGAAGACAGCACCTGGGATGTCTGCCCCCCCCCCCCTTTACTGCGCCACAGGGGTTAAGTGACTTCCCAGAGTCATAAGGAGTTGAATGGGAATTGAGCCCAGTTTTCAGCCTCTCATTCCATTGCACTAACTCAGACATGGGCAACTCCGGTCGTCGAGGGCCGGAATCCAATTGGGTTTTCAGGATTTCCCCAATGAATTGAATTGACAGCAGTGCATGCAAATAGATCTCATGCATATTCATTGGGGAAATCCTGAAAACCCGATTGGATTCTGGCCCTCGAGGACCGGAGTTGCCCATGTCTGCACTAATCATTAAGCCAGGGGTTTCCAATGTCAGTCCTCGAGGGCCGCAATCCAGTCGGGTTTACAGGATTTCCCCAATGAATATGCATGAGATCTATTAGCATACAATGAAAGCAGTGCATGCAAATAGACCTCATGTATATTCATTGGGGAAATCCTGAAAATCCGACTGGACTGCGGCCCTCGAGGACCGACATTGGACACCCCTGCATTAAGCTATACCGCCACTGGCTTTCCAGCCTATGCCACTGTCATTCAGTAACTGGCATACTGGTGGAAAAGTAGTCTAGTGGTTATAGCAGTAGTTTAAACACCACGGTTCAAATTCCCCTGGTGCACCTTATGACCTAGAGCAGGGGTAGGGAACTCCAGTCCTCGAGAGCCATATTCCAGTCAGGTTTTCAGGATTTCCCCAATGAATATGCATGAGATCTATTTGCATGCACAGCTTTCAATGCATATTCATTGGGGAAATCCTGAAAACCCGACTGGAATACGGCTCTCAAGGACCGGAGTTTTCTACCCCTGATCTAGAGCAAGTCACCTTCATCATCTATTCTCTCAGGTAAAGAGAGACCTTTTATTAGGCTGTGTTCACAATTGAATATGGTTTTTAAACACTTTTTATTTTCATTTTAGCAGGAGCACTTCCGCATTAAAGAGGGTAATGCAGGGAATGTGCGGGAACTGCTAACAACGAACGTGGAGGTCATTATGGTTTGGGTTACCAGATTTTGCATCTGGAGAAAGAGGCTGCGCGGCCCCACCCCATTCTGCCACAACCCTACCCCAGCCTCGTCTCTTTGGGCTGAGTCTGGATGCACAGATGCAATGCGATGATGTTGCATGCATGCATGCGACATCACCACATCGCATTCCATACGCGCACAAATTCAATCCAGACTCGGCCCCCAATCTCAACAGTTTTTCAAAACCCGGACAAAGTGCCGGGGTTCAAAAAGCTGTCGGATGCCTCTAAAAAAAGGAGATGTCCAGGCAAACGCAGATGTTTGCTAACCCTAATTATAGTGCACAAACTGTTATCAATGCGACTTCTCTATAGCTAGCTGGAAGGCAGCCCTCTCAAATTGACGAGAATGTCTCAACAGTTAATGCAGAGGTTTTGCAGTTACCATGGTGACGGGATAATCGTGCGCCAGACGCCAGCGCGCCGACAATTCGGCGCAAGACAGAAGCGCGAAGGGGAAAAAGTAATTTTTAAAGAGCTCCGACTGGGGGTTTGGGGTGGCAACCCCCCCACTTTATTGGTTAGTGTTCGCCCTGCCGTTGCGGGGGGGGGGGGGTTATAGAGAAAACGGAACTTTTCCCGAAAAAAATTAGAAAAAGTTCCGTTTTCGCTATAATGGAGGTTTCCAACCCCCCCGAACCCCTCTCCAACAGCAGCGCAAACACTAACCAATAAAGTGGGGGGTTGCCACCCCAAACCCCCAGTCAGAGCTCTTTAAAAATTACTTTTTCCCCCGCGCGCTTCTGTCTTGCGCCGAATTGTCGGCGCTGGATTGTCAGCGTGCTGGCGTCTTGCGCGCCACTGTCTATGAACCAGTTACCATACATTAATTCTGACTACTGCTAGGTGATAACTGAAAAACCTTAGGGCAGTGGTTCCCAACCCTGTCCTGGAGGACCACCAGGCCAGTCGGGTTTTCAGGATAGCCCTAATGAATATGCATGGAGTAGATTTGCATGCCTGGCAACCTCCATTATATGAAGATCTCTCTCATGCATATTCATTAGGGCTAGTCTGAAAACCCGACTGGCCTGGTGGTCCTCCAGGAGAGGGTTGGGAACCACTGCCTTAGGGTACATTAGTAAATAAGTTGTAAGCTCTCTGGGGACAAGGAAATACTTGTGCCTAAATCAGGGGTGTCCAATGTCGGTCCTCGAGGGCCGCAGTCCAGTCGGATTTTCAGGATTTCCCCAATGAATATACATGAGGTCTATTTGCATGCACTGCTTTCATTGTATGCTAATAGATCTCATGCATATTCATTGGGGAAATCCTGAAAACCCGACTGGATTGCGGCCCTGGAGGACCGACATTGGACACCCCTGGCCTAAATGAAACTTAGCTTTGAGCTATCAATGAACAGGACCTAGTTAATCTGTACAAAATAAACCATCTATGGAAGAAAACGATTGACCAAACCTGTACTAAGACGCCCTTGTCTTGTTTTTTTTAGATATCTGTAGTGACTATGCATGAGAATGTTTTGCATGCAGGGGCTCCAACGCTTCAAATATAATTCAACAAGCTTCCAAATTTGGCTGTGCAGCTTAGTAATCACACTTATGCATACAGCTATCACCATTAGTGCTGATTTATCACTTAAGTGTTTTATTCAACTATTTGTGGACATCGGCTAGTGATGCAGTAATCTTTCATATCTTTTTAAGGAAAAACTGCTTAAATCGTCATCGATCCATTTCTTACTATTTTAATTATTATTTTTTTACCCTTACTCTTAACTAACTAAACTAAACTAAACCTTAAGTTTATATACCGCATCCTCTCCACGGAAGTGGAGCTCGGCACAGTTTACAAGAACTTAAAATATAAGAAGAGAAAGGAAAAGGTTTACATGAGCTTATATATAGAATGGAAGAGTAAGGGGGAAAATAGAATTACATGTTAGAGAAGAGCCAAGTTTTCAGTTGCTTGCGGAATAGTTGGAGAGAGCCCAGGTTCCGCAACGGGATAGTAAGGTCGTACCAGAGACCTGTGATTTTGAAGAGAAGAGATTTTCCCAGTTTACCTGCATAGAGAATACCGCGTAGAGAGGGGAAGGATAGTTTATATCTTTGGGCGGGTCTGGTGGAGTCAGGACTCGAGAAATTAAAGGATAGTGGGATTAGGGTAGGAAGGATGCCGTGAATGATCTTAAAAGCCAGATAGGAGCATTTGAAATGGATTCTGGAAATCACTGGGAGCCAGAGAAGATTGGACAGGAGTGGGGAGACATGGTCAGATTTGCGTTTTGCAAAGATCAACTTGGCTGCAGTATTCTGGATAAGCTGGAGTCTTTGAAGACTTTTTTTTTGTTAGGCATAAGTAAATGGCATTGCAGTAGTCAAGTTTGGAGAGGATGATGGATTGGTCAAGGACGGCGAAATGTTTTTGGCGAAAGTAGGATCTTACTTTCCTCAGCATGTGGAGGCTGAAAAAGCATGATTTTGCCAAGGAGTTGAGGTGGTTGTTGAGGGAGAGAGAAGAATCAATAGTGATGCCAAGGACCTTGCTTGAGAACTCAAAGTGCAGAGCAGCGCCTGTGGGTAGTGCGAAGATGGTGGGCAGGTGTTCTAACTTTGGGCCGAGCCAGAGTAAGGCACTTATCTTTTAAGTTGCAGTAAGTAAAGACTTTAATCATATATAGCTGCTATCGTTATGTCAGTGGGCGATGTAGTAACTAATATCTTTTGGCATGCTGGGGATGGTCTTGATACAGCCCAAGGGGCGAAACATGTCGGCAGAACTCCCCAGCTGATAGAGCTACAACTAGGAACTGCAACTTAAAAGATAAGTGCCCTAGTTAAGAGTAAGGATAAAAAAATACAACAAAATAATTTAAATAGTAAGAAATGGATCAATGACAATTTAAGCAGTTTTTTTTTCCTTAAAAAGATATGAAGGATTACTGCATCACTAACTGATGTTCCACAAATAGTTGAATAAAACACTTAAGTGATAAATCAGCATCACACACCACTTATGGTGATAGTCAGATATAATTCATGCATAATTGTTGCAGATGTCATGAAAATCCAACTGTCTGGAAGTTTCCCAGCCAGGTTTGAAAATCACTGGCGTAGCACAGCCAATAGTAGGAAACTGTTGGTTCAGTGATCAATGCACTGTGTAGAAACGGGTGGGGGGGAGGGGGGCACTGAACAGAAGTGAGCAGGGTGTTTCACCTTCCTCTGGATAATCTTGTCCCTCCATAAGACACACCATTAGGAAGAAAAAGGAACTAGATAGGAAGGTATATTTTCAAAGCACTTAGACTAGCAAAGTTACATATTTTTTCAGGCAGTATTTGCTATAGGTTGTATCTCAAACCACAGGTCACAGTCAAGTGTAAATTAATTTGTGAAATTTTGAATATCACTTTTCAGTGCACTGGAGTATAACCCTATGAAGAGAGTGGGATCTCTGATCTCTTCTTTGTTCATATTTATTAATTTAGATTTATTATGTTACAGATATTGGCATCACAACCAGCAGGACATGCTCCTCCCCCAAAAGGTGCCACTGGTGATTCTTCAAACAAGCTTCCTTTTGGCGCATCAGAAAAACTAAATCTATCCTCTACAGATCACGAAATGTTAAGCATCGGTACATCTAGGTTATCTGATTTGCAGCCAGATGCAAGCATTGGATCATCAGGGGACACCGAATGCATCCTGACTTCAAGTCATAACGCATCCTTAGACGTCATACTGTCTTCATCTGATGAAAATTATGGTGCATTCTTAGACTTCTTGGAACAAATGAAGGTATTTGTGGCTCTTCAGGATGTTGTGGATGAAGCGGTTCATAAGCTCATTAAACCAATGAAAGAGGAAGAAAGCTCATCTCTGAACACATCCACCGAATCTGCTTCTTTTCGAGGCGACAAGAGAGAGAGTCCACTTTTAATTGAAGCAATCCCAAGTGAAAACAAATTTGATTCATTTGGAATGTCTGAGTCTTCTAGATGCCTTCCTTCAGCAAGCTACCACTCATTCGCTCTAGAGCCAGAACTGCAAACTGATTCTGACGCTAAAAAGGAGTTGTCTTCATTTCACGGAAGTTTTTTAGAGCCACAAAATCTCATACGTGCCTCATCACCTAGACAGAAGGAACAGCTGGAGGACCAAGGCTACCTGCCACCGCCCTTATTTGTGGATCAAGAGAGTAGCATTGATGAAGTACTTCCAGGTATAGTTACTCAGTATACGGAGAGTCTTGGATATGGGTCATCGATACTAAGTCAGCCTCAGTCAATCAAAAGTTCACTTAATACCTCCCAAGTAAGTGTAACTTCATCTTCAACTACTAACCCAAACATTTTATCTCATTCATCATCAAGAGCAAAGTTCACTTCACCAGTGCATGTGGTCGTTCCAAAATTCAAGCCCAAGCCACCATCTGTGACATCAACAAAATCCAAGCAAATGACAACAGGTTTTACACGTGTGCCACCTGCAAAACCCAAGTCAACCTCATCACGCTCTAGCCAGGTGATATCAGCAAAATCTGTTGCCAAAACATCTAAGTCTAAACATATTTCACCAAAAATTTCTAAGAGTATTTCAGAGAGGAAAGATTCAAGCCATGGATCCAAAGAGGTATTTTTTTTTTTTTCTGTCAGAACTAAAATTCAGTTTTGTTTGTTATTTTGTCCCTTGAGTGTTTGTACTCCTCTGTATTTTGAGATCAGAGTCCAGAAGAAGAGTTTAACAAAATTCAGAAAAACTGTAATCTTAAAATATGGAACCCTGCACAGAATCAGAAAACCTGTACTCAAGCAGAGAGAACTTTTCTATACTGAATCCTAAGCTAAGGGTGTTTCTCTGTATTAAATCAGGTACTTTTCTAAACAGCTAGGTATTCTTCTGACTCTGATATGCTTGGGTCTATTTGAGGTTACAGAATTTAACAATGACCGGACACTGCCCTTCTGACCCCCTCCCCCCTTCCCATTTGTCTAATATTCTGCTCAATAGTAAACATTAAGGGGGGATTCATCAAAGGGCGATAAGCACGATAGCACGCGCTAACCACTAAAGATGCCCATAGAATATAAAGGGCATCTTTAGCGGTTAGCACGTGCTATCACAGCTGTTACTAATAAGTTAGTGCACGCTAACATGCTTATTGCCCTTTGATGAATCCTCCCCCTCCCTAATTGTAAATCAACACATTGCATTATTTATCAATCTTAATAGTCTTTTCATTCAAAGTTAGTATTATGGGATATTATTTCATTTGGGAAGTCAGACAATATATTGTTCTTGGAGGAAACTCGGGACCCAGATGATAGCCATCGGAACTGGGGTTGACGGCAGTTAAAGAATAGAATGGGAATGGCGGTTGAAGTGAATTGGGGTGGAGATGGAGGTGGGTATGGAGAGGGATAGGGATATGATGTATTCCGGAAAGGCATTTAAGATCTGGTGTTAAATGATTACAAGTCAAAGATCTTGATGCTTTTTTGGAGTGTGTTTCTGTTTCTCTCTATGCTTAATTTTATCTCTATTTTGTTTACTTTAATTATTATTTTAATTCTATCTTTAAATTATTTATTCATTACTTGTTGGAATATTTCATTTCTATCTCTATCTCTGTCTTTTTATTTTATTTTTCATACTGTTTCTTCAGGTACTTTAGTTAGATTGTGAGCCTTTGGGACAGTTAGGGAATTTCCAAGTACCTATCTTATTTAGTTTTTATTTATTGTATCTTTAATGCATCATTTTTGTAAACCGCTTAGAAACCTCACGGTTATTAGCGGTATATAAGAATTAAATTAAATTGTTGCTGTAGTAGATGTCAGGCCTATGGGATCCAATAGCTACACCTGAAAAGGAGGTTAGCAGAATACTGTTGCCCCCCTTCCCCCTTCTTCCAGGAATGGGATGCAACTCTGTTTACACTTTACTCCAGCTGTTTCCTCTGAGCAATTACCAGAAAACCTGCATTAAGGCCTAATGTTGTATTTGGCTCTGCCATGGGCAGAGAAACTGGAAATCTTATTTTAACAACAGAAGGGAAGAGCAGGGGCTTGAGCCGACAATGACACTTATTTACCAACACTAAGAGTGGTGGGTTAACCCTTAAAAGTCATCATAACCTTTTGGTGTAAGAGACTGGTGGAGCTACTGTAAGACACATCAGAATTCAAGCTTTGAATCTTGAGACACTTTGCCCCAAATTATACATTGATATCTGGGGACAAATGCCATCTTTCACTTATGAAATACTTTAACCCAGTGGTATACAACCCAGTCCTCAGGGACCACCTGGCCAGTCGGGGTTTCAAAGTCTCTGTCATCCATATTCATTATGGATATCCTGAAAACCCAAATGGCCAGGTGGTCCCTGAGGACTGGGTTGAATCCCATTGCTTTAACCTATATCAAATTTAGTGCATATCTCGGGAAATGAAGGTGAAATTGATGAAAGAAGCTGTCTATTTGTCCTGCAAGTTTTTGTTACATATATTCAATTTTTAATTTGTGCATCCCTTTACAGTAGAGCTTTTTTTTCTAAGAAACTAAAAATATTTTATTAATCCAATCCAGGAAAGAATACAATTTAAATTCTACTGTATACTATTTAAAACTATAAATGGAAACAGCCCAACCTACCTAATCGACCGCCTCATCCAAACCACCTCTACCAGGCATAGAAAAACACACACCCCATTCACTTACCCCCCAATCAAAAAAGTAAAATGGAAAAAACTATACAACGGACTACTGGCCACTCAGGCAGCGAAGATAGACAACCAAGTCTCCAACCTATTGACAACAACCCCAGACTATAAGATGTTCAGAAAGGAAATAAAAACTATACTCTTCAAGAAATCCCTTAATAAAGCTTAATGCCATGATAAAGCTTAACCCCCCTCTTACCATCCCCTCTCTAACCCCAGATCCTACTTTTCCCTCTCTTGGAAACCTTCTCTGATCTAACGTTGTAATCCTTCTTCCATAACTCTTTTTGTAATCCGCTTTGAACTGAAAGGTAAAGGCGGAATAGAAATCTGTAATGTAATAAGACTAACCTTTTAAATTTGTATTGCTAATATGTTATTTTTCCTCTTTCCTTCTTTGCTATTGAACTCTAGCTCATATCACAGGAGCATGACTATTTCAGCTGGCTGTCCTCGACTGGAAGATTTGAATCAAGGATGACCTGTCCCAGCACCTCATCCACTGACTTCTCAGCCCTTCAGTATTTCTCAGCAGAGGAGGTTCTGGAATGTATCCTTGAGAATATTGTCCAGCTTATGGTCTACAAGTACAAGACCGAAAAAAGTCTTGAAGGCAAAATTGGGGTTATGACGAAGCCTTTCGCAAATCCTCACCTTGAAAGAATATTTCAGATTAGAAGCAAGCGGAGGAGGGCGCAATCCCGTATCTTAATGCAACCCCTATCCTTACATGAAGAAAACTGCTTGGCATCTCATCCTCTATGGGCATCCTCAAAAACCAACAGGCGTTTCCATTTGCCTTGGAAGTCATCAGCCAGGAACCTGGGAAAGCACACAGAACTGTATTCTACCAGTGTTATGTCCACAGAGAGAGAATCCTTTCCCTCGACCCTGCCAGAGATAACCAGCCTCACCCCTCTCACTGCCACCATCACTGCCTCTGCCTCAACACATTCTGGGAGACTTTCACAGGGAAATCCTGAGCAGCAGCTTTTGAAATTGAGATCCATCACTAGAAACCATCTGAAAACTGTTCTGCCCAAAATATAAAGTTCCCTGGGCTTTATAAGAAAGCTAGCTGGAATGGTTTGCATTACTGTGTTGCTTGCAATGCTCTGGTTTGTTTCTTGAGGGCAGCAAGCAGGAGGACTGTCCTTTAGGGGAGATAACGCTTTAAGGTGCCATGCACACACTGTTCCTGTCTCTACTGTGGTCTTGGGCTGGAGTCTTGATCATCGTACACACAGCTACTAAGCTTTCCCAAGTGCAGTCAGCTAATAAATCTCCAAGAAAATGGAAAGGAGTTATCCATTCCAAAATGAAAGTGAAAGTACAAATGAAATGAAATGAAGACACCATAAAAAAGGAAAATACCGGTAAATGATTTGAAATTTCAGTTTCTAAATCACTTTTCTCTTCATTCATTAGTGCATCTATTAAAGTTCTTGAACTATCCTTTCGTTGTGTTCATCTTTCTTATGTCAGCTATGATGCATATAACACCCTGTGATTACTGAGTCTAGGGCCACATTAAAAGATCAGACACAACTACAGGCAGTCCCCGAGTTACAGACGACTCATACTTAAGAACAAGGGGTCTTTTCCAGATAAGCCCCACCACTACTGCAAAAAGTGCACGGGCGAAAACTTAAGCCCCGCCACCACTAATGCAAAAAAGTGAACGGGCGAAAACTTAAGCCACGCCACCTTATAAATTATTAAACTATTGAAGCCCTCCGAGGAAATTATTCATATGAGCCCCCCCTTGTATATCACTTTCCCCAAGTATTCACTTAGCATGGTGTTAGTTAAAACTGTGGCGGGGGTTAACTTTTTGGCGGGGCTTATCTGGAAAAGATCCAGAACAAGGTTGCAGCTTCATTTGATTTCATTGAGAAGTATTTCCAGTAGCCTAGACTTCTACACTTCTCCTGCAGCAGATTCAGGAATGATGCATGGCCACATTAAGAATAGTGTGTGGTTGTGCACGCTGTACCTTAGAGTAGGGGTTTTAAACACTAAGAGGCTGAAATCCAAAACACAGGCTAAGTCGCAGACCAGTACTATAATAGTACCCATAATAGTACTAATTATAACAATTTTTTCCATTCATTTTTCATATGTATACACACACACACACACACACAATAATCTTATTAACATAATAGTGAACCACAAAATTAAACTACACAAAGTACATTGTATGCTTCTCAACATTCATTCCTACCAGAACACAGATAACCACTATGCAAATACAGGGCCAAAAACTAAAAGTATTAATATATAAGAAAGAAACCCTAAGATTCAAGACTCTGCATGCAGTACAACCCCCAGAAAAAAAGAAAAAAAATGTATTTCTTTCTGAGCAATGCAAAATATAGACAGCAGATTAAAATTCTCAAAATTGACACAATTCAAACACTAAATTGAAAATAAAATAATTTAACAGTGCCGGCCAGTAATTTACACCGCCGGTCAACTTGCGCATGCCGGTAACGCACCAGAAATGAATTTAACTGTGCCGGCCCCAGCGATGCATCTGGTAACTCTACATCTTACCTTTCTCCAATCCTTAAATCTAACTCCATATTAGAAGCTGACGGAGGAGGCTTTATCACTTTCAGCTAAAACCAAAACTGCCACTGAAATTATCTGAAAGGTTTTGGCCAAAATCAAAACTGCAGCCAGTGGCATAGTAGGGGGGGGGGGAGGTCCACAAAGCGAGAATCCTTTCCCTCGACCCTGTAGAGATAACCAGCCCCACCCCCCTCACTGCCACCATCACTGCCTCTGATTCAACATATTCTGGGAGATCTTCACAGGGATGCATAGGAAAGGGCCTAAGGCCCTGATTGGCTCAGAAGCCTAAGGCCCTCCCAAGCTCCTTCCAGTGTATCCCAGGATGCACTGGGAAGAGAAAGGCCTGCCATTTTGGAGGGGTGGGCAGCTTGGCTCAACTCACTTTTTTTTTATGGGGCAGATATTGTGCATGTGTAACACATGCACAACATCTGTGTGATTAGAAAAAGAAAAAAGCCCTGAACAGCTGAGTGGCAGGAGGCTGCTTTGGGGCTTGAGAGCCGATTTGAGGAAACCCGAACAGCTGAGTGGCAGGGGAAGCCCCAAAGCTGCCTCCTGCCACTCAACTGTTCAGGGCTTGTTGGTGAGGGAGCTGAGGGGGCGTGAGAGCCAGTTTCTAAAAGACTGTTTGGATGGGATTACGGCAGACCTCCGCAAAACTCATTTGCGTGGGAAGCTGTTTGAACATCGATTGTTGTTTAGAAATCAGCCCAAAAAAATTGGCCCACAATAACCTGCATGGCCTTAATAACCATTTTTAGTGCATCTAGCTCTGGGTCTGCAAGTTTCATACTGGTAAATGCATGGGAGCATGGACCTGGGAGGGGCACGGGTGGTCAAGGGTGTGCCTAGGAGTTACTTGCACCCATTGGTGTAGTAAGAGGGCATGGAGGGCAGACCACCCCGGGCACCGAGGAGAGCCAACACTGGCACAGGCAGCAAATTAGAGATGCTGCTGACACCGGGGAAAGCTAAATAGAGGGGAAGGGGAGCACACACAGCAGGGGAGCGGGGAAGGCGTGGGGAGTGGAGTAGAGGGCGAAGGGGGCTTCCCATCCTTGCTATGCCACTGCCTGCGCCAGTATAGAATATCATCAGTTATGTGTCTAAGCATTTAGAACAGTGTTTTAGCTGATGTTCGTTAGGTGTGGAACTGTGGACATACTTCAATATTCTATAACAGGAATGTAGGGAGAAGTCCATTTTTTATTTTTTTTTTTGAGAGGCTCAGGGGTGGACTGAGGGGCCACACATTTCCTCTCAGCATTTCTATCCCCCTTTCCTCCCCCACCCCCAATAGCAGTCTGAAGTTCTGCCTTTGCTGGTAGGGATGCCCAAGCTTCACGGCTGAAGCGGTCTACCACCCAAGCATGTGTAGAAGTGCTGGTATCAGTGACTGAAGCACACCACTGACTTCGTGTCTGCTCAGGGCAGGGCCTCAGGGGCAGCAGACCTCTTCCACCACCTCTACTGGGAGACTATTCCACACATCTACCACCCTTTCCATAAAAAAGTATTTCCTTAGATTACTCCTGAGCCTATTACTTCTCAGCTTCATCCTTGCACTCTTATCCGGAGCATCCTTTCAAAGGAAAGAGATTCACCTCGTGCACATTTATGCCACGTAGGTATTTAAATGTCTCTATCATATCTCCCCTCTCCCGCCTTTCCTCCAAAGTATACATACTGAGATCTTTAAGTTTGTCCCCATATACCTTATGACGAAGACCACGAACCATTTTAGTAGCCTTCCTCTGGACTGACTCCCGGTGTGAGCAGCATCTCTAACTTACTGCCCGTGCCAGTGTTGGCTTTCCTCAGTGCCTGGGGTGGTCTTCCATCCACCCCCTCTTACTACGCCAAGGGGCGCAAGTAACTCCTAGGCACACCCCTGACCACCCATGCTCCTCCCAGGTCCAGAATATTTTTTTGTAGATGTGGTCTCCAGAACTGTACACAATATTCTAAATGAGGCCACATCAGGGTCTTGTACAGGAGCATCAATACCTCCTGTTTCCTAATGACCATACCTCTTCCTATGCAACCTAGCATCTTTCTAGTTTTCACTGTCACATACAATCACACCCAAGTCCTGTTCCTCTTTCATGCACAAGAGTTCTTCATCCCCTAAACTGTACCATTCCCTCAGGTTTTGGCAGCCCATTTGCATGACCTTGCATTTCTTAGCATCTTAGCTGCTAAATTTCAGACCATTCTTCAAACTTTGCTAGGTCCTTCCTCCTGTTATTCACACCATCAGGGATGTCTACCCTAGTGCAGATTTTGGTATCATCCACAAAGAGGCAAATCTTTCCAGTCAGCCCTTCAAAGCTCAAATAAGTCAATCTTCTTTCTGTCTTGTTTCTGTAGTGTCCAGCTTTCACTTCTGTAACTGACCACTGAGCAAATTAGTACTTGGACAAGTCTGATCTTCGTTTGGAGTGTTACCTCCTTGCCTTTGAACACTTAGTCAAGAACCTTCATTGAAGAGCGATCAAATGCTATTCTGCGGAGTATTTCCTCCCTGCTAGTTGCCTCTTTGTTTACAAAAATGTTAAAAAGAACAAGCCCAAGAACAGAACCTTGAGGCAGACCACTGGCACATCCCTTTCCTCAGAGAGATCTGCATTGACCACTACCCTCTGTTGCCTTCCATTCAACCAGTTCCTGATCCAGTCCATCACTTTAGGGCCCATTCCGGGGGGTACTCAGTTTATTTATTAGACACCTATGTGGGACACTGTCAAAGGCTTTGCTAAAATCTAAATAGACCACATCTAAAGCACTCCTCCAATTCTCTGGTCACCCAGTCAACATTCTTTAAAATCAGATTTGTCTGACAAGACCTGCCTGGACAAATGAGGATATTTTGAAGTAGAACCATGGCAGGTTACACAGACTGGGACCCACAGGGCAGAAACTGAACCCTCAGTCTAATTAGCGTTAGGAGCCCTAAAGTTATGCATCAAGCTAAGGGGGCTCTTGTGGTGCAGGGGCCCCAGACAATTGCTTCCCCCCTTCCCAGGTAGAACAATGGACCAGCTCAGCCATGAGTACAATTTTCAGAGATTTTGCAGAAAAGTTTCTGATATTAGCGGGAATTAGGATGCAGCTCTTGGCATCTGACATGCTGAAAATGTCACGTCATTGTCCCTGAAAGCAAAAGGTTTTGAGAACAAGGGAACTGGACAGCTCCTATGAACCAGTGTCTGTCGCACAGATCATAACAAAGGCTCCAGCGGTTTCAGCAGCAATATGGCAAGTTCCAATGATTGTAAAACATTGGTTCTTATATACCGTAGCGACCTTGCTGTTCTGTACGGTTTACAGGTCAAGAGTTACTAACAATGTAGCAGATCACAATCAATCATAAAATTTAACAGAAAATACATTTCCCCAACAATTTTCTAAGAGCCAAAATTAGTCATGGTATTTACCAAAAAGATATGTTTTTTCAACATTTTTCTAAAATCTGAATAAGATGTAAAAATTGATATATGAATACCAATTTCTTTCTCACATAGAGCTGCCTGAAAAGCCAACATTTTACCTAATTGCAGGTCGCTATCCATGTTTAGGTTACTAGTTTGAATGTGAGGTCAGTTTATATATTTTTGGATCTAAGCATTTTTCTGACTAGTTTTTTAACTAGTATCATCCCTACTATTCCTGAAGGAAATTAACATTTTACCTAAGGCAGCCAGATTATATTTCTGGGAAGTTCCAGTGATTAATTGCTGGTACCCTTTCCTCATGTTGCCAATTCCGTTTCTGGGACATATTATATCTTTGTAACTCCCCCCCTCCAAATTTGGAATAACCTGGACTCCTTAAAAAAGTCCCTCCTTGAGGGCCGAATCCAGTTGGGTTTTCAGGATTTCCCCAATGAATATGCATTGAAAGCAGTGCAAGCACATAGATCTCATAGAAACATAGAAGATAATGGCAGAAAAGGGCTACAGCCCATCAAGTCTGCCCACTCTGCTTACCCACCCCCTGTCTATGCCCTAATGACCCAATTTTCTTATCTTGACCCTCGAAAGGATCCCACATGGGTATCTCATGCATATTCATTGGGGAAATCCTGAAAACCCGACTGGATTCGGCCCTCAAGGAGGGACTTTGGGGACCCCTGCCTTAAAACATATCCTGCAAGGGCCCAGTGCCACCGTCCGGCTGGGTCATAAGAGCCTGAGAATAGCATTACTATGGACGGAACGCCAGGAGCCGGAGGAAGGCTCCAATCCCAGTTTGAGAATTCTGGGAACTGAAGTGCAGTTTTCCCAAAGGAAGGACTACCCCTACCAGAATGCACTGCGGGTAAATGTAAAAGGCCAGGAATGAAACTCTTGCTACAGAATCTGGCGTAGTCAATAGGCAGACTCCTGCTGTAGGGGCCGCTACCTTAGCGCCCCACCCCCACTGACATTACTTAAAACGTCGCACAATGTTGGCATTGGCATCACGTCAAGCGGGGATCCGATCAGTGGCCAGACCGTGGAGAGAGAGAGGGGGGGAGGGGAAAGGGAAACGGGAGGACAAAACCGGGGTCGTCGGAGGGAGAGTGGGGAAGAGGAGGCCTAGATTCGGGCTTTTGCCGAGTCCAGCAAAGCTGACAGGCCGCCCCGCTGCAGTGCGTCCGCGACTTCTCCAGGATGATGTGGAAAAGGGTCTCCCCGAATTCATCCAACGTGGCCAAGGAAGGGGGCTCGTCCCGGAGGGAAGGACGCTAAGGAAACGCATGGAGCAGCCTCGAGTGTGGCTAGGTCCGTTCTTTTGGAGAATACAGAAAAAAGCGAAAAAAAAGATCGACTTCACTCCAGAAACTAGACCCAGCGAGTGTCATCGGCAAGAACTAAGGAAAGATCTAGAAACCCAAACCCACTGGCTCTTAGTAAGTCCATAGACCCCCCCGAACACATGTTTCCATCAAGAAGTAAGGAAGGCGCAGAAACCCGAGCTCACGCGGGGAAGGCTTCGCCTAAGTCCCCGAAATCTGCTCCCAAGAGACGTGGTGGCGCAGCCTCCCGCCCAAAACCGAAGTCGCAGCTGGTGGAAGCACAACAAAGCGAACTCCTACGCAGACTTCGTGTGCCTTATTTCGAGGACACCTATTTGAGACAAAGGACCCGAAAGGTAGGATGGTGCTTGGGAAAACTTTGATTTTGTGGGTTTTTTTAAATCCTGCGTTTGTAGTCAGTATTATTTAAGATCTTAGCACCTTGAACGTTGTGTTACAGTTCTGGTTGCCACACCTCAGAAAAGATACAGTGGAATTAAAAAAAAAAAAAAAAAAAAAAGGGCAACCAAAGTAATAACGAGGATGGAACCAGTCTCATATAAGGAAAGGTTAAAGCGATTTGGGGCTCTTCAGCTTGGAGGAAAAGATGGCTGAGGGAGTAGTGTGGGTACATTTTGAAGATGGTCATAATTTTAAAAAGCACTAGTGAAACAGTGGTACCAATTTTATGCGGAAAATCAACAACTAGCTGTAAATTTTGTGTAAATATAAGAAATCACCTTGGATCTCGGAATAAACCAGCAAAGTGGTTGGCAGAAGAAAGAAGACGAGCAAAACTATCTGATGATAGAGGAAAAAGTATCTCAAATGAACTGAGTGTTTCAACATCAGGTTCGGCAAGACAAGGAACGATAGCTCAAGGATATTTGTCATAAAATTGAATCGGAACATCTAAATGGAAAAACCAGATTAGCTTTTCAGCAGATTAATAAATTGCAGCAGAAATTCCAGCCTTGAGTGGGGATGCTTACTGAATGATCCAGAAAGCATTAAAAAGAGATGGGAAGAATATACAGAAAATTTATACAAACAGGGCAGTGAGATAATATTGGGGGCATTGAATGGAAACTGGAACCAAAGAACTAGATATTTTAAAAGAAGTCATAACAGCAATTAAAGCTTTATTGAAAAACAAGTCACCTGTTATCAATGGTATTCAAATTTAATTAATTAAAGGCTCAGAAGGTGCTATGGCTCTTACTTGACTGTGTCAACATATTTGGAAGGAAAAAACATGGCCAACCGAATGGAGAATATCACTGTTCATACCTATACCGAAGAAAGGTGATGCCAAGGACTGTAACAACTACAGAACAATTGCATTAATTCCACACACCAGGAAAATATTGCTGAAAATAATACAATGAAGGCTCCAATCATACATACATTGAGCAAGAACTACCCGATGTTCAGGCTGGTTGGTTTCGGAAAAGGTCCAGGAACAAGAGACATTATTGCCAACATTAGATGGATATTGGAGAAGAGCAAAGAATACCCCAAACCCCTATAGCTTTGCGTCATCGACTACAGCAAAGCTTTTGATTGTGTGGATCATAATAAACCATGGAGAACTGTAGTTCAAATGGGAATACCCAAACGGCTGATAGACAGCCTATATGAAAATCAAGAAGCTGCAGCAAGAACTGAAATGGCAACACTGATTGGTTTCCAATAAAACGTGGCGTCGAGCAAGGAAGCATCTTGTCACCTTATCTGTTCAACCTGTATGGTGAAACCATCTTCAGAAAAGCAAATTTGGAAGAAGAGTGCCGGCTTCAAAGTTGGTGGCCGAAATATAAACAACCTGTGCTTTGCAGATAATACAATGCTCATCACTAGCCGCAAACAAGACATGCTGTATCTAATGGGAGGGGAGACATGATCGAAACATTTAAGTACCTCACGGGACGTGTCGAAGTGGAAGATGATATTTTCTTTCTCAAGGGACCCTCGGTCACAAGAGGGCACCCACTCAAACTCAGGGGCGGAAAATTTCATGGCGACACCAGAAAGTGGTTGATCATTGGAACAAGCTTCCAGTGCAGGTGATCGAGGCAGACAGCGTGCCAGACTTTAAGAATAAATGGGATACCCATGTGGGATCCCTACGAGGGTCAAGATAAGGAAATTGGGTCATTAGGGCATAGACAGGGGTGGGTAAGCAGAGTGGGCAGACTTGATGGGCTGTAGCCCTTTTCTGCCGTCATCTTCTATGTTTCTAATGAGAAAAGCCAAAGCCGAAAGTCATAACATGGGATTAGAACTGAACATAAGACGAAGATCATGAACATGGAAAATGAAGATTTTGAGCTTGAAGGCGTTTGAAATCCTTTACAACTTCTATTCTATCTCCTGGGCTCTTTTGTAAACAAAGAAGCAACTAACAGGGCAGAAATACTCCCCAGAATATCACTTGGTCACTCTTCAATGAAGGCTCTTGACAAAGTATTCAAAGATCAGACTTGTCCACACACTCATTTTCCCAGTGGTCAGTTATGAAGGCGAAAGCTGGACACTACAGAAACAAGACAGAAAGAAGACTGACTCATTTGAGCTTTGGTGCTGGAGAACAATTTGGGGTGTGCCATGGACCGCCAGAAGAACTAACAAATTGATTCTGGAAGAGATCAAACCGACTATGTCACTCGAAGCCCAAATGATGAAGTCGCACCATCAGAAGAGAGAGATCACTGGAGAAGGACATCATGTTTGGGAAGATCGAAGGAACCAGGCAAAGAGGACGACCTGCAATCAGATAGCTGGACATGTTGAAAACAACCATGGGGATGCCGCTGGAGGACCTTCCAGACTAGCACAAAACCGATTTCTTTTTAGATTCACAATTCATCAAGTCGCTAGGACTCAAGCACGAGTCAAGGGCACCTTAACAACAATAACAATTTAAGAACATAAGAGTTGCTATCTGGGATTGACCGGAGGCCCATCAAGCCTAGTATGTTTCCAGTGGTGGCCAATCCAGGTCTTTAGTACTTGGTGAGATCCCATGGAGTAAAACAGATTTTATGCTGCTTATCCTAGGAATAAGTTGTGGATTTCACCAAGCCATCTCATTAATGGCTTATGAACTTTTGTTTAGGGAATTATCCAAACCTTTTTTTAAACCCTGGTAACCTTACTGCTTTCACCATATTCTCTGGCAACAAATTCCAGAGTTTAATTATAGGTTGAGTGAAGAAATATTTTCTCCAGTTTGTTTTAAATCTACTACTTAATAGCTTCATCATATGCCTCCTAGTCCTAGTATTTTTGGAAAGAGAAAACCCATGCTGCTCCTTGTGACCCTGGGCAAGTCACTTAATCCCCCCATTGCCCCAGGTACGTTAGATAGATTGTGAGCCTGCCGGGACAGAGAGGGAAAACTGCTTGAGTACCTGAATAATTGCATGTAAACCATTCTGAGCTCCCCTGGGAGAACGGTATAGAAAATTGAATAAATAAAGAATAGAAACCAAAAACAAGTGATGTGCTGAATTTTATAGACCTCTATCATATCTTCCCTGAATTGTCTCTTCGCCAAGCGGAAGAGCCCTAGCCGCTTTAGCCTTTCCTCATTTGTACGTTCAAATAAATATTACTTAATTTCTACATATTTCAACTATGATTTGATGTAGGTAAGACTCACTTTAAGCAGTTTCTAAAGATAGTTTTAGATTCAGCGTGCAAAACTGCATAATTTGGTTGCTTATACCCAAAAAAAAAAAGTTTGAAAAAATAAAAATATACCCCTAAAATTGACACGCTCTGCATGGAGATAAGATATAGATCTATAAAATCCTAAGTGGAGTGGAACAGGTAAACAAATCATTTATTTACACTTTTAAAAAGTACAGACTAGGAAACTGACCACAAAGGCCTTTTACTTAGCTGCATTAGGTGCTAGTAAGGAGTGTAGCTTTGGGTGGCCTGGGCCTGTCCAAATTCGCCTTGGGCCTGCCCAGTTTTCACAGGGGGAAATGCAGAACAAAAAAACATCTATAAGTGCTGGTTTTCTGCTGACCACCCATGTCGCTCTCTCTCTCTGTCACTGCCACCACTGCTTGTATCCAAACATCTGAAGACCTGCAGGAGGTGGCAAGGTCATCCTCTGAAAGCAGTGTGGAATATTCCAGCTGCTTGCTTACCAGTCTACTGCATCCTACCCGTTAGGACACAAACTTTCTGTTTCCATTAGGTCAGGATGCTGCAGCTCTGTTAGTGCACACGCAGCTGCAAGGTCCCATGCTGCCTTCAGAGGATAATTTCTGCTGACTGCAGGCCTTCGGGTAATCCAGTGGCAACTACTGGTGAAGGGTTGGAAGCTGCTATAGGGATACAGAATATCTGGGGGAGAGGGAGGGTGATTGCCTAGGAAATATGACAGAGGAAAGATGTATGGGCACCAGGATAGGGGGGGGAATAAGGTCATAGGAGAACAGGAGAAAAGAGGAGATGCTAGATTGAGGGGTGTGTGAGGTGGACAGAAAAAAGGATGTCAAGAAGGAATTCTAGATGTGGGGGAAGATTTTGGACATAGGGAGGGACAGGGCAGAGGAAGGGCAAGCTGGGGATGGGATTTTGGCTGGATATGAGAAAAGGAATAAGGGAGATTCTAGCTACAGGGAGGGATAGAATGCAGGGTTCTGGGTGTGAAGGAAGGAATGGGGAGGTTCTGGCTACAGGGAGGGGGGCAGGACAAAGGAAGTGGTGCTGGCTATGAGAGAAGGAATGGGGGAGATTCTTACCACAGGGAGGGACAGGATATAGAAGGTTGCTGGGCATGAGGGAAGGAATGGGAATATTCTGCCCATAGGAAAGTATAAGGGCAGGGTCATAAAGGTGAAACTCTGGACCTGAGGAAGAGCAAAGATACAGAGGGGAGGATAAGGACGAGGACATAGAAGGGAAATGGATGAAGGACATGAAGAAAGAAGAAATACCGATTGGATAGGAGATACTGGTAAAAGTTAAGAGAAGACAGAGGAACACAGAAACCAGAGACTGGGCTATCGCAATTAGAAAATCAAAATAACCAGACAACAAAAATAGAAAGAAAAATGTTAAGTTCTGTTTATTGATTGAATATGTCAGTTTTTGGAATGTGTAGAGCTGGTATTAGACATGGCTTGGGCCCAAAGCAGAAATTTGGGAGACGACCCCAAAGCCTAATAAGATTGTGCCTTCTTCAGCTTCAGGCAGGCTTGGTGCCCAGAGCATTTGTCCTGGTTGAAAATACCTCCCTTCCCCCTCCCCCCATACAAACACTGCCCTGACATCTGCTATCTTTATATTATCCCAGGACAAGCAGGCAGCATTTCCCACACATGGGTGACGTCACCGACGGAGTCCCGCAGCGGACAGCCTCGAAAGCAAACTTGCTTGAAGATCTCGAGCTTTCGAGTGCTGCATCGCGCATGCACGCGTGCCTTCCCGCCCGAACCAGGGGGCGCATCTCCTGTGAGGATCCTCAGTTCAACGTTTTCCGCGGAGCTGAGAAGACTTGTCGACTTGGTTCCCGTAGCGTTGTGCCTTCTCTTCACCGCGGCTGAGTACTCTTTGTTGTTTTCGGTTGCTGTGTTCTTGTTCTTTTCTTTTCTTTTAAAAAAAATTAAAAAAAAATACAATTCCTTTTGTGTTTTATTTGTCGTCGGGTTGGGAGATTGAGGCCTAGGCCTCTCTTCCTCGTTCTCGACACGGACTTTGTCCTATCTATGTCCCGGCCTGTTACCGGGTTTAAAAGGTGTTATCAGTGCGGCAGGACTATCTCCATCACTGATCCCCATAGTCGGTGTATGATCTGTCTCGGGTCGACTCATCGCCCGGAAGATTGCCTTCGCCACCTCACTCTTCAACCTCGTGCCTTCAAGCGCCGCTGTGATGGGTTCTTAGAACTTTTTCCTCGAATGGAGCCTGAAAAAGCTGTGGCCTCGGTCGAGGCATCTGTTAAGCCCTCGACTTCGGGACAATCCTCGAGTGCTAAGACCTCGACCTCGCCTCCTCGACAGGCCTCGGCCTCGAAGGCCTCGGCGGTGGCCTCGAAGCCTGGATTGGGGGGTAAGTCTCCTGCTTCCTTTTCAGGTACCATCCCTAAGAAGCCGACGGAGTCTGCGTCCACGCAACCTGGGGCTCCAGGTTCGACTCCGTCTTCTCGACCATCTTCAAAACGTGCTTCCAAGTCCAGGGAATACTCTCATTCGAGGTCGCCCTCCTTGGAACGCACGAGACCACCTGTGACTCCGAGTCCCTTGGTCTCCGTCCCCATGTTTGAGGACATGCTTAAGTCAATTTTGACTACGCAGATTTCCTCGATAGTGGCTCAATTGGTCCCGGCCTCGACTCTGTCTTCGCAACTCCAGCCTGAGCAGCAGTCTGCGCCTCGTCGACGGTCTCCTCGTCACAGGTCTCGATCTAAGGTTTCCTCGTCGGATTCCTCTCCTGAACGGGCTTCTAAACTATCGTTGCCTCGATCGAAGCATCGGTCTCGGTCTTCGAAGCTCACTCCCTCGAAGAGCTCGAGGCCTTCGGATCTCACTTCGAAGATTGTGCCTCGCTCTCACAGTACTGTTGCCTCTTCGGTTTCATCGAGGCATTCGAGGTCGAGGACTCCGCCTTCGAGGCGTTTATCTCGGGATCTATCTCCTCTGGCTAAACCTCGCACTCCGCGCACCTCTCCATCTCGGAGTCTTAAGCGGAAGCATTCAGCCACTCCTCCTCTGACTGGCAGTGGAGCATCCTCCATCACTTTGCACCTCGAATCGGAGCCCGTCTCTCAATATTCACGCGAGGCTTCTCCATCGTTTTCAGTGGCGCCTCATTCTCGTTCTGCCTCCCCAGAGGAAGCCTCGACTTCGAAGTCTTCTTCGTTTGCGAAATTTGTTTTCGACATGGGACAGGCGCTTAACATCGACTTGCATTCCGATTCTAAGTACACGCCTGAATATTTGGCGGATATGGAGCTTTCCCATCCTCCTAAGGAGACTTTGCATCTGCCCATGACACCGGTGCTGAAGCAGACTTTCCTGCGGAATATGGAGACTCCTTATTCTGTGACAGCGATCCCATCGAAGTTGGAGTCTCGGTATCGCACTGTTCCCTGCAAAGGTTTCGAGAAATCACAACTTTCTCATCAGTCTCTAGTGGTGGAATCGTCCCTGAAGAAGGCTCATCCTTCTAAGGTGTCTGCAACAGTCCCACCGGGGCGCGAAGGGCGAACTATGGACAAGTTTGGGCGCAGACTTTATCAAAATTCGATGATGACAAATCAAATTTTGAATTACAACTATGTCTTTACTTCATATTTTAATTATTTTTTGAAGCAGTTGTCATCCTTTTGCCCAGACTGGCCCAGAGAACGCCTTTCTGAATATAAACACATTATTCAGTCTCTCTCTCAATTGCGTCTCTTCATGTTGCAGGCATCTTATGATGTTTTTGAGCTTTCTTCCAGGGTCTCGGCATTTGCAGTGGCCATGCGATGTCTTGCATGGCTCAGAATAGTGGACATGGATCCCAACTTATAGGATCATTTAGCGAACCTGCCGTGCCTAGGTTCTGAGCTTTTTGATGACTCGATTGAGGCGGCTACTAAAAGGCTCTCTGAGCATGAACGCTCCTTCGCCTCTCTTCTTCGTCCAAAACCAAAACCTTCTGCGACTAGAGCTTACAAACCTCCAGCTCGTCGCTACCCGATGAAGTCCACGCCAGCTTTCTCTAGGCCTCCACCTAGACGGCCCCAACAACAACGTCCTCAGTCCCAGGCGCCTGCTCTAACCAAAACAGCTCCGTCTTTTTGACGGTCCAGTGGTGAGCATTCCAACCTCCTTGCATCCAAACTCCTCCCTACCCATCGGAGGTCGCCTTTCCCTTTTTACATCTGTCTGGGAAACCATTACATCGGACCTTTGGGTCCTCACGGTCATCCGCGAGGGATACTCTCTGCGCCTACTTCAGGTGTCTCCAGATCACTCTCCAGGAGAGTGTCTTTCCAGTTCCTCGCAACTCCCCCTTCTTCTTCAGGAGGCTCAGGCGCTTCTTCGCCTTCGAGCGGTGGAGGAGATTCCTCCTTCCGAACACAATCTGGGGTTTTACTCCAGATACTTCCTAGTTCCAAAGAAGACGGGGGATTTGCGACCCATTCTGGATCTCCGAGCTCTCAACAAATTTCTAGTCAAAGAGAAATTTCGCATGCTCTCTCTTCTGGTTTTGTACTCCCTCATGGATCAGGGAGATTGGATGTGCTCACTGGACCTCAAAGAGGCTTATACTCACATTCCTATCCATCCGAATTTTCGCAAATATCTCCGGTTCAAGGTGGGGAACCTTCATCTTCAATACAGGGTTCTTCCGTTTGGCTTGGCAACCTCTCCCCGGGTCTTCACCAAGTGTCTAGTCGTGGTAGCCGTGGCCCTTCGTGCTCGGGGCCTTCAAGTTTTTCCTTACCTCGACGATTGGCTTATCAAAGCTCCTTCTCTTCCAGGGGTTACTCAAGCGACCCTTCAGACTATCTCTTTTCTTCAAAGTCTGGGGTTCCATATCAACTTTCCCAAATCTCAGTTGGTTCCAACTCAATCGATCCAATTTATTGGCGCCGTGTTGGATTCTGTTCGCATGAGAGCTTTCCTCCCCCTCAATCGTCAGGACACTCTCTTACGCCTTTGTCATCACGTAACTTCCCTGTCGACTCTCACGGCTCGACAAATGATGGTCCTTCTCGGACATATGGCATCTACGGTGCATGTGACTCCCTTTGCAAGACTCCACCTTCGCATTCCTCAGTGGACACTGGCGTCCCAGTGGCAACAAGCCCTGGATCTGCCTTCTCGTCATATAGCGGTGACGCCTTCATTGAAGAAGTCTCTCCGCTGGTGGATGCTCTCTTCCAATCTTTCCAGAGGTTTGCAGTTTCACCACCTTCCTCATCAGAAAGTTCTCACAACAGATTTGTCCGAGTACGCATGGGGAGCCCACGTAGATGGTCTTCATACGCAAGGGTTATGGACCGCCACAGATCATCGATGTCACATCAATCTGTTGGAACTCAGAGCGATATTTCTTGCTCTCAAAGCTTTTCTTCACCTCCTTCACGACCAAGTAGTCCTTGTTCGGACGGACAATCAAGTAGCGATGTATTATGTCAACAAACAGGGCGGGACGGGTTCCCACTCCCTTTGTCAGGAAGCTCTGAGGTTGTGGCATTTGGGCGATTTCTCACAACATCCTTCTTCGCGCTGTTTATATTCAGGGCCTTCAGAATTGCCTTGCAGACAAATTGAGTCATCTGCTTCAGCCTCACAAATGGACGCTCAACTCCCCCACACTTCGTCAAGTATTCGCTCGATGGGGGACTCCTCGGGTGGATCTCTTCGCGTCACCCAGCAACTTCAAACTACCTCTGTTTTGTTCCTGCATTTTCTCGCCTCTTCGTCTCGAGGCGGATGCTTTTCTTCTGGATTGGAGGGGTCAGTTCCTCTACGCCTTTCCTCCTTTCCCTCTGATTCTCAAAACCCTTGTCAAGCTGAAGTCGGACCATGCCACGATGATTCTTATAGCGCCTCGGTGGCCCCGACAACCTTGGTTCTCTCTTCTTCTTCAACTCAGCATCAAGGAACCTCTTCTTCTGCCAGTTTTTCCTTCTCTGCTCACTCAGAGTCAGGGGTCTTTACTTCATCCCAACCTGCAGTCTCTTCACTTGACAGCATGGTTCCTTTCTACTTGACAGATTCTGCTAAATTTTCTCAGTCTGTTCAGGATGTATTTCTGGCTTCCAGAAAACCGTCCACTCGTCAATGTTATGGTCAAAAGTGGACCAGATTCTCGACTTGGTGTTCCACTCATAGTCTTCAGCCAAAATCTTCCCCTTTGGCTTCCGTTCTGGATTATTTGCTTCATTTATCTCAGTCAGGCCTTCAATCCACATCTATTAGAGTTCATCTTAGTGCAATTGCTGCTTTTCATTAGCCTTTGGATGGGAAACCGCTCTCGGCACACCCTCTGGTTTCTCGTTTTATGAAGGGCCTTTTTAATCTCCATCCACCTGTCAAACTGCCTCCTGTTGTATGGGATCTTAATGTTGTTCTGGCTCAACTGATGAAACCTCCTTTTGAACCTATTGACTTGGCTCATTTTAAATATCTTACTTGGAAAGCTGTTTTCTTGATTGCCCTCACTTCAGCTCGTCGAGTTAGTGAGTTGCAATGGTCTCGGACCTGCCTTTCACAGTTTTTCACCATGATAAGGTGGTTCTCCGTACACATCCCAAATTCTTACCTAAAGTAGTGTCTGATTTTCATATCAATCAATCTATTGTGCTACCGATATTTTTTCCTAAGCCGCATTCTCACCCTGGTGAGGCGTCACTGCATACTTTGGACTGTAAACGTGCGTTGGCATTTTATCTTCAACGTACTCAACCTCACAGAACTTCTTCTCAACTTTTCATTTCTTTTGACCCAAATAGATTAGGTCATCCCATCTCGAAGCGTACCATCTCCAACTGGATGGCTGCTTGCATTTCTTTCTGCTATGCTCAGGCTGGTCTTCCTCTACAGGGTCGAGTGACGGGCCACAAAGTTAGAGCTATGGCGGCTTCTGTCGCTTTCCTCAGATCAACTCCTATTGAGGAAATTTGCAAGGCTGCCACTTGGTCCTCGGTTCATACTTTCACCTCTCATTACTGTCTGGATACTTTATCCAGGAGGGATGGCCATTTTGGCCAATCTGTTTTGCAAAATCTTTTTTCGTAAATTGCCAACTTCCCTCCCCCCTTTTTACTTAGCTTGGAGGTCACCCATGTGTGGGAATATGCTGCCTGCTTGTCCTGGGATAAAGCACAGTTACTTACCGTAACAGGTGTTATCCAGGGACAGCAGGCAGATATTCCCACAACCCTCCCACCTCCCCTGGTTGGCTTCTTAGCTTGGTATCTGAACTGAGGATCCTCACAGGAGATGCGCCCCCTGGTTCGGGCGGGAAGGCACGCGCGCATGCGCGATGCAGCACTCGAAAGCTCGAGATCTTCAAGCAAGTTTGCTTTCGAGGCTGTCCGCTGCAGGGCTCCGTCGGTGACGTCACCCATGTGTGGGAATATCTGCCTGCTGTCCCTGGATAACACCTGTTACGGTAAGTAACTGTGCTTTTTCACAGTACAAGGGGGTTAGTTTTGTTTGTTTGGTGTCCTGCATATAAGAGTCTGATTTCTTAGGGATTCAGATGATTTTTTTAGCTACATATTTCTGTTATTTTAGGGTCACTGAGTTTGTATTTGGTGAAGGGCTCTCTCTTTTCTGTGTGAGTGACAGAGGCCAGATATTTTTGTGGTATGGAGTTTCTTTGTAAGGATCTGTAGTAATCTGGCTTGTTCAGTTTTCCCCAATAGCTGTTCTGATGTTCTAGGTCCCACTGCATATTTCTGATACTGCTTTTCCCTAGGTATTGTCCTTGTTATGTGAGTTTTGGAAGTTTATGGCAGAATGGTAGATTTTCTCTAGGTCCTGAATGAATTTTTGTACAGTTTTGTGTTAATTTGCAATATGTCTGGCACTGACATTTGTTTTGCTGCTATTGATATTGTATTAGAAGCAAATATTTTTTGAACAGCACATTTTATGGGAAAATACCCTAGTTCTGCTCTACACCAGTTGTTGGGGAGAGGCCAAGTGGCTCTATGAATGTAGAATATATGTTTGAATTTAATTCTGTATGGAGAAAACCTATGTATGTTGAGGGACTATGACGAGTTGTGGCTCATTGGAGGTTGAAAAGAACAATGTTTTGTATTTACCCCCCTTTCCGGCCATCAAAGTGGCCTTCAGGCACTCTGGCCAGGATTCTCAAAAAGCCACGTTAAAAAGCAACAGTCTGTTAACGCAGACGTTTTGATAGCGAATTGAAAAAAGCGAGACATTACCAAGAAATCACGCATGCAGATGAGGTCAGAGGACAGTAGCGAAAATTCGTTAAATTTGCATGTGCCCATCGCTGATGATAGTGATGGGCGCGTGCAGAAAAAATGCGTAAAAAAAAAAAAAAGAACCAAAAGCACAACAGCAGGAGAGATGCTCACTCTCCCTACTGCCAAGTGACCCCCCTGCCATAGAACCCCTCCCTGCCTCCGACACACCCCCCCGTACCTCCACATAGATGCATGTATGGCAGACTCCCTCCTTCCAGCTGGCCTGCCTGCGTTGTTTAAAATGGGAGGGACCTTATACATCCTGGGCCAATCAGAGCCTCAGGCCCTTCCCCGGATGTACCGTGAAAGGGCCTAAGGCTCTGACTGGCCCAGACGCCTAAGGCCCTTACTATGGGGCATCCGGGAAGGAGCAGGGGGAGGGGCACCACCACCACAGGGGGGGAGGAGCAGTGGGGAAGCAGAGAAGAGGGCAGGGAGGGGCACCTCTTACCCTGGCTAAGCCACTGCATGGGGTGATAGTGTCTGAGGATCTGAAGGAGACGAAACAGTGTGACAAGGTAGTTGCTGTAGCTAGAAGGATGCTAGGCTTTAACTAGCAGAAGAAAGGAGGTGTTGATGCCCCTGTAAAAGTTGTTGGTGAGGCCACACTTGGAGTATTGTGTTCAGTTTTGGAGGCCATATCTGGCAAAGGATATAAGACTTGAAGTGGTCCAGAGAAAAGCGATGAAAATGGTAGGGGGTTTGCGCCAAAAGAAGTACAAGAAGACCTCATCATGTGTACTCAGGAGCAAAGGAGGGGCAGGGGTGATATGATAACAGACATTTAAATATTTGAAAGGTATTTAATATACAGAAGAACCAAATCTTTTCCAGAGAAGGGAAACTGGTAAAACTAGAGGACATAAATTGAGATTGAGGGGTGGTAGACTTAAGAGTAATGTTAGGAAATTATTTTTCATGGAGAGGGTGGTGGATGTCTGGAGTACCATCCCGAGGGAGGTGGTGGAAAGCAGAACGGTGATGGAATTTAAAAAAGTGTGGAATGAACACAGGATCTCCAATTAGAATATGAATGGGCAGATTTTCACGGTCTGAATCCCACATATGAGATGGTTTGGATAGGCTGGAGTGAGCTTCAATGGCATCTCCAGTAGTTGGAACCTAAGGATAGTACTGGGTGATCTCTAAGGTCTATGGCCCATAAATATCAAAGAAATAAAGACATCTTTATTTAATTATGAAATTGTAAAGCATGTAATTATTTTTAGAAGCTTTTCAATAAAATACGTTTCCTTAGCAACAGCAGCAGATGAATCCAGAGACCAATGGGATAGCACACATCTACCAGCAGGTGGAGATAGAGAAACTGATTAACAGGTAGTCCTATTGGCTGGCACGCCTCCTGCATCTTCAGTATGCTCTATCTCCCAACAGGTGATGGTCTCTATTCAACAAGCTTCTGAATTCTGGCTGTGACTGGAAAATTATTTTCTCCTGTTGAGGTTTCTCTTCAGTGAGACAGGAGTGTCCGGATGAACGGTGCCGGCTTTAGGGGTTACACCTGGGCCCCCCCAGGTCCCTGCTTCACCCTCCCTCCAACGATAGAGGGTCTGACTGGGTCTCAATTTTTCTTCTTTCCCTTCATTGTAAAAAAAAAAAAAAAAAGAGAGAGAGAGAGAGACCACAGTGACTATTAAACAGTTCTGCCCTCATAGTGCTGAGCAACCAGCATCTCCCGGCACTATCAACAAAGTTGTGGGTATATGTTTTATTTGAACTTCTTTTCTGGTTTCTGGTTGTGGTGGAGCTGCAGGTTCGGTGTGAGTCTACAGAAGGAATATGTTTTTTATTAAACGCTATATTTTGTAGAGTTGTGGAAATGGTTTAGTGACTGACAAGTAAATTTACATTTGTATGAAGTTTATTCAGTAAAGGGCTTCGAGTATATGGATAGAGTTCCATTGACAGAACTAGTGCCTTCCCGCGTGTTGTAGGCGCGTGCGCTTGTTTTCATACTTTGGCAGCAGCGCCACAGCGATAGTGGGATTTCTCCCCGAGGCAGACTCTGCTTGGCAGTTCCCGTGGCCGGGTGGAGGTAAATATTTGGACGGCTCTGGGTGTGTTCTTCACATAGTCGGTTCCTGACTGAGCGCAAGAGGTGTGCGCTTATTTTCCTAAGTTGAGAACAAAGCAGCATTCATTTATTTATCTCCAATGTTCATTTTAAGCATTTTATACCATGACAGTGTGAAAAATATTTTAATGGTTGGCTCTGAGTAGGTTTTAATGCATTTTTGATAGCCATTAAACAGGCACGCGCTTGGGTCTCCGGCGCTAGTGGGAGCACCGCAGCGTTTACGGAGTTTATTTTGCAGCTGACTTGGGTCACTATTCTGCGGCTTCCCTGTTTTCAGGGTTCTACACGTCAGGAGTGTTTCAACAGCTTTTGCCACTGTTGCGGTGATATACCTTGTGTGTGTGTTTCCCCACTCTCTCTGCTTGAAAACACTTAACTACTTTAATTGAGACTGTACTGTTATGCCTCACGATGCTTAAGAAAGAGATTCTGCCCTGTGCTCAGCCACCCAATCTCAGTTTTTTGCTGTTATGGGTCGGCAGAAGGCAAATTGCTGCACAGTGATGTCAGCGGCATGAGAGTACCCTGTGTTTCATACGGGCATCTTCTTGTCTCTCTCGGTGTTCCTGAAGAGTGAATCTATGGAAGTTTAGAGGTTTTCTTCTTCTTTGTGCCTCTGTGCAGCGCTGTGTGTGTCTCGTAGCACTATAGAATTGATTCCTGAACTGTCTTTTCTATTTCTAGGGTGCCAGGGACTGCAAGTTTCAAAGCTTCTCACACAGATTTCTCAAGTCACCATCTTCTCATGGCACCTGCTAGACAGTCCCTCAAACTGGCAGGAAGAGCTGTGTGGCTCCTTCTAACCAGGGACAAGTTACCTATTCTCCCAACCCACAGTCCCTCAAACTGGCAGGAAGAGCTGTGTGGCTCCTTCTAACCAGGGACAAGTTACCTATTCTCTCAAACCCACAGAGTAGCAAATGCTATGTGGCTATTGGAATCATCCCTGAAGCTCTCTTTAGGGATGTGAGCTTTGTCTGATAACAATTAGGGTGCATATTATTTCCCATGGGGCGGTCAATGCAGCTTCTAGATTCTGTCTAGTTCGTCTTCACTTTAAAGGCAGTAAGTTTTTGACTAACATTGTATGGAGTTAGTACTGTTTTCACAATTCTGACATAGTCCATCTTACATTGCAAAGTTGGATTTTTTGTGGGAAAGTTCTTTTCTTCTTCCAGAATTTACAGCTCTAGTCCAGCCATTCCCCGACTGTCTGCTCTTCATTCTGAAGGGGTCTTCACTTCCTTCTTTATGCTTTCTCGTGAGGGAGGAGACAGTATGATGTCAGGTCAGGGGGCTTTGGACATTTTCATGATGCTTGCAACTTTGAATCCTCCTCCCATTTCAGATTCTTTCTTGGAGTCACCATGTATTGAGCTTCCAAAGGTTACTTTTGTGCGAGACTCCTTTTAAGTGTTACTGGTACTCGGGGTAGTAGTTTTAGTTCTTCCGGAAATAAGGGAAGTTATTCCATTTACTTCATAGTGCCTAAGATGGGGGAATTGGTCAGACGGGGGCTTGATCTCATTCTGGTAAATTAGTTTCTCAAAGTTAGACATTTCCAGAGAAAAACTGTGAGATTTCCTTATGGACACCGAATTTGCACTATCTTCGCTTGGCTCTCATCGAGCAGCGCTATCAGTTTTGGCAGATGCCATTTGGCCAAGCCACGGCTCCATGAACATTTTAGAAAATGAGGGCAGTAGTAGTGTTTTGATGCAAACAGGAGATTCAAGTACTTTCTTTCTTAGACGACTGTTTGATTTGGATGTCTTCCAGCCAGGTCAATTTGTCAGACACACACGGGTGATTTCTTTTATTTGAACTTCTTTTCTTCAATTCTTTGGATGTGAATCTTCAAATTTCCAAAGAGCTCTTTTCTCCTATACTAATTATTGGAATATCAGGGGATGTTGTTCACGTAGGAGAGGAATGTGTTTCTTCCCAGAGACTTGGGCGACAGGTACAGTCTCGCTTTCAGGGCACAGTAATTAGAGAATCTCTGGATTGGCTGCACCATCCTTGCTATGCGGATCTGAGGAGTCTTTCAACGGCCGAACTGTTGAGATTCCTGGTATCTCCAGATTTACTCACCTAGGGTCCAATCAACATGGATATTCCTCCTACTTTGATATTACGACCTAGCTTTTGAAAAGTCATGGCTGACGTGTAAGAGTTATGCGAAGCAGGTTATTTCTTCTCTTCTCCAGGCAATAAAGACATCTTCACCTGTTGCTTATGCTTCCTTTTGGAGGCTTTTCCTTTCTTGACTACTTCTCAACATTGGCACCCTTCCAGAGTTCTATTTTATATATTCTTTCTTTTTTGACACAAGTGTATTGCCAAGGGTTAGCGTTCAATTCCCTTCAGCTTCAAGTGGCAATCTTAGCTTGTTACAAGGTGTAGGTATCTCGCTCTTCGCTTACTTTTCAGCTTCATGTAATTCAATTTCTAAAAGGAGTACACTATATTCGTACACCTCTTAAGAAGCCCTGTCCAGAGTACAGTCTTAAGGTATTTCTTCACAGTTTACAGAAGGCTTCATTTCAACCTTATCTTTTGAGATTCTAAAAGGCTGTGACGTTGAACACGGTGTTTCTTGTGGCCATAGCTTCAGCTCGGTGGTTTTCTGAGTTGCAGGCCTTGTACGGCGGGGATTCTTATTTCTGATTTACAAATTCTAGGGTGTCAGTTCGGACAGTACCACAATTTCTTTCTAAGGTGGTGTCATCCTTTCTTTTATACCGCTCTCACTTTTCCTTCTTCCTGGGAGGAGGAATGGGGAGGCGAGCTTTTCTTCACTGCGTTTTTTAAAAGTGTGTAGCATTCTCTGCAATCTGTAGGTTTCTAATGACTTTTAGTCGTTTAGATCACCTCTTTGTATTCTTCAAGGGACGTGACAAACTTATGACGGCGTCCAAAGCCTCTATCGCTCGAAGGTCCAGGAGGACATTCTTTACGCTTACTTGATGGCAGGGAAGCGGTTGGCGGAAGAACCATTCAGCTAGAGCAATGGCGGCTACTTGGACTCAGTCCAGAGGTTTTTTCCTTGGAGGAGTTTTGTCACGCATCTACTTGGTCTTCCAAGAATACTTTATCTCAGCATTACCGGTTGGATGTGGAGGCGCATGCGGAGGCTGCGTTTATTGCTTCAGTTGTTGCGGAGGCGACGTTTGCTTCCTACCCAGATTGAGGATTGCTTTGCTATATCCCATTGGTTTCTGGATTCATCTGCTGCTGTTGCTAAGGAAGGAAAAATTATGTTCTTACCTGTTAATTTTCTTTCCTTTAGACGCAGCAGATTAATCCAGAGCCCCACCCTTTCTGGATATTGACAGTCGGTCTTTTCTTTTGCAACTTTCAAAGTCTGTTATTATTGATAGTTGTATTCTGTATTATTATCTTTTGAAATTTGTTATGGGAAAGAAGTTTTTTACATGCTAAGCATATTGATGGTTACGGATGCTTGGACAAGGAGCAATACTGAAGATGCAGAAGGCATGCCAGCCAATAGGACCACCTGTTAATCAGTTTCTCTATCTCCACCTGCTGGTAGATGTGTGCTATCCCATTGGTCTCTGGATTCATCTGCTGCGTCTAAAGGAAAGAAAATTAACAGGTAAGAACATAATTTTTTCCATGTGTTGTTTACTGCTGGTTTTAGGACAAAGGGCACTGTGAAGATCCATTTAATTAAGGCTTCCTAAGATGTAATTATTAATTTGTAACTCAAGATGACTATAAGTCTTGTCTATTTTATTCTGTGTATGTTACTTTTGTAATGCTGCCTAGGAACAGAAGGTTGATAAAAAAATTTTTAAATAAATAATTATAGGGCAGACTGGATGGACCGACCGTTCAAGTCTTGATCTGCTGTCATTTATTGTTACTATGAGGCATCTTCAAAAAGTTTCCACACTTTTTTTAACACTTATTTATTAAATATCTGAAAAGTAAATTACATCACTTTTCCACATAATCACCCTGTTTTGCCTGACTGACTAGTCACCTGACATTCTACGATGCGCCCTCTTACCACTTCTCCTGCTCCAACCATTTCCTGCAAAAATATGAAAGTGTGGAAACTTTTTGAAGAACCCTTATATGTCACTATCATCATTGTTCAGTAGGGGTACTGGGTTAACCCCCAAAAGTCATCTTAACCAGTCTTCAACCCAGATACATCAACGTGGGCTGCCATTAAGGAGTATTATTTTTTTAGTTAACCCCAATTATCAGTAACTAGGTTTCACTGCATAAAATGGAACTTGTAATATAACATGTTTCTATGAGTCAGTAAAATAACACATCTTAATAATAACCGAAGCTGATAAATTCCCTCCTTAAGCTCTAAATGGCGAGACACTCTATCCCAAACAAATTAGTGATAAATGTCTGTATAAAGGCCACTTTTATTGATGTGATACATTGTCTTGTCTAACTAAACCTCAGACAATATGAATGATGCTGAATCTTTGAGAAATTCAGAAGACTGGTGAATGATAAAGGGTGATAATTAGCTGCTAGCTAGGTAGCACTTTGTTCTGATAGTTGGACTTTGTTGACAGAAAATTGGTAACATGTTTTCTCTCTTTTTTTTTTTTTTTTTTTTTACATTTTTGCTTTTGATCTCTAGCTTACCTCAAAAGAGTTTAATTCGTTAAGCAACTGGTTATCATCACCCAGGAAGTGTGAACCATTTCCCAAAATCATATACCCAGGTTACAACCAAGACGGTGTATTGGACTGCATCCTTGAACATGTCATCTCGCTCTTGGTCTACAAATACAAATTTGAAAAGAGTCTGGAAAGCAAAATTGGGCTCTTTGCAAAGCCTTCTGCAGACGACTATCTTAAAGGAATATATAGCCTTAGAGCAACACAGGGCAGGATAGTGTATCCTATCTCCAACCCACCACTGACCCTACATGAACAAAACTGTTTAGCATCTCATCCGCTTTGGGCATCAACACAACACAACAAGCGCTTCCACATACCCTGGAAATCATCCTCCGATAATATGTTAACTGTAACAGATTTCTACAGGCCTAATATTTCTCCTTCCAAATCCTCTGCTTTGGAACTGCCAGAGATAGCAAGCCCATCCTTCCTGACTTCCAACCCCTCATCACTTTCTTTGCTACCTTTGGCTGGGAATTCTGTGGAGCAGATCAAATCAAAAACTTCTCTGCCTAAAATTTAAAACAAAGCGATCTGGAACGTTTTGCTGTACTGCTGTAATACTAATTCTCTGGTTTGTTTCTTGAGAGGCAGTAAGCATAACGACTGTCCTTAAGACATGATATGCTTTTGGGTGCCGAGCAAACACTAGTCCTTCCTCTGCTGTGTGACCTCGGGCTGGAGTTTTCATCAGTGCATTTACAGCTGCCAGCTGCACCTTCCTAAGTGTTGTCATCTAATAAAAATTCTCCAAGAAATGGGAACAGAGTCATCCATTCCAAAAATATCAGCAAACTAAGAACTGCAGATAAAAACAAAAATATCCAAAGATACACAAATAATGGGAAATTTTTCATTTCAAAGAATCTTTTATCTTCTTTTGAGGACATGTCTGAGGGGTCTGGACGGCTGTTCAAAACCTGGCACTGTCCGGGTTTTGAAAAGCCTCCTGAAATCGTGTCAGGCAGGGAGGAAGACCACGCATGCGCGGATGCCATGCGATGACATCACAAACGTCATCCATGCACTTCCTCCCTGCCTGACACGATTAGGGCGTTACAGGGCAGGGATGGGTGGAACTGGACAGTCTTGAGGGTGGATCTAGGGGGGTCCAGATTTTCCGATTGGAAAATCTGCAACCCTACACTGGGGGACAGTAGCAATTCAACTCATTCCTGCCCTGGAAGCCATCATTTTACAAGTGGCAGTGGCGAGTACCATGAAACTACTGCTATGGGCCTGGCATAATCATTTGTATTGTAAAGAGAGAGCCATGAGGGCAGCAGCAACTAGAAATCACTCTCCCCCCTAAAAGAGAGACTCTTGGTAGATATTAGGATAATAGGCAACAGGTGAGGGTGTGGGCATAGAGAAACATTTTATATTGGATTGAAGATCAGGGTGGGTCCTGGCTGTGGACAGTACCTTCTGCGTTGGATTGAAGCTGAGGGTCTGTGCAGGTCTTATCTTCTACACTAGATGCACTTTTTGTGAAAGGATTAGAAGTAAGATTGACCACTTTAACTTGCTCCCTAAGGGCATCAGCTTGTGTGTTGATGGGCTAAAGCTCCCCAGGAAAAGTTTGCTTACATTCAAGGAATGATACAGCTTGTGCAAGCTGCATTATTTCTTTTCCTTGCTTTACATGCATTTGCATGCTCGTTAATATGTAATGTATAGAGCTGTAAAAAGAAATCCTGTGTTAAGTTCTATTATTGGCAAATAATGCATGTTATTGCTAATTAACATAGGATAATGGACAAATAATGCACAGCATTGCCATAATACAGCTTAATAATAATAATTTATTTCTTATATACCGCTATACCGTGAAGTTCGAATAAACCCCTTAGAAAGTAAAGCCTTTGGGGACAGAAAAATACCTACTGAACCTGAATATAACGCATCTTGAGGTTGCTAATTAAAATGTGAGCACTACATTCTGAATATTTAAAAATCTAGAGCAAGAATTTTTCTATATTTTTTTCTGTTGAATTGACAGATTAGTTTCTGTGTAATTTGTTTTCAATCTGTATTAGTAGATTGTCAAACCAAGATATTTTGATGTAGACCCACGGATAAGGTGACCATACGTCCCGTTTTCAACGGGACAGTCCTGTTTTCGGACCGACCGTCCCGTTGCCTCAACCCACTGCTTCGAGACACCGAAATGTCCCATTTTCAGGGACAGCATCCCGAAGCTGTGCGCAGGGACACCGGGACGGGCGATTGTTTTCCCTCCCTGCTGCGCCGATTCAAAGCCCGGTCCGCCGCCGAAGCTTCTTGCCTTCTTTCTGACATCAATTTTGACATCGGAGAGGACGTTCCGGGTCAGCAAATAGCTGCCTGGCTGCCCCGGAACTTTCCATCAGAATTGATGTCGGGAAGAAGGCAAGAAGCAGCAGACCAGGCTTTGAATCGGCAAGGCAGGGAGGGAAGGAGGAAGGCTGGCAAGCAGGCTGGGTTCGGGGGAGGGGGTGGAACAAAGGCTGGAAGGCAAGACATAGGGAGGAGGCACTGGGGGCACTAAGGACACAGGACACAGGACAGAGGCACTGGGGGCACTAAGGACACAGGACAGAGGCATTGGGGGCACTAAGGACACGAGACGGAGGCACTGGGGGCACTAATGACATGGGAAGGAAAGAGGGAGGGAATAGAAAGGGACAATTGTTGGGCCTGAGTGCAGAAAGAAAGAAATGATACACGGTCAGAAGGAAATGCAACCAGAAACTCATGAAATCAGCAGATAGCAAAGGTAGGAAAAATGATTTTATTTTCAATGTAGTGATCAAAATGTCAGTTTTGAGAATTTATATCTGCTGTCTATATTTTGCACTATATTTGTCTATTTTTCTATAGTTACTGAGGTGACATTGCATATTTTAAAGTCATCTGCCTTGAAATCTTTGAAACCCCTCCCCCCCAAATATAAATGATAATTAACATTTTCTCTGCGTATAGTGTGCTTTGTAGTTTTTAAAAAAATTTTATGGTTACCATTAGGTATTAATAAGATATTATGTGTACATGAAAAATGAATGGAAGAAAGTGGGAGCGGGGCTAGGGCGGGACTGCCAATTAATAGATGTCCCCTTTTGATGAAAAAAATAAATGGTCATGTTACCCAAGGAACTTGCTGGAGCATCACACATCTTGGTGGTATCTTATCTACAGAAACTATATTTATTTATTTAATTTGTTTTCTGTCCCATTGTCCTCAAAGAGATCAGAATGGGTTACAGGTTACACATACATCATATATAGTTAACAGGTTACGATTTGCACTGGATTTGTCATAATTTAAGTACAAGTTTACATTACAAGTTTTTATCCTAACTTGATACCTACTAGGGATCTAATACTAATACTGTATACAGTTTTCAGGTTACAGTTTGCCAAAGTTATCCTTACAGTGCAAGTTTTCCAATACAAGTTTTATCCTAATTTGACACATAGACAGTTTACAGGTTAGATTTGCCATAGTTACTGTGCAAGATTTGTCAATACAAGTTTTCATTACATGACACCGGGATCTGGTACCAATACACATTTCTTTGTAATCCATCAGGCAAGGGCAGGGCAGTTAGATGAAGAGGTATGTTTTTATTGTTCAGACACTGGCAATCTGTAGTAAAAAATGGAAACAAACCCCCAAATGCTGGAGCCAGTGGCAAAGCGAGGGAAGGAGCACCTGGGGCGGTTTGCACCCAGCATCACCGTTCCCTTCACCCCCCCTGCACTCTTCGTTACATGCCCCACACCCTCTGTACTGCTTCCCTGTTGCACCCCCGCCCCACGTACCTCTTCGGAATCTTCAGTGGCAGTGAGTAACATCTCCTAGCTGCTGCTTGCGCCAGCCTTGGCTCTCCCTCTGACATCACGTCCTGGTCCTGCGACCAGGAAGCAATGTCAGAAGAGAGCTGAGGGCGCGAGCAGCAGCTGAAGATGGCCAGAAATTCCCCCGTGGCACCGCTGCTATGATTGATCAAACTGTGTCTGAATTCAAGAAGGCTTGGGCTAGGCCGGGGGTCGGCAACCTGCGGCTCCAGAGCCGCATGCGGCTCTTTTCCACCTTTGCTGCGGCTCCGGTAGTGTGTCACGCAGGCATGCAGTTACAAGTCCGGCGTCGCGGCGGGAAATAGCCATGCTGAGCAGTGAGCTCAGCACACAGAGATGAAAGCCTTGCTTGCTGATTGGTCCGGCGGCCCCGCCCCGCCGTGCCGCCGGACCAATCAGCAAGCAAGGCTTTCATCTGTGTAGTGCTGAGCTCACTGCTCAGCATGGCTATTTCCCGTCGCGATGCTGGACTTGTAAGGTGCACGCTGAAAAAGAAATCATCCTGGCCGGGGTCGGTGTCATGCTCCGGAGATCTACAGCCTTCCTATCTCCCTCTCCCTTCTACCTGCTTCCGGCCACATCCCCTGCTCCGCGGCTCTCTTCGGCAACTCAGCAGCAGCGATCGACACAAGCTTCTGACGTCGGGGCCTACCCTCTGCGAGTCCCGCTTGTTTCAACTTCCTTTTTCCACAAAGGCGGGACTCGTAGAGGGAAGGCCTCGATGTCGGCAGCTTGTCTTGATCACCGCTGCTGACAAGTTGCTGAAGAGAGCCGCGAAGCAGGAGGGTGTTGCCAGGTGCAGGTAGAAGGGAGAGGGCCAGATGCAGGACTCGTGGGTGAGGGAGCAGAAGAGAGAGAGAAAAAGAGAGGGGAGGGAAACAAAAGGAAATATTTCATACTGGGCTGGGCCGGAGTGGAGGGAGGGCTAGCTACAGGGTGCAGTAACAAAGGAAAAGGGGGGGAAAGCTGAAAATGGAGATAGTGACACAAAGAAGAGAAAGGGTAAGCAGGACCTACTGAATAAGGATAGAGATACAGAGGGGACATGAAGAGGAGGTGAAATAGAGACATAAAAGTAATGCTGAAAAAGTGTGTGGGGGGAGATAAAGACATTGAAAGGGCAAATGGTGAACATGGCGTAAAGATAAGGACAGAGACAAATGAAGATTCTGAAAAAGTGGTGAGATAGGGATATAGGTGAGATGGACACAAAGAAGGGTGATGCTGGAAAATAGGTGGAATGGTAATTCTGACAGACACAGAAGGGAAATGCTGGATCAAGGAGAGATGGGGCTCAGGCTGGATGGAATGAGGAGAAATGCCTTGTTGGCCCGGAACTTCCTCTCCTACGTCAGAATTGACGTCAGGGAGCGGAATGCTGGTCAGCGCAACACTTCTGCAGGGAAAGCTTGGGACGGTGGTGGCTTGGGGGCTGTTCCCCGATTGCGGTGGCAGCAAACCGAGTGGCTTGGGGGATGGCACGGAGACAGAAAGAAGGGGGAACAGGGAGACAGAAAGAAAAAGTTGGGGGAGAGAATGAGGTCTGGAGGAGAGGAAACATACAGGAGGCTGAAAGAAAGGAAGAAAGATTGGATGCATAGTCAGAAGAAGAAAGTGCAACCAGAGACTCATGAAATCACCAAATAGCAAAGGTAGGAAAAATGATTTTATTTTCAATTTAGTGATCCTGTATATAGCATTAAGATAAGAAACAATATATGCAGTGTTAGATTTGTTTTATAATGGTTTTGCGGCTCCAAGTTTTTTTTTTCTTTTCGAAAACGGGTCCAAGTGGCTCTTTATGTCTTAAAGGTTGCAGACCCCTGGGCTAGGCACTTGGGATCTCTGAGAGAGAACATAATGTTTACTGCGGATGGACAGATTAGATTGGTTATTTGGCCTTTTTCTGCCATCATGTTTCTATGTCTCCATGTGAAAACACAGCACTTGTAAGATCCAGGATGGATCTTCAATTGTCTGAGCCTTTCTTGGGCAAATCTTCAGGCGGTACAAACTCTATGGCCTGAATATCTAACAGCCGCTGAACTGTAGCTGCGACCTAAGGAAATATACAGAGCAGATCTGAAAGACTCTTTCCAGCTAGCATGCAGAAGAGGGCAGCATAGCTCTAATGAAGGAGGAGGGATTTAAAAGCTAAAGTGGAGTGGATTCCTTCTGCTTGGTTATACTACACATCCATCCAGAATGACACACCTATTGCACTAGCATAATTAATGGGTTAATCATTTTTAGATTTGTCTTCTAGAAACTTTCTATGCTATTAACTTAGGACATCCTCCAACACATTCCACAGCTTAATGGCCGAGTGCAAATTACTTTCTTGATTTTTTTTTATTTTTTTTTTTTTAAATCTGCTACCAGTTATTTTCAAGTGTCCCCTACTCTTAATATTATAGTACTTGGAAGTAAAATCTTCCCATTCATGATTCTAAATACTTCTAATACATGTTCTTAATCATTTCTTTTTGAAGCAGTAGAGCTTTAACCACTTTAGCCTTTCCTCCTAGGGAATTGGTTCCATTCCCTTTATTTTTATTGCCCTTCTCAAAACTTTTTCTAGTTTCTAAACTAAACTAAACCTTAAGTTTGTATACCGCATCATCTCCATAAATATAGAGCTCAACACGGTTTACAGGTAATTCAAATAAATGAGGGAAGGACATAAGAAATTAGAGGTTATGAAGAGGATAGCAAGCTTTACATTTTAAATAGATAACTTTACGTTTTGGAGAAAAGCCAAGTTTTCAGATGCTTTCGGAATAATTGGAATGAGCTGAGGTTCCGTAGTGGGGCAAGAAGTTATTCCAAACCTCAGTGAATTTGAAGAAAGTGATTTCCCTAATTTACCTGCATACATGACACCTTTTAACGAGGGGAAAGATAGTTTGAGTATGTGGGTGGATCTGGTAGTGTCAGGTCTCGAAGAATTTCAGGATAGTGGGATTAGGGGAGGAAGAATGCCATGTAGGATCTTGAAAATTAGGCAGGTACATTTAAAGCGAATCCTAGAAATCACGGGAAGCTAGTACAGTTTTGACAGAAGCGGGGAAACATGATCAAATTCACTTTTTGCAAAGATCAACCTAGCCACAGTGTTCTGGATCCACTGAAGTCTTTGAGGATTTTTCTTGGTTAGACTTAGATAGATGGAATTACAATAGTCCAGTCTGGAAAGAATGATTGATTGTACAAGGACAGCAAAATGTTGGCGGAAGCAAGATCTCACTTTCCTCAGCATGTGAAGACTAAAAAAACTTTTTTTTTTTAACCAGAGAGTTGAGATGATCATTAAAGAAAAGTGTAGAATCAATAATGATGCCCAAAAATTTGCTTGAGAATTCGATCTGCAGTGATGGACTAGAAGGTAGTGGAATGAGCGTAGTTTCATCATATCTTTTTTGAGAAAGGGTGACCAGAACTGCATAGAATACAGGTGTAGCCACTCTACAGATCAATAACAAAAGCAGCATATGTAGCCCCTTTTCATACGCTAACCCCCCCTCCTTCAGGTGTCCTTGGGCAGTTCAACAAGATAGAGCTGCTAGTAACTGTGTAATGATGGTGACAGTAAGTACTTTGCCTGTTGTTCTACGGTCATGTTACGAAAATGATCCTGCTTGCCCTGTTTGTGAAGCGAAGTATGCTAAAGATATGACAGTGATAACTATAGCATTGATCAGCGATAATTACTAAGGCACTGGTGACAATGGATGTGGTCAAGGCATCACAGCTAGACTTAAAAAAAGGTTTGAACATCCTAGATGTCCATACATATATAAGAGCCAACTTTTCAAAATTATTGAGGGTGCTAAACCCAATGGAAATTACTTCTCCCTGACCCTGGATAATGCTATGGAGTTTGTTCAATATTGGGGGTGCTCATACTGTCATACCCCCGGAGTTGGCTCCTATGCATACATAATCATTAGCTAAGCAACCGTCAGAAAGCTACTGCTAATTCCTGGAAGTGAACTAAGTGAATGGATCTATTCTTTCGCATCTAACGGAGACAGGATGTTGAGTTAATAGACTAGACTCGTTTGCCTAGAAAAGGGCAGCATTTCCCCCCATTTCCCAGAATGCTTCTTAAAACTGTGCTTTCTGCTTCCGGTGTACATCTTCAAATAACGCGGCCTCTGAAGGCAATTCTCATTGGCTGCTAAGATCTCAAGCTACACCACCGTAGTCCAATAATATCGCCTTTCGTGTCCCTTTTCTGTACAACAAATCAAGGTCCCTGCCGGCGCCGGCTGATTGGGTTTGTTGAGCTGTGAGCGTGGCTTCCTCGATGAGCGACCAATCGCATGGCTCCTCGTGTTGCGCTGCCTGTGATGATTGGTCGTGCCGACATCCTGCTGTCGGCTCCTGATTGGTCTCAGGCCATGTTGTAGGAAGTGCGTGGGCGAAGGTGTGGGTTGTGAGTAGAGGCCGGGAAAGCGATGCGGCTAGCGGGTAGATTCTGGCCGGTAGTGCCGCTTTTGGGGTTATTGTGCTGTTGGCTGCGGGTCGCCGGGGACACTGACCTGGAGTATGTGACCTGCGGTTCTGTGGTGAAACTGCTCAACACGCGCCACAATGTCCGGCTGCACTCGCACGACGTCAAGTACGGATCCGGTGAGCGGCGGGAGCCTGGCCTAAAGCTGGGGGAGGGGAGAGGCGCTGAAAGGGGCAATACTGAAGTGTGTAAAGTGCTGCATAAATATGTGATCTCTTCACAAAGGCAGTTAATAAATCTAATGCAGTGAGAATAAAACAAGGGGAAATAGATATGAGCGGTGAGGGAGCGACCTGAATGAGTATAAGAATAGGCTCACTGGGTCAGAACAGCCCAGTATCCCGTCTTCACGGAGGCAAATGTAAGTCACAAGTACCTGGCAAAAGACTCATAGTAGCGGCATTCCATGCTACCGGTCTAGGGCAAGCAGTGGCTCTCCCCTCACCCCCATGTCTGTCTCAACAGCAGACTATGGACTTTTCCTGCAGGAACTTACCCAACCCCCCCCCCTTTTTTTTGTTTTTTTAAACCAGCTACATTAACTTCTCTCACCACATTCTCTGGCAACGCATTCCAGAACTTAACTGTTCTCGGTGAAAAAATATTTTCTCCTATTGGTTTTAAAAGTATTACTCTAACTTCATCCAGTGTCCCCTACTCTTTGTAAATATTGATGCAGTGAAAAATTGATCCACTTGTACCCCTTCTACACAACTCGGGTTCCAGGAAGTGATCGGGAGTTAGAGAAGTGAAGGTTTGAAAAGGATAGAGCTAAGAATGATGAGTGTGAGTAGAAGTGAGCGCTGCTACCCCTGGCATTTTATTATTACTCTGATTTGGACTGCCCTGTGCCCAGTAACTTGAGTCTTTTATTATGGTTATGCTATAACTGTCCTATGACCTATTGAAGTAAAAAAATTGAAGTGGGGAGATGAGAAAAAGGTCTGGAGAGGTGAAAGGGGTTTAGCTTGCCATTGGAAAGCTATCTAGCACCAGAGTAAGACAATTACCCAGATCAAGGATCCAAGGCAGGCAATAGGAGAGGGGAGAGAAAGAATGCTAGGGGAAGCAGGGTTTTGCCACTATTTACCCAGTACATTTTTTTTTTTGCGCTAGGGTTGTTTTGTTGGTGTCAGTTAGTTAAACCATAATGTCAGAAACTTTAAATATAGGACTTGGAATAATTTAGCCCTTATTTTTAGAAACATATCACACGTAAGTAAATAAATAAAAATTATACATATATATCAGATACACATGCAAATATAGATGTTAGAAAAAGCCATTTATATGCAGAGAGCATGCCATGTAGAGTAGACAATTTAGGAATTTACATGTATTCCGTTTGTAAAATGGGGAACACGCATGTATATGAGGAAAATATCTGTCAGGCTATACACCAGCTCAAAGCATGCTTAGCTTTTTACACAATGGCATAAGGTAGTCATTCTTCTTACTGCCATATAGTTTTCACACCTTCAAAATGAAATCAAGTTAAAATTTGCAGCCTTGCTTAATTGACACTTAATGTATGTTTGTACAATGGAGTGGCAAATGGAAGCTGTTAGGTTCAGTGTTTATTTGTAGTGTCTGCTCCTTCTGTGCCTGCTGGCAAATGCACTTGCGCTCCTGTAGGTGTTTTAGAAAAGGATAAGGAATAGGGACTTCTATACCGCCTTTTTGTAGTTACACAGCCACATTTAAAGGGTCACAAGGAGCAGTAATAAGGTGTATGTAGTGGCTTTTTCTAACTTAAATATAAAATATATGTAGTTTCACAATGTTTTGCTTGATTTTAAATTTACCAAAGGGAGTGGGCAACAGTCTGTAACTGGCATTGAAGTCTCAGATGATGCCAATAGCTACTGGAGGATACGTGGAAAAACAGATGGCGCTTGTATGAGAGGAGCACCTATCAAGTGTGGGCAAGCTGTGAGGCTTACCCATGTTAATACTGGCAAGAACTTGCACACTCACCACTTCTCCTCTCCTCTCTCCAACAACCAGGTACTGCTGGCCGCTTCTGCCATTCCTGTATGCTTTATGTTAAAAATAAGACTTGATTTACTCTTCAGTAGCATAAAAACAACTGAGCATGTTTGTGAAACTGTAATACATTAATAAATAGGCCCCATTAGGATAACTGGGATCTGACTAACAGTGCATATTAGATATACAGTATATAGACCCTGGAGTTCGTAAAATACTGTTCCATATGTTGTGATGTAATAGCAAAAAAAAAAAAAAAGGTCTTGTGATCCAATTAGTCTGTTTAATTCTTGTTCCCATTGCTAAAGATTTATCCCAGCTATCAATCATAGGTCATGGCTGCTTGCAAGATCTCTCTCCTTGAGCAAGACGAGTATGTATTGTCTTTCTTCTTTGCAAGTCCCACTACCCAAGAGTAAAGTGTGAGATGCCTTTGTTTCATTCACATTCAGCCCCCTTATACCTCATGTGTAATCATACAATTTAGGAATAATTTGATTAGCTACTGTGTTGGTAGCATAGATGTTGCCTGAACATGACCTCTGTCTACTTGGCCCTTCCGCATAATACTCCTGCCATCAGCATGCTGCACCAACCCAGTCAAGTGCAGCTAAGCCAAATAGCTTCTGTTGTAGTGAGTTTAGATCCCTGTGTAATCTTCCAGGCAAGTCTGGCTATGTTAGCATTTGTATGTCCATTAGGAGGACCTCTAGTTATTACTGGGCTGAACAACTGCTAGTTAAATCTGTCATTGCAGCCTCTCAGATACAACTGGCTATATAATTGCCTACATTTCTATTAAGACTCCTAACTCAATTTGCAGTTCATTCTGGCAACCCCAATATTTATTTAATCAGTTGTCCAAGTTCAGTCCTCAAGGGCTGCAAACCGGCCAGGGTTTTCTGGATATGCATGAGAGAGATCTGCATATCTACTACATTCATTTTATGCAGATCACACTCATGCATATTCAGAAAATCCTGGCCTGCTTGCAGCCCTTTTGGGACTGAATTTGGACAAGCCTGCACTAGATTATGAATCTATTGTCTCATTGACTTTTTTGGCCTTAATCAGTGATCCTTTGCTTATTCCCTATCTTCCTGAAATCCGTTACTATTTTAGTTCTACAGCATGCCCCAGGAGGCATTTAATGCATTAGCTCTTTCTCCATGATTTTGAGTTCAGTAGCTTGGAGCATCATATCAGGACTTCTTGTTCAAGAATTTCTTGTCCACTGGATTATTTTCTTGTACATTAATACCTTTCAAGTAATTGAATTATCATGCACACTTTAGATTCCTGGTCAGTTTGGGGAACTATTTTGGTAATCTATGGGGGGGGGGGGAACTATTTGCTGTATGTATCCTTCCAAAGATAAGGCCTCCAGAACTGGACACAGTACTCAATAGTGATGCCTAACCAATAACCTTACAACAATCTATTCACTTCAGTTTCACATTTTTTGTATGTTGAAAATTAGCTGCCAATTGTTCAACCACTCCTCAAACTTTCAATGATTTTCTCTTACCTTCTATGTCCTGAAGGGTGACCTCCACAGAAAGATAATCCTTCCCCTATCATAAAAATATTGAGCAGAACTAGCCCCGGGATAATCCATGAAGCAGTTTACTCTTTACCTTTCTGTCTTCCTTATTCTCTTGAACTAGATTAGAAACTGGTTAAGGCCATACATCTTCATAGGTTCCAATCTCTAGATTGCTCTGTTTATTTCAGCCTTCTACATGAATTTTAGTGAAGTTTTTCATGTCCCAAGTCTACTATATTCAGGGTCCATCCTGGTCAAATTCTCTGTTCACCCAATCAAAGCACTCGCTCACATTTTCAGACATAATTTCTATTCAGTAAACCCATGCTGCCTCAAGCCTTGTAATCTGCATCACTCAAGCTGCACTGCCAGTCTTTTTCCTTCAGAAGAGTATATGTTAATTTTCCCATCATCATTAGTCTTCTCTTTTACTACTTTTATAAAGGACAATATCAACCTTCTCAAGCCCCACAAAAACTTTCTCAAAGATCTTTCTAGACTAAGCGTTTTTTTTTCCCCATCCACTTCAACATGGCTTTGCTTTCAGTCTTTTGTAAAAGGTGTAAAATCTACTTGTCTACCATACATATTCTTGCTAACTGTTCTTAAAATACTGGAAAGGTTTTCCTTTTCCTGGCAAACCTCATGTGGTTGGTTTTGTTTATTCTGCCTTAATTCTTGAATAAGAAAAGCTGCTGACTGTAGGATACGCTGCCTACCATACCACTTTCTCACTTGCTAACACCCTTATTTATTTGCTTTGGCAGGAAGTAAGCGCCTTTGGTGATGATGGTGAAGGAGATGACCTGGATGTATGGGCAGTACAGTGTAGTGATACACACTGGGAGCGGGAGGATGCAGTACGTTTCAAACACATAGGAACAGATGTGTTCTTGACCATAACAGGAGAGCAATACAATCACCCTATCAGAGGCCAGCGGGAAGTTCATGGGATGTCCACCCCTAACATTCACAATTACTGGAAAGTGACGGAGGGGGTTTTCATCAAACCAAGCACAGAACCAGGGGCTGGTAAACATGATGAGCTGTGAGAGCCTGTCTCTGCCTAAAGGATGAGGGTGGCTCGGCTTCCAGTCCCCTCCAGTTCTGAGAAGCATGCACTGGATTGCAAAAGCTGGGTCACCATTTCACTTTAACTGCTCGTTTTCAGTGACCTCAAGGACAATGAGCAAAACACCTTTTATGGAAACTTTCTTTTGTAAAGATCTAGTATAAGTGTTCTCCTTTTAGCTGTTAAACAGTCCTTTCTGACAGTACATGTTGGACTGAGCAGAGACTGAGGACCTGTTGAAGTTGCAATGCTCTCATACCTTTTGTTTATCACCTGGTTACATAGAGCGAGGGCAGAGCTTCACTGACTAGTCGCATCTTTGTGTTTATATCTTTTGTTCTTAGTGTGGACCCAATAAAAGAAACAGAATTGAGTCTTCTGTTTGGTGCCTAGGATGTAGAGTTTAGCTGGCATTGGGTGGCACCTGCTGAGCCTGGTGCTGAGAATGCTTTGGTAGCTGACTTAATTTTGGGGCAGTCAGCAGTTCAGTCCATGAATTACAGCCTACAAGAGGGTGTGTGTGTGTATGTGAGCCAGCTGGATGTAAACAGTTTTTTTATTTCTAGGGTGGAGGAAAATTGAGTAATATGCCACCTGAACATTTCCCATTTGGGAAAACATTCAGTTTTTCCTTCTTTTCTATGGCACCAAACGTTTCTCAAATTTCTGCTCTGCCAGTTTCATATGGTCGATAAGCATGTCTTGAGTGTCATTATTTAATTTGGAGTCTGATAGGAGGAGAAACATTTATCTTTTAAAACTTTTATTTATTATAGAGTTTTCACTGCACAGAAACGGTGCTTTTGATTTGAATGAATGGGTGTTGCAACCTGACCATAAGGCATCAAATCCAAATTAAGAATCCCTTCTTATTGTGCTGCTTCTTATTGGATATTTTTCCTGGAGTTTGAGAGGGTTTTTTTTTCCTGTATCTGGGCCCAAATGCCTTTTAATGAACCTCCTGTAGTAGCTGTGTTTTTCAATCAGATATTAGTCCTTGGTTTCCCACAACAGCTTGTGTATAGTTTTTTCTGTTCTGTGCTTGCAAACCAAAACTGATTGCAGGAGGAACTTATATTTCTTTTACTTATATGGTATCAAAAAATCTTCACAAATGCGTTCTGAATATTGTCTCTCCCGTGCTGAATTTTTTTTTTTCTTTTGATGTACTGTTTTAACTGCAAAACCTAAGGCATGGTTGGTTTGTACATCATTTGGGGATGTTGGTTTTCAGATCACCTCTGTGACCACATTGTTCCATGTTAATTAAGGTTTGCTGTTTGTGCTGAGTACACAATAAATTTTCCATACTTTTTTTTTTCTAGTTTGTTTGTCTAGTGCCTCCTCAGCCGTGTTAAGAGGCTGAAATCATTCTATACACTTAAACCTATTCCTAGGAGACCAAACTACTTTTGCACTTTCCCTAAGGTGATAATGGCTAGTTTACTTATACAAAATTTGTGAAATGTGTTCAGTGACTAGTTTTCTCTTTTACAGAAGAAAGTGACTTCATTAGGAACAGCTGGACTTTTATTAAATTAAAAAAAAAAATTGGGTGTTTTTGGGGTTTTTTTTTGTTTGTTTGGTTTTTTTTTTGCAGGAAAATTCAGCATGGTAGAGAGAGAGTAAAGGTTAGAAGCAGGTTTCAAATTCAGGGATTTCGCTTCTTTAAAATATCTTATTGAGGGAGAAGCATTTGTCATACCCTCCCCCCCCCCCCCCCCCACTTTTTTTTTTTTTTTTTTTTAACTAAGCCACAGCAGAGGTTTCTACCACTGCCCAGGATGCTAAATGCTTCTACGCTCATTGGAATTCTATGTCATGGTAGAAACCTCTACACAGCTTAGTAAAAAAGAGAGATAGTGAAGGACTGCAACTCCAACTGAATCAGCTATTGAATGCAATGTTCGTGATGTCTTAAAACATCCCAACCAAAAACTATGGTGTAAAAGAGCCCTTGGTTGTCTTCGAACCAAAACAGGCCACACTTGCAAGTGGTTCTGTGCTATTCAGGCCTAGGATCAAGGCAAATGCACTAGTGCCTGCTTTCCCACTGTAGTCAGGTCCAGAACTGGAACAGGAGGTACTTTTTATTTGGCTTCTCAGTGCTTCCTGGTTTTTGTTTTTCATATGTAAGTTGTTTATATTTAAAGCATGTTGGGTACCTGGCTTTTTTTTTTTGTTTGTTTTTAAAGAGAAAAAAATAAAATGTGTGTCAGCAATAGCTGTTAGCTATGTAAATACAGGCTGCTAATTGTCTTTCTCAAAGCTGGGGTTTAAATGTATTTTAACAAGTTAAATTTATCTGTTCTTTTTTTTGGTTCTAAGTTCTTGTGTGGTTTGTTTTGGTTTTTTTGTAATTGTGACTAGTTGTCCTGCCCCAGGGCTTAGGATATAGAGTGAAATTGTACTAATCAGAATGATGTCCACACAAAGAAATGTCCTTTGGCTCATCTGATGGTCCAAATAACTTTATTCATCCAGTAACTCAATGACTCAACATATACATGTTTCGGCCAAACAGGCCTGCCTCAGGAGTCTTTAGAGTCTTCAAAATAATGTCAGGTGGTGTGATAGATAAATGTCTTTCATGTAAACGTAAGAGCTTCTGTAGCAGTACTCGGAGCCAAAAGGCGTGTCAGGCGTTTTTTTTGTTCTAGAACGCCCAGCACGCCTTTTGGCTCAAAGTACTGCTACAGAAGCTCTTACGTTTACATGAGAGACTACACATTTATCTATCTCACCACCTGACATTATTTTGAAGACTCTAAAGACTCCTGAGGCAGGCCTGTTTGGCCGAAACACGTATATGTTGAGTCATTGAGTTACTGGATGAATAAAGTTATTTGGACCATCAGATGAGCCAAAGGACATTTCTTTGTGTGGACATCATTCTGATTAGTACAATTCCACTCTATATCCTGTACATTTGAGTTTGTGGTTTTGTTTCCCCTGTTTTATTCCCTGCCCCAGGGCTCAGCATTCCAGGGAGGCACTGCTTTTCCAGATTTTAAAATTGTCAGGTCAATTGGTGTGCAGAGATTTGCTGTCAATATTCAAATCTGAGTGGAGCAAGCATGTTTCTGCTGAGTCCCATGAATATGCTGCTAAAACATAAGGTCAGCTACGCTTAAGGGAGATGAGCACCATGAAAATATTGAGTGCAAATTTAAAATATCTTGGAGAAAATAAAATCAGTTGAATTTTACAGAAGATTAGATGGCCAGCATAGTTGGGGTTTTAAAAAGGAGTTTGGAGAAGCTTGTACCAGAAAAGCTCAAACAGTTACTAGCCACGAAAATACTCATTCCCAGCAGCATGCTGTAAGGAATGGATGTAATCTTTTGGATTCTGCTGGGTATTAGCCACTGCCTGAGGTAGGCTACAGGGATTAATGGACTTTTTGGTCTATCCTAATACATCATTCTTTTTTTAGAAAGTGCTGGAGTGTTTACCTAGTTTTCATCAAATCTCCAGTGGCTGATGCAGATTATCACTGATAACCAAAGAGAAAATTACAGATCAGCTTCTCCTGCTGAATGCTATAGAGCCAATTTTCAGGCCATGGAGGGGAGACCGGTTAACTCCTGCAGTTTACACTGAGCCTGGATCTTCAAGGTCAGACTGTTTCTGATGACTGGCATTAAATATCCAGTCTATTTTTGGCTGGCTCAAACTTAGCCAGCTCCATAGATTTTTAAGTGATGGCCGTTTAAGTTATAACAGCCAAAGATAGACCAGCTCTTTGCATTACCTGATTTGGCCACTAAACATGGCCAGTCAGTGCTTAAAATCAGCAGCTATCGTGCACTATAACCAGCTAAATACTAAAATTCATCAGAGATAGCTGGCTGTCTCCCACTGAATATTAATGATTAACCAGCCAAAAGCTATTTAACCGGCCAGGAGCTGTTTCTGGCAGGATAAAAAGCATGAATATCAGGCGGTATGAGATGCACTGGAACATCTGTATGGTGCATATGGATTCAGACTTTTCATCTTAACTTAACAGGACCTGGGAAGTTGGCGTTCTTCCTTTAGAAGGTGGGGGACTGCCAAATTTCTTCTTACCATATAGAAGCTTATTAGTTCTGAATCAATTGGAGACAACAAAATTGAGTAGCTCTAAGATCAGGCTATACTATAGAGAATTATAGTAGTCGTGGGGGTGGGACAGGACAAGGGTGTAAAGGTCTTGGAGATGGTTGGCCAAGTAATGGCTATATAAATGCTCAAGGATAGAGCAACATTTCTTAAATTAGATATGTGGGAATCAAAGTAAAGAGACTTTTCAATGGTGAAACCAAGAATACATACTGAATCTTTTAGAGACATGAGATAATGTTATTCAATGGAATGAAATTTGGGGGGAGGGGGAGGTTTAAAGAAAAAAGTATGGCATCAGTCCTTGAAGAATTTAGCTTAAGCCATTTCAAAAAGCCTAAAGGAAACAGGAGAAGTAGAGTCACTGCAGAAATAAGCTGAATGTCATCTATAAAGAATTAAACACAATGATTGTATTATAGTGCGAGATAAATGTTAAACTTTTTAGGGCCAGAGATAGTCTCTCCCATGCAGTGTCCACAAGGCTCTGAGAAATTGTAAGTGAACTATGCCATTTTACTTGCAGTCATCGGATAAGATTTTAAACCAAGAAAGGGCTGCTACTACTGTGGTGATAAGTTGTCACTGCTCTCCCACATTTGATGGTTGAATGATTTTATAAAATCAACCATTATACCATTATAAGAGGCAAGTATAAAATCAACCATTCAACCATTATAAGAGGCAAGTATTGAATATATTATAAAGGTGATCTATGTCTGTTCTATAAACTTACTGAAGGGAAGGTAGGTAGCTGCTCAAAGGTAAGTGTAATTATATTCAGCAATAGGCTGGTAAGAGTAAGGGCTCCTTTTATCAAGGTGCGCTATGGGGGGTTAGCGCATTGAACATTTTATCCCGCGCTAACCCTCGCAGCAAGCCTAAAAACTAACTCCGCGTCAATGGAGGCGTTAGCGACTAACGCAGCAGGTGGTTGAACGCGCGGTATTCTGCGCGTTAACCGCCTACCGCACCTTGATAAAAGTGTATATGTGCAGTTCATAAAATGCAGTCACAACTAATAGTCTGAGAGTTCAATGCAGTTCCTCCCGTGACTCTGGGCAAGTCAATTAACCCTCTATTACCCTAAATATAAAATAAAGTACCTGTATAAAATATGCAAATGGCTTTGATTGTAACCACAGAAAACCAGTATATCAAAACAAGTCCCCTTTCCCAAAACTGGCCAGAAGTAATACATACCAGGTCTGACAATTTAAGTTCATGAACTTGCCACCGTGCACTTCCATTGGCAACACTGTACAAACAGCTCAGTAAGGTTTCATAACCTTGGTATATCAGTGCCTCAAAGCTGTGTTCATGTTGACGTGTGGCGGTGTCTTGCTGAGTGGCGTTCATTCTTGTTGCATCTTTTTGTGCCATTGTGAGAGCGTCGGCGCTTGAATTAGAGCAACAAACGAACGTTAAATTTCTTGTTAAACTTGGCAAGAGTGGAAGTGAAATCAGGCACATGTTAGTCCAAGTTTATGGGGATAATGCCATGAAGAAAACGGCAATGTATAAATGGATTAAACATTTTGTTCGATGCTCTAATTCGAGCTCCGACATTCTCACAACGGCACACAAAAACATACAAGAATGAACGCAATATGTCAACACGAACACAGCTGTGAGACACTGATGCCAAAGTTATGAAACCTTACTGAGCTGTTTGTGCAGTGTTGCCAATGTAAGTGCACGGTGGCAAGTTCATGAACTTAAATTGTCAGACCTGGTATGTATTACTGCTGGCCAGTTTTATAAGACGGAAAGGGTGAACAATTACCATTCAATGCTCCCCTTTGTTTTTGTTTGGAGCTGTCCCTCACTACTTCCCTCGAACAAGGGGGCTGCAGCTTTTCTTAAGTGGACTGTTCTCGTTGCCCTGAAATGTATTGAGACTGATGCTCCGGATTACTCCCTTTGGCGCTGTCGGATGATTACTCTCCTGATGTAGGAGCGGAGGGATGTGATGGACCTTTCTTCTCTCTCGGGTTGCATCTTTCAGCGCACTTGGGAACCATTTTGGACAACCATGACTCCTCTGGCTCGTAGCCGATTGCTTAACTGTCGAATCTTGTTTCCTGTCCCACCTTGTTGTAATTGGTGTGCCTATTTTCTTTTGTGTTTTTATCAGTCATGTTGTACCTGGAAGAAGGAGGACCCGGGGGGTGGGGTGGGGTTATTCGTGGGGAAGATCTGTGGAAAATGTTGATCTTGTTTGCATTTTGTTCTGTTCTTCAATTTGGTGCTTTTGATTAGCTCAATAAAATAAATTTTAAACATAAGAGGGAAAGGGGATTGGTTTTGATATACTGATTTTCTGTGGTTGCAATCAAAGCCATTTGCATATTTTATACATGTACTTTAATTTATATTTAGGGTAATAGAGGGTTAATTGACTTTCACAGAGTCACGGGAGGAATTGCATTGGGAACTGAACCTGGGTTTCAGTCCACTGCACGAACCATTTGGCAACTCCTTCACAAGACATTATCTGAGTGGATGAAAGTCCCTTGCAAAATTGCCCACAGAGGGGGCAAAGCGTGTTTTGCATACAGCGATGGACTTCTGTGTGTGAATTTATGCATAAACAAAGTATCCATTCTATCTTATAATTCCTTGTTTTAGGTAGACAAAACAACCATATTTGCAGTAAAAATGCTGCTACCCACTAAACCACTCCCTCTTGACACAGTTCCAGAAATGTGAACTTTAATCTTGTTCTTGAGGAATACTACTACTATTAATTATTTCTAAAGAAGCACACGTTAGTAACTGGAAAAATGATTGCTTGCCCAATTGCTGATCATGTGACTTAGAGCATAGGAATGTCATTAAATTCATTCTATCAGAATCTAGGAGTTGTAGGGGATAATGTTGCTCTGATGAGGGTTTTACATTGTTTGGGGTTTTTTTTAAACTTAAGATTATTCAAACTCGGGATAGGTTGAAGAAGTGAAAGAGTTTGAATGATCGTTAGAAAAATCACTGCCTGATGTGTCGCACATATAGGTTAACACAAAAATATATAAGGGATTAAGTAATTTAGAACAAATGCTCCAAAAATATACAAATCTAGGAACAAACAAAATGAGCTACACTTTTTTTTTTTAATATTTGAAATTCTCTTTTATTGTACCAAAATACATAAAACATGTACAATAATATTTCCACATCCTATGATTAAAAGTATATCCATGTGTTACATCAACAATTTAATATTTTGCTCCTCACAGTGCCATTTAGACACCCAAAAAGGTTCCCAGCTTGCTTGAAATTATTTGCCTATCAACAAGCTCCAGTATGAGATTTTACACCTCTCCATAGTTATAAGATATCCATTGTTGTAATATGAGTGGCTCCATGAAGAGCCAGTTTTTCAAAATCATATTTAGGGCACAGTGCCCTTTTTGTCAAAGGTGGGGAATGAATTATACCCAGAATGGTAATTGGAGTGGCTTTTATAGGGACAAATCAAAAATGTTAGAGACAAAAACATAGCTGCACCCAGAAGTTTAAAGTTTATTTTTAATTTGATATACTGCCTATCTTTAAGTCAAAGCAGTATACATAAATATAATCAGAGACAAATTCCCGCAAACATAAACTTGCTACAGAAGGGAAAGAGGGTCATTAATTACATTATAGTGCAAAATAAAAAAGGGAAAAAGAAATAGTCCTGGCTTGGTAATGTTTGAAGTTATTTTATATATCGAAAATGTCTTTTAAACATAAATGTTTTAAGATTAGATTTAAATTTTAATAAGCAGCCGTCTTGCCTAAGATGATTAGGTAGAGCATGCGAGAGAGTTGGCACAGTGACTGAGAAGATAAGTTTTCTGTGTGGTATCATATACGATATGGCAAATTGAAGGGATTAAGAGAAGATTTTGTTGAGTCGAGCGAAGTGATCTTGAGGGGGAATATGGTAGTAACAGTCTGGACTTGTAATTTTAACACAATAGAAATGCACAAAAAAAATGTGTCCTAAAAACCAAAATGAAGGTGCACTTATAAACTGAGCAGGGATCCTCTGAGGCATAAACATCCTCACGTCCCCTATGGAAAGAATCGCCTAAATATATGAAGTCTATAACAAAAATGTGACTCTCTCAAAATATGTACAAGTAATATGCAGCTTGAATATAATACAAAAAGGTCATGAATAAAAATACCAAACTGAATTTTATTTGATAGTGCAGTGTACAGTTGGAATGTGAATCAACCACACAGAAAAAAAAAAATTACTCCAGCCTTATTAAAGGAGATGGGACTTGATAATACTGGCATTCTGTAGCTACAATCAAAGTGGTTTACATATTATTATACAGATACATATCTTGAATCTGGGGCAATGGAGGGTTACAAGAAGTTGCAGTGAGAATTGAACTCAGCTCCTAGGTTGCCAGCTCACTGCATTAACCACTAGGCTATTCTTCCAGTATCGTCCTCTATCAAATTTATCTTTATCAGTATGTTTGAAGAGAGAGAGATCAATACATGGTCAATTTTTGGTTTCTTGAGCAACAGAAGAAGTTATACCTACACCAGTCATGGTTTTGTGCTAATTGTAGTTTTGTTGGCTTTACAGTACTGCCTGAAAAGCCAGAATTATCAAAACTAAGCTAATTCACCAGATGTTCTATAGTTACTGTGTATTTCTTAGTATGGAAACCATTTAATGCTTGGATGCATTTTCAAGCCTGTAGCAAAAGTGCAACACATTTTATCTCTTGCTAAATGAGAGATAGGTTAAGCCAGAACACCCTAGTTTTGGCCTGTATTAAATCATGGGGATTTATTCAAAGCAATCAGTTTCTTCGACTTTTCTCATATTTACGAGCTTTCTCAACAGTTATTCTGTTTTGGCTTTTCAGGGCAGTATAGTGGTTGAGATCTAGCCCTTAATTGAATGCAGGACAGAATGAGAAATAAGTATTGGGTCTGCTCGATGATAGTGATAATGAGATGATCAAATTTGAGTTAATAACTGGAGTGAATACATTTCCTTACACTGTCAGCCTTGAACTTTCAACAGGGTAACTAATGCTAAAAGGAGTTTAAATTAGGTGTGGACATAGTATTTTTAATCAGTCTTGGAAGCTTAAACCAGTGTTTCTTAACTTTGTCCTGGCGTACCCTTGCCAGTGAGGTTTACAGGATATCAACAATAAATATGCATGAAAGAAATTTGTATATAATTAAAGCAGTGTATGCAAATCAAGTTTATGCATATTCATTGTGGATATCCTGAAAACCTGCCTGGCAAGGGGGTACTCCAGGACCAAGTTGAGAAACACTGGCCTAGATCACCTTTCAGAAAGATGGAAGGGCAAACGACAGCCAGACTGGTTAAAAGTAATGGCTTAGTAAGGGGGGAGGGGGGCAAACTGCCCTAGGTGTTGACTTGGTGGGGGCGCTGGCACCTCTCTGCTCTCCTGTGCCAAGCTTGTGCCCTCCCTTCCCTGTCCCCACATACCTCCTTAAATCTTCGTCAGTGTGAGCAACTACAGCCTGCTGCTTAAACATAGAAACATAGAAAGATGACGGCAGAAAAGGGCCATAGCCCATCAAGTCTGCCCACTCTATTGACCCACCCCATTAAGTCTGAATGCTAATGACCTGTTCCTTAACTCGACCCTCGTAGGGATCCCACGTGGATGTCCCATTTATTCTTAAAGTCGAGCACGCTGGTGGCCTTGATCACCTGCTCCGGAAGTCTGTTCCAGTGATCTACCACCCTTTCTGTGAAGAAATACTTCCTGGTGTCACCACTAAATTTCCCTCCTCTGAGTTTGAGCGGGTGCCCCCTTGTGACCGAGGGTCCTTTGGGAAAGAATATATCGTTTTCCACCTCGACACGACCCGTGACGTACTTAAATGTCTCAATCATGTCACCCCTTTCCCTGCGCTCCTCTAGGGTATAGAGCTGCAGTTTGCCCAGTCTTTCTTCGTATGAGAGACCCTTGAGTCCGGAGACCATCCTAGTGGCCATCCTCTGGACTGACTCAGCTCGAAGCACATCTTTCCGGTAATGTGGTCTCCAGAATTGCACACAGTATTCCAGATGGGGTCTCACCATGGTTCTATAGAGTGGCATTATGACTTCAGGTTTACGGCTGACGAAGCTTCTATTGATACATCCCATCATTTGCCTTGCCTTTGACGAGGCCTTCTCTACTTGTTTGGCAGCCTTCATGTCTGCACTGATGATTACCCCCAAGTCCCGTTCCTCTGAGGTCCTAGCTAGCGTTTCTCCATTCAAGGAGTATGTTCTGCATGGATTTCCTCTGCCGAGATGCATGACCTTACATTTTTTAGCGTTGAAGCCTAGCTGCCATGTCGAGGACCAGTTTTCTAACGTGATCAGATCTTGTGTCATACTATCCTGTAGGTTGCTTTCACTTACTATGTTACACAGTTTGGCATCATCGGCGAACAGTGCTACTTTTCCCTGAAGCCCCCGGGTCAAGTCCCCTATGAATATGTTGAAAAGGGATGGTCCCAGGACTGAGCCCTGCGGCACTCCACTAGTTACCTCCGATGTCTCAGAGAGGGTGCCGTTGACCACCACCCTCTGAAGTCTTCCACTCAGCCAATCACTGACCCATGCAGTTAGTTTCTCACCCAAACCCATTGATTTCATCTTGTTTAGTAGTCTACGGTGTGGGACACTGTCGAAAGCTTTACTGAAATCCAAGTACACTATGTCCAGAGACTCTCCCAAGTCCAGCTTTCCTGTCACCCAATCGAAGAAGCTTATAAGATTGGATTGGCATGACCTGCCTCTGGTGAATCCATGTTGACAGGGATCCCTTAGATTCCCTTCATCCATTATCGTGTCTAATTTACCTTTAAGTAGAGTTTCCATAAGTTTGCACACTATTGATGTGAGACTCACCGGTCTGTAATTCGCAGCCTCTGCTCTGCAACCCTTTTTGTGCAGAGGAACGACGTTAGCTGTTTTCCAGTCCAGGGGGACTCTCCCCGTACTTAGGGAGAGATTGAAGAGCATGGCTAACGGTTCCGCCAGAACATCGCACAGCTCTCTGAGCACTCTTGGGTGTAAATTGTCCGGTCCCATGGCTTTGTTCACCTTGAGTCTTGAAAGTTCTCTGTAAACATCAGCTGGTGTGAACTCAAAATTCAGAAATGGGTCTTCCTTGTTTTCCTTTGCTTCCAGCCGTGGCCCGTGCCCTGGCGCCTCGCAGGTAAAGACTGAACAGAAGTAATCGTTCAGTAGTTTGGCTTTTTCAGAATCTGTTTCCACATAATTCCTGTCTGGCGTTCTAAGGCGTACTATCCCGTCTGCATTCTTTTTCCTGTCGCTAATGTACCTGAAGAAGGATTTGTCCCCTTTTTTAATGTTCTTCGCTAGAGTTTCTTCCATTCGAAGTTTGGCCTCCCTGACTGCTGTTTTGACCGCTGCAGACTTTGTCCTGTATTCAATGTTTGCTTCTTTTTCCCCCGTGCGTTTGTACAAGAGAAACGCTCTTTTCTTATCCTTGACGAGGTACGAGACCTCATCAGTGAACCATTGGGGTTTCTTTTTTCTTTGTTGTTTAGTTACTGATTTTATGTAGCGGATAGTTGCCTCATGAAGGGTCGATTTCAAGGTTGACCACATAACCTCTACATTCTCCGTTACTTCTTGAACCTGAAGCGTCTGATGGACGAAGTCTCCCATGCGTGTGAAGTCAGTGCCCCGGAAATTGAGTACCCTTGTTTTTGTTTGTGATCTAGGGAAGCCTTTCCTAAGGTTGAACCATACCATGTTATGGTCACTGGTGGCTAGCGGTTCTCCCACCGAGATCTCTGAGACGCTTTCCCCGTTCGTAAGTACCAGGTCCAGGATGGCCTGGGACCTAGTGGGCTCTAATACCAATTGTTTGAGTCGTACTCCCTTCATGGACGTTAATATCCTCCTGCTATCATAAGTAGTCGCTGAAAGTGTGTTCCAATCTACATCAGGCATGTTAAAGTCTCCCAACAGAACAACGTCTCCCCGTAAGGTGATATTCTCAATGTCTTCAATTAATTCAATGTCCTTGTGCTCCGATTGTCTTGGAGGTCTGTACACGACACCCAGATACAAGCATTTTTCTCCGCCTCTGGCCAGGTTTACCCAGATGGATTCCCCAGTGTACTTGATATCTGTGATTCTGGTTGTCTTGATGTTTTCTTTGATATAAAGTGCTACCCCTCCTCCTAACTTACCCTCTCTGTCTTGGCGAAGCAGGTTGTATCCTGGTATAGTTATATCCCACCCATGAGAGTCTGTGAACCATGTTTCTGAAATTGCTACTACGTCTAGGTCTGCATTAACTATTTCTGTTTCCAGTTCTAGAAATTTATTCCCTAGGCTGTGTGCGTTAACATACATAGCTCTCCACTCTTTTTGTTTACTAAGCTCATGCAGAGAACCACCCATTTGAGTTAAAGTGTCTCCTAGCAATTCTTTTGCAGTAAGGGTACTTACCTTAGACTTAGAAGCGGAGTTTTGGTTCGCCACATCAGGATTGTTACTTACTGCTCTGGTGTAAAAGTGGGTACCCACCCCCGACTTACCTAGTTTAAAGCCTTTCGAAGTAGGTGGGCTAGTCGGTGTCCGAAGACGTTCTTACCTCTGTTGGTCAAGTGGAGTCCGTCTGGTCCCTGTAGTGTCTCTCCGTGATTCAAGAATCCGAAGTTCATCTCCCGGCACCATCGTTGTAGCCACTCATTCGTCTTCAGGATACGTTCGTCCCTGTCCCTTCCTCTGCCCCTAACAGGAAGAATTGAAGAGAATACTACCTGTGCTGTCTGCTTCAGCCTCTTTCCCAGAGCTCCGAAGTCTCTGGCTATGTCCTCCAGGGTGTTCTTGGCAGTGTCATTCGTTCCGACGTGGATGAGCAGCATGGGGAAGTAGTCCTGGGGCTTGAGAAGTCTATCAAGACAGGTGGTCACATCTCATATTCTGGCTCCAGGAAGACAGCAGACTTCCCTCGACTGCATATCTGGTCTGCATATTGGTCCCTCGGTGCCCCTCAACATGGAGTCCCCAATGGCTATGACTCTACGCTTCTTTTGGGTGTGTCGATCCATTGTCCCCGGAGAAGGAGCTATGTGTTGATCCTGGTCTTGCTCCACGTCGGTAGTCTCCTCCTGCAAGATCTGGAATCTGTTCTTCAGGTTCAGATGTGGAGTCGATGTGAAGCTGTCCTGGTGAGAGAAAGAGTAAGAAGGTGAAGAGTTTGTAAATGGGGGGCGGGGTCTCCTACATTTACCTGTGGATGAGGTCACCAACTGCCAGGAGTCAGTGTCTCCATCCATCTCCTGAACTCCAACAGTTGGTTTCTGTGGTGACGGCCCTGGCGTCACCATGGGAGATCCGTCACGGGCCCGTTCTGTGATTTGGGACAGTTCCTGCACTATCCCATCGATATAGGCCTCGTCCTCTCTAATGCCTCTTAGACGTTTCACCTCCTCCCTGAGGCTCCTGAGTTCCTGCATGATGTCGTCATCCTGCTGGCTGACCTCCTCTGTCTGTGTGGAGGTCATAATGTACTGCTGTGGGATGGTCTCGGTCTGCACGGAGACGTCCTTTCATGGTGCTGTGTTCTCCTCCGTCTGTACATAGGTTGAGGTCATCTCCCGGATCACCTCAGTGCAGGGGATGCCGACCTTGCTTGTAGGTTTCACACTCCTTGTCCGCCCTGCCATAACAACAAAAGGGAGAGAGTAAATGTGAGAGTATAAGAGATAGTATGAGAGTATGAGAGATAGTATGAGACAGTAAATGTGAGAGAGAGAGATGGTATGAGAGATAGTATGAGAGATAATATGAGAGTATGAGAGATAGTATGAGAGTATGTGAGGTTAGGGCCTCTGAGGTTAGGGCGTCTGAGGAGTAAAGTTGAAGAGTTAGGTGTTAGAGAGTTCAGAGTTAGGTGTTAGAGAGATCTGAGCAATAGGGTGTTTAGAACAAAGGATATGCCCTACGGTGTTCTGTTTGGCTCTTCTTAAGGCTCTTCGCAAAGGCGCTCTCGCTAAGGCGAGCGCCTTTGCCGCTCGCCTTCGCCGCGCGCCGAACGGCCGCGCGCCGTTGGCTCGCCCCCTTTTAAGGGGGAGCCCGGGCGCTGACTCTGCCTCTGATGCGGGGGGGTGGGCGGAGCTTCCTCTCGCCGCTACCCCAGCTGATTTTCTGCCTGCCTGCCTCTGCCCGACTCCTTTGGCGGCTTCTTCTACCTCCCCTCTGGTCCGCTGAGCCTCTCCTGCAGCACGCGGTCAGAGTGCAGGTCGCGCTCGGCTCGACTCCTTTTAAGGGGGAGCCCGGGCGCTGACTCTGCCTCTGACGCGGGGGGGTGGGCGGAGCTTCCTCTCGCCGCTACCCCAGCTGATTTTCTGCCTGCCTGCCTCTGCCCGACTCCTTTGGCGGCTTCTTCTACCTCCCCTCTGGTCCGCTGAGCCTCTCCTGCAGCACGCGGTCAGAGTGCAGGTCGCGCTCGGCTCGACTCCTTTTAAGGGGGAGCCCGGGCGCTGACTCTGCCTCTGATGCGGGGGGGTGGGCGGAGCTTCCTCTCGCCGCTACCCCAGCTGATTTTCTGCCTGCCTGCCTCTGCCCGACTCCTTTGGCGGCTTCTTCTACCTCCCCTCTGGTCCGCTGAGCCTCTCCTGCAGCACGCGGTCAGAGTGCAGGTCGCGCTCGGCTCGACTCCTTTTAAGGGGGAGCCCGGGCGCTGACTCTGCCTCTGACGCGGGGGGTGGGCGGAGCTTCCTCTCGCCGCTACCCCAGCTGATTTTCTGCCTGCCTGCCTCTGCCCGACTCCTTTGGCGGCTTCTTCTACCTCCCCTCTGGTCCGCTGAGCCTCGCCTGCAGCACGCGGTCAGAGTGCAGGTCGCGCTCGGCTCGACTCCTTTTAAGGGGGAGCCAGGGCGCTGACTCTGCCTCTGACGCGGGGGGGTGGGCGGAGCTTCCTCTCGCCGCTACCCCAGCTGATTTTCTGCCTGCCTGCCTGCCTCTGCCCGACTCCTTTGGCGGCTTCTTCTACCTCCCCTCTGGTCCGCTGAGCCTCTCCTGCAGCACGCGGTCAGAGTGCAGGTCGCGCTCGGCTCGACTCCTTTTAAGGGGGAGCCCGGGCGCTGACTCTGCCTCTGACGCGGGGGGGTGGGCGGAGCTTCCTCTCGCCGCTACCCCAGCTGATTTTCTGCCTGCCTGCCTCTGCCCGACTCCTTTGGCGGCTTCTTCTACCTCCCCTCTGGTCCGCTGAGCCTCTCCTGCAGCACGCGGTCAGAGTGCAGGTCGCGCTCGGCTCGACTCCTTTTAAGGGGGAGCCCGGGCGCTGACTCTGCCTCTGACGCGGGGGGGTGGGCGGAGCTTCCTCTCGCCGCTACCCCAGCTGATTTTCTGCCTGCCTGCCTCTGCCCGACTCCTTTGGCGGCTTCTTCTACCTCCCCTCTGGTCCGCTGAGCCTCTCCTGCAGCACGCGGACCAGCTTGTGCTGCCATGGCTCCCTCTGAAATCACTACTGGGTCGCATGACCAGGAAGTGACGTCGGAGGGAAAGCCAGCGCCAATGTAAGCAGCAGGTCGGAGAAGCTGCTTGCGCTAGCAAAGATTGAAAGAGGTATGGGTTTGGGAAGGGATGGTGTGAGTGTGGCATTGGGGGGTGCCACCACCCCTGCTATGCCTCTTTTAAATGGTAAGGTGAAAAAGGCTCTTAGAATCGAACATTTTAAAAAAAAAAACTGGAAAAGGAAGAAAATAGGAATAAGCATAAGTAGTGGTAAGTTATATGCAAAGCACTGAAAAGGAAAGTGAAAAGAATTTGAAAAGGTTGTCATAAAGGCAAAAAATAAAAACTTTCAGGTACATTAGAAGCAGAAAGCTTGTGAGGAAGTCAGTGAAACTGTTGTATTTCACAACCCAGGCCTTGGGGCACACCGGTTTTCAGTATATCCACAATGAATATGCATAAAATATTTGTATACCAAAGAGGCACTGTATGTCAGTGCTATGTAGCTAGCCAGTTTCGGCTGGCTAAATGGCATAGAGCTGGCTATCTAACAATAGTCAATGGGAGATAGCTGCTGATCACCTGTTGAATATCTGGCTTAGAGCATACAGCTGGTTACCAGTCAATCACATAACATAGCCAGTTGCCGCCAATATTCAGTGGCTCGCCAGCTAAACTTTCAGGTACATTAGAAGCAGAAAGCTTGTGAGGAAGTCAGTGAAACTGTTGTATTTCACAACCCAGGCCTTGGGGCACACCGGTTTTCAGTATATCCACAATGAATATGCATAAAATATTTGTATACCAAAGAGGCACTGTATGTCAGTGCTATGTAGCTAGCCAGTTTCGGCTGGCTAAATGGCATAGAGCTGGCTATCTAACAATAGTCAATGGGAGATAGCTGCTGATCACCTGTTGAATATCTGGCTTAGAGCATACAGCTGGTTACCAGTCAATCACATAACATAGCCAGTTGCCGCCAATATTCAGTGGCTCGCCAGCTAAGCTTGGCAACTAAATGGAGCTTCCTAAAAATGTGGTCTATCTTTGGCCATTAAGACTTAGCCAGCTACCTGCTGAATATTGGCTTAGATAGCTATGCCTTGGCCAGCAAAAATCAAAGGAAATTCAGTGCTTGTCACTGGATATGGTGCAGGCATTGATTCTGGTATTGTTGTGGACCATGTGAAATTGCCAGCTATCTCCTGCAGTCTGAATATCAGGGGCAGGGAAGGGATTGTGAATATTCTGAAAGCCTGATTGGCTGGGTGTTCTACTCCCCACTCCCTCCTCCCCCGGCAAGGATTGGATTGAAAATTGCTCCATTAACTCATTAAGTAGAAATACTGCTCAAGAAGGACAAAATCATACAGGGGAAACTAACCCCCTGTTTTACTAAGTGTTTTAGTGCACAGGTAGTGCGTGCTAAATCTACACACGCGCTAAACGCTAATGCATTCATAGAATAACATGCATGCGTTTAGCGTGCTAAAAAGCATAGCACACCTTAGTAAAAGAGGGCCTAAGGGCCTGATATTCAAAGCTATTTAAATGGCCAGCAGAGGCTCCTACCTGGTTAAATAGCTTCTGACTTTTTAAGTCAGTGATACCTAGCGAGTCAATTTTTCAGGATATCCATAATGAATATGCATGAGATTGATTTGCATTCACTACCTACTTGGTGTGCAACTCTTATCTCATAAATATTCATTGTAGATATCCTGAGAAACTGAGTGGCTGGAGTTCCCACAGGATAGGTTTCGGAATCACTGGCCTAAGTTGTGATATTTAGTGGCAGTTAGACAGCGCCACTGAATATCATCACAGACTGCTCTTGTACTGCCCAGTTAGTGCCAGGGCAGTCAGTGGTCAGAGTATAGGAGGAGCCAAACGCTAAAATTCATAGTAACTTTTTTCAGGTACATTAGAAGCAAAAAGCCTGTGAGAGAATCTGTGGGACCATTACATTATCAAGAAGCAAAAGGGACACTCGAGAAGCCCAAGGCCATACTTAAGAGACTGACTCTTTGTTTCAGTTTTTATGGAAGAAGATGTGAGATCTACCTACACCAGAAATGGTTTTCAAGGGCGAAGATGCAGAGAAACTGAAAGGAAGCTGTACTGAACCAAACCGACAAGTTTAAAGAATGCTAAATCACCAGAAGTAGATGGTATACACCCCTGAAAGAAATCAAACATGAAATTGCTGATCTGTTAGTGAGTGGGTAACCTGTCGCTAAAATCGTTCATAGTACTTTAAAATTGGAAAGTGGTCCATATAATGCCAATTTTTTAAAAAAGGATTTTGGGGGGTGATCTGGAAAATTACAGACCAGTAAGCCAGACTTGAAGCCCAAGTAAAATAGGTGTGAATAAACATATGGGTAAAGGTGAGAGGGTTGATCTAGTTCATCTAGATTTTCAGAAGGCTTTCCTCATGAGAGTCCTAAGAAAATTAAAAAGTCATGGGATAGAAGGCAATGTTCTGCTATGGATTAGGAACTGGTCAATGGACAGAAAACAGGGTAGGGTTAAATGGCCATTTTTCTCAATGAAGGAGTATAAATAGTGGAGTTCCACAGGGTTTGGTACTGGGACTGGTAATATTTAATTGATTTGGAAATCAGAATGACAAGTGAAGTGATTAAATTAGCAGATGACATGAAATTATTCAAACTTTATAAAACACATTTTGACTGAAAAATTGCAGGAAGATCTTAGGAACTTGGAAGACTGAGCATCCAAATGGCAGATGAGATTTCCCCCCCCCCCCCCCTTCTCCCTTTACAAAACTGCATCTGCGTATTTTAGTGCCAGCCGCTGGGGTAACAGCTCCAACGCTCATAGAATTCCTATGAGCGCCCAAGCTGTTACTGCTGTGACCGGTGCTAAAAATGGTAGTTTCGGCTTTGTAAAGGACGGGTTAATGTGGACAAATGCAAAGAATAATCCAAAGCATAATTACCTGATGTTAAGATCCACCTTAGGAGTCGACATTGAAGAAAAGGATTTGGGTGTCATTGTAGATACTATGCTGAAATCTTTTGCCAGCATGGTGCAGCCATAAAAGCAAACAGGATGCTAGGAATTAGTAGGATAAGGATGATAAATAAGACCAAGAATATTTCAGTATAATTCCTCTGTATCGCTCCATGGTGTGACCGCAACTTGAGTGTTGCGTTCAGTTCTGGTCTCAATCTCTCAAAAAAGATATAGTGAAATTGGAAAAGGTTCAAAGAAGAATGATTAAAATGATAAAGGGGATGGAGCTCTTCTTGTATGAGGAAAGGCTAAAGAGGTTAAGGCTCTTCAGTTTAGAAAGCAGACAACAGAGGGGGGATATGATTGAGGACTACAAAATCCTGAGTGGAATTGATTTTATACTCTTTCAAAAATTACAAAAACCAGGGGACACTCAATGAAATTACATGGAAATACTTTTAAAACAAATAGGAGGAAATATTTTTTCACTCAAAGAACAATTAAGCTCTAGAACTTGTTGCCAGAGGGCGTGGTAACAGTGGTTAGCATATTTGCATTAATAAAAAAGAGTTTGGACAAGTTCCTGGAAGAAAACTCCTCAGTCTGTTATTGAGACAACATGGGGGAAGCCACTGCTTGCCAGGATTGGTAGCATGGAATGTTGCTACTATTTGTATTTCTGCCAAGCACTAGTGACCTGGATTGGCCTCTGTTGGAGACAGGATACTGGACTAGATGAACTTCTGGTCTGACCCAATATGGCTATACTTATGTTCTTAAGAGGCAGGACCTAACCAGTGAGCAGCCATATTCAGACCAATTGGTTAGGTAGGCAATTAAAAGTTGCTTTGCAGCTAAAGTTAGAACAGCCTTTTTGCTCTGTCCTAACTTTAGCAGCAAAGCTAACTGGTCACTGACCTGAATATTGGTTGGCAGCTGGTTAGCTCCTGGGTTGCTGACCTAGTTGTCCTGCTAATCCTCCTTCCCCCTTGATCCTGATTCCTCTTACTTCCCATCTCACATGTATTTAAGGGCTGACTAAGGTCTACCCCCACCAGTTTTATTGTACATATCTGGTGATGCAGTGAGTTCATGTGATCACCTTATGCAACTCTCGGCTGATATTCAGCTAGGTCCTAATACTACGGTCCAGAGAAGAGTGACTAAGATGGTTAAGGGGTTGGAGGAGTTGCCGTACAGTGAAAGATTAGAGAAACTGGGCTTCTTCTCCCTCGAACTGAGGAGATTGAGAGGGTTCATGATCAAAACATTCAAGGTACTGAAGGGGATAGACTTAGTAGATAAGGACAGGTTGTTCACCCTCTCCAAGGTAGGGAGAACGAGAAGGCACTCTCTAAAATTGAAAGGGGATAGATTCCGTACAAACGTAAGGAAGTTCTTCTTCACCCAGAGAGTGGTAGAAAGCTGGAACGCTCTTCCGGAGGCTGTTATAGGGAAAAACACCCTCCAGGGATTCAAGACAAAGTTAGACAAGTTCCTGCTGAACAAGAACGTGCGCTGTTAGGGATAGTCTCGGTTAGGGTGCTGGTCTTTGACCAGAGGGCTGCCGCATGAGCGAACTGCTGGGCATTATGGACCACTGGTCTGACCCAGCAGCGGCAATTCTTATGTTCTTATGTCCTGCCTAGTGTCTTAGTCAGATCCCTGCAGAATAACAGTTGGGACCCACAAAAAATACCTGCAGCTTCCTTTTGAATGTAGACAATATGATGAAACCTTCCGCTCAATGTGCAGCAGCGGCCAAAAAAGCGAACAAGATGCTAGGAATTATTTAAAAAAAGGGATGGTTAACAAGACTAAGAATGCTATAATGCCCCTGTATCTCTCCATGGTGCAACCTCACCTGGAGTATTGCGTTCAGTTCTGGTCTCCATATCTCAAGAAAGATATAGCGGCACTAGAAAAGGTTCAAAGAAGAGCGACCAAGATGATAAAGGGGATGAGGAAAGACTAAAAAGGTTAGGGCTCATCAGCTTGGAAAAGAGATGGCTGAGGAGAAATGATTGAAATCTACAAAATCCTGTCCCCCCCCCCCTCCCTTGAATGCCTGTCCCCCTTGAAGGCCTGTACCACCACCCCTGAAGATACCTCCAGGAATTTGTCTAACCTTTTTTTTTTTAACACAGCTATATTAACTGCTTCTAAAATGGCCTCCAGCAACAAATTCCAGAGTTTAATTATGCACGGAGTGAAAAATATTCACTCCTATTTATTTACTGTGATGAGTAGCCTAATGGTTAGTGAAGTGGTATGGAAAACCAGGTTCAATTTCCACTCCAGCTCCCTTTGCTCTGGGAAAATCACATAACCCTCTGTTGCCCCAGATGTAGGGTTACCATATGGCTCCAGAAAAAGGAGGATGGATTAAGACATCCAGGTTTTACTTCCATTGAAAGCAATGGAAGTAAGGAGGACAGATTGAGACATCTTGGTTTTACTTGCATTGCTTTCAATTAAAGTAAAACCTGGATGTCTCAAGCCGTCCTCCTTTTTTTGGAGCCATATGGTAACCCTAAACAGATGCAAAATAAGTTTTTGTATATAATATCTAAACCACTTTGATTGTAACCATAGAAAGGCAGTATATCAAATTCATTTCCCTGTATATAATATGCAAACTGTTTGGTTGTAACCTCAGAAAGGTGGCATATCAAGTCCCATCCCATTTCCCTTACTGCATGACATTTGTTTTTTATCTGGCCTTCCCAGTACAAAGCATAATAAAAGGGGCGAGGGAGTGTTCAGTGATGTCTAATACATTCCACTGACTTACTGTATATTGTATTCCCTATGTTTTGAAGCTGCGTTAGCAGACTGCAAACCCCTCACTGCTAACATTTTGCCTCCTTACTTGCATATATTCCTGCTGAAGTTGGCTGTGGTTAGATGCATACTCTGGCTGAAACTTAAAAAATAAAAAAAAAAGATTTCTTCTTTAACTATTTTTGTTTCGCTTTTTATAACAATTGTATCACAGGTTACCTTTAATAGCTAAATTAAAATTCAAGTTATGAGTCACAGTTTTCAGGATGTTGATGGACAATGCTCCAAAATATTGGACTAATTTACCCTCCCCCGCCCCCCTTTTTACAAAATCGTGGTGTAATTTTTAGTGCCGGCCATAGCGATAACAGCTCTGACGCTCATAGGAATTCTATGAGCATCTGAATTGTTACTACTGTGGCTGGCTAAAAACTATAGTTTTTGTAAAGGGGGAGGTTAGTGACTTTATTGCATAATCCTCTTTCTAAATATCATATGAGAAATCTTTATCAACTAAAATTTCATATGGCTAAGAAAGTAAAATCAAACACTTCTCTTTGTCAATTCAGTATCGACTTGTTCGTTTATGGAATCAGCTTCGTTTCGGACTTCATGTTTATGGGCATTATTTCCGGTTTAGGAAACTGATGAAATATTTTTTGTTTTCATCATAAATGATTCTTTATTGTAATATAAATCTTATGCTCCAACTTTGTAATTCTGGACAATTTGGTCCATCCTTTGTTATCCATCCTTGAACTAATTAGTTTCCAAGTTATATAAAAATTTGATAAAACGCTTATATAAAAAATTTCTAAGCAATTAACAATAAAAAATAAACATGTGGAGGGGCATAATTTAAAAAACGCCTAAGTCTCTTTTTGGCCTAGGCCCTAAACGCTGAAAGTAGAAGCAGGAGAAATGTTCATGCTCAAAAAAAACATCCAAAATGAGGGTTTTTGGGTTTTTTTTAATGGCCTACCTCTACGTTCAGCTGTTTAAACACCCAGACCACCACTATATTTACAAAACATTACCAACCAAAAAACAGCCTATGTCCAAAACGCCCAAAAGAAGACCTTATAGGTGAAGGAGGGACCAGTCCTTCGCCTAAAAGCTGGATTCTGTAACCGGTATCTGTCAAAAAGAACACCGGTTACAGAATCCCCCCCCCAGCAACGATTGCGGCAAGAGAGATGGCTCATCTCCCCTGCCGCGATAGTGATCCCCTGAACTGCTGCCAATCGTGGCACCGCGATCAGCTCAGCGGCCCCGGCAACCTGTCCACCCCCCACCACAATGATCACGGCAGGAGAGATGCCTCATCTCTCCTGCCGCGATCCTCACCCCGAAGTGCCGCGGTTGGCGGAAGTTTGGGCGATCGCCATTGTGGCAGGGAAGATGAGGCATCTCTCCTGCCGTGATCATTGTGGTGGGGGGTGGGCAGGTTGCCGGGGCCGCTGAGCTAATCGTGGCAGCTGCGATCAGCGCAGCGGCCCCTTTTTCAGCACTTATACCTGTTTTGACTTGGTCTAAGTCAAAACGTATAAGTGCCGACTAAGCAACCTGTTAACACTTTTGGTTATACCTGCTGTATGACTATGTCTAGGTCGGCCCACCTTCCGCCCTTTCCCCTCCTCTACAAATGTCTCTTTTTGCTCTATGCGTTTAGAGACAGGGGAAAAGCCTAAGATGGTTTTAGATATGTCAAAAACTAGCTTTGATCATTGGTACTTGGATGATCTGGCTTTTTGATCGTCCAAGTACCGATTTAGGTCACTTTTTAGACTTTTTTTTGTAATTATTATTATTATCCCAGGACAAGCAGGCAGGTATTCTCACTAGTGGATGATGTCATCCGACAGAGCCCCGATACGGACGTCTCACAAGCATGTCTTGCTTGAAGAAACTCAGAAGTTTCGAGATGCCCGCACCGCGCATGTGCCAGTGCCTTCCCGCCCGATGGTCCGGGCGTGTCTCCTCAGTTCTTTTTCTTCCGCGGAGCTGAGAAGTTCACTTCAATTCTGCGCCCATTGAATCTGTTTTTTTGCCTTCTTATTGCCGCGGATTGGGTTCTTTTGGCTCTCCCGTGCGTTTATTTTCTTTCTTTGATTTCTTTTAAAAAAAAAAGTTTACTTCCGATACAGGGTCGGCCGCGTGGCTGGGGCCCTGCGCCTTCGACCTTGAGGCGAAACTTTTCCGGCCTATGTCCCGGCCGATCACCGGTTTTAAAAAGTGCAGCAAGTGCCAGCGCGCGATTTCGCTCACGGACCCTCATCGACGCTGCTTACAGTGTCTGGGCCCAGACCACTTTCCGAAATCGTGCCGGCCTTGCTCCACTCTGACGGCGCGAGCGTTTAAGCGCCGCTGCCTGCTGTGGGAGTCCATGTTCAAGATGGAAGCTTCGTTGGATCCTTCGTCTTCGACATCAACTGGTGCCTTGACTCCTTCGGCGAAGCCCTCTGCCTCCCCGGCCGCTTCGGGCCTTCTGAAACCAGCCTCGTTCACGCCGGTTTCAGCCTCAACTTCGGCGCCGGTGCATTCCTCCGTCTCCTCGGAACAGGTATCGACCCCTATAGTTCCACCGGTGGTGCTTAAAGTGCCGAAGGCTGGCAAGCAAAAGCACGCAGCACCGAAAGAGCACGGAGACCGTGCGGAAGGGCCCCCTTTTGGTGCGGATCCCTCCATATCGGCTTCGCTGAGGTCCATTCTGGAGGCTCAGTTTGTGGAACTCATGACCACCATGGTTCCCCGGCTGATTGCCTCAATCCAGGGTGACCTGCCAGTTCCGGCTCCGAGGGGCGGCCCGCCCCCCCCCTCCTCCACCGCACCGCTCGACCTCGTTGCTTAGCGAGGAGGAGCGGCGGGCGGTGTCCAGTTCGTCAAGGCGGTCCTCAGGTAGTGCCATGCCTCCCTTGGAACCGATTCCCACGAGAAAGGCCTCCCTTAGTGATATGCCTCCTTTGGAGCCTATTCCCTCGAGGAAAGCTTCGCTTAGCGACTTGCCCCCCTTGGAACCTGTTACCCTGCCCCATGACTCAGTGTGGCGTCCACTTTCAAGGCCTCCCAGTCCTGGGCATAGCAGGAAGCAGGACGAGTTCTTCCGAACCCCCTATCAAGCCTGGGCGGTTTCTGGGGAGGCGCCGACTCTTCCGCCTCTCCGATCGACAGCCTCGAGTCCTATCTGCTCCTTGGAGGCTTCTGGGGACCAGTATTCTCACAGAAGGGCTCGATCCCCTTCCAAGCATCGATCCAGACACTCTTCGAGGCATTCCTCTCGGCACTCGATCGTCTCACCTCAGAAGAAATTGCCTCGGATGGGGTATTCTGCTTTGGCTGGGTCTCCTCCTCCGGGCCCGGAGTTCGAGGACCCCGAGGTGTTTTACTTGCCCTGTTGCTCACAGGCCTCTATGGAGCCCGAGGCCTCGACTTCTTCTAGTCCTTCTCGCAGACCGGCGCTGGCGGACCAACTGTCCTTTTCCTCGTTTCTCAGACAGATGGCGGATGACATGGACATTACCCTCGATGCCGGGTCTCGATACTCCAAGGAGTACCTCAATACCATGCACTTGCCTCGTCCTCCAGCCGAGTCCTTACGCCTACCTCTGCACAAGCTCCTTGACCAGACCTTCATGAGGTGCTTTGAGTCTCCTTACTCTATCCCTGCGGTCCCTGGACAATCGGATGCTCGGTACCGCACGGTGCATCACAAGGGCTTCGAGGGGCCTCAGCTTTCTCATCAGTCCCTCCTGGTCGAATCCTCGCTCAAGCGGTCTCATCCTGGCCAGGTGTATGCTTCGGTGCCTCCGGGCCGCGAGGGCAGGACCATGGATAAGTTTGGACGACGCATCTATCAGAATTCTATGATGGCGTCTCGAGTCCTGAATTATAATTTCCACTTTGCCACCTACTTGGAATTTTTTCTACCTGTGCTTCGGAAATTCACGCCCTACATCGAGTCCCAGGCTCGGTTTGAGTTCGAGGAGGTGGTTGCCTCGCTGTCCCAGCTTCGTCTTCAATTGATGCAATCTGCCTATGATGCTTTCGAGCTCTCGGCCCGAGCGGCAGCCTGCTCTGTGGCGATGCGCCATTTGGCCTGGTTACGAACCATTGACATGGACCCGAATCTTCAGGACCGGCTGGCAAACGTCCCGTGTGCTGGGGCGGATCTTTTCGACGAATCCATCGAGACAGTCACTAAGAAGCTGTCTGATCATGAAAGGTCCTTCCAGTCCATTCTTAGGCCGAAGCCTAAGCCTCAGCAGTATCGGCCCTCTCGACCGCCATTGATCTATCAGCGGCGTTATCAGCCGAGGCAAGCTCCTCCTGCGAGGCAACCTGCGAAGCGGCAGCCCCCTCAGAAGGCTCAGCAAAAGTCTCAACCTTCTGCTGTCCCTAAGGCTCCTCAGCCTTTTTGACTGTTTCGTAGAGGGCATAACCAGTCTCGTTCCGCCTCCCCCTGTTTTTCCCATCGGAGGACGCCTCCATCATTTTTATCATCGCTGGGAGGCCGTAACCACCGACCTCTGGGTTCTTACTATCATAAGGGAAGGATACTCTCTTCATTTCCATCGGGTCCCTCCGGACCACCCGCCAAGAGAGTATCCTTCCAACTTGACACAGACCGCCCTTCTTCTTCAGGAAGCCCAGGCCTTGCTCCGGCTCCGGGCCATTGAGCCGGTCCCTGTGGACCAACACAACCAGGGGTTTTACTCCCGGTACTTCCTTGTTCCGAAGAAGACGGGCGACCTGCGCCCCATTTTGGACCTCAGGGTCCTCAACAAATTCCTAGTCAAAGAGAAGTTCCGCATGCTGACCCTTTCTTCTCTCTACCCCCTCCTCGAGCAGAACGACTGGTTATGCTCTCTGGATCTCAAGGAGGCCTACACTCACATTCCCATTCATCCGGCCTCTCGCAAGTTCCTCAGATTTCGGGTGGGACATCTGCATCTGCAGTATCGAGTGCTTCCCTTCGGCCTGTCATCGTCTCCCAGAGTCTTCACGAAGTGTCTGGTAGTAGTGGCCGCGGCAATCCGGAACCGGGGTCTTCAGGTTTTCCCCTACCTCGACGACTGGCTCATCAAGGTGCCCTCGGCCTCGGAGGTCATCTCGGCGACCCTGTCCACGGTTCTGTTCCTGCAGAGTTTGGGATTCGAGATCAACTTTCCCAAATCTCATCTACAACCTTCACAATCGCTCCCCTTCATCGGGGCGGTCCTGGATACCATCCACCTCAGAGCATTCCTTCCTCCTCAGCGCCTGGAAGCTCTTCTTCTTCTCTGCCAGTCTGTGTCTTCTCACCAATCCATCTCAGCGAGACACATGATGGTCCTCCTAGGCCACATGGCCTCTACAGTTCATGTGACGCCGTTTGCCAGACTCCATCTCAGAATTCCTCAGTGGACCCTGGCGTCTCAATGGACTCAGGTGTCGGAGCCGTTGACTCGACACATCATCGTCACTCCTGCTCTTCGGCAGTCTCTACTTTGGTGGATGACCTCTTCGAATCTATCCAGAGGTTTGCTGTTTCACACTCCTCCCCACCAGAAGGTTCTCACGACCGATTCCTCGAACTTTGCCTGGGGAGCACATCTGGATGGTCTTCGCACTCAGGGATTCTGGACCAGTGCGGACCACCTCCATCAGATCAATCTTCTGGAGCTCAGAGCCATCTTCAATGCTCTTCAAGCTTTTCAACATCTGCTTCTCGACATGGTGGTCCTCATTCGCACAGACAATCAGGTCGCCATGTATTATGTCAACAAGCAGGGGGGCACGGGCTCGGCCTCCCTCTGCCAGGAAGCTCTCAGAGTCTGGGATTGGGCACCCAAGAGTGCTCAGAGAGCTGTGCGAGGTCCTGGCGGAACCATTAGCCATGCTCTTCAATCTCTCCCTAGAGAAGGGGAGAGTCCCCCTGGATTGGAAAATAGCGAACGTTGTTCCTCTGCATAAAAAGGGATGTAGGGCAGAGGCAGCAAATTACCGACCAGTGAGTCTCACATCGATCGTATGTAAACTCATGGAAACACTAATTAAACGTAAGTTGGACACTATCTTGGATGAGGGGAATCTTAGGGATCCTAGTCAACATGGATTCACTAAGGGTAGGTCGTGTCAATCCAACCTCATCAGCTTCTTTGATTGGGTTACAGGAAAGTTAGACTCAGGAGAGTCTCTGGACATAGTATATTTGGATTTCAGCAAAGCTTTTGACAGCGTCCCACACCGCAGGTTACTAAACAGGATGAAATCAATGGGGCTGGGTGAGACGATAACTGCATGGGTCAATGATTGGCTGAGTGGTAGACTTCAGAGGGTGATGGTAAACGGTACCCTCTCTGAAACATCAAAGGTGACCAGCGGAGTGCCACAGGGCTCGGTCCTGGGTCCTCTCCTTTTTAATATATTCATAAGGGACTTGACACGAGGGCTGCAAGGTAAAGTGACATTATTCGCCGACGACGCAAAACTGTGCAACATAGTAAGTGATGGCGTTTTACATGATAGTATGACACAGGACCTTCGTACGTTGGAAATCTGGTCCTCGACATGGCAGCTAGGCTTCAATGCTACGAAGTGTAAGGTCATGCATCTCGGTAGCAGAAATCCGTGCAGAACTTACACCTTAAATGGGGTAACATTAGCTAGAACCTCAGTAGAAAGAGATTTGGGAGTAGTCATCAGTGCAGACATGAAGGCTGCCAAGCAGGTAGAGAAGGCCACATCCAAGGCAAGGCAAATGATGGGATGTATCAATAGAAGTTTCGTCAGCCGGAAACCAGGAGTCATAATGCCGCTGTACAAGACCATGGTGAGACCTCATCTGGAATACTGTGTGCAATTCTGGAGACCACATTACCGTAAGGACGTGCTTAGAGTCGAGTCGGTTCAGAGGATGGCCACTAGGACGATCTTGGGATTCAAGGGTCTCTCGTACGAAGAGAGACTGAGCAGACTGCGGCTCTACACTCTTGAGGAGCGCAGGGAGAGGGGAGACATGATTGAGACATTTAAATACATCACAGGACGTGTCGAGGTGGAAGATGACATCCTCTTCCCCAGGGGACCCTCGACCACAAGAGGGCATCCGCTTAAACTCAAAGGGGGGAAATTTAGGGGTGACACCAGGAAGTATTTTTTCACGGAAAGGGTGGTAGATCACTGGAATAAGCTTCCGGTGCAGGTAGTCAAGGCCACAGGCGTGCTTGACTTTAAGAACAAATGGGACATGTATGTGGGATCCCTACGTAAGACGATTCACTAGCATCTAGACTTATTGGGGTGGGTCAGTGGTGTGGGCAGACTTGGTGGGCTATGGCCCTTTTCTGCCGTCATCTTTCTATGTTTCTATGTTTCTAACGCCTTCCTCAGAGCTGTCTACATTCAAGGGAAGGACAATGTCTTGGCGGACAACTTAAGTCGTCTCCTCCAGCCTCACGAATGGACACTGCATTCCTCGCCCTTTCATCAGATCTTTGCACAGTGGGGGACGCCTCAGATAGACCTCTTTGCGGCTCCCCACAACTTCAAACTGCCTCTCTTTTGCTCCAGGATCTACACTCCTCTTCGCCTCGAGGCAGATGTCTTTCTGCTGGATTGGGGGAATCGCTTTTTGTATGCGTTTCCTCCATTTCCTCTCATTCAAAAGACTCTGGTCAAGCTGAAGTCCGACCATGCCACCATGATTCTGATAGCTCCTCGGTGGCCCAGACAACCTTGGTTCTCCCTTCTACTTCAACTCAGCAGCAGGGAGCCGGTCCTTCTTCCAGTGTTTCCTTCACTACTTACTCAACATCAAGGATCACTGCTTCATCCCAACCTGCAGTCTCTCCACCTGACAGCTTGGTTCCTCTCAACGTAACTCCTCACCAGTTTTCCCAGGCGGTGAGGGATGTCTTGGAGGCTTCCAGGAAGCCTGCTACTCGTCAATGCTACTCCCAAAAATGGACTAGATTTTCTTCATGGTGTAGTTCTAACTCTAAGGAGCCTCAGCGAGCCTCCCTATCCTCTGTATTGGACTATCTTCTACACCTGTCTCAGTCTGGTCTCAAGTCGACATCTATACGAGCCAACCTGAGTGCTATTGCGGCTTTCCATTAGCCTCTACAAGGGAAACCTCTCTCTGCTCATCCTGTGGTTTCCAGATTTATGAAAGGACCGCCTCCAGTGTTTTGGGATCTCAATGTTGTCCTTTCTCAGCTTATGAAACCTCCTTTTGAGCCTCTGAGCAAGGCTCCACTAAAGTTTCTCACCTGGAAAGTGATTTTTCTGGTGGCCCTCACATCTGCTCGCAGGGTCAGTGAGCTTCAGGCCTTGGTGGCGGACCCACTTTTCACAGTTTTCCATCATGACAAGGTGGTCCTCCGCACTCATCCGAAATTCCTACCTAAGGTGGTCTCTGACTTTCATCTCAACCAATCCATTGTGCTTCCAGTGTTTTTTCCAAAGCCTCATTCTCATCCTGGAGAATCAGCTCTACACACTCTGGACTGTAAACGTGCTTTGGCTTTCTACTTGGATCGCAGCAAACCACACAGAATTGCTCCCCAACTTTTCGTCTCCTTTGATTCAAACAAGTTGGGACGACCTGTATCGAAGCGCACCATCTCCAACTGGATGGCGGCTTGTATCTCTTTCTGCTATGTCCAGGCTGGATTACCCCTTCCCTGTAAGGTCACAGCCCACAAGGTCAGAGCAATGGCAGCCTCTGTAGCCTTCCTCAGATCGACACCGATTGAGGAGATTTGTAAGGCTGCCACTTGGTCCTCGGTTCATACTTTCACCTCTCATTATTGTCTGGATACTTTCTCCAGAAGGGATGGACAGTTTGGCCAAACAGTGTTACAAAATTTATTCTCCTAAGTTGCCAACTCTCCCACCGTCCCATTGAGGTTAGCTTGGAGGTCACCCACTAGTGAGAATACCTGCCTGCTTGTCCTGGGATAAAGCAATGTTACTTATCGTAACAGTTGTTATCCAGGGACAGCAGGCAGCTATTCTCACGTCCCACCCACCTCCCCTGGGTTGGCTTCTCTGCTAGCTACCTGAACTGAGGAGACACGCCCGGACCATCGGGCGGGAAGGCACTGGCGCATGCGCGGTGCGGGCATCTCGAAACTTCTGAGTTTCTTCAAGCAAGACATGCTTGTGAGACGTCCGTATCGGGGCTCTGTCGGATGACATCACCCACTAGTGAGAATAGCTGCCTGCTGTCCCTGGATAACAACTGTTACGGTAAGTAACATTGCTTTATGAGCCCCGCTAACATTTAGACAACAAATATAGACTACAGACAGACTTGCAAGGGAGGATGAAGGGTAGAATTACAATTTTCAAGAAAAGAACATAGATAGGCTAAAATGTTAGGGAAGGGATTAAATGTTGCCTAAAATACCACTGTGTTTGAAAGAGGCAGGACAGGGATTGCGGAGATTAGGTCAATCTGTCAGTTTTAAACTTGTTATGAATCAAAAGCATCTATATACAGAAAGCTTTTGAGGGCACCTTTAAATCTCTCCGGGGTAAAGGTAAGGATGGAATAGAAAAACCTGCCTAACATAATAAGTGCATCAGATATACCGGAAAGGCAGAAATAAACTTCCATGGCTGTACTGTATATTACAAACTGCAGTTTCCACTTGGGCCACAAGTTGGTGCTGCTTATCCTTTCACTGCTGCAAGAAAGGAAGAAAGTCTCACTTCTACTATAAGCACTGATGCTTGTTCCATGGTGCACATTTTGGTGCAGAAGACCTGGCAATAGGTCAACAGCAGTCCTTGGCTATAAATGTCCACTCTGGACTGGGGAACTGTCCAAGTTCTGCACAATAGCTTTCACCACAGTGCCATACATGGTTATTTAATAATAATAATAATAATAATAATAATAATAACTTTATTTTTCTACACCGCCATAGTCAATCGACTTCTAGGCGGTTTACAGTGTAAGAAGGCTGGACAATCAGCGAATAACAAGAGGTCTCAATACAGTACAATAAGTCAACATACAATACAATACAATACAAAGATTTTGTATACAATACAGTTCCATATAGTACGAGTCTAACTACAATATAATACAAAAATCTGAACACAATACAATACATAAGTCTGAATACAATACAATACATAAGTCTGAATATAATACTATACATAAGTCTAAATACAGTATCCTACAATGAGTCTAAATATAATACAATATTGTAGAAGGGAAAGTTACGTATAGTTTGGAGTTCAATAGGTAATGAATATCTGAGTATTTCTTTAGAACTTCCATTGAGTTGGAGTTCTATGGAAAGCGAATATCTGAATATGTGAGGGGCATCTTTAGAGAAAGAAAGGCGTTTACAGTGAGGGAGTCCTATTGAAGGGGGGGACCGTTTTAGCCCGTGAATTTTGCGAATAAGGCGGTTTTGATCGATTTGCGGAATGCACTGTAAGACTGATTAGGTTTATTTATGTAGTTTTTCAGCCAAACTTGCTGTCTGTTCGCTTGGAACTTAAAGGTTCTATCCAGAAATGATTTGTATCTGCAGCCAGTGATCTTTGGGTATGCAAAGATATTTTTGTTTCTGGTCGCTCGTGTGGGGTTGTGTAGGATGAAGTGAGTTTGTAGATATGAGGGTGCTATTCCCCAGGCTTGCTTGAAACAGGTGCAAGCAAATTTGAATAGTATTCGCGCTTCAATTGGAAGCCAATGTAGTTTTTTATAGTAGGGGCTGATGTGGTCGTTTTTTCTTAGTCCGAAAATTAGTCGAACGGCGGTGTTTTGTATTAATCTCAGTTTTTTTATTGTATTTATTGTATTGTATTTCTTCCAAGCCATTGAGGAGAAAGATCAGAGATATTGTTAACTCTCACCTATCTGTTCACACATGAAAAATGTAAACATGACTTCCTAAGACAGCTTTCCATGAATAGTTGTAACCCACAAGTGCTATTTGTTGTGGCAGAAGTTAATTTCTGCTTTGGAGCTTTTAGATCTGAATAATGTGCAATAGCGTATCAAGAGCAGGGTGGTGGGTGCAAATAATAAGGTGGTGCACGTAGAGGCCGCAGCTCCCTCTGATGTTAACTTCCTGTTCCAGGGCAAAGGAAAAACAGAGTTGATGACTGAGCACATGCAGACTGTAGCCCTGTGACCATGCCATGCACCACTCCCCCACTGCCTGGAGGAAGGGTGATGTGCTTGGAGGAGATGGTGCTCCAACCTGGGTGGCAACCAAGCTGCATACTTCACTGGTACTGTGTGCCATGGAAAAGTCATCACTACCTGAGGCTCATGTTCAGACCAGCACATAGGCTCTGTCCTCTGCAACTCAAAGGGACAAGACACTAAAGGGCTCATAATCGAAGCTTAAACATGTCTAAAAAAAAAAAAAAAAAAAACACCCCAAATCGGCACTTGGTCGTCCTAAAAGACAAGTCGTCCAAGTGCCGATAATTGAAATGGCTTTATGGACATATCCAGCGACTTTTTAGGCCTCTGAATCCCACTGTGCGTCCAGAGCTGAAAGGGGCATTTCTGGAGGAGTGGTTAGGGTGGGATGTGGGCCGACCTAGACTTAGGACTCCTTTTACAAAGGTGCGTTAGGGCCTTAATGCGTATAAGTTTCACTTAGGAAGTCTCATCACACATTCGATTATCCCTGCAGAATGACTAAGGGCTCCTTTTACTAAGGTGCACTAGCGTTTTTAGCATGCGTGCAAGATTAGCGCGTGCAAGATTAGCAGGTGGTAATTTTTCAGCTAGTGCGCGCTAATCTTGCACGCATGCTAAAAACGCTAGTGCACCTTAGTAAAAGGAGCCCTTAGTCATTCTGCAGGGATAATCGAATGTGTGATAAGACTTCCTAAGTGAAACTTATACGCTGTGAGTTAGATGATGTAAAAGCAGGTATAAGTGCCAAAAAGGTTTCAAAAGTGACCAGATAACACTGCACAACAAAGTTTTTGCTTCCTGAACACTGCTGGGTGTTTCTTATAGAATTTTGGGTGCTGATCATGAATATTACATCAAAAATTACCCATCACGTACCATTTCAGAGAAATCTTCAATTTTGTCGTGATTTTTTCTTATATTTGGATGCAAACAATTTTTTCTCCCATAAGTGTCTTATCAACAACGGTTTGTGCCGCCTGGGTATGTCCATGCATAAAATCTAGCCAGGTTGGAAGCTGTTTTATGGAAGATGACATCCTGGGCATGTCTGGGCAGGTCTGAACGAGCTTGCGCTGTCTCACCATGCTATAATGGTGGCTTCCATACACCGATCCTGCTCATTTGGTTAATATAGATAGTCCGTGTGTGTATATAGTATCAGTATAGTAAAGTATAGTAGTATAGTAGCTGTAGCAATATAACAGTAAGTAAGCTTGATGCTATAGACGTTTTGGTGTCGGGCAATATGTCTCGTCGGTGTCGTAACAGCCGCGACACATTCTGCTATATCTGTGGGGAATATACACTTACGCCTCAGAGACGTTCGATGACTGCCCTTGTAAAGAAAGCCTATCATCTGTATTTTGGCTGCAAAATAGGTGATCAAGACAAGCAATGGGCGCCTCACATTTGCTGTGCGACATGTGCTGTTAGTCTGAGAGCCTGGCTCAGAGGTACTCGAAAGACGATGCCATTTGCTGTTCCGATGATATGGCGAGAACAGAAAGACCATGTGACGGACTGTTATTTCTGTTTGACTAATGTGTCTGGTTTCTCTGCCAAAAACAAGAAGTCAATTGAATATCCTAATCTGCCTTCAGCAATGAGACCCATGCCACATGATGACAGTCTTCCAGTTCCGAAACCACCAGAGGATTGGACCTTAGACGAACCAGATGAAGAAACTGCAGTGCAGGGTTCTAACAGTGACATTGACCCGGATTTTGAACCATCCTCATCAGGCGATCCACATCTGATAACACAGTCCGAATTGAACGATTTGGTCAGAGATTTGGGTCTGTCAAAAGCAAAAGCTGAGCTGCTAGGTTCGAGACTGCAGGAATGGTGTTTGCTATCACCAGGTACGAAAATTTCTGTGTTTCGAGACCGGCATCATGATATAACCAAATTTTTTGCACAAGTCGACAGTCTCTGTTTCTGTTGTGACATTGAAGGATTGTTCTCGGTCTTTGGTTGTGATCACAACCCGGAAGAGTGGCGTCTTTTCATTGATTCGTCAATGTTAAGCCTGAAAGCTGTTCTGTTGCACAATGGCAACGTTTATCCTTCAGTACCTGTTGGCTATGCAGCACATATGAAAGAAACATATGAGAATATGGAAATGTTACTAAAGTATGTCCAGTATACCAGGTATAACTGGAATATCTGTGGAGACCTCAAAGTCGTTGCTCTGTTACTAGGACTGCAGCTTGGCTATACAAAGTACTGCTGTTTCATCTGCGAATGGGACAGCCGAGACAGAGAGTCGCACTATTCTAGAAAGAACTGGCCATTCCGTAAAAAGTTAGTTCCAGGACAGAAAAATGTAGCACATGAATCGCTTGTTGACCCGACAAAGATATTTTTGCCTCCTCTTCACATTAAACTGGGACTCATGAAGAATTTTGTGAAAGCAATGAACAAGGAAGGGGAAGGTTTTCGTTATTTAAGACAGATGTTCCCAAGAATAACTGATGCCAAGATCAAAGAGGGTATTTTTGTTGGCCCCCAGATCAGACATGTTATGAGTGACAAGCGATTTGAAGATCTGTTAGTTGGGCCGGAAAAAATTGGCTGGAAAGCCTTGAAAGACGTTGTTGACAATTTTCTGGGCAATTACAGAGCCCCAAACTACATTCAGCTGGTAGACAAACTTCTCAAAGCATACAAGAGAATGAAGTGCAATATGTCACTCAAGATTCATTTCCTCCATTCACACTTGGACTTCTTCCCCGCAAATCTCGGTGCTGTGAGTGACGAGCACGGTGAAAGGTTTCATCAAGACATAGCTACGATGGAGAAACGATACCAGGGCAATTGGAATCCGTCAATGCTTGCCGACTATTGTTGGATGCTACAACGTGATGCACCAGACACTGAATATAAAAGAAACTCGGGAGCAAAACACTTTTAATTCTGTTTCATTTAGTCGCTTGTGCGAAACGTAAACTTGACTATATATTTTATTGTCAGTAAACATAAAAATGTCTATTTCTCATAGTTCTTACGTGATGCAGTAAAACCAAAACCATATTTGAGCATACCAAGTTGGTACCTGTCATAATCACCAAAAACTTTTCAGGAATCAAGACTTAACCAAAAAATTGTTGTGCAGTGTAATCAGTGTGTGTGTGTGATGTTAATTTGGAGAAGGCACTGCCTACCTAATGTGTAACTTAGTTTTATGTTATATTTAAGAACAGATGGCTAGAGCATTTAAGGAACAACTAGATTTTTATTTTTACAGAGCAAGTTTATTTACAATACTATGCAGGCAATGCAGTAATTTTAGTTACAATTTAGTGATCTGTAAAAAAGGAAATGTGCTACAAAATAAAATATTGTTAAGCTGGACTAAAAGTAACTCACTCTGATAAAGACCCCAAAAGTATTTTCTTCTTATTGTTGCTTCTGGTTAGAAGAGTGAGAAAGGGTCTGTTATTTGCAGAGGGTATCTTGAGGAGATGGAAGACAAGTTCTTCAGTTGCAGAATAGCTGGGAGTGGAGTATGGAAACCTAGGTGCAAGATCGCAGCAAGGTGTGTTGCAGATGTCCAGTGGCAATCCAAAGAGGAGGAGCTTAGGTGAACCTCCCCTTTTTATGGACCATAGGAGCTGGAAGTCAGGACCAATCACAAATCAGGAATAGTTCAAAACGGGTTTCTGTTTGAGTGGATGATGTCAGTTGATTTGGCTGGTCATATGATTATTAACTGGGCAGAACCTTGATTGGATTTTAATAGGGTCATTGTCTGGGGATTTTCAGGTAGATGACATTTGTTTTGTCTCATCCCAGCTTTTGATTGCTTAGGTAATTAACACTTTTGCTCCAAACCCTGTGTCTTTTTGTTCTACTCCAGGCTCTGTTTGCTGTTCATAGCTTGGAGAATGGAGTTCTGTTTGACACTGCTGCGTCTTCTATTATTGTGCATATCATGCAGAATAAAGTTCTGTTTGACACTGGTACCAAACCCAGCTATCTTTTCTATTCACTGAAAGGGGTACTTAACTTTTTGTTTCAGGCTTGCAAAAGTATGGCGACAGATGGCTAGAGCATTTCAGAGGTCAGCTTGAGAAATAATTTATATAATTCTTAGCAATAATTTTCTTAGATTCAGATACTCGGTAAAATTAATAATTTATTTGTTGTATTTATATACCACTTATTACCTAAGTGGTTTACATTCAGGTACTTAAGCATTTTTTTCCCTATATATTCTGGTGGGCTTACACTCTATCTAATCTACCTGGGGCAATGGGGAATTAAGTGACTTGCCCAGGGTCACAAGGAGCAGCATGGGATTTGAACCCACAACCTCAGGGTGCTGAGGCTGTAGCTTTAACCACTGTGTCACACACTCCCACTCATTTTACATGTGTGTGATGGTGTAATGGTGTATAATGCAAGGGTACAGAAAAAACTTAGGGACGTTCTGCCCAGTAAGTCTGACTTCTGTGGTAATTAATGGAAATATTTTTCAAACAGAGAAGAGTGATGTTTTATAATAACTTTATTTTTCTATACCGCCATAGTCAGGCGACTTCTAGGCGGTTCACATTGAAAGAAGGCTGGACAGTCAGTGAATGATAAGGAGCCTAAAATAGAAAAGTTACATAGACAAGTTACATACTAATTTAAGTTCCATGGGTAAAGAATATATGAAAAATTGGAGCTTCCTGAGAGATTGAATAGCGCTTACGGAGGGTTTGTTTTAGTTTAAGGGTGGTCTGTTATTGTCAATGAATTTGTCGAATAGGGCGGTTTTAGGAACACCGTGGATTGTAAGACCGAAGGCAACATGGATTCACTAGAATCAGGGCTTGACATACAAATCTGATCAATTTCTTTGACTGGAAGACCAAAGAATTGGATAGAGGCGGTGCGCTAAATGTGGTGTATTTAGATTTTAGTAAATAAACTGAGTGCCCTCAAAATGAGTCCCAAAATGATAGACTGGGTCAGGAACTGGTTGAGTGGAAGGCGACAGAAGGTAGTAGTCAGCGGAGATCTCTCTGAGGAAAGGGATGTTACCAATAGTGTGCTTCAAGGTTCGGTTCTTGGGCCTGTTCTTTTTAACATTTTTGAAAGCAATATTGCTGAAGGGCTGTCAAGTAAGATTTGCCTCTTTGTGGATGATACCAAAATCTGCAATAGAGTAGCCAGTAGCCACTCCTGATGGTATGAATAATATGGGGAAAGACCTGGTGAAGCTTGAAGAATGGTCTGAAATTTGGCAGCTAAGATTTAATTGTGAACCGCCTAGAACTAATGGCAGGGCGGTATACAAGAAATAAAATTATTATTATTATTATTATTATTAATGGTAAGAAATGCAAAGTCATTCATTTGGACTGCAAAAACCTGAGGGAAAGGTACAGTTTAGGGGTGAAGAACTTTTGGGTGTGATAGTGATGATCTAAAGGTGGCTAAACAGGTTGAAAAGTTGATGGCAAAAGCTAGAAAGATGTTAGGGTGCATAGGGAGAGGTATGGCCAGTAGGAAAAAGGAGGTATTGATGCCCCTATATAAGACTCTGGTGAGACCTAATTTAGAATATTATGTACAATTCTGGAGATCGCACCTTCAAAAAGGTATAAACAGGATGGAGTCGGTCCAGAGGAATGGTTGGTGGTCTTTATCATAAGGCCACTAAACTTTTGTGTAAGTCAGATGACAAGACCGGCCACGGGGGACCCTTGATAAAGCACGGAGTGCGAAACATGTTGGGTCTGCTTTTCCAGGGTCATGTCAGCTGTTAAAATAAGTGGCTATAAAGTTTTAAATGAACATAAGAAGTTTCAGGTTTAGGTTTCAGGTTTATTTAAAAATTTGATATACCGCCTCATTAAAATTCAAAGCGGTTTTACATAATATAAAACCAAAGTATAATAAGAACGTACATTAAGAACAAATTACAAACAATGCTACAAACAATCAAACGCACTGACAAACATTAACTTACCGATACAAGATGGAGAAGGGCAGAAATACAATTTGTATAAAGAGAAAGAGAGGGGAAGAGGGAACAAAACAAAAGGAAGGGGAACAAAATAGAAATAGTCTGGAATAATGTAAAATAAGCTAAAATGATTAAAAAATGGCAAGGAACAGATTTCCATTACCAAATGCATCTTTAAAAAGAAAGGCCTTCAAGTTACTTTTAAATTTATCAAGGGATGTAATTTCTCTTATATAATTTGGTGCTGAATTCCAGATGGTAGGGGCCGTGACAGAAAAAATGCTAGTGCGAATAGTCTTTATGTATCTTAAAGAGGGGATGGATAGCAAGTTTTGATTAGATGAACTTAAGAACATAAGAATTTCCGCTGCTGGGTCAGACCAGTGGTCCATCATACCCACGTGGCGGTCCTCTGGTCAAAGACCAGTGCCCTAACTGAGACTAGCCCTACCTGGAATTAAAGATTAATTGATATATGAAATATGAAGTAATTTTAAAAAATCTATGGCTGATGATGAGAGACCACATAATTCTTCACCCTATAAAAATTTATATTAGGGATGGAGTGGTGGGGCTGAAGCCGTTTTAGAAACTTTAAAGGATTTATATACTCCGGAATGCTTGGAGGATTTGGGGACATTCTCTATTTATCAGCACTTAACCGGGTACTTCCTGCTGAGTATCTCTGCTAATTGGCCATGCCCTAACTGGCTAGGTTAGAGGTAGAGTTTGGGCAGAACCAGCATGTAGTTGGTTCGTGACAATATTCAGTCTGCTTAACCAGGTAAGTAAGTGCATATTAGGACAGCAAAATGACTGCCTAACTTTAATGTACTGAGTTAATTGGATACTGGTCTGAATAAGCTAGTGCAGTGGTTCCCAACCCTGTCCTGGAGGACCACCAGCCAGTCGGGTTTTGGGATAACCCTAATGAATATGCATGAGAGAGATTTGCCTATAATGGAGGTGACAGGCATGCAAATCTGTTTCATGCATATTCATTAGGGCTATCCTGAAAACCTGACTGGCTGGTGGTCCTCTAGGACAGGATTGGGAACCTCTGAGCTAGTGCATTGTTAATTTCCGGGTCAGCTCACATACCTGGATATTCAGTCCCAGGAGCCACGCATACCCCAGCATTGAATATCCAGGGTCAGTTCAGCCCACGTCTGGAACAGAAACCACATGCCACTTACTGCTAGAGGCTGAATATTGCCCCCTGCCTTTTACTTGTGACTATCTTCAGAAAAGCCCTTCTCTGCATTTAAAACAGTCTTTACACACATGGTAGGTGTAAGGACTACATAACTGTTGAGGCATGTTCAGTGTGCCCCCTAAGGAAAGAGGGAAGTGAGGCAACCGCTGCTGAACTGTTTTGGAGGCTAGACAGGGCGGGCTTGAACCAAGAATGGGTGGGCCTGTGCCCACCCAAGCATACCCATAATTATGCCACTGGATTAAGGGGATGAATCCCCTCTCATATGAGGAAAGGTTAAAGAGCTTCAGGCTCTTCAGCATGAGAGATGGCATATGATAGAACAGATAAATGCAAATCAATTGTTTACTCTTTCAAAAAGTCAAAGACTAGGGGACACATCTTCATTTTACACAGTAATTCTTATTTTAAAAAAACCAAATAGGAGAGAATATGGTTTTTTTCACTCAGTGCACAGTTAAACTCTGGATTTCATCAGCAGGAGATAAGAACATAAGGATAGTCATTCCGAGTCAGACCAATGGTCCATCTAGTCCAGTATCCTGTTTTCACAGTGGCCAATCCATGCTACAGATCCCAGGGCAAACAATGGCTTCCCCCATGTCTATCTCAATAGCAGACTATGGGCCTTTCCTCCAGGAACCATTTCCTCCAAACTATTTTTAAATCCAACTGTTTTTACCACATCCTCTGGCAATGAGTTCCAGAGCTTAAATATTCTTTAAGTGAAGAAAAAAAAAAAATCCTCCTGTATGTTTTAAATGTATTTCCATGTAACTTTATTGAGTGTCCTCTAGTGTTCATGATTTTTGAAAGAGTAAAATAACTGATTCACTTTTACCCATTCTACACCACTCAGGATTTTGTAGACCTCAATCATATGCTCCCCTAAACCATCTCTTTTCAAAGCTGAAGAGCCCCAATCTCTTTAGCCTTTCCTTCATACTAGAGGAGTTTCATCCACTTTATCATTTTGGTTGCTCTTTTTTTTAACTTTTTCTGATTCCGCTATATCTATTTTGAAAGATACGGAAACCAAAAATTGAACACAATGCTCAAGGTAAGGTCTCACCATGGAGCAATACAGAGGCATAACTTTCTTAGTCCTATTTCTCTCCCTTTCAGCTCTTCTCTTACTACCTAAGCGAGGAATTTTCATCCTGTGGAACTTCTCCTGAACCTGTATCCAGGTAAATAGCACCCCTAGATACTAATAATTCCTAGCATCCTGTTTTCTTTTTTGGCCACTACTGTAATTGGGTAGAAGGTTTCAACGTCTATGATGTCTATGATGACACATAGATCTTTTTCTTAGGTGTTGACCCCTAAGGTGCACCCTAGCATCTGGTAACTATGATTTTGATTAATCCTCCCAATGTACATCACTTTGCATATCTTCACATTAGATTTCTTCTGCTGTTTGGATGCCCAGTCTTCCAGTTTCCAAAGGTTAGCACAGCTGGGTTTAGAAAAAGTTTGGGCAAATTTCTGGAGATAAAGTCCATAAACCATTAGCTAGGGAAAGCCAGCTTATGAACTAATTGAGCCTATGAACTAATTGAATGTGAACTAATTGAATTTGAATTCATTTGAGTATATAAGTGAAGCATGTCAACATAAGTTTTATGGTCAACTTTACAATAGTAGAGATTGGAAGGTGAATTAAAATTATAAAGTGGAAGCACAAGCAGGTTTTTTTCAAAGCCGATGAGGTTGTTACCCTTTCCAGTCTGCATGCAAGACTTGTTCTGGCTGTGGATGGGGATCTGAGGCTTTTTTCTTCCTTGGTAGACTGCCAGATACTATATTGAATTACTACTGAGTGATGGTTCATGGTCAACAGAAGAAAAAAAAAAAAATAATAAAAAAAATAATTATATATATATATATATATATATATACACACACACAAATAAAAGAGGGAGTTTGAATGTTTAATGAGGGGTGTATTTGATAGGAAAGCCATTGTTATCCCTGGGGATAGGCAGCATGGAATCTTGCTACTTTTAAGGATTCTGCCAGATTCTTATTACCTGGTTTGGCCACTATGATAAGCAGGGTACTGGGCTAGCTGGACCTCTGGTCTGACCCAATATGGAAAAAGGCAAGTGTGATGTCCAAACTAATGGTACAAATTTTATTACATAGATAAAATATCCCAACAAGGATCCAAGTTTCGGCATATAAAAATGCCTTCCTCAGGGGACACTGGAAATTAGAGCGAATAAGCAAATTGAACATAAATAGCATCCAAAATAACATAACGTGAATATTGTTCAGATTATTACTCAACTCGTGGTAAAATTGGGAAATGAAAGGAGATCAAGAAACATTAAATATCGCTTCGGCATTCAATCTCCAGTGTCGCCCGAGGAAGGCATTTTTTATATGCCGAACCTTGGATCCTTGTTGGGATGTTTTGTCTGTATAATAAAATTTGTACCATTGGTTTGGACATTGCACGTGCCTTTTTTCTGCATGTTGTATTTCTGTTAAGGCAAGTCCTTTCTCCCTCGCTTCTATTTTGGCTGACTCAGCATGAGAAATTGTTTTGTCTAATGCATCTCCTATTTCTTGAGCAAAGAGCTGAACAATAGGGATTTGGTTCAACTCTTCTGAAAAGATGCTACTCTTTTACAGCTTCGCTGGCAAACTAATGGATTTTATTCTTCCTTTTTTACACCATGAAAATATTGCAGAGAAGAAAAAAAAAAAGAATGAATCAGGCATGAGCACTTAATTGATATTTCTTTATTTCTTCATACAATATTTATCTATCTATATATAAAACCACAGTGTTCAAAAGCATTAGTACTGATGGCTCTGACTGTACAAGAAGAGCTTTCCTAAGCATGTGATGGGTAACTTTATAAGGGGCCACCTAGATAAAGCCTATTTTATAAAGATAAGTAGATGCCTACTTATCTTTATAAAATACTAGTGTAAATAGCAGGCATGGATATTTACACCAGCCATAATGCTGGTGTAAATGTCCCTGTTGATATTTGTCAAGTACACATATAAATTAGGATCATTAATATATGTACTTGTGCATTCTCCAGCCAAACTCCATGCTGTGCCTGCTCCACCAGCAAAGTACATGTCACCATTTTCAGAGCACGTACTTGTGCACTGGTTGATATTTTATAAGAGGTCATTTACATACATATGTGGCCACATCCATGTATAAATGACTACAATACCCCACAGTGGGTGTGTCCTTTACTGCTTAAAACCTGCATAAGAACAAGCAATGCCTCCACTGGGTCAGACCTGAGGTCCATCGTGTCCAGCAGTCTGCTCACACGGCAGCCCAACAGGTCCAGGACCTGTGCAATAATCCTCTATTTATACCTTTCTATCCCCTTTTCCAGCAAAATTGCCCTCAAACTCTAATATCACCTCTAGTTAGATAGAAGAGTGTTTCCCAACCTTATGAATTCCAAGACACTTCTACATACTGTGCACACTCCAGAAGGACATTTAATATTGGCTGCCTTTTTTTCTCCCCCAGCAGCCACCAGGGAAGCCTAAAATTATGTCTTTCAGCTACACTATCCCCAGTTCTCTGAAATTAGGCCCTACTCAGTTATGTATGAGAGAAAGTCCCTCTGCCGCATCATTAATGACGTCATCAGTGATGTGACAGAGGGACTCACTGGCAGGAGAAAGCTGCGAAGCAGCCTGTTTAGCGTGCTGCGGCTGCCAAGCTAGAGGGAGGCTTGTTATTAAGGTCATCTCACTGGGAGGGTTGCATGGGAGGGAGAGATAGGAGAGTCAGCGGGGGTTGGGCTGGGAGGGGAGAGAAGCGTTCTGCCTCGGGTGCTTCAAGGCCTGGCTTCTTCGGGCAGTAGCAGTGTTTACAATTCGCTGCTGTTGCCGGCTTCAAGCCTTCCTCTCTGGCGGGTCCTACCTACTTCCTGTTTTCATGAAGACAGGACCCGCCAGAGAGGAAGACCTGAAGCTGGCAACAGAAATGAATTGTGAATGCTGCTGCTGCTGCCTGATAAAGTTCAAGGAAGAAAGGGAGCAGAGGGGGAGAGAATGGCTTGGAGGGAAGAAGAGATGGCAGGGCATGGAGGGAAGGAGGAAATGCCAGACCAAGGGAAAAGGAAGGAGTACATGCCATATGGAACAGAGAGAGAGGGCAGACACTGGATGGAAAGAGAAAAGAGGGCAGTGAATGGAAGGGGGCAAGACAGAGGGTGAACAGTAAATGGAAGGGGTAGAGAGAGGGAGACAGACCCTGAATGGAAGTGTGGGGGAGGGGGGAGCAGACGTTGGAAGGAAGTGGGGAGGAGAAAGAAAAAAGGGCACATGCAGGATTGAGGGAAGAGGATAGAGTTAGAAATAAAGATAGACAGAGAGGGGACCAGGGAGAGACACAGAAAGAATGACATACAGACAGACAGCGTCCAAGGAGAGAGAGACAAATAAAAAAAAAAACACAGACAGCCATCTACTCTAGCACCCATTAATGTAACGGGCTAAAACACTAGTTAATTATATAACACATAAAATAAGTTAATGAGAAAAAAAATGAATTAATTTTTGACACCGGTGATTCCTAATAGATATTTATTCTGCCCCAAAATAGACAAATCTATGTCTAATCTCCCTGAAAGGTCAATAATATTCAGGAATGGGACAATTTTGGAACCCCTCTGTATCTTTGTGAATAATTTTCTATGATCTTGTATGCCACAAACAGATTCATATGTAAAATATTTTACCAATATCATCAGTATTTTAGATGACTATGAAAGCTGACATTTCTTAAACGCATTCTAGTCACTTTTGACTTTTTACATTGTGTGACTTCTGTGGCTATTCTTTCCTCCATTCCGGCTGTTTCCGCTTGTCTTTGCAGATTAGCAAACCGCACCGTTCTAGAGAGGGAAAAAATGGCAGATAAAAACCTGTGTGCTCAATCGTCTGCCCAAGGTGGCCAGAGTTACACCTGCCACTCTGTGCTGGTTACAGTCATTCATGATTAAACACTGTTGGCAATTTGCCTTCATGCCAAGTTTATTAATTTCATGTTATACCGTCTATCCCAAGTATCTTGATGGTTTACAGCAGGTTAATATAGTAAAAGATTAAAATAAAATCTAAAACAGTAAGAGGGGAAGACTGACATGAACCCAAGGAAGGTGGGGGGAGGGAGGTAAAGTTACAATAAAAATGAAGTAGAAAGAGGTATGGGGAAGAGTATGTACAGTAGGTGCCAACCACATACAATATAAGCAGTTAAATATGAAGCAGTCTTGGAATAATCAATATCAAAATTATTGCTAACAGTATTTAACTTGCTGATTTCAACATTAAAATTCTTCCTCTCCCTCTTGAGATGCACAATGCTCTCACTCATAGGATATGATAATAAAGTGATATACAATATTGCTTGATCTTCATCTGACTTTCTGCCATTTCTAGGGCACAAACCATAGAATCTGTCTGGAATTGGTCTTTGTGGAACCTATATCTGTTTTTCTTGCCATTTGGGGGACTTGTAGAAGTCTGTCCAGCATGGAAGGAAAGAATGAAGAGTATCCAAAGTTGCAAAGCCTAGTGGTAGAGCTGCTGCTTCCGCATCCTGAGGTTGTGGGATCAAATCCCAGGGCTGCTCCTTGTGATCCTGAGCAAGTCACTTAATCCATTGCCCCAGGAACTAAGTACCTGTATACGAGTATATGTAAACCATTTTGAATGTGTAACCACAAAAAAGCAGTATACAAATCTCATTCCCCCTTTCCAGGAAGCAGTCAAAAAATAGGAAGAGAGTTTTAACCAGGACAGATCATCCACAGCCTCTGATTCTTCTTCTTCCCTGGCTACAGATTGAAGTCTTTCCTTGGTTCCCCCATACAATACACCTCTCGCGAAAGTTTGGTTTTTATAAGCTTAAATGTGAGATCTAGAGCAGCCTTTCTATGCACTTTTTTGTTCCAAGTAGGTTTTATTTGTTACTGTTTTCCTATGAGATTTAAAAGACTAACAGACTAAGGCCCAGATTCACTAAAGATAGCGACTCGATCGCTGTTGGCCAATTCTCTGGCCAATTTTCAAACAGCGATTTATTCACTATCAAGTTTGCATGCAAATGATTTGAATGGAGGTGCAAATCATTTGCATGCAAACTCACTGACTCAATCGCTCAGTGAGCGATTGAGTCGGTGCAGAGCCCAGACAGTAGTGACAGGGGAAGCAGCCTCCTGTCATTGCGGTCAGGGCTTCTGCCAGGGTTTTTTTTTTCATTTTTTTTTTAATGGCACAGATATTTTGCGTGTATTACACAAGCAAAATATCTACCCAAGAAAAAAATAAAGTCCTAACCTCGACAAAGCACTCCTCCCTCCCCACCAACGCTGCCGAAACCAACAAATGAAGGCAAATTATCAATACCATTAAAAAATAAACCATCCTAAACTCACTCTTCACTATTTTCATAATTTAAATCTTGGGTCGGGCTAATGAATGGAAACAGTGGCAAACTACTGGTCAGTTTCAATACAGCAATTGTGTTTATTGCAAGTATCTTATGTTTGGGTAAGACAGATCTTCCTTTGGTATTGCATTGGGAGTCATTTAGCCATACTGTGGATGAGTTTCGGTTTGTAATATTAATGAAAGTGGAATTACAAAATGGAAGTGATGTGTCCATTGGAATTACATAGAAAAGAGCAACGGTTGATTTACCAGTGGGCGACGAATAAAGAGGTGGAATGGTACCAACTGTGATTAATCATTATTTGGGGTTAAATTCAGAAGGGAAGGTTAGGAGTGATCCAAGTTGTTTCGTCTTTGCCATGCGGTAAAGCAGGATAGGGGCAACCCGGTTTGGTGTTCTCACTTACTGTTATGAGATGTAAATTATATGATTGTATTGAGGCAAGAATTAACACTTTTATTGTTAAATCATTTTTATTATTTCAAGAATAATACCAATACAATACAACACAGCACCACAACAGCATACAAAAACATCCACAAAAAAAAAAGAAAAATCCCCCCTCCCTGCCCACCCACCCCTCCAGGGAACAGCCACCCAACCCAGTCCAAACAAGGAGTGATGTGTATCAATTCAGCAGTCTACTTCTGGCACGCGGACTCAATGTCGCAGCAAACGGTAACCAACACTGGAGAAAAAAATGCCCCATTTAGAGTGTAAGTTGGGAAGAGCTTGACGTTCAAACCCAGCTGCCTGTATCATCAACGTTCGCCAATGCATCAGGGTAGGAGTATGGGGCTAACAATTTTATAAGATTTAGTGAAGAGTGGATTTAGGATGGTTTATTTATTAGTGTTATTGATAATGTTTAGACGGATTGGGAAGCCTGGATCCATCACAGCACCTGAAGATCTGCAGAAGTGAAACACAGTCCTGTGTCGGGCTGTGAATGTTTCAGTTGGACGGTCACGAATAAAAATGGAGGGTATAAAAATGTAATACCATTTTGTATATTGTTGATTATAATAAATTAAAATTACAATATTTATTATTCATTTATTAAGCTATAGAATATATGCATATTCATTAGGGATATCCTAGAAACCCCAACTGGCCAATGTCTCCCCCCCCTCCCCGAACAGGTTTGAGAAACCCTGTCCTAAGGCACCAAATTTTGAAGGTGCCAAATACCAAAGTTAAAGGCATGCTGCCTTACAATTAATGTGAGATGTTGAATAATTAAAGATTTCATTGATTGCTGCACCTGGTCCATCTATTTCATTGCCGTTGTGTTTGGTTGCTTTTGTGGCACAGGGTTTCCTTTTCCCTTGTTCTTCTGTGCCCTGACATACTAACCTGGCTCTGTTCTTTCCACTCCTACCTTTGAATACCAAAAATCTTAAATCTAGCACTGAGGTAGTGAAGCCCTTCCCTCTTTCTCCCCCTACTGCAGGCTTGTCCAAGTCCAGTCCTTCGGGCTGCGTACAGGCCTGGTTTTCAGGATATCCCTAGTGAATATGCATGAGGATAATTTGCATATCCACTGCTTCCATTGTATGCAGGCCTCTCTCATGCATATTCACGTGGTCTACTCAAAGCCCTTGAGGACTCCACTTGGATTGTGTTACCAGACCCATGGCTCCGCCCCCAGGCCTACCCACCCCACCCCTTCAACCTATTTGCTCATTGGGACGGCATCTGAGCATGCGATGGTGTGATGACATCACATGCATGTGCGTGATGTCACCACATTGCATTCATGCATGCGCAGATGCCGTCCTGACATCGCTTGTTGCTAGAGGCTTTTCAAAACCCAAAGTGCCGAGTTTTGAAAAACCATCCAGACCCCCAGATATGTCCTCAAAAAGGGGGACGATCGGGGAAATCCATACATCTAATAACTCTAAACTTGGACAAACCTACACTATGCCAACTACTGTATTTGTACTTATCAGTTATGATATGTTGGAGTTCTCGATTACACTACGGGGGAAATTCTGTACAGGTCGCCTAAGGTTATACATCCTTAGGTGACCTGATGTCCAGATTTACCCAGACATGTCCTCTTTAGAGGACTGTCCAGATGGATTTTAGAAAACCCATCAGTTTTTCCCAGCTCTGCCAGAGCTCAGGGGTGTGTCTGGAGAGCCTCTGAGCATGTGTGGGTGCGAGCAATGATGCCATACGCATGTGTGCATGTAATGTCATCATGTCATATCTGTGCATGCTCTGAGGCCCTGTAGACACAGCCCTGAGCTCAGGGAAGGAGAGGTTTGTGTGGGGGTGGGGATTAACAGGGTGGGGCTGGGGGTAGGGCCACATGTCCTCTTTTTTACTTTTACAAATATGGTAATCAATTTTGTGCACTCATGATTATAGAAATGGGGGTGGGGGGGGGGGGTAAAAGCACAGCCCATACAGTGATCCAGTCTGCCAGTGTTATGAGAGAAGCTTGGAGCACCAAGAAACTGGAGTCAGGGGCTGAAGCCAGTCAGGAGGCAGGGGGAACCCTTTATTTTGTTATTCCCTCCCCCCTCCAATCACAGGACTGCAGAGTCTGGGTTAGGGTGAGCTCCAGAGATCAGCCTCAGTGAATGTTAACCTAATCTCCCTTTCTTTTAAAGTATCTCATTAACTTTCCATCTTGCTTTGCACTGTTTGGCAGGATCCTAATCTGTGTTTTCAGAATGGTTTTCACATTCCATTCTAATACAGCAACCTTCTTTTTGAGAAAAATGTGTGGTGCTTAATCCTAGGAGGAAAGACTAGAGCCCTTAAACCCCCAGCCACTTCTCATTATTCTATTGTCTAGCATACAGCAGGAGAAACGGTGCAGATTTTAGAAGGTACCTTGTGATTCTGGGGCGGGGAGTTTGGACCTAACGCCCTGTTTGCCTCTGCAAAAGCTGGTTGCTGCTTCAAAGTGGATAAATCCTAAGAACTGGATAAGAAAAGAAACTGAGGGACAGGATAGGTCAGTGTGGTATCTGCTAGGCCAAGGGGTGTCCAATGTCGGTCCTCGAGGGCCGCAGTCCAGTCGGATTTTCAGGATTTCCCCAATGAATATACATGAGGTCTATTTGCATGCACTGCTTTCATGTATGCTAATAGATCTCATGCATATTCATTGGGGAAATCCTGAAAACCCGACTGGATTGCGGCCCTCGAGGACCGACATTGGACACCCCTTAGAAATCACTTTACTGTATTTTCAAAGGGTTGGCCTGCAGTTGTGGTTAAGAGTGTGCAACAACTTATTGTCCTATATCAGTGGTCTCAAACTTGCGGCCCGCCAGGTACTATTTTGAGGCCCTTGGTATGTTTATCATAATCACAAAAGTTTTAAAAAAAAAAGTTTCTTGATCATATGTCTCTCTAGCTATAAATGACAATATTATTAAGACTTAGCCAAAATGAAAGATTTATAAGCTATAAAAAGTTTTACCTCATGCAAAATTGTCATTTCTTTAATAAGACATTAACTATTTTTTTCCGAGGCCCTCCAAGTACCCACAAATCCAAAATGTGGCCCTGCAAAGGATTTGAGTTTGAGACCACTGTCCTATATCCTACTAATCAAATTATTCAATAAACTGTAAAAGAAAATAACTTTTTAAAGGTGAGTGTTAGAACTGATTCTTTATGGTGGGAGTCTTTTTTTTTTTTGTCACTAGAAAATGCTGGGAAAGTGTAGGAGTGGGGGGAGGGGAATGTTGTTTTAATCTTTACTCAGGCACATTGGCCTCTCAGCAGTTCCCTAAGCTGGAAGTAATGGCGTCGCTTCATTTCCATTTCATTCATAGGCTGAAAGGATCAGTTACCTCTTCCAAACCTCCTACTCTTTTTTTTTTTTTTTTTCCCCAGTTCCTCCCTTCCCCCACCCCAACCCTATCTGATTGACTCAGCAGCCCTGGGGCAGAGGGAAGGGCCTCCAGGTCACAGCCCTTACAGGCTTCAAAGGCTCTGCTGCTTCCAACTGCTGTCACGCTACTCCCACTGTCCAGATCGCCAGAAGGTCAAGGAAGGGATGGGAGGGTGGTATGAACAGTGGGTGTTCCACGGGTCCCCCCCCCCAATCTTCTACAAACTGAGAATTGCTTTCCTCTATCCCAAGACCTTTCGCGTTATGGGAGACCCTCTTGAGAGGCTGCACAGCCAAGCACGCTACAAGGTTAGGATTATTGTAGGCAGGCAGGGTGGACGAGGAGAGACGAGCAAAGAGCAGCTTCCTGATCCTAGATTGCCCACCCACAGGCTGAGGCCGCAGCCATTTTCTGTCTGTGTAAGGAAACCAAGGCGGAAGAGAGAGAGACTCCAGAGAGATAGAGCACATTTTCAGGTCGTAGGCAGGAAGCTAATGACCAGAATGGGCAATCAGCAAGAATACTAAAAAATAAAAAGATCAGGAAAGTAATAGGGAAACTTAGGAACTGGAAGGGCAGGGCAGGATCTTTTCCCTAGGTGGCCACTTCTGCCACTCTCTGTCTGTGAGATGGATAGGCCTGCTGTCAAGTGCATGCAATGAATCGGCAGGTTTAAAATTCTTAATTTTATGCTGAAAAGAGGCCTGTTTTTACAGGCATGCTGTGACTCGCAGACACATGTAGTAAGATTTGTTCATGGTGAACATCCTCTTCTGTTTCAGAGGCATTTTATTTTAACCCACCGGTAATAAAATTCAAAAAGAGCTAAAGAGTTGATTTACCACATTTAAGTATCCTCAATGCTCTTTCAACGTATGTGAACAAAGATGCGCAGAATTAAAGGCAGAATTTAGAAGGAAGGAAGGGAAGCAGAAGTAAACTGTCCTGATAAAGGGGGGGGGGAGGGGTCCTCCAATTTAAACCCTGGCCGGGTGATTCCAGGAGCGGACCGACGCCCTTTCACTATTGCACTGCTAGATTCAACGTTCACAGTAGTGCAACAGGGAAAGAGTGACAGGCAGCCTGGCATCCAGAGGTCCAAATCCAGCCTCGAGGTCTGCTGCAGCCATGAGTACTTTTCACGAGAGAGAGAGAAGGGTGATGTCCGTGGGCACAGCTGCATTTTTTTAATTCACCAGTTCATGGCTACCATAATTCAAAGCAGTGGGACTTCAGTACGATCGTTGCATTTCTCTTCTTTTTTTTTTTTAAAGGGAACATCAAAAAGGTATAATCGTTTTAACTATTTCTTTAGAATTCGTGCCATTGGATTGAACAAGGTCTTGTTGAAATGGATGCTCTGGCCACGATTACACTTTTTAAAATCAGTGCTTCGGCCCCACCCACTCTGCCCTTTTCATGGGCCTCAAGAGTCCCAAAAGCGATCTGGGGACCACCTGAAAATAGCAGCAGAGACCACCCACTCGGCTATTTCACGCTTCTGTCAAGCCCTCTTCTTGCAGCCACTAACTTATACAGAGAGCAGTGGGCGATGCCCATCTGCCCACTTGCCCTCCAAACTACAAATGTTCGGACAGGAGTTATGATCCTATAATATTTCGCAATAAGTAGAAATACATAGAAGCATTGTTTGACCAACTAGCCAGGAAAAAAGTAACCGGTAATGTGACTTGGGAATTTCGGAAATACCAGTTTTCCAGGCACCGAAAAGGGATACATTTAAAGAAAGCTAAAATATTTACACACATGTGTAGAATTCGAGTTTTTTTAAAAAACGAAAAAGATTTAAGTCAAACATTTTGAATGTCTATATTTATTTGAAAGAAACATTTATTGTTCTTAATACAAATTCATCATTGATTAACCACAACTCCCCCCAACTTTCAAGTACTGTACTTGTAGTCTCTTGGGATGCTCAGTCTTGTACTTCAATGTTTGTTTATCCATGAAATCCACGAAGAAAGTCCTCCAAGAGAAGACCCTATAAGCAATATTGCACTGCTTCCCTGATCATAAAAGCAGAGGCAATATTGATAGGGCCTTTTTCTTAAGGTCTGGGCCTTACCAGGCTACCAACCACGGGACAAGCCATCTCTTTTGCTGTAACTGAAGCTTGGTGACAGACTTAAAACTGTGAAAAGAGAAAGGATAAAGGGAAATTGAGTTGTTAATATAGTAACTAAGGAAGGGAATGCTGTTTGCTACCTCTGTTGTATCAACAAGTTTTCGCAAAAAGCCAGAGCAAGGCTTATAAATAATATTCAAAATATTTGCACATGTATCTTCAAGCACTGTCTTATTGATTGGAATTGCTCCTAATCTGAAGCAAATAAAACATTTGAGGAGCCTTTCCAAACTCAACGAGTTTACATGGGAAATGTAAATCAGCTGATCCCAACAGCCTGCCAATTCATGAAATCATAGTATTTACTAGCATATATTTTAACAAATATTTAGTAACTCTACCAATATAATTTGATCAGATTGATTTTCCTTCTTGCAACAGGTGGCATTTGACAGGCTGTTCTGTGTAGATCTTCACATAATTAGCGATGTTAATTATTAAATGTAAGGATAAAGACACAGACCCTTCAGATCTTTCTCAGAGACTGGTACACAGCAAATAAGAAGTTTAAGGTTTCCCTTTTAAGTGCCACTTTCAATGGCTCTGATCTGGCCTGGTGTAACCTATTAGAAATTCTGCTCTTTACTGCATTCGGCGTCCAGGCCAACACCACAGGGCCTACAGCAGAGCTCCCATACCCCAGGCTGGCCATCCCAATTTGGGATTTTTGACACTTTAAACCTCTTTCCTCAGCCTGATTTGCAGCGGATTAACTGGGAGGGGAAGGTAGAGACAATCCATTAATTCATGGATTCCTGCCTAATGCATGCATTCCACGTTGATCTGGCCTTTGGCATGAGGATTCCACACGTTCCTCAGGGTGGTGTGAAACAGGCCTGAGATACTTTGATGTTGGATCACTAACCAACAGAAAAACTAAACCAACCAATGCACTATAAATAACTGATAACTTGCAAGGGCTGCTTTAGTTGTTTTTCAATGGAATAATAAACAAACCTGATTCTATCTTTTTACCTTTGCAGTCTTTCCCCTCCCCCTCCCTCAGTCTAGCCTTTTTTTTCCAGTAAGGGTCCTTTGTTGAGTAGGTTAGTTCCGAATCTTTTTTTTTTTTTTCTTGGGTGCTATTTTATTTGTATTAACATTTGCTCAGAGTAATTAGAGTTAAACAGCAAAGCTTGGAAGCAGACCAGCTTACATTTCACCAAACGCTGGGGATTTGAGGAATCCTGCCACTTTATCCCTGTCACCTTGATCTGCAAGGAGGATTCGAGCATTCCCAAGGCAACAACCTTATAGCTGAGTCACAAATAATCAAACCATTTCCCCAGTGGCTTTTTTTTTTTTCTCTCCGTGCTATTTCCAGTCTAGTCTACACACACACCCTACATATGGTTCTTGCTCATCGTGTTTTGTTTTGCTTTTTGGAAATATGCTCCAGATGTAGATGCCAGGAGGAGAAGCCCTAAAGCAAAGGAGAATTCATAGGCAGTAGCCCCGGTAAGCGGGTTCAACACTGGAAATATATCAACTGTTTGCATTTGCAAACTGAGAACCCTTCAGTCAGTTAGTGGAAAACAATGTACAACAGGACACACAATTTGGAAGTGATGTTTTCATTTGAACCGTATCATATAGCACTCTGCAAATGACTAAAAGTCACCAGTTTTACCAGAGACTGAAGGAAATCTTACTCTTACCTAGTATGAAGACAAGTACTGCTTTGTCCCTGATGCTTAAATCAATGACAGCAATAATTTACTCACGCTGCATAGTACACCCTGTGGTTTCCTAAGGCAGAACATAGAACATGTCTGTGAATATATAGGCATGCAGAGAAAGCCTCTGCTAGCTTTGAACAATGTGAGTTTAAATTCCACATAACCCTACGTCACCAGCAAATACCACTCACTACAGCTAAAGACAGGCATCCACACAGCTAATGCAGCATTATTTACACTTAAACAAGATTTTGGGGGGGTGGGGGGAGAACATATTAGCAGGCAGATGATTAGATACGTTTAAAAGCGTACCTTGGTTTTATCAGCATAAGGACATAATATCATGTGGAGTCTCAGAAATAAAGGTTTATCCACGGCTAACATTATCATTTAATGTAACCGACAAGTGGGTGCAGAGAGATGGAGCAGGTTACAAATCCTTGGTTATAAGGAATAGAGTAAAACCGTCTTTGTTAAAGGGATTTAGAGGGACAGAAACGCACTGCTCCTTAGTTAATACAATGATATAATGTGCTATAATGTGTTTTCTATATAAATAGATAAAATGTTGATTCAAGTCATGTAAGATCCAACTTACAAAAGGACACCCCTAGTTTGGGCAGACTGTAGGTTTCAATTTTAATTCGCATTTGTGTTCTAACAAAACCTGATGAGATATTAGGTTACTTCATATGTCTTAGGCTCCAGTGATTCCCTAGTAGTTGAGAGCACCCTGGACTATTTTCCAGTGCCAGGAAAAAAACCCCCAAATTGTGTTTTGTTTTGTTTTTCGCAAAGTTCGGCACCAGAATCCAGCGTGGATCTCATGGCACGGTGTAACCTGCGGAAGAAGCTTCTAGAGCTGGGACACTCTTTTCTCTTAGCATTCCATCCTTGTCTGTTTAACTTTACCGAACAAGCTTGTACAAATCCTTTACAGAAACAAGGGGATTCCTGTCCCATGCAAGACTTGACCTGCCCAAGTGTGCAAAAAAAAAAAAAAAGCTTTTCCAGAGAATGGTGTGCTTGTCCTAAATCCTTCCCGTCAACAGTGCGAATCTTGTTCCATCTCCAAAAACAGGACTCCATTTTTTTTTTTTTTTTTAAGGATAAGCCGATCCAGTCCTGGTTTTATCCGGACTTGTCCCTATTGAATTCCCTATGAGAAACAGAACTACAAGTCCTTGATCGCAATGTAGCAAAACTCCAACTGGACCAGCTTCTGAAAAACGGATGCAACTCACACTCCTCCTCTACAGCAAAGGTCCTTGGGGCCATCCCATGCCCAACTTCTCAGCTCTCACAGTGAATAGTGCTAACCGACCACCTCCCCAGATTCTGAGGAAAATTAGAACTACATTTTCTGACCCTTGATTAACTGTATTCTGGGCATGGATGGGAGTATTGGGTTCTGGGGCCTGCTGAAGAGTAGGTGTGTGTGGAGACTACTTTGCTGAGGTTCGCAGTACTGCATGTGCCTGTGATGAGCCCAATTGGTGTGTGTGTGTGTGTGGAGGGCGGGTCAAGACCTTGGTTGACTTATGCAAAGTAGTGGACTGAAAGCCCCACGGGATGTCAACAATATCCTGGCCAAAACTGGAGCATCACGCCCCAAAAAAGTGCTCTACACATATCCCCAAGCAAATCAATTGCTTGCAACTTCCAGAGCGTAGAGAATGCATTCCAGTCTTTAGCTGGCAGGAGGGAGTAGGCCACTACTTTCCCTTCAATGAAATTCGTACGCCATCGGCTCTTTACACAAGATAAGGAATCTTTCTGGGAGGGCTGTGACTTTTCTCTTAACATGTTATATGCTCAACCCTAAGGGGGGGGAGGAAAGCCTTTTAAAAGAACAACTTTTGGTAAACAGGCACTTAAGATAAATCTGGAAGCAGGAGATGACGTGTCTTAGAAGCTCCCTTAAAAAAAAAAAAAAAAGCCTTCAACATTCTTAGACATCTGATTTCATTTTCCTTTCCAATTAGTTTAATAAAAAAGGGGGCAGGTCTGGCCCTCTCTACTACACGTACAGTAAGTATTTCCCAAGCCTCTAAGCCCCACACCATAGAGGAGGGCTTCTATTAACAACAGGATGAAAGTTCTCCCAAGGCAATCCCCTCCCCCTTCAGTTCGACCTGATTCCCCGCATTCCTCAAAAATCCCCTCCCCCCTCTAGGGCAAACGCTGGAATCTCCATACACACATGTAAATGGTTTTGCTTTGCACAAATACAGATCTCTCTTGGCGCTGCTTGCCCCCTCCTCCAACATTTTTTTTTTTTAATGTTCACTTTGCTAAATCTCTCACTCCAAAGACTACCAAAAAAAAAAAAAAAGATTGGAGGCACTAGATAGACACCAGCCCTAAACGTACAGTAACCAGGACCTCTGGTAATAAAAAAAATGGTAGACTTCACCGCATCAAAAGATGCCGATTCGTACACATATTTAGGCTATGAGAAAGAATTACGTTCATCTTTATTTGAACTTGTTTGGTTAGAGAAAGAGTCAGGCTTCCCTGCGACTCTATGAGCTCCTTTAATCCCCCTGCAGTTTCAAATAAATTTGTGTAGCCAGCATGTTTTGCCCATTCAATTCCACACTCACACATTCATATTGAAACGCCACCATATCCAGCATCTTTGGAGCCTAAGATTCCCTGCAGGAATCTCCTTTTCACAGGGAGCAAGCTTGCCATCGATTTGACATATAATAAATAGTGGGCCATTGCCCATCCTTGGAGAACCCACTCCCCTGGTGAATTAATGCTTGAGATAATTTGCTTCAGGAATTTAATCTTCCTGTCCTTAGAGAGAATGGGTTATTCATAGGATGCTACATTGCAAGGAAGGTGGAGGAGGGTAAGAGCTTTTCTATTGCTCCTCAGGACAACAGGACTTTTTCCACTCTCCCAGATACAGGAAGAGAAATCACTAAAAGCTCCCGCTCATCTATCCCCAGTGGTGTGGAACAGGCCAAGAAGCCAGAGTCACTTGCAGCACCGTCTTCTCCCTGGCATCAGAATTTGTAAACAGGCCTGCACAGGATTTTGCACAGCCAAAGATTCCAATGTGCGATTCCACCTAGGCACACGCAGGCCAAGGAGGGGGTCAGATCGCTACCAATGTCACACTATATACACCACGCCTCAGGAGCTTTGTGTTCTAGCAATGGGGTCCTTGATAACAATGTTGGGGTTCCGAGATATTTTTCAGTCCTTTCACTGAGAAGATATCCTGTGGAATTCAGTACTTGTTTCATATTCTATCTGCAACTCACAAAGGCAGGACCCCTCCCCCCCATTTACAGGGCCTTTTATTCTGGTGGCTCACAACACAGGTTGTAATGACGTGCTCAAAATTATTCGCTTTTTTTAATGCTTTGTTTGTTTTGATTTCTTATAATTTAGCTGAGGCAAGGAGATGTTTCCTTCTCATCACCTGTAAGGCATTTTAGCTCTTGCCCTCAAAATCAGGCCGAGTGACAGGAGTCTGTGATCTCCCATAACCCTATGTTTCTATTCTCCTAGATCCACATTAAGAAAGTGTAAGATAACATCTATAAATGAAACATGAACTTTTATTCGACCTTTTCCAAACAGTCAGCTCATTACTTGTTCAAGATATACAATTTTAAAAATTAAAGATATCGTGATCAAGTGAAGCCTACAATCATGTCTTCACAGATACAGTGTTCTTGTAAATAAACTGAACCAGGGCCCTGTCTTGAAAATCTGTTCTCCATTGACAAAGAAGAGGAAAAAAAACCCAGAAAAGGGGTACAATTACTTATTTAAAAAAAAGATTAAAATGATCTATAGTTACACACACAAAAAACTTGTAGAAAATTTATGGTAAACGTTGTTTCATAGGAGAAGATGGAAGTCATTTGATTAAACCAGGTTATTTATTTTTAGGTAAGAACATAAATTATGAAGTGAACAGCCAGAGACTCACTAAATCTCAGTACAAAAGAAACAAAACTACACAGAAGAAGCTTCATTTCACAGCATTTAAGATTAATTCTCTTACTTCCTTTTTTTTAACAACACTGGAGTTTTTCTTTAGTTAAACCAGGGCAGTGACGGTCACAAGGGTGTGTTAGCACTGGAACCAAATGCTTTGACAATATTATTGCACTGCTTCATTAGTGCAAACAGTAGTGCAACACTGTCAGAGCAGCTGACACCAGCCGGCACTATCACACTCACAGTTGTTCCTGCAATCTTCCCTTTGCACACATCACAGCACACAGCACAGGGCATCATGATGAGCTCACCAACAAAATGCCACAGGTTTAAAAGCTCCTTTAAGTCTAGGCTATGAACACCTTGAAGCACTTAGGCTGGCATTCCAGACCATGAACTTTAAATAAATTCTAGAACTGGCTACACTTAGATTTAAGTTTATAGCACGTTTATATAAATCTAAGAGAACCCTGTCATAAAGCAGTGTAAAGGAAGTGGCTTAAAGGAAGGCAATATTCAGATTTTGGAACACATTAATTCCATCTAGAAATGTTTATATTTAAATATATGTAAAGCTGAATGCTCAAATTTGCATTCTTTGTTTTTAAAAAAAATCTAATTTATGCTTAATACTTTAGAATGTTAATATGATAACATGCTACACTAATCATTACACAAGATTTTGCATTCTTATAGTTTTATAGTTGTGTTGCAGGCACCTTAAGAATTGGTGCTACTGGGGTTGTAACCTATATGACAGTGTATTGCTTAGATTCACACAAATACTGCATTAAAGCAAACATTCTGGCACTCTTCATTTTGAGTGTGATTTATTTAAAATGATAATGATCCCTAAGCATCATAGAGAGGAAAAAATGTAAACATTCCATTTAAATGAAAGGGAAAGCACAAAAGATATTACACAAAACAATATATATATATATAATATATAATTTAAAGTTGTGTGTTTTGTAAGCACAACATAATTTAAAAATTTTAATCTGTTCAATGGGATCAAGAAATCTGAAGTGTATGCCCCCAGTTCCAGAAACAAACAAATTAAAAAAAAAACATTATTTCACTTACACTGAAAGAGATTTCTATTTTAAGACTGCTTGCCCATTTTAAAGAGGGTGGGCTATTTAAAGGGGTCATGTTTCTGCCAGCCAATGCCCTTTTAATATTGCACTGCTCATCATAATTTCCAGTAGTCCAACAAGAAAAGAGCTCTGGACAGCAGCAAGATTCCACACACTTCCCAGCAGTAAAAGGAGAGGCTATGATACACTTAGCTATTATACAGCAGGAGGAGGATTTCTGTAACAAAATGGCAGCAATAAAGAGTTTCTTTCAAAAGAAACAAAAGTGTGATGCAATAAGTTCAAAATGCCCAGTCAAGACAAACCTACATACACAAAGTCAGAATTTTAATCTTCAGGTTTCATTTCTGTGGAAGTTCTACAGAGCGTTCTTTTTATCTGGGTTTGTACCATCAGTAAAAGATTTTTTTTGAAAATGAAAGTGTGTTTTTCAAAAATGGTTCTTATAAATTAAAGCATTGAATCTGGCCCCTAGATTACAAATGCATACTTGCTATTTAGAACTTGCTATGCAAAGGTTTTTTTAAAATCCCTTCTTTAAAATAAAATAAAAAAAACACAACACAACCAAATATGAATTTAGCAATTTGAAAGTGCTGCCAATAAAAGTCATCTTACCAAATTTGAAATCAAAGGATTGGATAATAACTTTCCCTACTGCAGTACAAACTTTAAGTTGTTCACAGTTTTGCTCAGGGAATTTGGAGTCTTTGCTTTATAAATGCAAAGAGTAAGAAAAGAAAAAGAAAAAAGACAGGAGAGCATTCACAACTAGCAATATTTTAATTGCTACCTTGTCACATTCCATTTTTAATAATTCAACATCACAATTAACAAACTATCATTTTTATTCTAGTATTTAACTAATCTAAATCAAAGTCCACAAGACTAATTTAAAACTTTGCACAGGGGCTGTGTTGTGAACTGCTGTAACTTGTAAGTGATCATAATTCTTTTTAATAAAAGATTACTTCTCTTTCCTTCAAAATTCTTTAAGATCTGAGCATTTGAAAATATAATTTTGAAAGTAACAACAAGAATAATTTTATCAACGGTTCTGAGGGCTTTCCCACCTTTTTATTCATTCTAGAAGTCCTTCAGGAATGCATGGCCCTATTCCACAAGGCCAGACTTTTAATGGCATTTAAGCAGGTTTGGAGATTTCCCACAGTTGAAAACTTTTAAGGGTTATTTATTTTTATATGCTACACTTTTTTTTTCCTTCTTTTTACATCATCCAATTAGATAGCATTTACAAGGTTAGCCAGGGAGTCAATATTTGCAAACCTTGTGACCGTTTCACCTTTTTGTACTACGAGGTATTAGGCCAAGAGGTCAAGAATCATTTTCAGCAAATTGACTTTAAAAAAAGTGAAATATATTTCTCCGTGTAACTAGGATTTCTTGAAAGATCAAAATTAAGAGATCAACTATAGGTTCCATTAAAAATTTAATATGTAGATGAAAACGCTGGGTTTACGCCACTGATAAGACAGGTTTCAATATAACGAATTATAAGGTTTAATGCCAATGGAACCCCACTCTGTTTTACTAAAATTAGTGACACGTTGATTTCGCGGATTTTCTTCAATTATTTGCATAGACTATTTGCATACATTTCTACCACAAGTTCTACCCATATTCACTCCAAAGTGAACTCTCCAGAAGTCGTCCTATCTTTCGCGTGAGTTTTTGGGCTGGTTTGTTTTGCATCTGTGACGGTAACGTAAACCTCAAGCTATGTCCTTTTCTTTTCACCTTGATTTGAATTCGTTTCGCAAGACCCTTTCAGCCCCATGAAATATCAAAACACGTTTCAAAGAGGGAAAGTTTTTTTTTTTGCAGCAGAACCGTAAATTAACACTAAAGCTCACGAACCGATTCATTCCCTCTTGCAAAGGGACATTAACATTCCTACCGCTCCAATTCCGTTCAAAAGCAGAGGAAAAGAAAAAAAAGCGCATAGGCAACGCTATCTATACGTTTGCATCGATAGATATACGCTCTGATGTAGGGAGCTCCGGTCTCGTTCTGCAGTCCCACACACAGAGAGAGGCCCGTGGGCCCCAAGGCCAGTGCCACCCACATGCACGAACAGAAGCTATCGTCTCACCAAATCCTAGATCCAACAAGTAAGGGAGGGGATGAACAGAGAGAAGGAAGGATTGGCCACTGCCTGCTTCAGCCCGGACTCCCTCCTGTTCTTCCTATCCATGCCAATCGGAAGAGCACGCAAGAACTGTGCCCCCAGAAAGGTCTTTCCTTTGCCCCCCCTCCCCCAGTAGGCTCCCTGAGACCAGCAGCCCGATCCCTCCGTGCATTGGAGTTGCGGCCCCGGGAAGCTCCCCTCCCCCTGCCCCCCTCCCCTTTTAAATACTTCTACCTCCCCCGCACCTCCCCCTTTCGCCCTGAGCTCCCGCCATTTCCGCCCAGTCACCCGGATGCTACTCACAGCCTGCGAAGCCCCAGATCCATGAATGGTGCTCGGCCCGAGCAGCAGAGCCTCTCCCAGAGTTGACGAAAGGGCGTGGGAGAGACGCCAGGCGCCTTCCTCCGCTCCGCGGTGCCCGATCGTCTGCGTCTCCGGGGCCTTCTCCGCCCCAGAAAAACAGGCAAAATCGTTCTCTTGCAAACCTCATGGCCCTCCCGTTCTAGCCTCCATCTTTGTCTAGTTGACATTCAGCTCCTGCCCGACTAAATGCTCATTTGCATGCCCCCATTCCCATTGGTGGCTCTTTGCGCTAGCCTTTCCCTCCCGACTGCTCATAGGTTCTGGTGAAGGATATTTAAAAATATCACTCCGGCTCCCATTGGCTGGGAGAAGGCTGACGTCATGCAAGCTCTTTATTTTAACAATGAATTCACAAACACATTCTTTCATTCACAAATTTTTTTTCATTACTTTGCCCGCCTTTTCTCAACTACATTTTCATTGATTTTTGTTTGATCTAAGGGGGGTCCAGATTGTAAGCAGATAAATTAAAGATGATCACTAAAGAACTCTGAACAAATTTGTTGTATTTTTGGAAAAACAAATATAACTGAACACTAGAATTTATCTAAAGGTGTGGTCAGTGTTTTCGGTACAGCTTCGAAGAGCAGATGTGTTCTACCATTCTGCAGAATTTCACTTTCGGCCACTAAATGCACCCTAAATGTGTAAGAAAACCCGAATACAAATGTAACTTGTTTTATTTCACATGGAGTAACTTAAAGCACTTGAAATTACGCTTAATAGAAATATATTTTTTTAAAATGAACAAACATTTAATCCGTCCCTTGATGACCTGAATCAATGTTATTGTTTTTGTTCAGATGTTTATGGCATAATCTATGCCAAAGCCAGTATCCACATTAAAAAATAATAATAATGAACAGATGACTTAAGGAAAGAAGACATGGAGAGGGACAACTACTAAGATATTGAGAGAAAATCATAATATAGTTGCTTAAATAAAATACTTATCTGAAACACATATGCCTGCCAGCAGTAACTCCAAGATGCATTCACCTACTTATATGGAATTATGATTTTTATACAGGAATGAAAATATCTATTAACTAACCATCAACATAGGTACAACTGTATAATGTGGTTGTTCCCAGAACTAAAAATTATTTATAGCATATTTAAAGGTACTCTAGTTCCCTGTATGTTAAACATGTAGTTTGTCACGTTCTTCCAAAATACGAGGGGCCGTTGAAAAGTTCTCAACCCAACCCAGAAGAGAATGATGTGGAGCCATGAAACTTACACGTTATTCCACACTTTCCTTGACCCTTTTCGTTTCAATGATATGAAATGAAACGAAAAGTGTCACGAAAAGTGTGGAATAACGTGTAAGTTTCATGGCTCCACAACATTCTCTTCTGGGTTGGGTTGAGAACTTTTCAGCCGCCCCCTCCTAATGCCTGAATGATTGGGAATGGGCAGACTATTCAGCCATTTGAATTTCTCACATTAATACAATCATAAAAAAAAATAACTTATTGACTCTTAATACTTTATGGGATCCAGAAATGTATGTTTTCAGACTAACATATTCTGGCCCTTGTCGCCAGAATTCAAGATTGCATTTATGGTACTAATTCCTTTACAAAAAAAATGTCATGCAAGCACCAAACGTATAAATTATAAGATTTAGATTCAATTGGGTGGGGACTTTTTTTCTCAGTGGATCTCTGGAAGCGATTTGGGAGATGTGAGAGAAGGGCACTGAGCTGTGAAATCAAACATTCCTGTCCAATGGAGCTGAAATAATGGTATTGTTCCCTGGAAAAGGGGCCGCTTCACTCTTCTCCATTCTTACCCAGATCTGCAGGGACCTGATTGTGCGGTTAATCAGCAAAAAGAAGCGTTTGATGTAAGGCAGGGCGTGAATTGAAAAGGGCCAGAGGGGATTCAAGAGGGATTCTTCTGTCTGCTAGAGAATATTATTTTCTTTTTAAACCCGGTGGGCATTTAAAGTTGCAGTGGTCGCTGAGAATCAGTCTCCAGTGTTCACATCACCCTTTTTGAGGTTCAACACTACTGCAGGGAAATAGGCGCATAACATTCAAGAAAAAAAAAACAACACCCCTCCCCACCCCCCCAGAAAACAACAAAAACGTTGTGGTTGACACATACACACACACACAGTTCAGCTCTACACTACCTTAACTGTTATCACTTAAATGATCCCATAGGTTATATTCTCATCTGATACATTTTCCAAGACTTATAGTGTAGACACCGGAAAATTTATACTGCCTTTCTTAAAAACCACAATCCTCTCTAATGCAAAGACACTTTCAGGTTCCTTTAAAGAAATATTTGGGTTTCAAAACACGTTCATCTAAATTAACATACATTTTGGGTTAAGATTGTAATGAAATATGGAAGATTACTTACCTTGATCACTTTGAAAGGTAGATTTGTATGCTCTGTGGAACTCTTCTGCGTTACAGTATTATACAAACTGAAACTTTTACGGGTTATATGGAAATTTCACTATTTTAGTTTCCAGAAAACTATAAATAAACCGTATTTAATAATCGGGATCCAGCTGTGATCAACAAAGTAACTAAAACTTTTCTTTCTGGTGCATTAAAGCAATATCACTGAAGGACTTCTTCAGTGTCTTGAAGTAAGGCAGTCTATGTTTCTCCCTCTCCTTTCCTTCTCGTTCACATTCAGATTCAAAAAACTTTATTGGTATGACAATCTGTAACGTGTCTTTTTCTTCTCTATTTGAATTATTTTCCTGATACAAAGAAATTGTATAAGAATGAATATTCCTAAAACAATATAAGAGGAAAGATAATTTTGTTTAATAAGAGCATATTAAGAAAATTCCAAACTGCTACCTTAGCTCTTGTTTTCCTCAGTTTTAACAGTCCCTATGATGTCACTAAAGGCGGAGTTTCATGTGGGTTTTTTTTTTCTTCTTAAACTATTTCTCCAGTTAGGGGCCCTCTGAGTTTAAAAGTCTGTTTAAATCTCCTGCAGATCACACAGAAAAAGAACTGTTATCCTGCAAAATTAACGATAGCTTTTAAAAATGTGGACTAGCATGAATACTTTATTAATTTCATTTTAACTACAGTATAAAAGTACACAGGATGCATGTCGTTATGAGACTTTTGCATTTATATATGAAAGTAACACTCCAAATGCTTAATGCAAGGTCATAAAATAATACCTGAAATATAGGCATGTAAGAGGAGGTTGAATTAAATTAATTGGCACATTTTTTAAAAAAAATATTTACTACAAAGGTTTTTTCAATAGAAGTTTGGAAATGAAAGTTCATATATGAGCATTATATCTGAACTCAACACTTGTGACCTGGATTGACCACTGTAGAAACAGGATACTGGTCTAGATTGGCCATTGGTCTGGCCCAGTATAATTATCCTTATGTTCTTATGTTTCCAGATACAATATACTATAAATGTTTAAAACCACCAAAAACTCTTTTTTAAAATAATTTATATATTTTTATTTCATCTCCTATACAGCATGTGTAAAGACAAGTGTGTTACTAGCACACAGAAGAAATACATGTCCCTAGGGTCTGAGAAAGCAAACATGTAGAAAAACCGAGTATACCAATAAAAATAACAGAAACATTTTAGTTGTCTTAAAATTCCAAAGACCTTGGTATTCAAAATTATTTGGATCAATTTAATGTGGAAATTCTAGTGTCTGGCAATACTGGAAGTCTGACCTGTAAGCATTATCAAGAATTGTTTTGGAGCTTATTATGATAATCATTCCTTCATTTTTTTTGCCCTTCAAGCTTAGTGTTAAGAGAACTCTGAAATATAGGAACCGTATTCAACAGGAAAACAAAATCCTTTGGAGAGAGAACAAAAAAAAAGAGGCCATTCTATGATTGTTGGTGAGGAAATTGGTTTCAGCTCTATTTTATATACAGCTGGAAAGTCAAAAAAACACTTCTTCCAATGCATATTATTTCAAAAACTTCCCAGCAAAGCCCTTTGATTAAAATAACACAAGAGTTTAATGAAAACAAAGAACTATTCATTGCAAAATTCACCCAGTTAAGTGTGTGCTCGCAATTTAGGAGCCATCAAAAATAATTTTAGGTTACAATTATGTAGCAGTTCTCTCCCTGAAATATATATTTATTTTTTACTGAATAATTGTTACAATGCTGTGAATGAGACGGAAACCATCAGTTGATTAGTGAAATGAGTTATTTTAAAATCTTTCTGGATTCAGAATCTTTTGGAATCCGATTCTAAAAACGATGTGGGTTTCATATCCACAAAATGCCTTTTTAACACTGGTTCAGTCTTATTCCTTCTGCGATCAAATAAGTAAGGTCTTATGCAGTTAAAAAAATAGGAAGGAGTAGATCCTATGAATAAAACCAGAAATAAAGTGAAAAGGCAAAGTAAATAAATCTTTTATCTCATGCACCATAATATGTAGTACAGTGATTTCAGTTTTTAAAAGATCTGCTGAGTTCTATGGAATTGTTAGCTTTAGAGGTGTAAATCCTAAATACAAATCATCCCTTCTGCACTTTTAGGCTCATTTCTTTGCTGAACTGCTTTCTCCTTTTTGTAAATCTGGTGAAGCAGGGTTATAGTGCGTTTAATTCCCACTCCCTCCATTTCCTTCCTTTCTGCATTTTTTATCTTCCTTTCTACCCCTCCCCCTCTCCCCCTCCACCACCACCACGGTATTGATTAACCTCTTCAGTGCTAAAACTCTAAAGTCTTCGCTTTAGGACAGCTCTGTAGGATTTTTCTAGCTTTCCAGTTACTGACTCAACTTGTCACAATTTCTAGTGCACACAGGAATCGGTGCTGTGGGGGGCCGAGCACCCCGATATTGAGCAAACTCCACCACCGTGCCCAGGAAGGGGTCATTTACCTCGTGCTTGACACCTCAATAATTTTGGAACATGTTGGTGCCCTATAGATAGTACAAGTCGTAAATCTGTAATAAGAAGTCATGAAAACAATCATAAATTGTACACAAACAGGTTTCTGAACCCCACTGTTTTCTAAACGGTAAAGATAACTAGCAAGCAACCAGCTATGAAAGTCCTCCTGCTGGAACCCCGCCCACACATTAGATAGGGTGTGAGCTGGGAAGCTCTGAAGGGGTTAAATGAGTCCTGGAAGCATTGATCAGTATTGATGGCTTCGGTGGTTTTAATGGATCTGCTGTTGGTGGGAGGCAAGCAGCCTCTCCTTCTTTGCCTCTGCTTTGAATTGTAACCCCCCTCGCTGGGAGTCTGCTTCTAATTGCATGCAGGACATTCCTTCCGAGTGGGTGGCATCACCTTCTATTACTGCTCCCTTCCAGAGGGAAGGCCTGTAAAAATTCCCTTTCATGTTGCCGAAAAATCAATAGGCAGGACTTGTCTGCCTGCTATAAAAATTAGAACAAAATCAGCAACTGTTATTGTCCTACTGAGTTGGAAAAGGGACGATCCAGGCGCCAAACGGTTGACAAACTTCCAAGCTGAGCTGTTAAGTGTCTGTTTTCCACTAATTCTTTATTAAGGGGTTCCTCACCTTTGAAAATGTTAATGCAAGAGGAGATGGTGTTTTCACATATCTAGATGGTCTCAATGGGCTCAGTTAAAAGACTGGAGGCAGTTGGAAATATCATGATTGGTTTTCATGAAAGTTAAACAAAAACTCCCTTAAACAGTTAAATATGATGGTCAAAATACTGCAAAATCTGTAAATATTTTTATTAGGATAAAATTATTTTTAAAACATGAATCATTTGGTAAGTGAACATATACATTGAAGCCTTTTTTTTTAATACCCCTGAACTGGTATTTCTTAATCCTTTTAACATTTACTTTCCAATTTTCATCTAAATTCTAAACTTGCTGCTCACAAACATTTTAGCAGGTATCATGCAGATATTTAGTGAGTATAATTTATCCCTTTATTTGCTTTTCTTATTTAAAATAACTCATTTGTGTTCAGCTTAACATCCGGCAAGTGTTCTTTCCTTTAAAAGGAATAATTCACTGTCATTAATGAACAGGAGCTTGCATTCCAAGGAGAGATCAGCACATCTCTAAAAGTGAGGGGGGAAATAAGAGACTAGTACTGAGGAATCTCTTTTAAGATTTGTTGTTTCTGAAGTGTGAGGGGAATGCAGGGTTCTCTACTTTTAGTCATGCACTTCTCACCCATCCGTCTGAATGACGATTATTATACATTTGCTGCAAATTCCCAATGATTTGAATAGTATATATTTGTTATTTCCTTCAGATGAAGTATCTGTGTCCAAACTAATGCTTAATGGCTTTTATACAAATTAATATTTTAATGTGCTTTCTTAGATGCTTCTGAACTAGATCTGGAAGACTCAAAATTAAAAGCAAATTGGATAGGAACTTAGAATGTACTTGTTATGAATTCCCCCCCCCCCAAAAAAAAAAAAACAAAAAAAAAACATCCCATCTCATATAGAGTTATTTAAAACAAAAATTCAAAAAAGGTGAATATTATTTAAAATTAATGCAATCATATATCCTATATGTTAGAACATTCTAGTGCAACTATAAGACTTCAATAAATATATATATTCTATATTAGAAAAATATGCAACATTCCAAGTACGTAGCTATTAAATTCTAAAAAGTATCCTATGAATTGTGAAGAAAAAAACCTGTCTTAATAATTAAAACGTGTGCATTACTTTTTTCTGACAGATTACTATAGTAATAAATAAATATAGTATTTAATATTTAAACTGCTTTTATTAAACCCAAAACAAAGATAGACAAGCAACAAAGAAATTTAAAATTCAATGTTTTTAAAGAAAATATAAACATCCCTTCTGCTTATCTATATTAGTCTTACAGCTGAACATTGAAACTATTATTGGATGCAACTGTTAATGTTTAGAAAACCTACACAACACACACACATACAAAATGAAAAATATCACAATGGGATATATTTCAACTAGTACAATTGATTAAATTGAAGTACACAATTTGACATATATGCGTGTGTGTGTGAGAGAGAGAGATTTCCTTGTAAAATGTATTTAAACAGTGAAATAGGAAATAATAATACTTAAAACACTTTAAGCAACTTCTAGACATAATCCAAGAAAAAGCATTTAATTTGCCAATCTGTTTTTTGTATTGAAATAAGCAGGGGGGGAAATCAGAATGCTTCCTCAGTCTTCCTCCTTCTTAAAAGCTTCAGGCATCTCCTTTATGGTCCAGAATAAACTTTGATTTGAAAAGGAAAATTCTATCCAATTGGGTATATTAAGGTGTAATTACACAAATTAACTTGCTTTTATAAAGCTGGTTCAGAGAGCAAATGAGGGTTATTACACATGCACTCTGTAAATCAGTAATCTGGTGTAACTCAAAAGCACCTTATTGAAAACATATCTTTGTAAACAAGGCTTTGTAAACACTTCACTGTAAACATGTCTATTACAGCTGTTGATTGATCAATATATCAATGCATTACTTCTGCCCCCAAAAGAATCATATCAAATGCAAGCAGATGCTGTGCTAGATTTTTATACAAGGATTTCCTGTTAAAACTTCTATATACAATTAAATCTTAATTGAACAGTTTTTGTTTTCATGTCAATGTTATTTTGCTTGTTGTTATTTTGTTTGTTATTTTGTTATTTTGCAAGCACAGTACCGGGTAGAGCTTTGGATTCTTGCCCAGAAATAGCTAAGAAGAAAAAATTAAAAAAAAAATTAAATTGAATCAGGTTGGGCAGACTGGATGGACCATTCCGGTCTTTATCTGCTGTCATCTACTATGTTACTATGCTTATGTATATTTCACAATGTTGCCATTTTTATATTTAAGAACCACATGCATAACATGAAAATAACAGTAAGCAAGACTTGCTGCTTCTAATTGACTGTTACCTTTTGCTCTTTTGTTACCTATTTATTATGATCATTTTTAAAATTAAAACAGTTTGTGTCATGGATTGTAAATCCATTTAGGTGCTGAGCTAAAAGGGAAGAACAGGTAGGAGCTAAGCTGTGTATTGTAGCAGTGTTATTCAGAAACTGTTTGTGGAAATGTGTTCATATTCCAGGATTTAAAGCTGTTTTCTTCTGACCAATACATTTTTTATATATATATAATTTTATGTAATTCAATTTTAAACATCTAACATTGAAAGCTTCAAAAGATACCAGCAAGGGCCATGTGGGAAGAACATTCTGAGTAAGTTCAGCTATGGGTTTGAGTTCTTCAATTTATTATTCATTGGTACCACATGTTTAAAAAATATATCTGCTACAACACAAAACATCACAATTTGATCCATTTGCTATACCCTTGTCAATAAAGATTTGTTCAGCAGACACAAACTTTCAGGGAGACTTCCCCTCATCATTAAGATCCAGGTATCCAGTTTCAGCCAACTATTTTTGCTTGAGGATCTCAAAATTCAAAACAGTTTTAACATATTATTAGATTTCAGATCTTATAGGTAGTTGTTACCTTTTTTATGTCAAAGTGTGCACTTCAATTTAATCTTGAAATATGTCCCAAACATTGTGATATTCTTCATTAAATTATCTTTAAATCATTTAATACAGTTGTTATTATTATTATTATCAAGGTTCACCAAAGTGAGTTGTTTGTGATGCTTCTCTTTTGCACATTGGTGCAACTATATTTATGTAGTAGAGGCTTCTTGTTTCCCATAGGAACAAACATTAGACTAATGTTTCAGTATATCTCTGTATTGTAACACTTTTACAGAAGCTCATGTATTGTAACACCATCACAGAAGCTCATGTAAACTGCTCTGAATGAACTCCCCAGTCATTAGTAGCTGTTTAGAAGCATTCAGTAAACATAAACATATCTAGTTCATTGGATTTAGTATAAAGTGCTCTCCCCATTAGACTGAACTGTTTGAAACAGATTCAGTGTAGGTAACTGATAACAAACAGAGTAGTGTTATAAACAGAATTTATAACAATACTACAAATCAGGGTACAATTAAACAAATTGCCTATCCAAAAGTTTTTGATACATATAATATAACAAGACAGGCTTTCTACATAAATACATAATATTTGTTATATAACTCAAATCGTAGCACTATTTTACATACTAAACAAAATGAATGGATCCATCTTGCACTTCTAATTAATAAAATCTGTGTTAACCACCTAGGCAGCAGCCTGGTGGAAGAAAACCTGGAGCTTATACTCAGTTCATTCAAAGACCTTTTCTGAATAAAGTCAACCTGTTGCACCACATGGTCTGTATGTTTTATTGCATTTCTCCAAGGCTCTAACAAGCGTTTGCTGGTTCTTAGACAAAGATGATAAAATGCCTTCTTGTTCCAATTCAGACTGTATCCAGCCAGCCCGACGTAGCACCACGTTTCGCTATTACAGCGTCATCAGGAGCTGAAGCTGTGGCAGGTTTTCAACTTCTACAACATAAATACCTATTTTGTTACAAGATCCATTCCCTTCTGAACATGTAATATAGCTAACATCATAGCTCAGACAAAGACAGAACATACCATTACTTCTTCAATTCATCATAGACTAGCAACTGCATGGGTTCACAAGATGAATACCTATATCACTTACTTAGCCTATTTGAACAGTCCCACCTATCAAAGAGGCACAGAAGGTATGACATCATAGAATGTTCCACTCTACCTCTTCATTAAGCCCAACAGGTTCTGTGGTTCCCCATTGAAAGATAAGCCTCTGCTCTTGTATGTTGGTATTGGCCAGCTAGAAAACAATTTTCAAACCCCAAACCATTTTTTTTGAAATGTTGGATTAAATTCAATTAGATGCGGAGGTATGTAAATATCTGCGCGTGCTTTTAACAGAAATAATGACAAGAAATATATTTCTCATATTTGTAAACATTGTTTGGAACTTTTGTTGTAGGATCAGTAGCCCAGTGCTGCATTTTGTATGCCTGTGGCCAGCAGATTAGAAATAATTATTTCATAATTTGATCCTACAAACTTCACAGTCAAGAAAGGATGAAAATTAGCTAGTAACAATCACAGACAGGAAGGCAACCATGGAAAGAGATCAATATATAAACAAATGAAATCATTCAAAATATGTGACCCCCCCCCCGAACAAAAAGGTACCAAAAGAGGGGCTACACACAATAGAGATAAAACTAGAAAAGTTTGGAGGGACAACTTTTATTTATGAATGCTTCGTGCACTATAGATCCTCGGTACATGTTGCATTAGGATAAAACTTGTATTGAAAAATCTTGCACTGCAACTATGGCAAATTGTAACCTGTCACCTGTTCTGAGCTCTTTGGGGAGAACGAGATAGAAATCAAATTAATTAAACAAATAACTAAATATATGGTTAATAGAATGGGGCCATGCAATTTTTTTCACAACATTGGATTATAGCAGGGGTGTCCAATGTCGGTCCTCGAGGGCCGCAATCCAGTCGGGTTTTCAGGATTTCCCCAATGAATATGCATGAGATCTATGTGCATGCACTGCTTTCAATGCATATTCATTGGGGAAATCCTGAAAACCCGACTGGATTGCGGCCCTCGAGGACCGACATTGGACACCCCTGGATTATAGAGATGTAGATGTTTACAGTTTGCTATGTCTCAAATGCAGTTTTTTTGAAAAAATAAACTATTTTATTGCTAAACATTTCTCATTTTTTAAAGATGTCATTAGTTCATACCTGAGGCTGAAATTTTGCATCTGATATCCCTCTATCTCAGGGGTAGGGAACTCCGGTCCTCGAGAGCCATATTCCAGTCGGGTTTTCAGGATTTCCCCAATGAATGTGCCTTGAAAGAGTGCATGCAAATAGATCTCATGCATATTCATTGGGGAAATCCTGAAAACCCGACTGGAATATGGCTCTCGAGGACCAGAGTTCCCTACCCCTGCTCTATTTTATAGTATAAATAAGTCACATGCCCCACTTTTGGGACCATTTTGCTCAGTGAGTCACATATGCATATTTGATATGGTTAAGGTGAAAAAGTCATCTGTTCTGAGCTCTATGGGGAGAACAGGATAGAAACTGTATTTATATACATATATATATATATATTTAAAAGGTATCAAGAAAACAGCTATCTTACAATAACATCATATGTCCCTGTTTTCTCCACTGATGTCACAGGCTAACTGGGATGCCACAGAGATAATGTGCTGTGAGAAATCTTCTTTTTTTACCAGCACACAAGGAAAGCAACTGCAATTAAGTTATAACAGTTTAAAGGTTCAGGTAACCTTCTATGCTCTAGTGCCTCTCAAAATAAGCCTGAGTGTTTTAACTGGTCTTTAATGAAGCCTAATTTGTTTTCAAAGCGAATGTTGAGAATATATTTTAGTAGAACACTTGATCCATTCTGTGCCCATAAATGCTGCCGAGAAAAGAAGGGACAGCAAAGGTGCTAGGCACCACACCCTAGGCCAGGGGTAGGGGACTCCGGTCCTCGAGAGCCATATTCCAGTCGGGTTTTCAGGATTTCCCCAATGAATATGCATGAGATCTATTTGCATGCACTGCTTCAATGCATATTCATTGGGGGAATCCTGAAAACCCAACTGGAATACGGCTCTCGAGGACTGGAGTTCCCTACCCCTGCCCTAGGCAAATCTTTGGCCTTGTGCCCCTGCCAATGAACTTTCAGGCTCTTCACCTCCCTGCCTGAGATGTGGTTAAGCTCAGTAATCAAGATCATCCCACTAGCAACCCTCCCAAACCAATACTTCAACAATGCTGAACTGAACATCATATTTTCATACACATATTAACATAGTAAATGACGGCAGATAAAGACCTGAACGGTCCATCTAGTCTGCCCATTAAAAATACATGATTAAATTAACTTGTTTCTTCTTTGATATTTCTGGGTCATAAGACTGTAAAGTCCACCTGGTATTGTCCTAGGTTCCAAATGCTGAAGTCGCCGTCCAAGCTCACTTCAGCCTATCCAACCATCCTGTTTGCAGGATATCTACCATGAAGTCTGGCCAGTAACATCTTCATGTTCCAAGTTAGTGGAGTTCCACAGTGGAGTCTTGATTATCTGATGTAAATGAGACTGATGAGTCATTGGATAATTGAAAAGTCAGATAATACAGAAAAAGTGGATGAGTGATAAAATTGAAGTATTCCAAAGCACTCCATAATCCAAAACACAGAAACCACACCGCTGCTACTCTTGTAGACATCACTGTGGAGATACCATAAAAGAACTACAAACTGATCAATAGAGTTTACAGTCTAGTGAAGACACAGAGAAAATACATAAAAGTTTACAGGAACTGAAAGGCAGATTAGCAGATGGTATTTTACCTCTCTGAAAGCATGAAAATACACCAAAATATGAAAAAATGAGAGAGAAGGGGAAAAAAGTCAGAAACTAAAAGTTCATTTATTGTTCATTCATGTTGCCAGTTTATTTTCAAGGGTTCTTTTATAAAAAAATAAATAGTAACCTTACAAAATTTATTTGGCTGGGTAAAAAGGCTAGAATTGCTTTAGTAGCTTTACAGAAATCAATTGCGGCGGGTGGGGTAAATTTTCCAAACTTCTATAGATACCACCAAGCTATTATCATGAGGCAGGGTATGTATTGGATCCTTCCTGAAGTCTTGGAGCATCTTCTGGATTGGCTCTATTTGGAATGGCAACTCCTGTCTCCATTGTGTTTGACTCTCAGTAATATAATGGCTTCCAATCTAATACCTCTGAAACCAGACTACAGATCTAGATTGGTACTTCAAAATGTGTAACTTTATTTTGTGGAGCTCTCAGATACCTACTCCGTTGATCATTAAAGATTATTCAAACGGTTTTTGTAGGCAAGGGTATCAATCATTGAGCTCCACCTTATCGCAATAGTATTGTTGGAAACAAGTGCTTAGTATTGAACAGTAAATTTTTAGATAAAGCACTTATCTTTTTTATAGTGGCTTCTGTTATGCCTCGTAGTGTACGCTCTGTGCCCAACGGGACCCGTTTCGCCCAAATCAAGGCTTCTTCAGGGGTCTCTCAAGTTGCTGTTAACACAGAGAAAAGTATTTCACTTAATGAAAAACATTTTGTTATAACTTATTGAGAAAGCGTGTACTCACTGTGATTACTTGTAGCGACTTCATCAAAATGGCGTTAGCAAAAATTAAACGCCAACGCATGCGCTATATATACATATCAATTAAACTGCCCCTGTGTATCTTAAAGGGACACTCGATAATTTACGATTGGAACTGCTACTACTAGATTAGAAAAAAACACTCCAGTCCATATTCACATTCAGACCGGCAGGTTTTAAAGTGCCTAGATTGAAAATCCAACGGGATTCTTTTTGTAGTAAGGTTCTATGTCTATCACCTCCTCGTGGGTTTGATTTCACCCGGTCTATCGCAAAACACTTCAATTCTTTGAAACTGTGTTGTAATTGGTTACAGTGTTCTACTAGAGGTGCAGTGATCCTCTTACATTTAATATTAGATTTATGTTCGATGATCCGTGTTCTTAATGATCTTATTGATTTACCTACATACCATTTCTGGCATGGGCATGTTATCACATATATTATGTGGTCTGTGGCACAAGTGAGAAAGTGATTGATAGAATAGACTTTTCCGTCTTTCTGGCTGGTGAACTCTTTTAGTTGTACCATATTTTCACATACGCTGCATTTACCACATCTGAAAAAACCTTTCGGTAATAGATTATCCTCTCTCAGTTTAACTCTAAAATCTGCTGGGGAGAGTATTTCTTTAAGATTTCTATCACGTGTAAATGCTATGCGTAGTTCTGTTTCTTTAAATATAGTATTGGTTCGCATAATTCTCCAATTGTTCTTCAATATTTTAGCTATGTTGTTGCCATATGCTGAGAATTTCATTACACAAGTCATTATTTCTTCTTCTTCTTTCGAATGTTCTTTATTAATATTCTTGTGAATTAGCCAATCCCTATTGTAATATTTTGCCCTTTTATAAGCTCTCTTCAAGATTTTACTAGGATACCCACGATTTTCAAGTTTATTTATGAGTAATTTGGATTGTAATGTGAATCTTCTTTTAGTAGAGCAATTTCTTTTTAACCGTAAAAATTGTGAAAACGGTAGGTTTTGCTTTAAACTTACAGGATGGCAACTATGATATGACAAGAACGTGTTTCTGTCTGTCTCTTTCGTGTACACGTCAAATTCAAAAGACGTTTCTTTTTGTGTGATCGTCACGTCCAAATAATTTATATTGTGTTCTGAATATTGCATTGTGAAAACTATGTTGGAGTCACAACTATTAAGCCAGGAAAAAAATGACTTTAATTCTTTTTCATCTCCTGTCCACAACATCAGCACATCGTCTATGTACCTTAGCCAACAATAGATTTTAGACAAAAAAGGTGAGTGTTCAATCCAAATAGATTCGAAATCTGCCATATAAAGATTTGCCACTGAGGGAGCGAAAACCGCTCCCATAGCAACTCCCATTTTTTGCTTATATATTTCTTTCTCAAACATAAAATAATTTTCTTTCATTGCAATTCTCGATAATTGTACAAGAAATTCAGAAGGAATCAAGTGAGGTTTTATCCTGTTTTCAAAAGTTTTTTTAATAATATTCAAAGCTTCATCCTGAGGTATTGATGTGTATAATGCTTTGATATCAAGGGTTACTAACATAAAAGGAAATATGTCCACAGGTATCTCTTCCAATTTTTCCATCACCATACTTGCATCTTGGACAAAGGATTTAATTTTTGGAACCTCATCTTTCAGAAAAATATCTACGAATTTTGAAATGGGTTCCAGCAAAGAACCCCGTGAAGACATAATCGGTCTCCCTGGGGGATTGATCAAGTCCTTGTGTATTTTTGGTAATACATAAAATACAGGTGTTAATGGACAAGATTTATTCAAAAATTTATAATCCTTCAATGTGAGAAAGCCTAATTTTAAACCTTCATCTGTTATTTTACCAATCTGTTTTTTCAATCTATTTGTTGGATCTAAAGGAAGTTTTTCATAAACCTCAGTATCTTGTAATTGTCTCAGAATTTCCAAGTGATATTTTTCTTTATCCAAAATTACAATGGCTCCTCCTTTGTCTGCTTTTTTTATTATGATGGTTTCATCGTCTGTCAATTTTTTAATCACTTCTCTTTCAACTTTGTTCAGGTTGTTATGTTGGTATGTTTTATTTTCTTTCCATACTTCAATATCTTTTTGAACACAAGATTTAAAGGCATTCACTAGAGGATCTAGTGGTATCGGAGGATACCATGTGCTTTTGGGAGATAGTATTGTCCGGTCCATACTCTTAGGTTGGTTCTCAAAGTAAATCCTTAACTGTAATTTCCTAATTAGCTTTTCCAAATCTACATTAAATTGTAGCTGATTGAAATCAGTAGATGGAACGAAAGAAAATCCATAAGACAACACTTTATTTTCTATATCACTAAGTATGTGTTTAGAGAGATTAATTACCACTGGTTTCTCGATGTTTGCGACCGAGTGGTAGGTCTTTGGCGTGGATTCCCTCTTCTGCTTCTCACTCTGCCCCTTCTTGTGGATTGACCTCTCTTTAAAAAATGTTGTTGGCCATCTCCGCTACTGGATGTTGAAAAAGTTGAGATGTCTGAACTATTCTTATCTGTTTGTGTTGGACTTTTACTATTTTGGTTCATCCATGGGTATACTTTTTGGTTCAGATAATCATATTCATCTCTTTTGAATTTCCTTATTTTGTTTTTCTTTATATTTTCTTTAAATTCATCCATGTTATTCATCATTATTTTGTATTTATCCGTGAATTCTGTTTCAGGTGTGTGGGATTTTATATTGTTCAAATCCGTATCTAATTTCATTTTTTCTTGATTAATCTCATTTTGACTTCTTTCTATGATTAACAACATCAAGTCTAAAGCGCATTTGTTGAGGATTCTGCTCCATGTTTCAAGGAATTGGGTGTCCTCTTTGAAAATCTGAGGTGCTTTATTAATCCTCAGACCTCTCGGGATTCTTTCTTTTTTGCAATATTCTATTAGCATATCGCTGTTCACTTCTAGGCTGATTATAGATTTATATAACTTGTTCAAATCTGACCATACTGTTGTGGTAGTGTCTATGCTAGATGTCATATCAAATTGAGTAGTAGTTTCCAAAAGTTTGGCTGCCCTATCCTGAGGGAAGCTAAATACAGTTTTCCACCCTTCCTGTGCCATCTCTTAATAGTGATTCCACTCTCAGTAATATAATGGCTTCCAATCTAATACCTCTGAAACCAGACTACAGATCTAGATTGGTACTTCAAAATGTGTAACTTTATTTTGTGGAGCTCTCAGATACCTACTCCGTTGATCATTAAAGATTATTCAAACGGTTTTTGTAGGCAAGGGTATCAATCATTGAGCTCCACCTTATCGCAATAGTATTGTTGGAAACAAGTGCTTGTGTATTTTTGGTAATACATAAAATACAGGTGTTAATGGACAAGATTTATTCAAAAATTTATAATCCTTCAATGTGAGAAAGCCTAATTTTAAACCTTCATCTGTTATTTTACCAATCTGTTTTTTCAATCTATTTGTTGGATCTAAAGGAAGTTTTTCATAAACCTCAGTATCTTGTAATTGTCTCAGAATTTCCAAGTGATATTTTTCTTTATCCAAAATTACAATGGCTCCTCCTTTGTCTGCTTTTTTTATTATGATGGTTTCATCGTCTGTCAATTTTTTAATCACTTCTCTTTCAACTTTGTTCAGGTTGTTATGTTGGTATGTTTTATTTTCTTTCCATACTTCAATATCTTTTTGAACACAAGATTTAAAGGCATTCACTAGAGGATCTAGTGGTATCGGAGGATACCATGTGCTTTTGGGAGATAGTATTGTCCGGTCCATACTCTTAGGTTGGTTCTCAAAGTAAATCCTTAACTGTAATTTCCTAATTAGCTTTTCCAAATCTACATTAAATTGTAGCTGATGCCAGAAATGGTATGTAGGTAAATCAATAAGATCATTAAGAACACGGATCATCGAACATAAATCTAATATTAAATGTAAGAGGATCACTGCACCTCTAGTAGAACACTGTAACCAATTACAACACAGTTTCAAAGAATTGAAGTGTTTTGCGATAGACCGGGTGAAATCAAACCCACGAGGAGGTGATAGACATAGAACCTTACTACAAAAAGAATCCCGTTGGATTTTCAATCTAGGCACTTTAAAACCTGCCGGTCTGAATGTGAATATGGACTGGAGTGTTTTTTTCTAATCTAGTAGTAGCAGTTCCAATCGTAAATTATCGAGTGTCCCTTTAAGATACACAGGGGCAGTTTAATTGATATGTATATATAGCGCATGCGTTGGCGTTTAATTTTTGCTAACGCCATTTTGATGAAGTCGCTACAAGTAATCACAGTGAGTACACGCTTTCTCAATAAGTTATAACAAAATGTTTTTCATTAAGTGAAATACTTTTCTCTGTGTTAACAGCAACTTGAGAGACCCCTGAAGAAGCCTTGATTTGGGCGAAACGGGTCCCGTTGGGCACAGAGCGTACACTACGAGGCATAACAGAAGCCACTATAAAAAAGATAAGTGCTTTATCTAAAAATTTACTGTTCAATACTAAGCACTTGTTTCCAACAATACTATTGCGATAAGGTGGAGCTCAATGATTGATACCCTTGCCTACAAAAACCGTTTGAATAATCTTTAATGATCAACGGAGTAGGTATCTGAGAGCTCCACAAAATAAAGTTACACATTTTGAAGTACCAATCTAGATCTGTAGTCTGGTTTCAGAGGTATTAGATTGGAAGCCATTATATTACTGAGAGTGGAATCACTATTAAGAGATGGCACAGGAAGGGTGGAAAACTGTATAACATCGGGATCTGGATAGTCCCTCCAGTTGTCAATACCCTCCTTTCTCTACTCCCCCCATTAATAAAAACAAACACCTTATTGTGGTAAATAGCCGCAGCTCTTTATTATAATACATTAACCAATAAATTAACTTGCATAATTAACATCAATAACAAATTGAATCTCAATTAACAATCAACCTCAGCAAGCTCCTCCCGAGCTACCCTGTGTAAACAGTACCTTTGCCCCCGACCCCGCCACCAACAGCAAGTGTCTGAGGGGTGGCATGACCTCATGCCCCTTTAACCCGGGTCACCTGACCCCAAGGCACGGCTCCCAGCCGGCCCACCGCTCATCGCCGGATGAGCCCCAGCACCCAGTAGCTCGGGAGACCCGCCTTCCCCACCATGAAACTTCACCAAAGGGAGGGAGGGTGGGACAAAATTCTGCCTTGGAGGACCTGCAATGAACTTAGTCCTCCAAGGCTCGTTCTAAAACTTGTAAAAACAAACGCCCCCTTCTGTCTACTCTACCCAATCCCTGCCACTCCTTTTGGCGCGAACCCCTCCCCTCCTTCCACACAATTCCTTCTTCTAACGGTTCTCCACACAACCCCCCCACCCCCCTTTTTCCTACCTTACCTATATGCAACACAAGGGCCTCCCAGCCCCGTGTTAATCTACGCCCTTTGAGACCAGCTCTCGGGCTCCTTCTAACATCGGGATCTGGATAGTCCCTCCAGTTGTCAATACCCTCCTTTCTCTACTCCCCCCATTAATAAAAACAAACACCTTATTGTGGTAAATAGCCGCAGCTCTTTATTATAATACATTAACCAATAAATTAACTTGCATAATTAACATCAATAACAAATTGAATCTCAATTAACAATCAACCTCAGCAAGCTCCTCCCGAGCTACCCTGTGTAAACAGTACCTTTGCCCCCGACCCCGCCACCAACAGCAAGTGTCTGAGGGGTGGCATGACCTCATGCCCCTTTAACCCGGGTCACCTGACCCCAAGGCACGGCTCCCAGCCGGCCCACCGCTCATCGCCGGATGAGCCCCAGCACCCAGTAGCTCGGGAGACCCGCCACAGGCCTGTCCTCACAGGCCCACCCCCAAAGAGAAGCGACTACTCACGAGCACTGAGGAACTTCTCACAACTAGATGCGAAATCATCCAGTAGAAGATCCCACCCCACATCCGACAAGTGAACCCCATCTGTATGGTACAAACCCAAACAAGTAACGTCCACCCAGTCATGCAGTATTTGCCAACCCCCGTGACCCACCACCCATTTACCAACTTGTCTGTTAAGCTTGGCCAGCCCCCTCGTCCAACGCCGAGACGCTAGACGCCGCGGACGAGGCACTATGTCAGACCAAACTAGTAACACCCCCGGGAACCAATCCCCCACCACCCGCAGATCATCTTTAATCCGATTGACCAAGTCCTTACCCGTCCAGGCATCCACATCATTCCCCCCCAAATGAATTAGAAGTATGTCAGGAGGACTAGTCCGAGATCTCAGATCCGTCAACAGTAACAACAGTTGACTCCAACGCATCCCGCGTTGTCCCCACCAGGAAACACGAAGTCCCAGATGCCCCAATCCGAGATGACGGCCACCTGGGCGGATACCTGCACGTTCGCTAGCCCAGTGGACGAAAGAATGGCCCACGATCCACAGGGAATAAGAACAAGGACTGGGAGCTGAAACAGAAAATAAGACAACACAAATCAAACCACCTGCCAATGCACCCGTACGAAACCCATTACTGAGACCCTCGCCCAGCCCGACTCCCAGCCCCACCCGCCCCACTACGAATATAACCCCGAAAAGCATTGGAAACCCACCGACCCAATCGCTGAATTCCCTCCCCAGACATACCCGCCCTACTAGCACTCGTGGCAGCTCCTATTCTGAATGAATGTGTTCCAAAATCCGCCGGATTCATCCCACAACGCGCCAACACTAAATTCTGTACCGCCCTAAACTGGTAACGCGTCAGAGGGGCGCCATCCACATGAACAAACAGTATCAGAGAGCTAGAAGGTCGAATGGCCAAGTAAGTTCGCAGCCGTAAAACCGGACAAGACAAACAACCTGACACAGCATGCAGCACCACCCAATGCCCAACCCCGGACTGATCCGTCTTAGAGCTAACAATATGAAGCCTTAAAACCGACTCTTGTAAATGCACATGCTGAATCCGCAGCCCCCTCGGTACTGCTCCCGAAACCGGAGAAACGACTAACTCACTAACCCGCAAGGCACCAAAGAAGGCAATAGCGAAAGCCGCCTGAAATAAACAGGCCTCATACGGTGAATTGGCCACCTCGGGCAATACCGCCAACATACGCAGGAGCAACTCATGAGTAACCGGTAACCTAGAGTCACGAGGTTGAGGAACCGCACGTCCCAACGCCCGTAGCAGCCGTTGCACCAAAAAACTAGAAACTGGGCAAGCCCAACCCAAGGCCCTGCAGAAAAAACCAAAACCCGCTAATTGACCCCGCACTACACCCTTAGAAACCCGATTCCGAAAGGAAGACAACACGAAATCCTCTAATAAGGATTCGGCCACATCTCCCGGACACCAACCCCTATCAGCTAAGAAAGCTGCCACAGACCGAAACCCTGCTGAATAGTGTGACCACGTAGAAGGGGCTACGGACATACGGAGCATCTCCCAGACTCCTTCCCTACCAGGCTCCACAAACGCGCTGGCATCCGCGAACCGTCTGCTCGAGCTCCTGGCGCCAGCCGACGAAACTGTAAAAAATTGAAACGAGACAAAGCATCAGCAATGCCATTTTGCAAGCCCGGGACATGGCGCGCACGAACAAACAAATTCAGCCGCAAACAGCGCAACACCAACTCCCGCATAAGCGCATTCACCGCCAAACAACGCGCCGCCTGACGATTGACAACTTCAACCACTCCTAAATTGTCACACCAAAATACCACCCTTCTATTATGCAACACAGCAGACCAGAGCTCACAAGCCACTATGAGCGGGAACAATTCCAGCAAGGTAATATTCTTCGTGACGCCGGACCGCACCCACTCCTCCGGCCAACGCTCCGCGCACCATTCTCCATTACAATACAAACCGAAACCAACACCCCCCGCCGCATCGGAGAACAGCTCAAGGTCAACACTAGAAATCTCAGGCGCCAGCATTGGGACAGTCCCATTAAAATCCCGAAGAAAAACTGCCCACATACGCAAATCAGCACGTACCCCTGCCGGGAGCCGCAAAAAATGATGTCGATCCCGCACCCCCGCCGTGGAAGCTGCTAGTCTACGGGAAAAAGCCCTACCCATAGGAAGAACTCGACATGCAAAATTAAGAGACCCCAGCAAAGATTGAACCGTATGCAAAGTAGACTTAGGAGCCTGAATCACCTGCTCAATGAGTCCGAGCAATTGACGCACTTTCAACTCAGGCAAACGAGTAACTAGAGCCTCAGTGTCCAACTCTATCCCCAGAAACACCAAAGAAACACCCGGCCCCTCCGATTTGTCACGAGCTAAAGGCACCCCAAAATCCTCCGCCAAGTCCTCGAAAGCCTGCTTAAGACGCGCACACACCCCACTACTCGCAGCACCTATAAACAAGAAGTCATCCAGATAATGAACAACTGAGTCAGCACCAACCCGCTGAACTAACACCCAATGCAAGAAGGAACTGAACATTTCGAAGTAAGCACACGAAATGGAACAGCCCATGGGCAAACACCGATCGTAAAAATACAAACCATCGAAACGAAAACCCAATAACGGATAAGCCCGCGGATGAATGGGTAGCAATCGGAATGCCGATTCGATATCCACCTTCGCCAACAAAGCGCCACGTCCGACAGAGACAATAATCCGCAGCGCGCTATCCAAAGAGGCATAACGCACCGAACACAGATCCCTCGGAATGCCATCATTAACTGATCGACCCAAAGGCCGAGACAAGTTATGAATGAGGCGATACTGCCCCGGCACTTTCTTTGGAATCACCGCCAAAGGCGAAATCTTCATGCGGGAAAAAGGGGGAACTCGAAAAGGTCCCGCAATACGCCCCAATCGTATCTCGTCAGACAACTTCTTCCACACCACACCTCGTAAAACAGACACCGAAGATGAGTTGTGGACCCGCGCCGCCGTCACCTCCCCCAAAAACGGAATATCGAAACCTTCTGTAAACCCAACCTCCAAAATATCCGCCACCCTACGACGATTATAACTGTGCAACCACGGACGCAAAGCTCCCACCCGAATTGGAGTAGGCACCGCGGCTAAAACCTCACTTCCCAACTCCCGCAGCTGCTCCTCCGACACGTTTGGGACATTTAACGGCCGAGTGCGGTTGACCACATATGGAGCAGGCATGACGAAATTTACAGTCGGAGAAGGGACAGTTGGATTTATTAAATTTCCAACACACGTCGGAACCTGCTGCAGGACTCCCCCCCGACCCCCCGCGAAAGGGCCGAACGCTCCCAGGACTACCAGAAGTCCGCACCGGCACACCCGATACAGACTTGGAAGCCATATGCGTAAGCCATAGATTCACATCCTGAGAACCCCAAGACATGAAACTATTTTCTTCCATTTTATCTCGGAAGGCTTCGTCATAGTTCAACCAAGCCCACCCGCCAAAGCGCTGATAGGAATCCAGAATAGAATCCGCATAGGACAACAATAAACCAGCATCCTGCGGATTAGCACGCCCCCAAACACTCGCTAGCCGTAAAAAAGCCCGTATCCAATTAATAATGGAACGAGCCACTGGAAAAGATTTAACCTCCTTCCCGTCCCTCTTGGATTTCTTATGCCTCTTCCTATGAGCTCTACCCTCCATGAGGCGAAAAATATCCAAACAGGACCGCCGGCGAATTTTCCGCCGTAAGTCCCGAGGAACCTTTTCCCACAATTCAGTAAGCGCCACTAAAGCCGGCGCCCCCCGGACTTCCCCTGTAAACACCTCTCCCTTACCTGCCCCAGCAGATGCAACACCCCCAGGAAGACCTACTTCCACAGAAGAAGAAGACGACGAACCCGACGAAGAAGACCCAGACGACGACGAAGACGAACCCCGACGCCTACACCTGCGCTTCTTACGCCGCGCCTTCCCCCCTCCAGCAACCTCCGCAGGCGCCTTGTTACCAGTAGAAGAAGCTCCCGGAACTCCAGCAGACACGCCAGAGACGCCTTGGCCAGCAATCCCCACCACGGAAGAGACATCAGAAGCTTGCACCGAGCCGCCACGAACAGCAACCTCCGGCATCTGGGATGAACTGTGAAGAGAACCCGCGGTGCCTCCGCCAGCAACCGCAGCAGCACTCAGCGCCGATCCGCGCTCCGCACCCGAACAGCCAGGTCTCTCAGCAACTCCAGGACTGCCAACTGCTCCCAAGCCGTCCGTCTGCACCATATGTCCTCCCGGAAGGATACACGCCACCTGTGGAGACCAAGAGACAGAGGCAGGACCAGGAAAACAAAACCCGGGCATACCAACAGGAACTCCCCATCCCGCTCCATAACCGGCCCCAGGCACCATCCCCAAGGGAATGTTCCCCGGGACTCCTCCACCCCAATGGGAAACCGAAGGAAGTAAACCGCCCCCCGGCGAACTAGCACCCCAGGAACCCGTTCCCCAACTTGGAGTCCAACCCCCCGAAAACAAACCTGGAAAAGGCCCAGCCGTCCCCCCTCCAGTACCCGACATAAATCCAGGTGCACTCATCCCCCGACCCAATCCAAACACCCCCGGGGACCCACAAGACTCACCACGACCTCCTGCCATCAACCCCGAGGAGACCGCACTGGCACCTAAAACTCCCGAGCAAGAGGGTTCAGATACATCAGCTGCAACAGACCTGTCCCTGCCCCCAACAACCGCCCCACTAACTGAAGCTATTCCACCAGACATCTCCCTGCTCAGCACGTTCCTGCACAAACCCTCATCCCTAGCAACCGCCGAATAAGCCCCGCCCCCCGACGCATCCGGCGAACTGCGGCCGGCCGGGACAGCTACTAACTCACTGCCCGACGCCCTAGTCTTACGGCGGGACTTCCCCGCAGCAGGAAGGGACCCAGAAAGAGTACCCCTGTTGCCCCCCGTACCGGCAATAGCTAACGCCGACAGAGCCTCAACCTTGGACCGCCGAGCCGGCTGCACGCGGTCCTCCACTAAACCTACACCCACCTGCTCAAGCGGCTCCTCCGCGAATGAGTCACCGGCCAAAATCGACAACTCCGCTTCATCCTCCACACCACGCTCAGCCACCCGCCTGACGGACTCCATGACAACACCCCCCGAATCAGCCAACAGTACAAAACCCGGTAAGACACAACAAAATTCTGCCTTGGAGGACCTGCAATGAACTTAGTCCTCCAAGGCTCGTTCTAAAACTTGTAAAAACAAACGCCCCCTTCTGTCTACTCTACCCAATCCCTGCCACTCCTTTTGGCGCGAACCCCTCCCCTCCTTCCACACAATTCCTTCTTCTAACGGTTCTCCACACAACCCCCCCACCCCCCTTTTTCCTACCTTACCTATATGCAACACAAGGGCCTCCCAGCCCCGTGTTAATCTACGCCCTTTGAGACCAGCTCTCGGGCTCCTTCTTTAGCTTCCCTCAGGATAGGGCAGCCAAACTTTTGGAAACTACTACTCAATTTGATATGACATCTAGCATAGACACTACCACAACAGTATGGTCAGATTTGAACAAGTTATATAAATCTATAATCAGCCTAGAAGTGAACAGCGATATGCTAATAGAATATTGCAAAAAAGAAAGAATCCCGAGAGGTCTGAGGATTAATAAAGCACCTCAGATTTTCAAAGAGGACACCCAATTCCTTGAAACATGGAGCAGAATCCTCAACAAATGCGCTTTAGACTTGATGTTGTTAATCATAGAAAGAAGTCAAAATGAGATTAATCAAGAAAAAATGAAATTAGATACGGATTTGAACAATATAAAATCCCACACACCTGAAACAGAATTCACGGATAAATACAAAATAATGATGAATAACATGGATGAATTTAAAGAAAATATAAAGAAAAACAAAATAAGGAAATTCAAAAGAGATGAATATGATTATCTGAACCAAAAAGTATACCCATGGATGAACCAAAATAGTAAAAGTCCAACACAAACAGATAAGAATAGTTCAGACATCTCAACTTTTTCAACATCCAGTAGCGGAGATGGCCAACAACATTTTTTAAAGAGAGGTCAATCCACAAGAAGGGGCAGAGTGAGAAGCAGAAGAGGGAATCCACGCCAAAGACCTACCACTCGGTCGCAAACATCGAGAAACCAGTGGTAATTAATCTCTCTAAACACATACTTAGTGATATAGAAAATAAAGTGTTGTCTTATGGATTTTCTTTCGTTCCATCTACTGATTTCAATCAGCTACAATTTAATGTAGATTTGGAAAAGCTAATTAGGAAATTACAGTTAAGGATTTACTTTGAGAACCAACCTAAGAGTATGGACCGGACAATACTATCTCCCAAAAGCACATGGTATCCTCCGATACCACTAGATCCTCTAGTGAATGCCTTTAAATCTTGTGTTCAAAAAGATATTGAAGTATGGAAAGAAAATAAAACATACCAACATAACAACCTGAACAAAGTTGAAAGAGAAGTGATTAAAAAATTGACAGACGATGAAACCATCATAATAAAAAAAGCAGACAAAGGAGGAGCCATTGTAATTTTGGATAAAGAAAAATATCACTTGGAAATTCTGAGACAATTACAAGATACTGAGGTTTATGAAAAACTTCCTTTAGATCCAACAAATAGATTGAAAAAACAGATTGGTAAAATAACAGATGAAGGTTTAAAATTAGGCTTTCTCACATTGAAGGATTATAAATTTTTGAATAAATCTTGTCCATTAACACCTGTATTTTATGTATTACCAAAAATACACAAGGACTTGATCAATCCCCCAGGGAGACCGATTATGTCTTCACGGGGTTCTTTGCTGGAACCCATTTCAAAATTCGTAGATATTTTTCTGAAAGATGAGGTTCCAAAAATTAAATCCTTTGTCCAAGATGCAAGTATGGTGATGGAAAAATTGGAAGAGATACCTGTGGACATATTTCCTTTTATGTTAGTAACCCTTGATATCAAAGCATTATACACATCAATACCTCAGGATGAAGCTTTGAATATTATTAAAAAAACTTTTGAAAACAGGATAAAACCTCACTTGATTCCTTCTGAATTTCTTGTACAATTATCGAGAATTGCAATGAAAGAAAATTATTTTATGTTTGAGAAAGAAATATATAAGCAAAAAATGGGAGTTGCTATGGGAGCGGTTTTCGCTCCCTCAGTGGCAAATCTTTATATGGCAGATTTCGAATCTATTTGGATTGAACACTCACCTTTTTTGTCTAAAATCTATTGTTGGCTAAGGTACATAGACGATGTGCTGATGTTGTGGACAGGAGATGAAAAAGAATTAAAGTCATTTTTTTCCTGGCTTAATAGTTGTGACTCCAACATAGTTTTCACAATGCAATATTCAGAACACAATATAAATTATTTGGACGTGACGATCACACAAAAAGAAACGTCTTTTGAATTTGACGTGTACACGAAAGAGACAGACAGAAACACGTTCTTGTCATATCATAGTTGCCATCCTGTAAGTTTAAAGCAAAACCTACCGTTTTCACAATTTTTACGGTTAAAAAGAAATTGCTCTACTAAAAGAAGATTCACATTACAATCCAAATTACTCATAAATAAACTTGAAAATCGTGGGTATCCTAGTAAAATCTTGAAGAGAGCTTATAAAAGGGCAAAATATTACAATAGGGATTGGCTAATTCACAAGAATATTAATAAAGAACATTCGAAAGAAGAAGAAGAAATAATGACTTGTGTAATGAAATTCTCAGCATATGGCAACAACATAGCTAAAATATTGAAGAACAATTGGAGAATTATGCGAACCAATACTATATTTAAAGAAACAGAACTACGCATAGCATTTACACGTGATAGAAATCTTAAAGAAATACTCTCCCCAGCAGATTTTAGAGTTAAACTGAGAGAGGATAATCTATTACCGAAAGGTTTTTTCAGATGTGGTAAATGCAGCGTATGTGAAAATATGGTACAACTAAAAGAGTTCACCAGCCAGAAAGACGGAAAAGTCTATTCTATCAATCACTTTCTCACTTGTGCCACAGACCACATAATATATGTGATAACATGCCCATGCCAGAAATGGTATGTAGGTAAATCAATAAGATCATTAAGAACACGGATCATCGAACATAAATCTAATATTAAATGTAAGAGGATCACTGCACCTCTAGTAGAACACTGTAACCAATTACAACACAGTTTCAAAGAATTGAAGTGTTTTGCGATAGACCGGGTGAAATCAAACCCACGAGGAGGTGATAGACATAGAACCTTACTACAAAAAGAATCCCGTTGGATTTTCAATCTAGGCACTTTAAAACCTGCCGGTCTGAATGTGAATATGGACTGGAGTGTTTTTTTCTAATCTAGTAGTAGCAGTTCCAATCGTAAATTATCGAGTGTCCCTTTAAGATACACAGGGGCAGTTTAATTGATATGTATATATAGCGCATGCGTTGGCGTTTAATTTTTGCTAACGCCATTTTGATGAAGTCGCTACAAGTAATCACAGTGAGTACACGCTTTCTCAATAAGTTATAACAAAATGTTTTTCATTAAGTGAAATACTTTTCTCTGTGTTAACAGCAACTTGAGAGACCCCTGAAGAAGCCTTGATTTGGGCGAAACGGGTCCCGTTGGGCACAGAGCGTACACTACGAGGCATAACAGAAGCCACTATAAAAAAGATAAGTGCTTTATCTAAAAATTTACTGTTCAATACTAAGCACTTGTTTCCAACAATACTATTGCGATAAGGTGGAGCTCAATGATTGATACCCTTGCCTACAAAAACCGTTTGAATAATCTTTAATGATCAACGGAGTAGGTATCTGAGAGCTCCACAAAATAAAGTTACACATTTTGAAGTACCAATCTAGATCTGTAGTCCATTGTGTTTGAGTCACATGTTGAGTATCAAGATGCCTAGGCTTTATAAGGACAATAGAATTTTAGTTTCCACGTGGCAAACATTAAAATTTATAAATTAAAAAAATGCTTATTTTGTATGGCAAGAGTTCCAATAGCAAATACAATTACATATTATCTAAAATTAATTTAGAATCCAGGAATATCAGAATTATGAGTGTATCTTCTCAAACAAAATAAATCATGTTGCCATCCTATGTTGCCAGAGTCTATGTACACTAGGGTGGTCCATGGTAGTAGGCAAAAAAAATCAACCTTGTCATATCTTGTCTCGACAAGGCTTATTTTTGTCCACTTGGTATGTCTTACTCATGTGTGAAATTTCAGCCTGATTAGATAATATTTAGAGGTCACCCCAGTATGCATTGTTTGCATATGTGTAATGTATATAGGTGATTGTGCATAATTAGTTTATATGGGGTCATCTAGTTTGTGATCTGAACCCGAAAACTGACTGCCACATAGACTGGATGCTCTTCAACTGATCATTTTTCATCACTATGACGAAGGAAAACTTTTACCAGAAAACTATAACTTGGCGTGTGAGTCAGCGATGGCAGTATTGGATCGAGCCAAGATACTGACACAATGCATAGAAACTACACAAAGAGAATTTGTCCCTAAAGAAATACAGAACTCGTCAACAATAAAGTGATAGACAGAATGAAGAAATCTTTAAAAGTGAACTCAAATAGTTGTTTGATAAGAACTTAAGAATGGCCTTATTGGGTCAGACCAATGGTCCATCAAGCCTAGTAGCCTGTTCTCACGGTGGCCAATCCAGATCACTAGTACTTGACCAAAATCCAAAGAGTAGCAACATTCCAGGGAAAGCAGTAGTTTACCCCTTGTCTTTCTCAAAAACAGACTATGGACTTTTCCTCCAGGAAATTGTCCAAATCTTTCTTAAAACCAGCTACGCTATCCACTCTTACCACAACCTGTGGCAATGCATTCCAGAGCTTAACTATTATCTGAGTGAAAGAATATTTCCTCCTATTGTTTTTAAAAAGTATTTCCCTGTAACTTCATCGAATGTTCCCTAGTCTTGGTAATTTTTGACGGAGTAAAAAATCGATCCACTTGTACTCCACTCACGATTTTGTAGACTTCAATCATATCTCCCCTCAGCCGTCTCTTTTCCAAGCTGAAGAGCCCTAACCTTTTTAGTCTTTCCTCATACGAGAGGCGTTCCATCCCCTTTATCATCTTGGTCGTTCTTTGAACCTTTTCTAGTGTCGCTATATCTTTCTTGAGATAAGGAGACCAGAATTGAATGCAATATTGCATGTGAGGTCGCACCATGGAGCGATACAGAGGCATTATAACATTCATAATCTTGTTAACCATCCCTTTTTTTAATAATTCCTAGCATCTTGTTTGATTTTTTGGCCGCTGCAACACATTGGGTGGAAGGTTTAATCATATTGTCTTCAATGACACCCAGATCTTTTTCTTGGGTGCTAACCCCCTAAAATGGACCCTAGCATCCACTAACTGTGATTTGGGTTATTCTTCCCAATGTGCATCACTTTGCATTTGTCCACATTAAATTTCATCTGCCACTTGGACGTCCAAGTCTTCCAGTTTCCTAAGGTCTGCCTGCAATTTTTCACAATCTGCATGCATTTTAACAACTTTGAACAGTTTAGTGTCATCTGCAAATTTAATCACCTCACTCGTTCCAATTTCCAGATCATTCATTAATAAGTTAAATAGCACCGGCCCCAGCACAGATCCCTGCGGCACTCCACTCTTTACTCTCCTCCATTGAGAAAAATTACCATTTAACCCTACCCTCTGTTTTCTATGCCATGACTTTTTAATTTCAAAAAACTAAGTTATAACTGAACTTAAAATGAAGATCGAGAATTCCTACAGAAGCAAAGTCAGGATGTGTTTTCTTGCTATATGAGTGGAGTTGACCTTCAAACAACTGCAAAAAAATGTAGAAAGAGGCAGCATAAGGAAAAGAAAATCATGACAAAAGTGAGGTATGAGGAAAGGCATATAACATTTTAATTTTCCCAAAGACACATCTCACAGAGTGGACTGATGATCCAGTTTTCAAGGAACTTAGTACTCGGGCATCCAAACTGACTTAATGATGCAGCTGAACGATACTTTGACAAAAAAATGGAGAACAGAAATAATTTGTTCTTCAGCTAGTGGCCAGCCACCGAAAGAAGTTTATTTCTGCGTCATAGACCATTGATGATTTGTTGAGTGCACTAGAATTACAATATACTGTTAACCATAGCGGTAGTTTTAAAAACAGCAAGGTGGGATGATCCCTAAACTTTGTTTTATATAAAATTTTGTGTGTTTTTTCATTTTTATATACAGGAATAAAATTAGCCTTGTGAACAAATGAAATGTGTTAATTTTTTTTGGGGGGACCACCCTAATAACATCAATTCAGAATACATCTATCAAGAGAGGAGACATAAAGAGATAACACTTGCACTTTTTAAAAGAATTGATTCCAAAAATATCACTTTATCACATAAAACTACAAAAGCTTCAGTTTTCCATACTAGAAAATGAAATTTCTAAAAGTCCAGGACTACTTTGTGTTCCACATATTTTTATACGATTCCCATGTACTAAGAGGATCTTTTATTACGCCCATTGCATTCTTATGGGTTGAATGGCATTTTGTGCATGCTGTCATTAGCACATGCTAAATCCGATAGCACACCTTTAGTAAAAGGACCCCTAAATAATTTCACTAGACTTATCAAGCATAACATTCAGTTATTACAATGAGGGAAACACCAATATAAGGCTGGCACAAAACTTTAAAGGGGGGGGGGGGTGAACACTGAATAGGACAGAGAAGCTAGCTGAAAGAAAAAGATTATTTTATCTCATAGAGATTACATGACTTGCTTTCAATGTGAAGAGTTACAGGTCTGTGCTGTAACCCCTGAACTTCTGACCCCCAATCTGTGCGCTTTCTGTAGGAAGATTTATTCTGAGAACTGCAAGCTCTAGGTAGGCTGAAGATATACTGTTAGGGGGCTATCTCTCTGTTCCTCCTAGCCTGACTGCATCAAATGTTTAGGGAGATCCATCCTTCTCGGTCTTAGCCTTTCCAAACTCTGCACCAGCAGACAATCCTTACACCTTTTATTTCAGGGTAAAATTTACAGCCATTCCTGTATGAGGGGCCACTGAAAAGTTCTCAGCCCAACCAAGAAGAGAATGACGTGGAGCCATTAAACTTACAAGTTATTCCACACTTTTCTTGACACATTTCATTTCAATGATATGAAATGAAATGAAGAATGTCAAGAAAAGTGTGGAATAACTTGTAATTTAGGTTATTCCTCTGTTTTCGTTCTGGATTATGTTTTATTTAGGCCCTCTTTTACTAAGGTGCGCTAAATCAACATATGCGCTAACCGCTGTGTCATTAGGATAACATGCACGCGTTTAGTGTGTGATTAGCGCACACTAATATTTAACACGCACTAAAAAGCATAGTACACCTTAGTATAAGAGGAGACAAGTGTTAACCAAGTTGAGCTCCATTTTGGTTGATGTCCCAGTCTATAAAACCAAGTTTTAGTTTAGTTTAGTTCATGGCTTCACATCATTCTCTTCTTGGTTTGGGCTGAGAACATTTTAGCAGCCCCTCGTATTTAGGTAGCAGCATAAGTTGTTCGCTAGATATTTATTTCTGCCAAAATCAATGGGCTCCGTGATCAATTCTTTGTGGCAACCCTTCTGGAGAAGAGACTCAACCAACATTCCATTTCTTACTGCAGGAAACTAAAGGCATGGATCTTCCTTTTGACCTAATTCCTTGGGTCAGGATTGGTTTGGTTGATGATCCAGTTTTGATTTGGGGGCTATGAACACCAGCATAAGTTTATTTTTTGGGAACAGATTTAGTGGAGAAAGGTTGATGGTTTTGATGGGGTATTTTATGTGGATAACAGCTTGGGAATTGAGAGTAAACTTATTCATCCAACATGTATATTCATTCTTAATAAACAGATATATGGGTCCTCATGCACCCAGGGCAGCAAACATTCATGCCGATATCCCTCATCGTCAAACCCCTTTAAAATTTTTATATCTGTTTATATTTGTTGTTTTTTGTTAATTATTTCTTCTTTTCAATATGCAAACCAAAACTACTATCGCTGCAAATTCTGTATCCAAGCAGAAAAATATGTACAGTATAAAGGAGCACTTATCTTAATGTGCAGTATTTTATTTTTTGCCTTCTCTTTTGGCTGCTTTCTATGTCATTTAAGGGACTATTTAATAAAGATTTTCTCATATTTTGTAACTAGAGGAAATACTTAGCAAATACGACTCTTAGTATGGTTTAGATCAGTGTTTCCCAACGTGGGGCCCACACCCCACAGGGGGACAATTTGATTGTTTATGGTGGGCAATTCGAAATTAGACTTTTATGGAAATTGATCCAGGTTAGTTTCATCTACATCTGTTGATATATTCTTTATTAAAAAATATTACGCAGATATCAACGGATACAGATTAATTTAACTTGGTTATTTTTGTACAAGTTTAATATTAGCTATGATTCAGAACCCATAATTTATTTGTAGGTACAATACCTTTTGAATGTACTCAGCATATACACCATTAGTTCCTAACTGCAACACTTGAGGGCGTTGAAACTCGCGGTCGGTAACTTAACATTACAGTGTCCTTTCTATAACGTCCTATTCTATGGTAAATGTCCAGTATAGGTTACCTCTGTCCGCAATGTTCGGATCCGTGATTTCACTATTAGACGTTAGGGGGGTCATCGACAATACCGGCACTAAGCATTTCATGCCGTTTTTTCTGAATAACCCATTGCAGTTTCTGCAGTGTTTCGCAGTAACGCTCAGCATTCACCGTTGGTGTTAATTTGAAATAAGTGTCTGTTAAACTGTTGTAAAAGTCTCGTTGTTTTAAAAAAATATATACATTGTATATATATAAGTGATATATAAGTGGTATATAAGTGGTAATTTTTATTAATTTCAGTTCTCCATTATATGTTTTGAAAATTTACTTACTGTGTTTGCTCAACAATTTCCTAGTGATTTCTTCCTAAAACCTATCATTTAAGTTTCTTTAGTGAACAATTCAATTTTTGAATATTAAAAATTATGTATATGTTACGTAGGGGGCATAAGAATTTTAGAAAGGCTTAGGTGGGGCAGAGCACAAAAAAGGTTGGAAAACACTGGTTTAGATGATATATCTATACCTGTAGTTTTTAAAATGTTTATTCACTGCTTTGGATTAAGATTTAGAAGTACTATAAAATAAAGAAAAATAAGAGTTACTGCTAAAGATATCTGGAAAGGAAGGCTTTTTTAATTTAAAAAGAATGGTGTTATTTTTAAAGCCCTATTTGTATATTTATTTATTTATTTATTTAAAATGTATAAATCGCACTATCCTTTAATTCTAGGTGATGTACAATATTAAAAACATACATAAAAAACGTACACAAAATGTAAACCTGCATCATGTGCGGAAGACAATGGACAGGACCACAACCTACATGCGCATTCCCAATTTTAGAAAAGGAATTACATGTGGATGGCTTCACTTATCAACCTTGGGATTTACAGCTGCTCCCGGACAGGTGTAGATTTTCTAAAAGTGCTTGTTTTAGGTGACCTTTTACAGGAAGGATTAAGAGAGGTCTCCTTAATCCACCATTGTTTTTCCACCCTCAAAACTGAAAGTACAGAAAGACTGCGGTCTTAGTAATTAATTAAGAGCATTTACAGATGTAAGAGTCAAAAATAGCAGATATTCATATGTAAGTTCCGAAATACCTTTTCATGTGTGTCAGTTGCCTTGGTTGATGTTTCCCAAATTGTCAACTGTAACTTGCACTGGCTACAGCTGGACACCCTCAAGAAAGAGATGGAAAGATTAATTTTTCAGCTCAGGAACAAGCTTTATAAACTACCCCCCCCTTTTCCCTTTTTACAAAGCCACACTGCCAAGCAGTGTGAGCTAAATGCTGAGCTGCCCATTCTATTCCTATGGGCGATTCAGCATTTAGATTGCACTGATTTGTAAAAGGGGGGAAGGGGTGGTAACTTTGTGAGTGATATCATAGAAGGAATGTTTGGTAAGGTTTGTCTTTTTGAGGATGATACCAAAATCTGTAATAGGATATGCACCCTGAAGGGTGTGGGTAGCATGAAGAGGGATCTAGCAAAGCTTGAAGAATGGTCCAGAAATTGGCAACTAAGGCTTAATGCTAAAAAAAATGCAGGGTCATGCAAAATTCCAAGGGAATGGTATACTATAGTAGGTGAAGTACTTCTGTGTATGAAAGAAGAGTGGGATTTGGGAGTGATCATATCTGATGATCTTAAAGTGGCAAAACACATAGAAAAGGTGACGGTCAAAGCCAGAGGGATGCATGGGTGCATAAGGAGAGGAATGGCCAGTAGGAACAAGGAGGTGATAGAGCCATTGCCATACTGGGACACACTAAAGATCCATCAAGCCAGTATCTTGTTCCCAACAGTGGGGAATCCAAGTCCCAAGTATCAGGCAAGATCCCAAATGAGTATAACAGATTTTATGCTGCTTATCCTAGAATTAAGCAGTGGATTTTCCCAAGTCCATCTTATTAATGGCTTTTAGACTTTTCTTTTAGGAAATTATCCAAACCTTTTTTAAACTCTGCTAAGCTCACTGCTTTAATCATATTCTCTGGCAATCAATTCTAGAATAATTTACACACTGAGTATATAAATATTTTCTCCAAGTGGTTTTAATTTTACTATTTAGCAGCTTCATTGCATGCTCCCTGGTCCTAGTATTTTTGGGAAGAGTAAACAAGCAGTTCTCATCTACCTGTTCCACTCCACCCAGTATTTAATAGCCTTTCCTTTATAATTTTTGTCATTCTTCCTTGTACCTGGTGGGAAGCCACATTTAGAATGCTGTGTGCAATTTTGGAGACTGCACCTTCAAAAGATATAAACAGGATGGAATCAGTCCAAAGGGCAGTTAAAAATTTGTTCAGTGGTCTCTGTTTTTGCTATAAACCATATGGGTACAGACTTACAGACCTCAATTTATTTATTTATTCAATTTTCTATGTTGTTCTCTTAAGGGAACTCAAAATGGTTTACATGAATTTATTCAGGTACTCAAGCATTTTACTCTGAAGAAAGGTGGACGCAGTGGCGTAGCGAGGGTGAGAGGCGTCTGGGGTGGTAGTGCCCCTCCCCCTTTCTCCCCCTCCACATGTTCTTCCCTGCCCCCTCCTGCCACATATCGCTTCTCTTCCCCCATACCTCTGTAATGTTCTTGGCACGAGCAGCAACCCCCAAGCTGCTATCGCGCCAACATTGGCTCTTCCTCATGGGTCCAGGAAGTGATGTAAGAGGAAGATTCCCCCCCCCCCCGTTCCTCTCTTACTATGCTACTGGGTGGAAGAGAGGGAAAATGATAGAGACATCTAAATATCTCCGTGGCATTACATAATGTACAGGAGATAAGCCTTTTTCAAATGAAGGAAAACTCCAGAATGAGAAGGCACAGGATGAAGTTGAGATTTTGGACTCTGGAGTAATCTAAGGAAATACTTTTTTGCAGAAAAGGTGATAGATGTATAGAATAGTCTCCTGTGTCTGAATTCAAGAAAGCATGAAACAGGCAAGTGGGATCTCTTAGGGAGAGGAGGAGATAGTGGATGCTGTGGATGGGCAGACTGGATGGATAATTTGGCCTTTATTTGCCATCATGTTTCTATATTTCTAACTGCATGAAAGCAAATATTGAACATTTTTGAACCATAGTAAATGTAGATTATGTAATGAAAAAGATAAAACCAACAAACCACAGATTTCATTAGTCAAATCACAGTGTAGTGGGGTGGATCGACACCCACATGTTTCGGCCTCTATGGCCTGCCTCAGGAGCCTTTGTAAACCACAATTGCAATTTTTCTATGAATAAGAAAATGGTTGTTCACAAACACTAGGAAAATCAACCGTGAAAACGCAGACGCACACTGCACATGCCAAGCATGTAAAAGATAAAACCATTCAACACTTGTTAGTGGATGCAACAAAATCACCCAGTCTGATTACAAATAATGTCATAAGAACATAAGAATAACCATACTGGGTCCAGCTAGCCCAGTGTCCTGTTTCCAGTGGCCAATCCAGATCACAAATACCTGGCAAACATCCAAATAGTAGCAACATTCCTTGCTACCAATCCCCATGTCTGTCTTAATAGCAGACTTTGGACATTTTCTCCAGGAACTTGCCCAAACCTTTTTTTAAACCCAGCTACATTAACCACTCTTACCAAATCCATTGGCAACATGTTCCAGAGCTTAACCATTCTCTGAGTGAAAAAAAATATTTCCTTCTATTGATTTTAAATGTATTTCCCTGTAACTTCATCGAGTGTCTTCTAGTCTTTGTAATTTTTGATGGAGTAAAAAATTGATTGCACCCAACCTACACTATTCAGTATTTTGTAGATTTCAATCATATTTACTCTTAGCCATCTCTTTTCTAAGCTGAAAAGCCCTAACCTCTTTAGTTTTTCCTCATAGAAGAGGAGTTTCATCCCCTTTATCATCTTGGTCACTCTTCTTTGAACCTTTTTTTTAATTCTGCCATATCTTTTTTGAAATACAGTGACCAGAACTGAGCACAATACTCAATGTGGGGTCACACCATGGAGGGACACAGAAGCATTATAACATTATTAGTCTTATTTACCATTCCTTTTCTAATAATTCCTAGCATCTTGTTTGTTATTTTGGCAGCTACTGCAATTTGGGCAGAAGGTTTCAGCCTATTGTCTACAATGACAGCTAGATTTTTTTCTTGGGCGCTGACCCCTAAGGTGGACCGTAGCATCTGGTAACTATGATTTGGGTTATTCTTCCCAATAGGCATCACTTTGCATTTGTCCACATTAAATTTTATCTGGCATTTGGATGACCACTCTTCCAATTTCCTAAAATCTGCCTGTTATTTTTCACAGTCTGCATGAATTTTAACAACTTTGAACAGTTTAGTGTCAACTGCAAATTTAATCACCTCACTCGTTGTTCCAATTTCCAGATAATTTATACATAGTTAAATAGCACTGGTCCCAGTACAGATCCCTGCAGCACTCCCCTATTTACCCTTCTCCATTGAGAAAAATAGCTATTTAAACTTACCCTCCATTTTCTGTCCAAAAACCAGTTTCTAATCCACAACAAAACATTGCCTCCTATTCCATGACTCTGTAATTTTCTCAAGTGTCTCTGATGAGGAACTTTGTCAAAAGCTTGTTCACACACTCATTTTCTCAGTAGTCAGTTATGGATGTGAAAGCTGGACAAAAGTAATTTAAAAACATTCCTTTTTAAAGATGCCTTTGATATTTAATTTCTAAATACCCAGGTCATTGATTGATTTTATCCTATTAATATGCTTTTATTTTTTGTTCCCTCATGTACCTTTCCTTTTTTGTTCTGCTTTCCTATATTAAATTGTATTTCAATACCCCTTTTTTACCTCATGTTATGAATATGATGAGTTAATTTTTAAGCTTATTGTATTGTTTTAAGTTTGTATTGTATTGTACTGTATTGTTCCCCTTTGTATGTATTTTAAATTGTTCATCGCTTAGAACCATGATTAAGCGATTAATCAAAAGAATTAATAAACTTGAAACTTGAAACACCACGGAAACAAGGTAGAAAGAAGATTGACTCACTTGAGCTTTAGTGCTGCAGAAGGATTTTAGGTGTGCCATGGACCACCAGAAGAACTAACAAATCAATTCTGTAAGAGATCCAACCGGCTATGTCACTTGAAGCCCAAATGATGAAGTTACAACTGTCTTATTTTGGTCACACCGTTAGAAGAGAAAGATCACTGGAGAAGGACATCATGTTTGGGAAGATCGAAGGAACCAAGTGAAGAGGGCAACCTACAATCAGATGACTGGACACGTTGAAAACAACCATGGGGATGACATTGGAGTGCCTTTCTTGACTAGCACAAAACCGATTTCTTGTTAGATCCGCAATTCATAAAGTCGCTAGGACTCGAGCACAAGTCGATGGCACCTAACAACAACAGTTTTTAAATAGCAATGTGGTAGCAGGGCACTTTAATTATTATTTAATGTTATTTATTCATTTATTGGTAAATAAGAAGAGTCAGTTTGACTACCTGACGCATTTCTGCTTTGTTTGATATTGAACCTTATTCAAGGCTTCTCTCCCATTATATGTTTATGGGGGGAAAGCTTAATAACTCACACTCTTAAATCACTAACTACTTTACAGTGACTAAAATGTAATTTCAGCCTGTACACGTTTGCCTGCACATTTATAGATGCACCAGAGTTAAGTGCAAAAATGTCAACACAGAGGCGGTGGCGGCCCCCCTCTCCTTCACCAATACTGCAAGCTGTGCGTGCCCACCCCTTCCCTTGTACCTCTAGTTGAAGTTGTTGCTCGCAGCAGTCAACAACATGCTCCTTGCAACCCCAATGACTCTCCCTCTGACGTCACTTCCTATACGCGGCACCCAGAAGCGACATCAGTGGAAGAGCCGACGGGGTCATGAAGAGCACGTTGTTGACGGATGCAAATAACAACTTCAACTAGAGGTATGGGGGAAGGAATGGGAAGAGGTGGGGGCGGAAAGGAGGAGGGGTGCCGGCAGTCCCACCAACATGGTGCCCAGGGTGGACAGCCCCCCTCACCCCCCCTTACTACACCACTGGGTGGACAGATGAGAGTCATGTGCTCACTTATTCCAGAACCTATGGATATTACATACACCCAAAGTCTACAATTTTCCACTTAAAGTTCACATGCAGAGTTTTCCAAATCTTAACAAAATTATCAATTAAAGAAATGGAAGGAAAAAAGTCTCTTTAAGCTCTAACATTGCTGTCTAATGAGCTGTATAGTCGTCATTAGCATAAAAACTTCCTTCCTTTAATATGCTTCTTTATTTAAAAAATGTTTGAGTACAGCACAAATTTTAAGCATAATGAGCTCAATATAAATATAAATCAAGCTTACAGCGACATTGGCCAGCGTTTCACTAGGCTACTTCAGGGTTTCGACGACCAGGAACTCTTTCAGTTGCACGTTCTCCAAGCGTTAGCACTTATTAAATATTACACATGAAGGAAAAAATTCTATAAAAGGTGCCTAAAGTTAGAAGCCTATCTTCTTAGGCACGATTCTACAAAGGAAAGGCGCCTATCGCATGGTGCTTATCTGTGCCTAACACTAAAGTAGGCATCATGGTTAGAGGTGGAGAAAGACTTAGGCGCTGCTAGGCATAATTCTCTAAAGAACATAGGCTCCTATAATGTAGGCCTTTAAAACCCTGGCCTACATTAGAGGTATCTAAGTTTTAAGTTAGGCGCTGTTAAATGTGATTTTGTAACAGGTGCCTGTGTGATTGATATGCAATAGATGCCTATCTTTTTTAGGCGCCCATTACAGAATCAGGCCCAAAGTGTTTGAGTCCTCGAAGCCCTGAAGCCCAGTGAGCACCTGACTCTAATCTGTCCTCTCAATGGAGAGTTGCGCTGGGACAGAAATCCCACCCGTCCCCACCCGTCCCTGCCAAAATCCCACCTGTCCCCTCGAGGAATCCCTCCATCCCCACCCGTCCCCACGAGGAATCCCCTCCATCCCCACCCGTCCCCGTAAGGAATACCCTCCGTCCCCGCCCATCCCTATATACTTCAGAAATAGTTATTTCATTTAATTATGCTACTGAATTAAAGGCTCTGGTAGAGACCCATTTACAAATAAGCAAAGACACTTTATTAATTTGGAAATATTAATTGGAAAGAATACATACTTTGTAAACTGGTTTCTACCAGAGCCTCTAATCTAATATAATAAAACCCTAAGCCGCGCATGCGCACTCCCACTTGCGTGCTCCCGTTTTCCGTGCGCTGTAGGGCACCGCAGGTAGGAGTGCGCATGCGCGCGAATCTCTCTCAATTTCTCTCTTCCCCTGAGGCAGATGTTGGCCGCGGCGGCTGTCGGCAGCTGCAGGCTGCGGCAGCTGTAGGCCACGGCAGCCGAGCACAGAGCACGGAGCCACCAGCAGCGGGTGGCGGTCAGTCCAAGAAACCCCTGATCTACAGGCCGGGCTGAAGTTTCTTTTTAACTTAAAAAACGCCTATGGGGAATTTTAATGGATAGCCAGTCAGTAAAAGGAGATAGGAAGAAAGACACAGGGACAGGGGCAGAGAGAGAGACAGAAAGACAGACAGACAAATGGGGCCAGGGAGGGAGAGAGACAGAAAGAAAGACAACGGGAGGAAGAGAGACAGAAAGAAAAAGACAGGGGTAGGGAGAGAAACAGAAAGAAAGACAGACATATATTCTAGCACCAGCGGGAGGAAGGGAGACAGAAAGAAAAGAAGAAAGACACAGGGACAGCGAGAGACACAGAAAGACAGACAGACAGACAAAGGGGGCCAGGGAGAGAGACAGACAGAAAGAAAGACAGCGGGACAGAGAGAGAGAGACAGAAATAAAGACAGACAGACATATATTCTAGCACCCGTTAATGTAAAGGGCTAAAATACTAGTGTAAATATAAAATATAAATACTCAACTGATGAGAACCCCCAAGCTGTCAGCTGAGGACTTCCTTTGCAGTTGGCCGGGGGTCCATTTTGCCAAGCTTGGCAGGCAGCAGTAGCGTCCCTGAGTCACAGATGCTGGCACACCAGTGGCTCATGGATGCTGCCAGCGACTACTGTGCTTGGTGGAGGGGAGTTCTGGCCGTCTCTAGAGGAGGTCTTCTGCTGGTGGTGCTTGGGGATCCCCACCAGTCACAGCAAGGGTCATCAAGTACTTCAACACTGTAGAAATAAAATCAGAAATGCATTTCCTTTTCTTTTGAACACAATACAAAGACATCTGCTATATACATTTCCCAAAGCTAACATATTTTAGTCAATAAATTCCATTTTTTACCTTTGTTGACTGGAGACTTATTTTTCTATAAAGTTGGTCCCAGTTTCTTTTTTCCGCTTTCCCATCTTCTGTAAATTATTCTGTTGTTGTCCATTGGTTCCTCCTACCATGGTCCAGCATTTATCCCTTTCTCTTCTTTCGCCCCTGCCCACCAGTCCCATGCCCAACATTTCTCCTTCTATCACCCCTTTCCAGCACCTTGCCACATCTCTCCCTCAATTCCCTTCACCACTATGTCCAACATTCCTCCCTCTTGCATCCATTTCAATCTGTCCATTCCACCACAATATTTCTCCCTCTCATCTGTACCTCACTCCCTCCCTATGATCAAAAATTCTCCTTTCTTCCATTCCCCGTGTACACAACCATCTCTTTCCCTCCCTTCCTCTCTCCCAAGTTCATGCCTTCTGTGTCCAAAAACGCATTCCCTCCCCACCTCAGCATCTCTTTCCCTCCCTTCCTCTCTCCCAAGTTCATGCCTTCTGTGTCCAAAAACGCATTCCCTCCCCCACCTCTTTCCCTCCCTTCCTCCATCCTTTCTCCCAAGTTCATACCTTGTGTCCAAAAAAGCACTCCCTCCCCCCTTTTGTGTTCCGCGTTTGCCTTCCATGTTCGACCTCCTTCTGTCCCGCATTTGCCTCCCACGTTTGACCCCTTCTGTGTCCTGCGTTTGCCTCCCACGATCGTGTCCAGCCCTCATCTGCCAGCAACCTTATCAGCAACTTTCTCATTCAAATGGAGCTCGAGCCGCGAGGCTCGTCTTCTATTTCCTGCCTGCCCTGCCGCAGCACATAGCCAACTGGAAGTCTTCCCCGATGTCTTGTGCACTATTGTCTTGAGCTATAAAGACTTACGTGCATTTGTCTTGCGCGCAAATGACTATGAACCTTAATAAATCCCCTCCTAAGAGTTTTTACTCTTCCACATTTCAGATGACTACAGCATAAAGCAAACGAGTGCATTCATGTGAGATGGGGGTGGATTTTGCATTTAAGTTCAAGCCTTTTCAAGTAACTTAAGGTGAGCTGCATTCGGGTACAGTAGGAATTTTCCTGTCCCCAGAGGGTAGACAATCTAATTTGTACTAAAGCAATGGAGGGTTAACATGACATGCCCAAGATCACAAGGCACAGCACTAAGATTTGAACTGAGCTTCTTTGGTTGTCAACCCACTGTGCAAACCATTAGGCTGCTACTAATGGAAAGATGAAAGATTTTCACTTTCAGGACTAATTTCTGAGGAATTATAAAGAAAACCAGGTGTGTGCTCTTGATCTGCAACTTCCCTGCTCAGTCTGGGTCCTTCTCAGCTTTCTTCTATCGAGTACTGCCCTGTGACGTTCCTTCAGACCTCCTTTCAGGTTTTGCTGACAGCCTATTACAGATCGTTTCTTCTCTTGTGTACAACACTTAGGGCTCCTTTTACTAAGGTGTGCTAGCATTTTTAGCGTGCCCTAACCCCATGCTACGCGCCAAGAACTAATGCCAACTCAATGCTGGCATTAACATCTAGTGTGCGCGCTAAAACCGCTAGCGCAGCTTAGTAAAAGGAGCCCTTAAACCAATAAAAAAGAAAAGTCTGGTCAACTGATTTTTTTTTCCGACCTATAGATATTGTGGTATCATTTTTGTTTATTGTTTTTATTTTGTATTAGGTCCTTATGACTTTCTCTTCATGTATTTTGCACTTCTGCCCTTTTTGGGGGCGTGGGGGTTCCTTTGTTGTTTCTATTTTGTATTGTTGTTGCTTTTGCTTGATGGGATGTAATATTTGAAAATGTTTTCAATAAAAAAAAAAATTTAATAAAAAAAAAAAATAAAAGTCTGATCATAATTCTTACAGGTTGCCTACAGTTAGGCATCTAAACTGTGTGTCCTGAGCACAAATTCTATAAATAAGCATGTCTCAAGAAATATCCAAAAAATATCAAAGAAACATGATGGCAGATAAAGGCCAAATAGCCCATCCAGTCTGCCCATCCTCATGATCTCTTCCTCTCTCTAAGAGATCCCACATGCCTATCCCAGATAGAAACATGTTGTTAACATATCTAAGACTAGTAAATCATTCCATATTTTTGTTGCTATAAATAAGAAAGAAGCTTGACAAACCCTTGTAAACTGAGGGCCTGATTCTATAAATAGTATTTAGTGGTGCCTGGCTTGTAGATACCACTCAGCGCAGTTGTCAGTCAACTGCACAGTGCTGCAGTGCTTATAGAATCATATCTAGCGGCACCTAAGAGGACTTAGGCATCGCTAATAACATAGTAAATGACGGCAAATAAAGACCATCCAGTCTTCCCAACAGTTACATTCATTATAAATTAATGTTTACATTGAATCATCTTTTTTCTTTGATATCACTGGGTGCTAGACCATAGAAGTCCACTTGGAACAATAGAAGTTGCCATCAAAGTTCAATCCAGCCTATTCAAACCATCACATCGTTTGGGGGATACAGACGGTAAAAGTCCACTCAGCACCATCCTCATGTTCTAAATGACTGGAGTTCCAATCGAAGCCCTCCCCAGTCCATCCTAAGCTGAATTGCCATATATGAACTCAGACCATGCAAATCTGCCTAGTATGGGCCTTTATTCTTCAATTAATGCCAGAGATCCACTGTGTTCATCCCATGCTTTTTTAAATTCCGTCACCGTTTTCCTCTCCACCACCTCCCTCGGGAGGGCATTCCAAGCATCAACTACCCTCTCCGTGAAAAATAATTTCCTAATGTTACTCCTATTTTTACCACCCCACAACCTCAATTTATGCCCTCTTGTTTTAACATTTTCCCTTCTCTGAAAAAGATTTGGTTCTATATTAATAGCTTTCAAGTATTTAAACATCTGTATCATATCACTCCTATTCCTCCTCTTCTCTAGAGTATACATATTCAGGTCTTCTAGTCTCGTCTCATACATCTCTTGGCTCGAACTCTCTACCATTTTTGCCACCTTCCTCTGAGCCACTTCAAGTCTTCTTATATCCTTAGTCAGATACGGCCTCCAAAACTGAACACAATACTCCAAGTGGGGCCTCATCAATGTCTTGTACAGGGTCATCAACACCTCCTTTCTACTGCTAGTTACACCTCTCTCTATACAGCCTAGCATCCTTCTGGCTACAGCCACCACCTTGCCACACTGTTTCATCACCTTCAGATTCTCAGACACTATCATTCCAAGGTCCCTCTTCCAATCCAGTATCCATGAGGTAGGTACCGGCATATTAGGCCAGGTTTTACCTAAGTCTACTACGCCAATTCTCCACCCCTAACCACACCTACTTTTCAGGTAGGCGTCAGTAAGTGTCAGAGGGCACTTTGACAGATATCACATGGATATCTGCATGTAACTCTAATAAGCAATTAAAATACATTTTTTAATGAGTTTTTAATGGTATGGTCAATTACCATGCCATTTAACCAAGTAGAATCAAACTCGCGGCCCATGGGCCACATGTTGCCCGCCAGGTACTATTTTGAGGCCCTCAGTATTATAAAGAATGATTCTTTATGGAAAACTTGTGCCTTAAGTGTCTGGCGGTAGCTGTAACCTCACGCAAGTGCTTTCCTGCATCTATATGCGATTGTGAGGTAGAGTCCAATCGCATGCAGACGCAGGAAAGTGATTGCAAGAGGTTACAGCAGTGAGGTGGGTAACGTTCCAGAACGTAAGGTAACCATTGGAGGCAGTGCAGCTTGTGCATGTGTCCGGTGCTGGAGGAGGTGAGAGCTGAAAGCGGTTGCGGACATGACTGCCGGACACTTAAGGCACAAGTTTTCCATAAAAAAATCATTCTTTATAATACCGAGGGCCTCAAAATAGTTGGTCCAAAATCTTGTCTCTTGCAGTTGATACTTTGATAGTTTTTCACTTTCTGCATGTTGCACTGCTTTTAGCTGTGTACAGCTGAAATTATCAGAAGCAATTAAGGAAAGATTTATAAACTATAATGAGCTTTACCTCATGCAAAGTTGTCATTTCTTTAATAACACACATGCACAGAGTCGCAAAAAACAAAGGATCATGGAAGACCTTTAACGGGTATCAGACACATACCAACAAACACCATAGGTTTGTCAGAAAATTCCTCATTTACCCTTCGGTGCCTCCACCTCCTATTTTATAATCATTAATCTTGTTCCTTATTTGCGTTGCTTTTTTGAAATTCCTATAAATTCTTATAAATTATGCATAGCTAGTATAAAAACTTGTACTTAGCTTTTTCATCCCCAAACGCCAACGCGTTTCGATAATCTTTTTCAAGACGAAAACTGGGGAGCTAAAATGCCAAACAAACACATACACCGTATTAGAAATAACATTAAAGCACACACATACACTACTTTCAACAAAATCATACCCTTCTCTATGCTTAACTTACATTTATGCAGGACAAACGTCACATACCAACCATCGGCAAAAAAAGCACGCCGAGGTTTGCCGACTCTGAAACCTAAATACCCTCCCCCAAAGAACGTCATTTCCGGGGAATTACACCCCTAACCCATCCTAAGTTAAAGGGACCGAGCACTAAAGAAACCCATTAAGACCACCAACACCCAAAAGCAGACCAAAGATCTACATATCCGCCTGGGCTAGCCAGTCAGAAGTCTGATTTAACCCTTTAGGGGCCATAGAGTCTAATCGGAACATCCACCGGAGTTCGCTCCGGTTAAGCCTTCGGGCAGTGTTCCCTCCCTCCCACCCTACAAGAATTTGATCTAGCACACGCCACTGAAGATCTTCTAACGTATGGCCACACTGAATCCAATGGTGGACCAGTGGGGACGAATCCGAGTGAGTACGGACTCTGGACTTGTGTTCTGTTAAACGAACCCGTATAGAGCGGGTAGTTCTGCCCACGTACAATTTGGGGCATGGGCATTGCAACACATATATCACATTCTCGGACCTGCAAGTGGTATTATGTCTTGCCCTGTACATAACCCCAGTAGTCGGATGAGTCCAATACTCACCCGAAATCGTATACTCACACCATTGGCATGAACCGCACGGGGAATGATTCCCGCTAATGGGGGGGGTTCTCTCCTGTAGTTTATAATGATTAGGGGTGTAATTCCCCGGAAATGACGTTCTTTGGGGGAGGGTATTTAGGTTTCAGAGTCGGCAAACCTCGGCGTGCTTTTTTTGCCGATGGTTGGTATGTGACGTTTGTCCTGCATAAATGTAAGTTAAGCATAGAGAAGGGTATGATTTTGTTGAAAGTAGTGTATGTGTGTGCTTTAATGTTATTTCTAATACGGTGTATGTGTTTGTTTGGCATTTTAGCTCCCCAGTTTTCGTCTTGAAAAAGATTATCGAAACGCGTTGGCGTTTGGGGATGAAAAAGCTAAGTACAAGTTTTTATACTAGCTATGCATAATTTATAAGAATTTATAGGAATTTCAAAAAAGCAACGCAAATAAGGAACAAGATTAATGATTATAAAATAGGAGGTGGAGGCACCGAAGGGTAAATGAGGAATTTTCTGACAAACCTATGGTGTTTGTTGGTATGTGTCTGATACCCGTTAAAGGTCTTCCATGATCCTTTGTTTTTTGCGACTCTGTGCATGTGTGTTTTCAATTCTGTTCACCAGCATTAAGTGATTCTCGTGGTGGATTTCTTTAATAAGACATTAACTATGTTTTCTGCGGCCTTCCAAGAACCTAGAAATCCAAAATGTGACCCTGCAAACTCATGAGTTTGAGACCGCTGATTTAGCCCATTAAAACAATAATTAAGTTACGCACAAATATTGCTAGGGGGTCATTTATAGAATCAGGCCCTAAATGTAAAACCAGAGAATCTCATATCCTTGAGATAATATTACATGATGGGAGGGTAACCAACAAAAACATATATTGAGGGGTGTTTCCTTGTGAAATTTGGAAACCATAGTGCAAACTTTAAACTTTATCCAGGCCTGAATAGGTACCAATGGAGGAGTAACGCTGTTGAACCTGCTGGTTGAGGATATAATAATAATTTATTCTTATATACCGCCAGATCACGAATGGTTCTAGGTGGTTCACAGCAGATAAGGCTGAACATCCAGCAAATATACAGTTCATAAAAAAGACATCTAAAATACATATTATATTATGAAAAGCATTAGGGAGCTTAGGCTGCAAATTTGTCAAATAGTTGTGTCTTTAATAATTTTCTAAAAAAGTAATAGGATGAGACTCCTGGCATAATTTTGCCAAACCAGGCGTTCATTTTAGCTGCCTGTAATGAGAGAGTTCTATCATGAAATCTCTTAAAATGACATGATTTGACAGTTGGATATGTAAATAACTGGACTCTACGTGTGGGCTTATTTGGGTGCTTTAAGGAGAAGTGGGAAACAAGGTAACCTGGGGCCATACCGAAAATCGATTTGAAGCAAATACATGCGAATTTGAATAAAACTCTAGCCTCAATTGGTAGCCAGTGTAATTTTTGATAATAAGGAGTAAAATGCTCCCATTTTTTTCAAGCCTAAAATCAGTCGGACAGCAGTATTTTGAACCACTCTTAGTTTTTGGAAGATTTTCTTGTAGGCGCCCAGGCAGATTATATTACAGTGATCAAGGATACTCAGTATCGATGACTGGACTAACAGACGAAAGGAAGCTGTATCAGAATATTTCTTAATAGTTCGAAGTTTCCAGAGAACTAAGAACCATTTCCTGAGTAACAAATCTGTGTGCTGTTCTAAGGTAAGGTGTCGATCTAAAGTCACTCCCAATATTTTTATGGACTGTTCTATAGGATAGTCAAGACCATTCAGATATATCATTGATTCTTTAATCTTATCACTAGGACTTGCAAGAAAAAATTTAGTTTTTTCAGGATTCAATTTCAATTTGAAATCAATCATCCAGAATTCAATCTGTTTCAGAATAGTTGCTATAAAAATTATCTCTACTGTCAGACATATTAGCGGGATGACTATAGTAATGTCCTCCGCATAAATATAAAACCTAAGATTTAAACTTTGCAAGAGATTTCCCAATGATGTAAGGTAAATATTAAACAGGGTCGGGGATAAAGGTGAGCCTTGAGGAACCCCACATAAGTTTACCCAGCGATAAGAGAGTTTATCATCCTTAAACACTTGATACGATCTGCTACCCAGGAAACTTCGGAATCAGTTCAGAACATTTCCAGAAATACCTATTGTATTCTGCAGTATCTTGTGCAGCTTACAGATAGCAAGTTGCAGTAATCCAGTTGGCTTACTACCAAAGCTTGAACCAACATATTAAACTGAGCCAGTGGTGTAGTAAGGGGGGGGGATACACCCCGGGTGCCATCATGGTGTGGGCGCTGGCACCCCTCCTTCTCTCTGCCCCCTGCCTCTTCCCACTCCTCCCTTCGCTGCGCATGCACCCCCCTTCCCTTCTACCATACCTCTAGTTGTTCACCGCCATGAGCAACAACTTCAATGTGCTCCTCACAACTGTGTTGGCTCCTGCTGACGTCACTGCCGGGTGCTGCGCACAGGAAGTGATATCAGAAGGAGAGCTGATGCAATTGTGAGGATCATGTTGAAGTTGTTGCTCATGGCGGTGAACAACTAGAGGAACGGGGGGAAGGGAAGGGGTGTGTGCGCAGCAGGGGAGGTCAGAGAAGGAGCAGGGGGGGTACCACCACCCCAGGTGCCTCTCACCCTCGCTACGCCACTGATTGAGCACATTCAGAATAAAGAATGACACGGGGAAAAAATGTGTCCCCATCTCTGCCCCATCCCCATGAGCTCGGTCCTTGTCCCCGTCCCCGTCCCATCCACGCAAACTATCTGATCCCATCCGCACAAGCCTAAAATAGTTTTATACTGAACTTATTTTATTAAAATATAAAAAGAAACAATATTCTGCACAATTGTCATTTTATAAATCAGAGGAAGAGATCTTCAGCTAGCAGGGCTTTGTTTATAAACATTTATTAACCCAGCTACAATACTACTTTATCCTAAAGCAAAAATAGAAATTTTTTTCTACCTTTCTCGTCTGGTTTCTACTTTCCTCATCTTCTCGTCATTCTCTTCCTTCCATCCACTGTCTGCCTTCTCTCTGCCTCTTCCACTCTTCTCTCTGCACTCTTCAGAATGTTCTCTTTTTGAGGTGTCCGGGCATAGCAATCATTCTCACAAGCCCCGCGCGACTACCCCAAAGCTTCTCCTCTGATGCAAGCCGCCCAGGCACAATCAGGAATTGTGTCAGAGGAGAAGCTTTGGGGCAGTCGCGCAAGACTTAGAAACAGTGGCGTACCTAGGGTATGTGGCACCCGGGGCCCATCATTTTTTTGACACCCCCCCCCCCCCCCATGTAAAAAAAATTTTTTTTTTTTTTTTTTTGCAATAACCATGAAATGGAATAAATGGTCAGAATAGAAACAGGCAGTGAAAATTTTCTTTTATTGAACCTCATATATGTAACCATTATTCCAAACATAACATAACATAAATTATGTCTAAATTGTCATGACATTAGAAGTACATATGGAGTAGTTGCAGGTGATGCTTGGGACAGTTCTGATTGTGTTAGTTCGGTTTTATGTGTTTTTTGAATAGAAGGGTTTTTATTTCTTTTTGAAGGTTTTGCAGTCTGTGGTTGATATCAATTGGTTGTAGAGTTGGGGGTCGAGTGTTGCAGCTCGAATGGCTAGGAGGTTGTCGAACAGTTTTTTTCTTTTGACGTTTTTGGTTGGAGGGTGTGTGAATGGTGCACAAGTTCTCCTATGTCTGTTTGAAGTGGATTGAATTATTTAGCTGAAGAAATTAGTTACCCCCCATTCCACACACATTAATTCTCTTCCATTTTTGTTCCCATTATAAAAAACACTGATAAGTTCCCAGAAAAAAAATACATTAAAATAAGAAGTGAAAACAAAGGCCCCTACAGATGAGAACATAACATAAGAATAGCCTAACTGGGTCAGACCAATGGTCCATCATGCCCAGTAGCCCATTCTCATGGTAGCCAATCCAGGACACTAATACCTGGTCAAAACCCAAAGAGTAGCAACATTCCATGCTACCGATCCAGGGCAAGCAGACACTTCCCCCATGTCTTAATAACAGATTATGGACTTTTCCTCCAGGAATTTGTCCAAATCTTTCTTAAAACCAGCTACACTATCTGCTTTTACCATAACTTCTGGCCACTTTATTTTTAAGTTTAGATCTTTCCTTTCAAACATAGATGTCAAATACAGCACAAGGTAACTTCACATGGACTTAGCTGTGCAGGAAATGTGAATCTCCTCATACACCCACCATATAGTGCAAAAATGTGCAAAGGTCTGTTTTTTTCTTTCGATCACTACATAGCCTAATGCCACACAAGCAGCGCTGTTACAAACATATTCTGTAGGTCAATGCTAAGGATAACAAAGTTTCCTTCCTTGGACCAGAAGGAGATAAACCACTGGAAGAGATCCCAAAACAACACCCAAAGACCCACTCAGTGTGTGAATCAGTTGAGTGGAGTGGACTAACTGGGGGGTGGAAATGGGCCCGTAGTTTGCTCAGCAGAATTTCCCAGACCACCTCTTCCTCTCAACACATTGACACGCTGCCACCATCACCACTAGGAACACCTCACTGGGTAGGCCAGCTATGCTATAAACTTTATAAAACACATTATTATATTTTCTTATAAAGCACATATTTTAACTGACCTCTCTGACATCCTCAGCCTTTCCATTCACAAAAATAGAAGGAAGAAAAGTTCCCATTTCCTGCTGTCTCATGTCCCCGGCCTATACAATATTTTTTTTCTGCAGACCCTTCAAAAGTCTGACCAAATTCTCGTTTCACTTGCATTATAAAGTACTGAGGATGCCATCTATCCCCAATCCCAGGTCCTAAAGTCTAAGACAGTAGCGCAAACTAATGCTGCCAGATACAGGAAAAAAAAATTTTGATTCGATTCAGCCCTATTGAATTGGTTTTTCAATTCGATTTTCCTGCCCAGTTGGGTGATTTTTTTCAAAACTCCTGGTGGGTTTTATAGCTTTTTCACCCCCTTTGGCTTCTCCTAACCACACTGGCGCTGTGGTGTAAATAAAATAAAGAAACAAAAAGGACTTTTCCTCTTTCTGTTAAATCCTAGCTCACGTTTGCAGTCCAACACCAGCTCTGGCAGGATACACATTTCAAATCTGACATGTTATAATCACAAAACAGAAAATAAAATTAATTTTTCTACCTTTTGTTGTCTGGTTATATTTCAAATTTTGTTGGTCCAAGGCTCTGGTTTTCTTCTGATAACTTGCTTGCCAGGGTCTCCTTCTTTCTGCATGCTAACCATCCATCTGCCAACTCTGTCCTCCCTTTCCATTTCCCTTCCCTTCCCAGGAAGTCTGGTATCTTTCCTTTTTTTCATCTCCCTCCACAGATCCACCTTTTCTTAAATACCCTTTCATCCGGCATCTCTCCCTCCTTCCCCACCATCCCAGAGTCCACCATCTCTCCGTTTCTTTTCCTAATTACCCTCCTATCCAGTATCTCTATCCCTCCTCCACACCATCCCTTGTGTCCAATTTCTCTCCCTTTCTGTTCCTTCCCTCCCTAAATCCCATGGTCCATCATCTCTCTCCCTCTCCTCTATTTTCAGACCCATTATTTCTTCCCCCCCCAAAGTTTGGCATATGCATGTCTCTTTGAACACCCCCTTCCCTCTGTGTACTTCTAAATCATGGTCCCCCCCCAAAGGCCTGTCCCCCCTTAAAGGTCTGCCTGTCCCACCTTGAAGGCCTGCACCCCCCTTGAAGGCCTGTCCCTTCCCCTTGTCGGCCTGTCCCCCCCTTGAAGGCCTGCCTGCCTGTCCCCCCCCCTTGAAGGCCTGCACCCCCCCTTGAAGGCCTGTCCCCCCCCCCCTTGTAGGCCTGTCCCTCCCCTTGTAGGCCTGTCCCCCCCCCCTTGTAGGCCTGCCCCCCCCCTTGTAGGCCTGTCTCCCCCTTGAAGGCCTGCACCCCCCTTGAAGGCCTGCACCCCCCCTTGAAGGCCTGTCCCCCCCCTTGTAGGCCTGTCCCCCCCCCTTGTAGGCCTGTCCCCCCCTTGTAGGCCTGTCCCCCCCTTGAAGGCCTGCCTGCCTGCACCCCCTTGAAGGCCTGCACCCCCTTGAAGGTCTGCACCCCCCCAAAGGCCTACACCCCCCCCCGAAGGCCTGCACCCCCCTGAAGGCCTGCCTGCCCCCCTTGAAGGCCTGCACCCCCCCCCGAAGGCCTGTCCCCCCTTGAAGGCCTGCCTGCCTGCCTGTCACCCCCTCCCCCTTGAAAGCCTGCTTGCCTGCCCGCCCGCCCCACCCTGAAGGCCTGATGCCCCGACCCACCCCGAAGGACCGCTCGCCCCCCTGGCCTCCCCGCACCACCTATGAACAGCCGCAGCAGGATCGCGAAGTCAGCGTCAGCATCCCTGCGCTGCTTCCTGCGCCACGGTCCCGCCCCTCCTCTGACGTCAGAGGAGGGGCGGGATCGCGGCGCAGGAAGCAGCGCAGGGATGCTGACGCTGACTTCGCGATCCTGCTGCGGCTGTTCATAGGTGGTGCGGGGAGGCCAGGGGGGCGAGCGGTCCTTCGGGGTGGGTCGGGGCATCAGGCCTTCAGGGTGGGGCGGGATCGTGGCGCAGGAAGCAGCGCAGGGATGCTGACGCTGACTTCGCGATCCTGCTGCGGGCTGCTTCACAGATGGTGCAGGAAGGTCAGTGGGGCGAGCGGTCCTTCGGGGGTGGCGGGGGACTGAACGGCAAGGCCGGGAACACCCCCTTAGGGCTGGTACCCGGGGCGGCCCGCCCCCCCGCCCCCCCCCCCCTAGGTACGCCACTGCTTAGAAACATAGAAAATGACGGCAGAAAAGGGCCATAGCCCATCATAGCCCACATCCGGACACCTCAGAAAGAGAACATTCTGAAGAGCACCCACGAAGGTGAGGGGAAGGGAGGGAGGTGGCTAGATGAGGGGAAGAGATGCCCAGATGTTTTATTTTGCCGCCAGCGGAAGGGAGCGAGTGTCGCAATTGCCAGGAGGGCTGCTGACTAGGAGGGGTGGGAAGGGAACCAATGCAATAGATACGGTACTTTACTGTGGGGACAAGGCCATTCACCACTCCAAGGGACGGTGAATGGCCTTGTCTCCGTACCCACAGTGACCAGTTTTTTTCCTTCACCGTTTCGGCAGGCTACCCATGGCTACCCGCAGGTAACAGTCACCGTGTCATTCTCTAATTCAGAATAATGTCTAATTCTTCTTAAACACCTTAGACCAGTGTCTCTCAAACTGTGTGCCAAGGCACAATTGTGTGCTCTGAAGAGATTCCGGATGTGCCACAAGAGAGTCCAGAATTTTACTTTAATTTTGAAAATTCCCTTCATAAGTATACACTAGAACAGATTACATTACATTACATTACATTACGGATTTCTATTCCGCCTGTGCCTTGCGGTTCTAGGCGGATTACAATATAGAAAATATCTGGGACATTCCAGTAGAATTACATTTCAGGATAGGAGTAAGTTACAGGAACAGTGAAGAGTTATGATATTACAATTTCACAGAAGATATTACTTATTACAGAAGATAATACATATAGCAGAAGATAATGCATTTTACAGACGTAATACATGTCAACTCGATCAGTTAAGTCAGGTGTAGAGTAGAAGAGTTACAGTACATTCTTGATCACAGACAAAGAGATAGTATGGATGAGTGATTCCGAAGTCGTTGATTGGGAACTCATTGGGCGGTGGTTAGAGTGATGGGAGATATTTTTTGAACAGTAGTGTTTTTATTTCTTTGTGGAACTCTTTTATGTCTGTTGTTTTGGTCAGTAATTTAGAGATGTCAGAGTCTATTTTGGCTGCCTGTGTCCCCAGGAGGTTGTCGTAGAGTTTCTTACGACAAGTACCGTTGAGTGGTGGATAGGTGAAGAGGTTCTGTGTTCTCCTTTTTCTTGGTGGGTGGTAGTAGTGAAAACGGTTATTTAGGTAACTGGGTGCCGTGCCATGGGTAACTTTGAAAATGAGACAGTAGAGTTTGAATTGTGTTCTTGCTTTTATTGGTAGCCAGTGAGATTCTAGGTATGCATTGGTAATGTGGTCGTATTTGCTGAGTGAATATATGAGTCTGAGGGCTGTGTTCTGGATGGTCTGTAGTTTTTTTATTGTGTTGGTCGGGCAGGGTAAGTAGAGGCTGTTGCAATAGTCGACGATACTTAGTACCAGGGATTGGACAATGATCCTGAATTGGTCTTTTTTAAAGAATTTTCTGATTTTTCTTAAATTTCGCATTGTGAAGAATGCTTTTTGGGTGATTTTTTGGATTTGTGTTTGCATTGTACAGCATCTGTCTAAGTGTATTCCAATGATTTTGAGGGAGTTCTGTATAGGGTATTTGGATTGAGTTTACTTCCAGTTCTGTTAGGGATGGTGTTTTGTCTTTCTCTAGTAATAAGAATTTGGTTTTGTCAGAGTTTAGCTTCAGCTTGTGATCTATCATCCATTTATCCACTGTTTCCAGTGTAGTTTTCAGGCGTTCTGTGGAGATTGGGTTATGTATGTCGAATGGAAGGAGGATGGTAATGTCGTCCGCGTAGCTGAGAGAAGTAATATTTTGGGCGTCTAGGGTGGTGCCTAGGGAAGATATGAATAGGTTGAAAAGTGTGGGAGAGAGGGGAGAGCCTTGTGGTACTCCACATGGATTGGACCATGGTTCAGATAGAATGTCTTTGGATTTGACTCTGTATGTTCTATTTTTGAGGAAGCCTTTGAACCAGTTATGAACTTTACCTGAAATTCCTATTGCGTCTAGTTTTTGGAGGAGTATGTAGTGGTCCACAAGATCGAATGCAGCTGATAAATCAAATTGGATGATTAGCAGTTTGTTTCCTTGGCTGAGGTGACTTCGAGCTATGTCTAGTTGAGATACCAGTAGAGTTTCAGTACTGTAGTTGGTTCTGAATCCGGATTGGGATGGGTGTAAGATGTTGTGGGATTCGAGGTACGTGGACAGTTGTTGTGCGACTAGTCCTTCTATTATTTTGACGTAGGTTGGGATAGAAGCGATTGGTCTGTAGTTTGATGGGCTGTTTGTTAGACCTTTGGGATCTTTCAGTATTGGCGTGATTATAATTTCTCCGAGGTCTGGTGGGAACTGGCCTTCCCTGAGTGTGGTTTGCAGCCATAATGTGTAGCAAGCTTTGAAGTTGGTGGAAGCTGTTGCTAGTAGGTATGGTGGGCAGTTATTCAGATCACATGCTGATTTGCAATATTTTTTGTATAGCCTGTCCAATTCGGTCCATTGGGTTTTAGGGAAGTCGGTCCAGAACCTGTCTGCTGATATTGCTTCGGCTGTTGTGGGTTTTGTTAGAATCTTGTCTGTGTTGTATTGTGAGTTGTTGAATGTTGTTCTAATTGAGATGATTTTATTTTTGAAGTGGTCTGCTAATTGAGAGGCTGTAGGTGTTAGGTTTTCCTGGGTGGCTAGACATGGTTTAGTGTCGGTGAGGTTTCTTACTAGGTTGAACAGTTTTTTTGTGTCTGGTTTGTTGGTGCCTATGAGGTTAGAGTAGTAGTCTTTGCGTTTTTCCTTCAATTTGATTTTGTATTGCTTGAGTTGGATTTTCCATTCTGTTTTGGTAATAACTTGTTTCTGTTTTGTCCATGCCCTTTCTAGTTGTCTACATTTCCTTTTTAGTTGTAGGAGTTCGGTGTCAAACCATTTATCTGATTGTCTATGTATTTTGTTTTTTTCTCTTAGTGGTGCTAGTTTGTTCAAGGTCGATTCGCTGAGAGACCGCCAGGAGTTTATGAATTCACTAGGGTTGCTGGAGTCTATTGCTGGGTCCACTGCGTTCCAGAATGTGTTTGGTTCGATTTTCTGTCTAGTCTTAAAGCTTGTTTGCTTATGCAAGAGTCTGTCAATGTTATGAGCATCTATGTGCGTAAGGATACAACTGCCCAGACAAGCATCATTCTTTGACGTGAATTTTACTTTTATTTTTTTATGCAATAGTTATCCTAAGTTGAGCAACAAAGCAATCAAGGCTTTGTTACTGTTTAGATCTTTTTATCTTTGCAAACTTGGATTTTCAGCTCTGACAGAAATTAAATCAAAGAAAAGAGAACGACTGCAAATGCTGGATGACAAAATGCATATTTGCTTGTTGACTATCGAGCCATGTGTAGTGTAACATTTCTATCATTTTTCCCTTCTCTCACCTTTCCTCCAAAGTATATATGTATATATTTATATTTATCAATATTTTTATTACTATAAATGAGAAAGAAGCTTGATGAACCTTTGTATGCTAAGGTCAGCTTCGGGGGTGATGAGTGGTGCAGCGGGCAGGCAGACAGGCCGGCAGGCAGGGAGGGAGGGATCCCCGGCACTGGCGGCCAGACTGCGTATCCCCAACAAGAGGCCCTGTACCATGTGTTGAGAAACCCTGCTTTAGTGCACTGTTACAAATTATAATAGAAAACAAAGATTGTATACATGTCAGCACGTGATTTCAATTTACCCCAAGATACATTTATAGATAGACAATCCATTGCTAAATTTGCTAAGTCACGATCATGGAATGAGCTTAGTACTATGATCCCAGCTTTAAATATAACTGATCCCAGGAAAATTTTAAATCCCACTGGTACTGGTACATTCTATTCCAATCCTCAGGATACTTATTCTAGGATTAATTACTTTTTTGGTTTCCAAGAAATTGATCTCACAAATCCTGAAAGCAAATACGGTATTCTCCCCATATTGATATCAGACCATGCTGTCATCAGCATTTATATTCAGTTGGATAATGAGATAATAAATAAGACTCAGTGGAGATTCAATAATGCCTAGCTATGTGATCCAGACTTTATCAACCATATTGAACTTTTATTAATCAGAATTTTTTCAGCACAACTCAATAAATGATTATAATATAGATTTTTTATGCAAAACCTATAAAACCACTTTGTGTAGAGAGATTCTTCTCTATTCCGCTTGGAAAAAGAAATGATACACTAGAAATTAAAAAAAATTAGAGAATAAGATAAAACTATGTGGTTTACAAAAGAGGTGGACTGACCATTGTCCGTGAGCTACAATAGAACATACATAGGAGATAATAAGGCTGATAGGATATTATCTCAATATCTCAAAGGAAAACAAACAAACAAAAAACACACATTATTTCTATTAATGACTCTGCAATGAAAATATGTATCAAGCAAGCAGATATTGAGAGAGCATTTGCCAACTTTTATGAAAATCTGTTTCAATCTGAATTTCATTAAACTTCTAAGGAAATTGATTCTTTCTTAGACAATCTTACCCATCTTCAACTAACTGATAAACAACAATCCTTGCTGGGAGGAAAAATTATGGAAAAAATAAATACTTAATTTCACTAAATCTTTATCAGCTAACAAGACTCCAGGACCAGATGGTTGCATGTCAGAATTTTTTAAAACTTTCCACAAATTCTTCTCTCCCCTATTAACCAAATACTACAATTATCTTCATTAATCTCCTTATAACCAACACAGTTTTGCAAATGCTGCCATTTCATTGATTCCTAAAACTGGATGAGATACTACTTTAATATAAAATTATAGGCCCATATCTTTCTTAAATATTGATTATATAAAATTTTTACTAAAACATTAGCGACTAGGCTCTTCAAAATACTAAATTGCATTGTCCATCCCAAGATTATTTTATGATCTTAATTATATTCATTCATTGTAGCTCCTTTTCAACCTAACCCTGTAAACCGTGCCAAGCTCTATGCTTGTGGAGATGGCGCGGTATACAAACCTAAGGTTTAGTTTAGTTTAGTATATTGCTTCTAATAAAAAAGAATCTTGTTTTACCCTATCATTAGATGCTGAAAAAGCCTTCGACAGAATAGAATGGCCTTATCTTTATAAGAACATAAACTGATTCAATATGAAAGATGATTTTTCAAATTGGCTTAAAATCCTTTATCATTTACCATCCTCAAGAATCATGATTAATAATATTATTAATCCAATACAACTTAAAAGAACGACGAGACAGAGTTGTCATCTCTCCCCATTACTCTTTAATTTGGCTTTGGAACTGTTACCATTGACAATTATACAGAATTCTAATATTATGGGGATAAGTACTAGTAATACTGAGATAAAAGTTGCTGCTTATGTAGTTTCCATCAAACACTTATCCCCCCCTTTTACAAAATTGTGCAAGAGGTTTTCTAGCGCCAGACGGACACTTAGGGATCCTTTTACGAAGGTGCGCTAGGGTCTTAAAGCATGGAATAGTGCACGCTAAATTGCTGCACGTGCTAGCCGCTACCGCCTCCTTTTGAGCAGGCAGTAGATTTCCGGCTAGCACACTATGATATTCAAAGCATTACACGGCTCTTCCCCCTCCTATCTAAACAACCGCTTAAACCAAATCTCCACCTCAAGACACAGAAGAACCTCAAACCCTTTCGCCTTCCCCCCACTCAAAGGCACACAACGCAAGAAAATGTTTGACAACCTTCTGGCAACACAAGCAGCAAAAATCAACCATTCCATCTCCAATCTTATGACAATATCAGACAACTTCAAAACATTCAGAAAAGAAATCAAAACCCTGCTTTTCAAAAAATTCATCCAAATATCTTAACCCCTCCTCTTTTACCTCCAGAAGATTCACCTACCTTCAGATAACCTTCCCCCAAATTACCCACCTTAACACCTTCCAATTAAACAAATACCATAAATAGATTGTAACCTACCCTCTCTAACTGAATTCCATATGTATTTTTCATACAGTTCTTCACTGTCAGTTTAATTTCCATCCTATAAGTTCACATAGAATTTTTCTTTTTTCAACCATCTTTATTTTCTCTTCTTTATTAATTTCCAGGTACTTTAGTTAGATTGTGAGCCTTCGGGACAGTAAGGGAATTTTTTTAAGTACCTTCTTACTTCTCATTTATAAACTTAATGTATATTTTCTTCAAACCGCTTAGAACCTAACGGATGTAGCGGTATATAAGAAATAAATTACATTACATTACATTACATTACTATAGCTAATCCAGTGCATGCGCTAAAACCGCTAGCGCACCTTCGTAAAAGGATCCCTTAATGCTCTGAGCTGCTCCGACGGTCATAGAGTTCCTGTAAGCGTTGGAGCAGTGCAGAGCATTCAGCGTGCCAGCCGGCGCTAAAAACCTTTTGCGCAGTTTTGTAAAAAGGGAGACAGGGCCAGGACAAATGTCAGAAAGTTCTGCTTCACACAGCGAGTGGTGAATGCCTGGAACACTCTCCCGGAAGAGGTTGTGGAAGAAACCACCATTCCAGGATTTAAGGGCAAGTTGGATGCATATCTTCTTGAAAGACACATTGAGTAACTAAGGTATTCGCCAGGGTAGACCTGGCTGAGCCTCCGCGTGTGCAGATCGCCGGACTAGATGGACCCATGGTCTGATCCGATGCAGACATTTCTTATGTTCTTATGATTACAATGAATAATTTCTCCACTTTCTCAGGATATAAAATAAACAGAAAAAATCAGAGGTCATGCCAATGAATCAATATACTACACAACATAATATTGGAACACACAACTTTAAATGGTCCCCATTTCAATTTAAATATCTAGGAATATGACTTAAAGGTTTAGAACAAACAATATGCATGAATATAAAATAATTTTTGACCATCATTAATGAAACTACCACCTTTGAATCTGTCTTGGTGGGGTAGGCTAGATACAATCAAAATGGTACTAACCCCACAGATTAATGATATATTGATGATGCTGCCTGGACACTACTTATGTTCTTATGTTCTACTGAAGGTCTCAGCAGTTCTCAGGATAGATTAATACTTTGTTATAAGGAGGAAAAAGACCTCAGAGATCCACAGTGAGGGATATGAATACTTTCAAGAAATCCACTCACACTTTTCAGGGTCCAACTCTCTGCTCAAGGAATTACATTGGCTTCCGGTGTATTTCAGAATTCATTATAAGTGCATTTGTATTGCATTTAAAATCCTATTTGGCATTTTTGCCACTTTGATTCCTTTAGACTGGAATGTTCATAGATCTCATCTTGCCAGAAGTTCTCAAAAATTAAAACTTACATTTCCCTCTCTCAATGGTAAAAACAGAACCTTTAAGAGATTTAGTTATTCTTTTGCTTTTAAATTAACCGAATTCTGGAATGCTTTACCGCTTACATTAAGAAGTTTAGGTTCTTTTGCTTTATTCCGGAAAGTTCTGAAAACTTTTTTGTTTGCTAAACATTTTGGAAATTAACTATTTCAGTCTACTTTTTCTTGTCAAATTTATGTATTATGTTTTACATTATTGTAAACTGAGTCGAGCTCCTCTTGGTTAATGACTCAGTCTATAAAACTAACTGGCCTCTTTTACAAAGCCGCGCTAGCGGCTTGTAAAAGAGGCCGTAAGTTTTAGTTTAGTTTAGTTTCATCAGTCTGAAAGACCTCCTTAACCATTGCTTCTTGTATTTCCACTCATAAATATACAAACGTGACTTGTATTTTTTCAATATTTTCAATATCAAAAACACTGTTTAATCCCAACGCGACCCATTTCACCATGTGTTACGTCTTCTTCAGGAAATTCACAAGTGTGCAGAAATCAGCATGCTTTCATTTGCTTCAGTATCACCACTTATAGCTACCCGCAAGCCAACCATGCACAGTTCTGAATTCCCTGAAGAAGCCATTACATATGTATTCATGTCCCTCACTGTGGGTCTCTGAGGTCTTTTTCCTTCCCGGAAGTGACGTCAGAGAGTATGCCAAAGCCAGCATGAGCAGCAAGTTCTTCACTGCTCACGCCGAAGTTAAAAATGTATGTGGAAGAGGCGCGGGTGCGCAAGCGTGGCGGGGGAAGCAATAGGAAGTCGGGGCGGAAAAGAGGAGGGGAGACCGTGCCCGGGGCAAACCGCCCCCTCACCCCCCCTTACTATGCCAATGAGTGAACCTCATGTAAAAAGTCCCAGGTACACATCTCACCATAGCCCCCTTACATTGTATGACGAGCCCTCTAAAACCCACTGTACACCACACCAATAGCCCTTAAGCCTACAGGTGACACCTATACGTGGGTACAGTGGGATTAGGATGGAGTTTGGAAGATTCACAACTTAAGCAGTTAGAGGATGGGCTTGAGTCTCCCTCTCTGTGGTCCACTACACTGACCACCAGGCTACTCCAGGAACCTGCTTGTTGCTGTCCGAGGACAGGCCATAACAACTGAAGCTATCATACAGGAAGATATGTACTGTTTCATTCACATCTTTGGGGGTGGGAGGGGGAGGGGGGTCAGCAAACTATTCTGTCCATTTGTTTTGCTTTCTATTAAAGGGATTAGAAGATTTAAATATCATGATAAATTATTGTCAGTGCATGCTCCTAAAATGTGGAAAGATATGGTTTTATGTTTGAATTGTTCTAATTCTTCTCTTGGTTTTAGGAAAAATGTAAAAACATTGATATTTAGAAAATTTTTCTTTAATGGTCAATGGAGATCTTTCTGAGGAAAGGGATGTTACCAGTTCTTGGGACTGTTTAACATTTTTGTAAACTATTGTATATTGCTGAAGGGCTGTCAGGTAAGATTTGCCTATTTGCAGATTGTACCAAAATCTGCAATAGAGTAGACAACCCTGATAATGTGAATAACACGAGGAAGGACCTAGAGAAGCTTGAAGAATGCTAAGAAACGTAAGGTTATGCATTTGAGCTGCAAAAACCCCAGGGAACAGTTTAGGGGATGAAGAACTTTTGTGCATGAAAGAGGAACGGGACTTGGGTGTGATAGTATGTGATGATCTTAAGGTAGCAAACAGGTTGAAAAAGCAACGGTGAACACTAGAAGGATGCTAGGGTGTATAGGGAGAGGCATGACCAGTATAAGACTCTGGTGAGGCCTCATTTGAAATATTGTGTACAGTGGCATAGTAAGGGGGAGCAGACCACCCTGGTCACCAGCACCCCTCTGCCCCCCATGCCACACTCATGCCATCCCTTCCCCACCCCGGTATGATTTTGTCTTAGGCGGATGACAGTTAATTCCAGTTGACTTTTTCTATGATCCACTATTTAGTAATATTGAATGTAGTTCGACCTCCCTCCAACGCTTCAGAAAACATTTGAAAACTTGGCTTTTCTCCAAAATGTAACTGCTCCCTCCCTCTCCGTTATACTAAGTCCCCTCTTTCCTTCCTTTTTACCAAGCCCTTCTTCTTTCCATTGGAGTTCCTTTCTTTATTAATTCCTGTAAACCGTGTCGAGCTCCACTTCTGTGGAGATGATGCGGTATATAAACTTAAGGTTTAGTTTAGTTTAGTTTTAGTTTAGTCACTGGTCTTTCTTCAGTTTGTCTCAACAATACTGATAAAACAAAGATTATTTGGATTTCTACATGTGTTGACAATAAATATTATGTTATGATGGGATCTAATTATTGAGTTTTCCTCTCAAGTTCTTAGAGTTATTTTGGACTCTGCATTAGAAATGAGTCTGAATATTTCATAAATCTCTTAACTTTTTAAAAATTAAACTGCATTTGTTGTGTTCATATTTTCTCGCTATTTTAAAGTGATTGTTCAGTTTTTAATTAAGTCACAATTAGACTATTGTAATTCATTATGTACTGGAACTACTGAAAAACAATTAAGTACCGGTAGATTGCAATTGATTCAAAATATGGCTGTTAGGCTGATTTTTTATAAGACAAAGTTTGATCATGTCTCTCTGCTGTTGATTTCTCTCCATTGGTTGCTGTTGAGGGTACAAATAATTTTTAAGTTGTGCTGCCTAGTTTTTAAGTATCATTAATGCACTTATTCCTCCTTTTACTAAGCCCCAGTAGAGGTTTCTACCGCAGCCCAGAGCTCCAATGCTGCTCCAACGCTCATAAAATTACTATGATTGTCGGAGCATTTAGCATTTAGTGAAAGAGGGCCTTAATGAATCTATCAGACAGGTTTCTTCATAACCAAACACAGATTTATTTATGAGGGGCTGCTGAAAAGTTCTCAGCCCAACCAAGCTGAGAATGATGTGGAGCCATAAAACTTACACGTTATTCCACACTTTTCTTTTCATTTCATATCATTGAAACGTGTCATTTCATTTCATATCACTGAAAAGTGTCAAGAAAAGCGTGGAATAACTTCTAAGTTTCATGGCTTCACATCATTCTCTTCTTGGGCTGGGCTGAGAACTTTTCAGCGGCCCCTTGTGCTGTTGCAATATCCTTCTTTCAAGGGAATTAGGTTGAAATCCTGTTCAGTCCAGATGGTTAAGCAATGGAATGTTAATAATGTTTTTTTTTCTATATTCTTTATGTAATTCTGTGAATATTTGTTCAGTTCTTAATTTATGTTAGCCCTGAACCTTTAATAAGAGATAAAATGGAATAGAAATACCCGTCATCACTACCATTATCATCATTGTCATCTTCATATCCACCCAGTGGTGAGCATTATTGTGAATGACAGGGCACCTGAAACTCACAGATGGCTCCAAGGGAGACAGGGTTTGTTTATTTATTACAATCTTTATATATCATCTTCTCAGCATTCTGAGTGGTTCAATTCCCACTGAAGCTCCTTTTGGTTTGGGGGCAAGTCACTTAATTCTCCATTACCTCAGGTACAAATTTGTGAGCCCCTCCTCCCTCCCAGGCTCAAGGAAATACCTACTGTATATGAAAGCAATTCAGCTACTGCTGGAAAAAAAAAAAAAAAAAAGAGTGAGGTACACCCAAACTTCCAATCCCAGATTTAGAGACAGGATGAGGTTTCTCAGATGCAGATTAGATCGCTTGAAGGACCCTTCGACTTTAGGAAAGCAATAAAAAATCTTCGCCTTCAAATCATACAGAACGCTTCCATAAAAATAATTCATAAAGCAAAGAAATTCGACCACGTCACTCCTTTACTTAAAGAATCCCACTGGCTTCCCGTTGCACATCGTATTTTATATAAAATATGTTTGCTTACGTTCAAATCAATAATGTCTCAAACCCCAGCTTTTATTTTCAGAGTTTTAATTCCTTATATAACTATAAGAACACTTAGATCTCAGGATCAACATCTATTGGCTATTCCTTCATTGAAAGTTATTAACACTAGACGGCTTACTATTTTTTCAGTGACCGCCCCACAATTTTGGAATAATCTTCCTATCTATATAAGAGAAGAAAAGAACTTAGTTAATTTCAAGACTAAGCTTAAAAGTTTCTTTTTCAATGATGCTTTTAGTTAATAAATAACTTTATATTCCTTCTTAACCTTTTATTTTCTTATTTGTGCTTTTATTCCCTCCCTATTGTTGTAATCCTGAAATACAGAATTTGATACAGAATGTAACCCTTTAAATATAGTTTTCCTAGTGTTTCATGATTGTAAGTTTTTGTAATTATGTAATTTTATTTGTCTATGTAATAATTACCCCAAGTTTTTATTCACTCGTTATTGTTTGTATATCGCCTAGAATGTAGAATAGGCGATTAATCAAATTACATAATAAACTTGATAAAAACTTGATAAACCTAACTCCCCCGCCCACAACCGAAAGATTACAAAGGAATGTATATTGATACAAGATCCTCAGTAAGCGTTGCATTAGGATGTGATGAAAAATCTTGCACTGTAACTATGACAAATTTAACCTGTAAACTGTATAATATGTTTATTGGTTTTAGATCTCTAGTTTGCCTTGAGTTAAGACAAAAACTTAAATTGAAAAACCTTGTACTGTAACTATGGCAAATTGCAACTTGTAAACTGTATATTATGTGTGTTAGCCTGAAACTCATTCTGAGCTCTTTGGGGAGAGTGGGATAGAAAACAAATATAGGAACTTTTGAACACGTAGGGGGTCAATTTTCAGTGGTGGCATCGATCACATGTTTTAAACACTAGATGCAATGTTTAAAAAGACATGTAAGAACATAAAAACATAAGAATAGCCCCATTGGGTCAGACCAATGGTCCATTTAGCCCCAGCATCCCATCTTTGCAGAGGTTAATCCAAGTCCCATGTACATTGCAAAAACCCAAATAATAGTGGCATTCCATTCAACTGTCCCATGTCTGATTCAACAGCAGACTATGGGCTCCTTTTACTAAGCCGCGTTAGGGCCTTAACGTGCGGAATAGGGCACGCTAAATTGCCGCGCACTAGACCTTAATGCCAGCATTGAGCTGGCATTATTCTAGAAGCATAGCGCAGTGGTTTAGCGCGCAGTAATTTTGTGCGTTTGCTAAAAACGCTAGCGCACCTTAGTAAAAGGAGCCCTATGGACTTTTCCTCCAGGATTTATTCAAACCTTTCTTAAAATCAGCTATATTAACTTAACTGCTCTTACCACATCCTCTGGCAACGCGTTCCAGAGCTTATTCTCTGAGTGAAAAAATATTTCCTTCTATTGGTTTTAAAAGTATTACTCTGTAATTTCATTGAGTGTCCCCTAGTCTTTGTAAATCTTGATGCAGTAAAAAATCGATCTACTTTTACCTGTTCTATACCATAGCTCCCTTATGCCATCTCTTTTCCAAGCTGAAAAGCCCTAAACTTTTTAGTCTTTCCTATATGAGAGGAGTTCCATCCCGTTTATCATCTTGGTCACTCTTCTTTGAACCTTTTCTAGTACTGCTATATCTTTCTTGAGATAAAGAGACCAGAATTGAATGCAATACTGCAGGTGAGGTTGCACCTTAGAGCGATACAGAGGCATTGTAACATTCTTAGTCTTGTTAACCATCCTTTTTCTAATAATTCCTAGCATCTTGTTTACCTTCTTGTCCACCACCATACATTGGGCAGAAGGCTTCAGCATATTGTCTACGATGACACCCAGATCCTTTTCTTGACCGCTGACCCCCAAGGTGGTTCCTAGCATCCAATAACTATAGAAACATGATGGCAGATAAAGGCCAAATGGCCCATCCAGTCTCCCATCCGCAGTAACCGTTATCTCTTCCTCTCTCTAAGAGATCTCATGTGACTATCCCAGGCTTTCTTGAAATCAGACACATTCTCGGTCTCCACCACCTCTTCTGGGAGCCTGTTCCATGCCCCTACCACCCTTTCTATAAGAAAGTATCTCCTTAGATTACTCCTGAGTCTATCACCTCTTAACTTCATCCTATGCCCTCTCATTCCAGAGCTTCCTTTCAAATGAAAGAGATTAGACTCATGCGCATTTATATCATGTAGTTATTTAAATGACTACCGCATGCGTTGAGTCTCTTTCATTTGAAAGGAAGCTCTGGAATGAGAGGGCATAGGATAAGAACATAAGAAGCGCCATCTCCGGATCAGACCATTCGGTCCATCAAGTCCGGCGATCCGCACACACGGAGGCCCTGCCAGGTATACACCTGGCATAATTTTTAGTCACCCATATCCTTCTATGCCTCTCATACGGCGATGTGCATCTAGTTTGATTTTGAATCCTAGGACGGTCGATTCTGCAATAATCTCCTCTGGGAGAGCATTCCATGTGTCAACCACTCTCTGCATGAAGCAGAACTTCCTGACATTTGTCCTGAACTTGTCCCCCCTTAGCTTCATTCCATGTCCTCTTGTCCATGTCGAATTGGACAATATAAATAATTTTTTCTGCTCTATTTTGTCGATTCCTTTCAGTATTTTTGAAGGTTTCGATCATATCCCCTCGCAGTCTCCTTTTCTCAAGCCTCTTTAGCGGGGTTTTTCCCTTTTACGTATCTAAAGAAGGGCTTGAAGATTTTGGCCTCTTGTGCTATTTTCTCCTCATAGTCCTTTTTGGCATCCCTCACCGCCTTGTGACATTTCTTCTGATCATCTTTATGTTTGTTCCAAGCTTCGGTTGTTTTTGTGCGTTTCCATTTTTTGAAATAATCCTTCTTTTCTTTTATGGCTTCCTTCACCTGTCTGGTAAGCCATGCCAGTTCTCCTTTGCCTTTAGTTCTCCTTTCTTTGGAAATCCGCGGAATGTAGAGATTTTGTGCTTCCCTGAAAGTATTTTTCTGAAGGGACCATGCCTGATCTACCGTTTTAATTTTGTCCATCTTTTTCTTGAGCCGTTGTTCTACCATGGCTCTCATGCGATCGTATTTACCCTTTTTAAAGTTTAAGGTCGTGGTTAAGGTTTTGGTATGTTTCCCTTTCCCGATTTAAAGTTGATCATGCTGTGACCGCTCGTCCCCAGCGGGACCATGACTTCTACTTCTTTTGTCGGTCCTGTGAGGCCATTTAGGACTAAGTCCAAGGTGGCGTTGCCTCTTGTCTCTTACCATTTGTTCCAGGAAGCAATCCCCTAGCGCCTCCAGGAACTTGGCCTTCTTGCCGCAGTTGGAGGTTCCCAGGTTCCAGTCTATCCCCGGGAAATTGAAGTCTCTCAAGATTATTACATTGCCTGTCTTGCATTCTTGTTTGATTTCCTGTATCATTTCTGAGTCAGTTTCCTCCGTCTGTCCTGGGGGTCGATAGTAAAGGCCAATTTTTGTGTCTGCGCCATTATGACTAGGAATCTTGATCCAGAGGGACTCCAGCTTCTCTTTCCTTTCCATCTTAGCCACTCCAACAGATTCTACTCCTTCCTGAACATAAAGGGCAATACCTCCACCTTTCTGCCCTACTCGATCTCTGCTGTATAGTTTGTATCCCTGTAGTACTGTGTCCCATTTGTTTTCTTCGTTCCACCATGTTTCTGTTATGCCAATGATTTTCAGTTCATCATGTCTTGCTATTGTCTCTAATTCCCCCATTTTGTTTCCCAGACTTCTAGCATTCATATACATACATTTGAGTTCTCTTTGTGTTACCTTCTTGGACTTTCTATGCTTGGCTGTCTCTACTGTTTCTTTCACAGTATCCCTTTCTGCTCCTGCGTTGTCTCCCTTGTTTACTGTGTGGTCATCCCTTCCTGTGCCTGAGTCGTCCCTTCCTGCCTTGTCTCCCTTATTTGCTGTGAGGTCGTCCCCTCCTGTGTCTGAGTAGTTGCCCGTGGTTCCTTCATCAGGGCATCCTGTTGCCCGGGCCATCGACTGGTGGTCGACTGTCGGCTTTCCCCTGTCTTTTAGTTTAGAGCCTTCTCGATGGCCTTCTTCATGTTGCCTGCCAATACTCTTGTTCCTTCCTTGTTGAGGTGTAGTCCGTCCTTTCTGTAGTACTTGCTTTTTCCCCAGAACGCCATCCAGTTGTGCACGAAGTCAAAGCCTTCCTCTTCGCATCATTGTCTCATCCAGGTGTTGATCGCTTGCAATTCCCCTTGTCTCTTTTCATCCGCTCTTGATACCAGGAGGATCTCAGAGAAAGCCACCTTCACCTCCCTGATCTTCAATTTTCTTCCGAGTGAGCGGAGCTGGCCCTTCATTTCTTCCCTGTCATACTTCCGCCTGCTCACATCGTTGGTTCCCACGTGGATAAGCACAGCAGTGTCCTCTCCCCCTGCGCTGTCTATGATCCTGGAGATCCTGTTGGCCACATCCTTCACTCTTGTTCCAGGCAGGCAGGTGACGATTCTGTCCTCTCTTCCTCCTGCGGTGTGGCTGTCCACATGACGTATAATGGAGTCACCTATGATGATCCCTATCTTCTTTATTTGGGGGTTCCTTGGGGGTCGTAAGTCCACGTCCATGGTGTAGGGCCAATCTTCTTCTTCCTGCAATACACTTAAAATTGTTTTCAGCTCTTTGGGTGGGGGGACGTCTTCCTGCGTTCTCTCTCTTCCTCCTGGTGTGTGGTCGTCCCCTACCTCAGCTTCAGTATTTTCTGAATTTGCAGGGGTGTCTTCTCCCCTCTCATCTAGGCCTTCTTTCTGGGTTGCTCAGGTACAGCTTTCCAGGATGAAGTTAAGAGGTGATAGACTATGCTTTGGAATATTCTTCCCAATGTGCATCACTTTGCATTTGTCCACATTAAATTTCATCTGCCATCTGGACGCCCAGTCTTTCAATTTCCTAAGGTCTTTCATAGTTTGCATGTGTTTTAACAACTTTGAACAGTTTAGTATTATCTGCAAATTTCATCACCATGCTCGTAGTTCCAATTTCTAGATCATTTATAATTAAATTAAATAGCGCCAGTCCCAGCACTGACCCCAGCACAAATCTCTTCACAGTTCTTAATCCACAATTGAACATTGCCTCCTATCCCATGACTCTAATTTTCTCAGGAGTTTCTCATGAAGAAGTTTGTCAAAAGCCTTCTGGAAATCTAGATACATTACATCAACTGGCTCACCATTATCCACACCTTCAAAGAAGTCAAGCAACTTGGTGAGCAAAACCTCATTCGACTGAACTCATGCTGACTCTGTCTCATTAAATCATGTTTGTCTACATGTTCCACAATTTTATTTTTTATAATTGTTTCCATTATTTTGCTTTTCACCGAGGTCAGGCTTACTGGTCTGTAATATCCTGAATCTCCCCTGGAACCCTTTTTAAAAAATCAGCGTAATAGTGGCCACCCTCCAATCTTCAGGTACTACAGATGATTTTAACGACAGGTTACAGATCACTAACAGCAGATCAGCAATTTCATGTTTGAGTTCTTTCAGTACCCTGGGATGAATATCATCTGGTCCAGGTGATTTATTACTCTTTAACTTGTCAATTTGGCTTAGTACATCTTCCAGGTTCACCGAGATTTCTTTCAATTCCTCCACCTCATCACCCTTGAAAACCATTTCCGGTTCAGGTAGATTTCTTATATCTTCCGTAAAGACCAAAGCATAGAATTCATTCAGTCTCTCCGCTATGGCTTTATCCTCCCTGAGCGCACCTTTTATCATTGATCATCCGAAGGTCCCACAGATTCCCTCACAGGTTTCTAGGGCCTCTGTATGGATAGAGGCAACACTGAATATGTGTATAATGCAGTCATCTCCAACAGATATTTAGCAATATTTAGCTGTGTATAGCATATTTACAGACCTACATTAAACTGCTTAGCTATACCAATAATGGCTGAATATTGCTCTATGGGCATAGTTGGTTATTTTGCCTTCACTCTGCCCTAACTCTGCTATTTAGAAATTGCCACCCTAAGTTTATGTGGTTCTCAGGACTAGTATTCTGCTTTCATTGAGCTGTTCTCAAGAAGGTGCCACCCTGGGCAACTGCCTAGTCTTGTCTACTGTCCTTGTTGGGGAGATGTCCAGAAAGAAAAAGGCAGAAACAATCTGAATCTCTTTGTTAGGCAGTTGATGAACTGGGAAAGAAGGGTGGGTTAGTATTTTACTAAAGCACTTCCAGCATAGGGCTGTGAGAAGCAGGTTCTAATGTAGGCTTCCATTATAGAGCTCCAAAGATGAGCCCAGTATCCAGGCCTTGAGTGAGGAACCTCTACTCAATCATCTGATCTTGACCTGGAACTACTGACACAATCTGCAGCTCTTCCAGCAGTTACCTTTAACAAGAATTCACTCCAGTCAAAGTCTACTCGTAGAAACCATTTTAAGAGGATTGTGGAATTTGGTTGACTGTAAATTTTGGGAACAGGGAAGACCAGAATACTGAATTACAGGAAAAACAGCAAGGGAAATGTTATTTGAAAATTATAAAGTGAGATCAGAACCTCCTGTATCCAGGCTGTTTCTAGCAGATCTGTTTCTGCCTCCTCTCCACCCCCAGTCCTCTCACACCCCTTCAGTGCAATTCCAGGCTGCTGTGGAATGCTTTTATGAAGCATCAAAAAGGAGGAGGACTGAAGCCAAAGACATTTTATTGCACTGTTCCAATGCCACATGACTGGCAATATCTCTGTCCATATAGGTGCCAGTTTACTGTGTCCAGAGAGACATAATTTGTTTAGGATTTATCAACCCCCCCACTCCCCATCTTTTGCAAATTTGGGTCTTGAAACCGGATATGAATCTTGCTGTAGCTCTGTCCCTTTCTGCTAAATATATTTATTTAATTTGTTTTCTATCTTGTCCTCCCCAAAGAGCTCTGAACGGGTTACAAGTTAACATACATAACAGTTAACAGATTACAATTTGCCCTAGTTATAGTACAAGTTTTCTTGGCACTTTTTATCCTAACTCAACACATACTAGGGATCTAATACTAATATACATAATATACAGTTTACAGGTTGCAATTTGCCATAGTTACAGTGCAAGATTTTTCAATACAAGTTTTTATCCTAATGTGACATATACTGAGGATCTTCTATCAATATACATTTCTTTGTGATCTTTCAGTCGTATAATTTCTCCTCCCCAATCTTTTTAAGTAAGCACAGGGGTGAAAAGGATGAAGATTAGAATGTAAACAGAAAATTTATTGTAATTACAAGAGTGTTTCAAATTATTTCCTTAAACTGCAACGTAATTTACCTCTTGCCGAGGTCTGCACTAGTAGTGAAAGAGGAAACTGCTTGACCTTGGAGGCACCTTTGAGCCCTGGGGGTCAGCACCCATGGAATGCACATGTCACGGTTCAGAAACAAGGACAGCCCCTCCCAGGTTTCCCAGGCAGAGAGGCGCCAGCCCGGACAGCTTTTTTTCAGCCAGGGGAGAGGGGATCCTAGAAGACTGGGCAGGTAGATGGGCATCACCCCAGGGCACAAATACACTTTACAAAGCATTCCTGTACATTTTGACATTTGGAAAATGCATTTATAACAGAGACCATGTGTGCAAGTTAGTATGAATTAATCTCTACTGGGGGGAGGAGGGGCTCATTCTATGCCAAATCCTTTCTCCTGGCAAAGCAGAAGCATAAATGCATACTCCATGGATTTCAAGTGTAAACGCTTCTGGTGGTCTGGTTGGAGACCCCAGGGAGATTCAATCTGAAGGAAATTTCAAGAACTTCCTGCTTCATCCTGGGATAGCAGACGTAAGTGAGCTTGAAGAGAGCAGGTTAGCATCAGCAGAGCTGCCAAGTTACCCAGTTCTAGACTAGGAGAGAGACTTTTGGCCAGTCCTGATTTTGAATTTACCTCCCAAAAGCAGTGTGGGAATTATAGTTCCTGATTCTATCCATTGAAATCAGTGCTGTAAGTCCTATAATGCAACAGGAGAGGGCTGTCTAAAATTCAAGACTGGCCTAAACTCTCCTTCTTGGAACTGGGTAACTTGAATTGTAGTAGAGACTGACACGGGGACAAATTTTTCCTCATCCCCACAGGAACTCATTTTCCCATCCCTGCAAGTTCTTTTCCTGTCCCTGCCCCATTCCTGCAAGCTCTGTCCTCATCTGCAACAAGCCTCAAACACTTTAAAATCATAAATGCTCGAGGCTTGTGCGGTTAAGGCAGAGCTTATAGGAATGGTGCAAAGACAGGGACAGCGACAAAACTCGCAGGGATGGGACGGGGAAATTGGTTTCCTATGGGGGATGGGGAAAAATTTGTCCCCATGTCATTCTCTAAATTGTAGTTCCAGTTCTCTTTGGAAAATTCATGCATAAAATAAGACTGGATCAATCTACTCAATTGCAATTAACCTGGGGTGAGGTAGAAGTCTATGTTCATAGACAGTGGAATCAGTTGTATCTTCACACTCCCCCCTCCCCTTTATGAAAGCGTAGCAAGGTTTTTAGCGCCGGCCACAGCGGTAACAGCTCCGACACTCATAGAATTCCTATGAGTGTTGGAGCTGTTATCGCCACTCCTGGCACTAAAAACCACTCTATATAAGAATAGCCTTACTGGGTCAGACCAATGATCCATCAAGCCCAGTAGCCCGTTCTCACGGTGGCCAATCCAGGCCAAAACCCAAGGATTGTTTGCTACCAATCCAGGGCAAACAGAGGCTTCCCCCATGTCTTAATAACAGACTATGGACTTTTTCTCCAGAAATTTGTCCAAACATTTCTTAAAACTAGTTATGGTTTTGTAAAAAGGGGGGGGGGGCTATGAGAAGGTGTAAGTAGAAGGAAATCTCTCTTGCTCCCTTTACGTGTATTAACAATACATATAATTTCGAACCCATACTCGTATATTTTGGGTTACTTCCATCTGTAGGCATGGGGAACCTGCTGCTACAATTTAGAACACTAGGGGGCCCCTTTACTAAAGCTTAGCATGTGCTAATGGGTAATAGTGTATGTTAAGTGCCACATGGATGTGCTGTATTTAGCTAAGCTTTAGTAAAAGGGCCCCTAGGACTGTTATCATAAATAGTGAAAACATATTCACCAGAAACTCACCACTGCTTGTATTTGCACCAGGAGACCGGAGAACAAGTTTGTTTGTTTTGTTCATTAGGATTCATTGACTGCCTTTATGAAGTGATTTACCTCCATATTAAGCACTGAAGTCATTTTCTGATATCCAGAAATTTAAGAAGGTTTTGAAAACAACTTTGTTTATGGAGGCTTTCAATTGAGTAGGCTGGGATACTAATTATGTGCAATTTAGATGAGTTTGTTTTGTTTATTTGTATGTTATATGATAATTATTGTTTGTATTTTGTAAACCGCTTAGGTTTAAGCAGATTAGAAATCTTTTAAAAAAAAAAAATAAATATTATTCTGGGAGTAACTATTGCTGGATTCACTGGCATAAATCCATTCTCCAAGCAACAGTATCAGAAAATGCCCCTACAGCAGGGGGTCCATCTCAGAAGATTTGCAAGCACCCCCTTCTTCTTTAAATCCATGTTGTATAGAACTGAAGCTATAGGCCAGATTACATGAATGTGAATGGAGTTTACTGTACCTCTGATTAGGATTTGTAGTTAATCTGGAATGATATTTTTCATGTTGTTTTCTTTACATTTTTCTCTCAGACAGGGAAAACCCCTAAATATAAGGAAGTTTCATGTGTTGATACTAGTCTGCACCTCTTTTAAAGCCACAAAAAGACAGTATACAAGTTCCCATTCCCTTCCCCCTTCTCCTAACAATATTGCTTCTGTGATTAAAAAATTACTAAAAACAAAAACCAAACCAAAAATTCCCATTAATAATATAGGAAATGAGGCAAAATGAACATTTTCAGGCTGCAGAAGTGCAGATTTCTAGAAATGATTCCGTTGTTGGTCCAGAATAAATTTATCAGTCTGAACAGAACATGAGGTGAGGCCAAATGAACTAATTCAGAACTGTACAAGGATATAATCAGTTCAAGGGTCAGAAAAGAATGACAATATTACAGCTTAATGTCAGCATCTGAGGAGCAGGTTAAGTAATGTTTAGAGGCTCAATGCAACATCAGATTTATCGTGTGCACGCCACACTTTGGAAAATACATAGCTTTCGGTGTAACAGCTTCTCTGCCTATTGGGCACAGTAGAAAAGTACTAGAACATTCCACAGAATCACAAGGAAGGTGAGCTTCTAGGATTTACATAAAGAACATTTGACTCATCTGGGTCCTCCAAATAATGTAGTCACATTGACTGGTATAGTCTTAAACTGACGCTGCCAGGAAGAAGACAAGGAGGAGGTTAACAAATAAATTTTTTTGCAAATGGGACATGTCATAAGTTGCACTGAAATCAGCAGACATTTTCACCAGCTGATTGAATTAATTTCTTCATCTGCAGGTACAAATGCAATATTTTTCCTGAAAAATGTCAGAGCAGACCCTGGACTCACTGCCACTGTTCATTCTCCCAGACTTGCCTCAGTTCTGCGCTACTTAAAACAGTGATTCCCAACCCTGTCCCGGGGGACCCCCAGCCAGTCAGGTTTTCAAGATATCCCTAATGAATATGCATGAGAGAGATTTGCATATATTGGAAGTGACAAGTATGCAAATCTCTCTCATGCATATTCATTAGGGATATCTTGAAATCCCGACTGGCTGGGGGTCCCTCCAGGACAGGGTAGGGAACCAAAAAGGTGACATTAGTCCTAGTATATGGATGTCAAACAACTTGATATGTCAGTGGCACTTCCCATCCAGTGCTCTCTATCTGCACACTGAGTTTAACAGATTTGGATTAAGTGTCCAGGTTACCCATTCCAGAACAGAGACTTTTTGGACCAGTCCTGGATTTCTGCTACTCTCATCCTGGTGCATTATGGGACCTACAGCACTGATTTCAATGGATAGAATCATGAACAACAAATACTACACTACTTTGTAGTCCATGATGTAATTTTAAAACCAGGACTGGCCAAAAAATCTCCCTTCTGAAATGGGTAACCTGGTCACCCTAGATTTGGGAGATCACAGAAATGTTGTATGTGGGTGACTCTGCTTTAGGTGGGCAACAATAAAACTGTTTGCTGCTTGCAGGAGCTGGTCATTTCTAGAAGAATGGCCCGAGAGAGTAAGTCCATGCACTGAGTCCAGTGAAAGGTCAGGCTGGCCAGAGGTCTTTGTATTGTCTTTGTAACCATGGCTTAATCAAACAATCCTGGGATTCTGGGTTTGTGGGAACTGGCAAAGATCTGAAGAGAGTAGAATTAATCAATCAAAGGGGGCAGGGAAGAGGCTCTTAAGATATACCCAAATCTATTACTCAGGCCTTAAACACTCACAAATGGGGCCAGGAAGAAAGCTCTTTTCAGGAACAAGGCCTCCCTGCTTTGTTTTCCCTTCTGCCTCAAATTTCCAGAGGTTTGTCTCTTGAAATGAAGAGCTTGTTATGTGCAGGAGAAATGACATCTTTCTCTCCGTACCCTGGTGAAAGTAGGCTCTGAAGAGAAGTTCAGGCTACATCTTGTAAAGTACATTTACGGGAAAACAGTTTTATTGAACAAAAGATAAAAGGACAATAGATACAGCAAGAGGTACAGTGTTTGTTCAAAATACAATTTTAAAAACCCCAATACAATAATAATAATATTAATAAATTTATTCTTTTATACCGCCATTACCCAAGAGTTCTAGGCGGTTTACAACATAAGAAACTGAACAGTCAGTGAAACATATACATATGATGAGGTAAAAACAGAGTAAAAGATTAAAAAATTACAATCTTAAAACAATCTAGTTAAGTGATAAATTTATCAAACAAAGCAGATTTTACTAGTTTACGAAAAGAGCAATAAGACATGGCTTGATGGATGCATTCACCGAGTCAACATTGTATTTTGCCTGCCTGAAATGCTAAGGTCCTATCAAAAAAGGTCTTATATCTGACTCCATTTGGTTTAGGATAAGTAAATAAGTTGGAGCTTCTTGTGATCCTTGATGGTCTGTAAAATTCAAAGTGAGAAGACAAATAAATTTGAGACTTTCCTGAGATCAGCTTAAAACAAATACAGGAAAACTTAAATAATAGTCTTGCCTCCAATGCCAGCCAATGCAGTAAACGATAATATGGACTAACGTGATCATTTTTCTTTAGGCCAAATATCAATCGAACTGCCGTGTTCTGAATTATTCTCAATCTTCTTAAGGTCTTCTGAGTAGATCCCAGATAAATGATGTTACAATAATCCAGAATTGGTAGGATCAACGATTGTACCAGTAGTCTGAAAGACACTGGATCAAAGTTGTTTTTAATAGTCCATAATTTCCATAATATATAGAAACATTTTTGTACTACCAGGTTCGTGTGATTGATCCAAGTCAATTGACGGTCAAGCGTGATACCCAAAATTTTAATGGAATTTGTTATTGGATAGACATGTCCGTTAAGACATAACGAATACTTCCGCTTACCCCGGTGGGGTTTCTTTTAGACAAATTTGAGGCTTTTCATTTGTCACCTGGTGTCGGCAGTTTACTCCTGCGGAAGGCAGGCTTGGTGGCTAAAAAGGTTATCTTGACTGAGTGGGTGTCAGCTGAACATCCTGTGTATTGGGCATGGCGCAATCAGCTGTATGCTCTGATGTTGCTTGAGAGGGGTCAGGTGTGTGCTTCCTTTCGTCAGTCCAAGTTTTTTCTGTGGGTTTGGAGGCCCTATATCTATTCTCTATCTCCTAGAATTCGGAGTTCGATTCTTAATACACTGCGGCTTTGAGCTGTTCTGAGCGGTGGGGGCGGGGGCTCGGGATTGCTCCTCCCCGGCTATGGATCTCCTCTGTTCTTCTTGTGGTTCTGTTCTTTCCTTTCGGTTGTTTGTTCTTCGTGCTGGTGTTTTGTTTTTTTTGGGGGGGGAGAGGCCTTGATTTTCTTCTCAGGACTCATCAGAGTAAAGGGCTTTGTTTGCACGGTATTTTGGCCTATGCTGTTTGGGCCTCTCCAGTGGCGCAGGATTGAGCTTTTGCCTGTTATTAGTTTTGCATAGTGTTGCTCCTTATTTTTGAGGGCTGGTTTTGGATGGGGGGTGGGATTGGGGAGGGGGTTGGGAGTGGAGGGGGGAGTTGGGGGAGTTGTTATATATTTTCTCCACAACCTGTTCCTTCTTTGCTGTGTTTCTTTCTCTGTTCAATAAAAATTGATTTCATTAAGACATAACGAATACAACACCCCTCCATCCCACCCCGTCCCCAATGATATCGGTAACAATGAAAGTACAGCAAGTAACAAAGGCAAAGAAAGAGCAAATATTCCACAACAGCCAAACCAGAAGGTCCCAAACATTACCCCCCCCAAAAAAAAAAAAATTAAAAAAATCATGAAAGTCAAGGCCCTGGACTCTGATGAGCCCCAAGAGACACAATAAAGGACCTCCCCCCATACCCCCTCCCTTCCCACAGAAGACAACTCCGAGCACACACACATACAAAACAAAAAAATAAAATAAACAACACGGAGGAATAACTAGGAGATCCAAACCCAGAAATATGGGCAATCCCATGGTCGCTCCCCACCCCACCCCATCGCTCAAGGCAGATCAGATGTTTAGTGTATTAAGAATCGGACCTCAGGCTCTAGGAGATAAGGAATCTATATAGGGACCCCAAACCTGCAAGAAAAACTTACTGCCTCTTTTACAAAGCCGCACAGCAACAGCCCTGAAGCCCTTTAAATCTCTATGGGCTTTGGGGCCGTTAGCGCGGCTTTGTAAAGGAGGCCCTTAGATTGACGGAAGGAGCCACACACCCGACCCCTTTGTAAAGTACATTTAAATCATTGCACATTCAGTAGAGACCATTAAACTGGAGTCCTGGACTACTGTAACATCATTTAACTAGGCGCCTTCAAGAAAATCACCAAGAATCTGAGATTGATCCAAAACACCGCCATCCGCCTTATCTTTGGCCTGAAGAAATGGGAACACATATCCCCCTTCTACCACAAGTTGCACTGGCTGGCATTCGAATCCAGAGTCCTATTTAAGTTCTCTTGCATCTGCTACAAAACCGTATCTGGTATGTCACCAGACTATCTTTACCCCCACTTCAACCTGAACTATAATAATAAGATCTCCCGCAGAATAACTATGTTCGCTTTTCCCTCACTGAAATCATGTCATCTTAAAAGATTCCTCGAACGAACCTTCTCTTTTCAAGCGGCCAAACAAAATTCATGGCTCGCCCAAATTATACTTGACGCCTCTTCATACCTCCACTTTAGAAAAAAGCTCAAAACTCTACTTTTCAATGGACCAAATCCGCCTTAACGCTCCCCCTCTCCACATTAGAAAACAGATCAAACACTCTTCTTTGCAACAGATCAAATCCTTAACCCTCCCCTCCCCCCTCAACACTTCCCACCTTCCTTTACTTTTTCCCCCTCCTCCCCCCTTCCAAGATCCCTGCTCACCCCCTCATATAATATGCTTTGTTCCCCCTTCTTATAAATTCAATTGTATTCTCTTACAGTACATACTGTATGTGCTCTGTATAAGCCCTTCCTTCACCTAAATTGTCAATGTAAACTAGTTTGACCCTTCGATTGCCTTGTTATGTTCTTCTTTTTTCAATCCCACTGTATGTAATTCATCTATTTGTTGTGAACTGCCTAGAACTCCCTGGGTATGGCGGTATACAAAAATAAAATTATTATTATTATTATTAAACTCTCAAACTGTTAAAAGAAACTATTGTCTGTGCACCAGTCCTAGAAATGCCACCTAATGCCTTAAAATGAGGTTTTGACAGGAGAAATCTTGGTATGATCTCTTGGAAGCCTTACTCAGCAGCGTGGATTTCGTCTTTCTTGTGCATGTTTTGCTGTAGCTGCCTGTGTGATTCTTCATTTAATCTATTTGTCCTGTTTGAGATCATATGTGATTATGTAAGTCTAATGTCAGGGCTAATTTTTTTTAAATAATCATCTTTATTCATTTTCAAATAAAACAATGACAAAACAAAACAATGATTAACCATAGGACAACAGGATCCAAAACAGCAGTCAAAAACAAGACCATGAAAAATCCAAATATACAGTATCCTGTCACTAGACCAATAACAGACCCTTCCCCACAATCCCAAACACCCCCCTTCCCATCTCCATCCCCCTTCCCTACCAGAGTTGCCAGTTGGGTAAAAACTATACTTCGGATTGTAAAAACTCAAGCATTTAATACACGACTGAGAGCCACCAGCATAAACACAGTCCAAAAAGATTTTTTATTTTTTTTTATGAACCAGCAGTAGGCAAATATGAGCTCCCAGATTACATAAGTGGGTGTTCTGAAGATGCAACCCCCCCAAAAAAAAAACAACAAAAAAAAAAAGTTTCTTAGAGAGGGGAGTGTTGGTTTATGTGAATGCTTATTTTCTTATTTGCTATACTGCCTTTGTACATATATACACGAGGGTTTACAATACCTAAAAATAATGAGAGTGCAAGACTTGAAAGAAGGAGGAAACAGTCAGGAGCCTGGAACCCATCGCTCTTCATTACACCACCAGCACATATAAAATTTCCTCTGCAGAGTTCTAAGCAAGGCAAAAAAATAATTATTTACATATACATAAATACCTTCAGATCCACCTTAATTTCTCATGGGAGAAGTCTAAGCAAAGACATGGTGCAATTGAATACCAAAGGCAGGGAACAAGAGAGAAAAAAGCTGTTTCCCTCTTACAGGCTAGGCAAGTTCATGAATCGCGGACTCAGTCATTCGCGGTGTTTTCTGACTGCCTTTTCCGGTCAGAAAATACAGGGAATGAGTCTGCGAATCAGCCTTCTGCACAGCCGATTCCTCCTCCTTTCAAATTGAGTTTAAATCTGGTGCGCTGAATGGCCTGCGCTGCTCCCGACGCTCATAGGAACTCAATGAGCATTGGGAGCAGCGCAGGCCATTCAGCGCGGCTCCCCGCGCTAGAAACTGCTATCACAGTTTCGTAAAAGGAGGCCATAGGCACTGACAAATAATTGAGTTTTTAATAATTTCTTAAAGTTGCTCAGGAAGACTGTTCCACAGATGTACAGCAGCGATAGAAAACATTTTCTTTTTTGAGGTCACATATCTTACTCCTACTTCCTTTATTGCTGTTAAATTCATCCCTCTCTCTGACCTTAATGTTCTTCCCAGTCAATATAAAAACTTGTTATGAGAGAAACTATAAGCTATTATCAAACAAACTCTCATATATTTAAAGTATTTTTATAGATGGGACTTCAGAAGGTGGGTTCAACTGATTTAACACTTGTTCCAGTACCAACATCTATATTCCTTATTGGTCCTCATATATCTTATTTTTTTATGTAGGGTTCTGTGATTCACTCATAAGTTACAGTCCACTTGTGTATATTAAAATATTTAAAGAACACACAGAAGTAGGGGTGGACCAAGAACTTTCCTGCAGTGGCATACCTAGCATATGTGACACCCCTGCTCCCCCCCCCCCCCCGCATCTGTACGAAAAACATGATTTTTAGTAACAAGCCACATGTCACACATGAGTACCTAGGAAAAGGCAGCATCTTACATACTGCAGTGAGCAGTACAACATCAATATACCCATTGTAAAACTAAACAAGCCAGACTAGTACAGATCAATCCTGCAGCCAATCCTAACAAAAAAACATCTCTTTCGAATACACAGAACACAGAAAACACCTTCGCCTAGTATGGAATATGTAATCACAAACTAACCTCTCCCTATTTTACAAAACTGTAGTGTGGATTTTAGCCACGGTGGTAACAGCTCTGACGCTCATAGAATTCTGAGCATCAGAGCTGCTACCACCATGGCTGGTGTTAAAAAACACTCCACAGTTTTGTAAAAGGAGGGATAAAATAGAAATACATAAACAAAGGTTAAATTGAACCAGTAAGAAGCTGGACTCTGCATACAGTGCACCACAGAAACAGTGACACATGTCTCCTAAAGCAATAAATAAATAGAAATTTTTTTTCTACTTTTGTCTTTTGTGGTTTCTGCTTTCCTCATCTTTTTGTAACTCTCTTCCTTCCATCCAGTCTGCTGTCTCTCTTCCCCTATATGGTATCTTCTCTCCTTCTATGCCCCTTCCAGAAACTGTATTCCTCCCCCTTCATCTCTCCTTTCACCCCCATTGGTCTGGCATCTCTCTACTCTCCTTCCCTCTCCCACACCTCTCCTCTGCAATCCCTTTCCCTTTTTTCCCTCATTTTCCTTTTCAATTTATTTTCTGCATCTGTCTAGATTACATTCTTACTACCCTCTCATCAATGTCCTTTTTTACTGTCTACCTAAAGCTTGCCACCTCTTCCCCTCACCCCTCCAGTGTTTCCCTAACAATCCTTTTCTCCCCATCATGTGCCCTCCTTTTATTTATCCCCTCCTTCTATCATGTACCCTCTTTCTCCAACCCTTCCATCCAGCGTCTGCTCCCCTCTTTCTCTCCTCCCATTTCCTTCCTGCATTTGCTCCCTTATCTCTCCCATCTGCATTTCCATCCATAGGCTCCCCACTACCATCCAATGTCTGCCCTTTCTCTCGCCATCCACCCCTCTTCAATCAGCATCTGTCCCCTTTCTTTCCCTCCAATATCCTTCCCCCTTATGTTTCTCCCCTTTCTCTGAATATCAATTCCATCAGCACCACCCTTCCATACCACCCTGCCCCCTTTCTTTCCCTCCACCACTCTTCCATTCCAGCAATCCTGCTCCTTTCTCTCCCTTCATGCAGCAAGGTCCCACGATGACTGTAGCTGCCGGCTGCCAGTCCACCCCACTCTGACGTACTTGTTCTGGAGCGGACTCAGCAGCCGCATGCTGGAAGGTCCCATGATGACTCGTCTGTGGGCTCTGCTCCGGAAGAAGTAAGTTACGTCGGAGAGGGTGGACACGGCAGACGCAGGGAGTTGTGGCAAAGTCCCGCAATGACTGCGTCTGCCGGATCCACCCCCTCCGACATAACTTACTTCTTCTGGAGCAGAGCTTGCAGAAGATTCATCGCGGGACCTTCCTGCACCTCAGCGTGGCTGCCGATTCTGCTGCAGAGAAAGTAGGTCAGAGGTAACGTGACCATTTATTTTTTTCATCAAAGGGGACATCTATTAATTGACTGTGTATCCTCTCTTTCTGCACTCAGGCTCAACAATTGTCCCTTTCTATTCCCTCCCTCCTTCCTTCCCATGTCCTTAGTGCCCCCAGTGCCTCCTTTTCATGTCCTTAGTGCCCCCAGTGCCTCCGTCCTGTGTCCATAGTGCCACCAGTGTCCCATCCTGTGTCCATAGTGCCCCCAGTGCCCCATCCTGTGTCCTTAGTGCCCCCCAGTGCCTCCATCCTGTGTCCTTAGTGCCCCCACTGCCTCCGTCCTGTGTCTTTAGTGCTCCCAGTGCCTCCTTCTCATGTCCTTAGTGCCCCCAGTGCCTCCATCCTGTGTCCTTAGTGCCCCCACTGCCTCCGTCCTGTGTCTTTAGTGCTCCCAGTGCCTCCTTCTCATGTCCTTAGTGCCCACAGTGCCTCCGTCCTGTGTCCATAGTGCTCCCCAGTGCCTCCGTCCTGTGTCCATAGTGCCCCCCAGTGCCTCCGTCCTGTGTCCATAGTGCCCCCAGTGCCCCCATCCTGTGTCCATAGTGCCTCCATCCTGTGTCCATGGTGCCCCAACGCCCCGTCCTGTGTTCTTAGTGCCCCCAGTGACTCCGTCCTGTGTCCATAGTGCTCCCAGTGCCCCATCCTGTGTCCTTAGTGCCCCCAGTTCCTCCTTCCCATGTCCTTAGTGCCCCCAGTTCCTCCTTCCCGTGTCCATAGTGCCCCCAGTGCCTCCGTCCTGTGTCCATAGTGCCCCCAGTGCCCCTTCCTGTGTCCATAGTGCCCCCAGTGCCTCCGTCCTGTGTCCATAGTGCTCCCAGTGCCCCCATCCTGTGTCCTTAGTGCCCCCAGTGCCTCCGTCCTGTGTCCATAGTGCTCCCAGTGCCCCCATCCTGTGTCCTTAGTGCCCCGAGTGCCCCCATCCTGTGTCCTTAGTGCCCCCAGTGCCTCCGTCCTGTGTCCATAGTGCTCTCAGTGCCCCCATCCTGTGTCCCTAGTGCCCCCAGTGCCTCCGTCCTGTGTCCTTAGTGCCCCCATTGCCTCCATCCTGTGTCCTTAGTGTCCCCCAGTGCCTCCTTCTCATGTCCTTAGTGTCCCCAGTGCCTCCGTCCTGTGTCCATAGTGCCCCAGTGCTTCCATCCTGTGTTCATAGTGCCCCCAGTACCCCATCCTGTGTTCTTAGTAACCCCAGTGCCCCGTCCTGTGTCCTTAGTGCCCCCAGTGCCTCCGTCCTGTGTCCTTAGTGCCCCCAGTGCCTCTGTCCTGTGTCCATAGTGCTCCCAGTGCCCCCGTCCTGTGTCCTTAGTGCCCCCAGTGCCTCCTTCCCGTGTCCTTAGTGCCCCCAGTGCCTCCTTCCCGTGTCCATGGTGCCCCCAGTGCCTCCGTCCTGTGTCCATGATGCCTCCTTCCCGTGTCCTTAGTGCCCCCAGTGCCTCCTTCTTATGTCCCCCCACTACCTTCCAGATTTTGTCCACCCCCAAAGCCAGCCTGCCTGCCTGCCTGCCTACCTATCTCCCTCCCTCCCTGCCGCGCTAAAGCCAGCCAGCTTGCCTGCCTACATCCTTCCCTCCCTGCCGCGGAAAAAAAAGCGCCTCTCGCTTTCCTTTCCCCCGGTCCACGCCTGCAATCTTACCTCCCTGCTGCTTCTGCTAATCACCGACAAGAAGTCTTCTTTCCGACGTCAATTCTGACGTCGGAAAGGACGTTCCGGGCCAGCCAATCACTGCCTGGCTGGCCCAGAACGTCCTCTCAGACATCAGAATTGACGTCGGAAAGAATTCTTGTTGGCGATTAGCAGCAGCAGGGGAGGTAAGATTGCAGGCGCAGACCGGGGGAAAGGAAGAGCAGGAGGACCCGGACCTGGCCGGCTGTGCACCCCCCCCAAGCCGTGCACCCGGGGCAGACTGCATTCCCCGCCCCCCCCTTGGTACGCCACTGCTTTCCTGCACATAAGTATAAAATATAAAGCACTCTTTTTTAAATCAGCAAATCACCAACAGATAAAAAGACCCAACTTGGGGCACTGTTTCAGCAGATAAACCTCCTGTTTCAGAGATCATCAATATTCTGTCAGATGTATTATTACAGTGATCTGAAACTCAAACCCTTTGCAGGGCCACATTTTGGACTTGTAGATACTTGGAGGGCTGCAGAAAAAATAGTTAATGTCTTATTAATGAAATGACAACTTTGCATGAGGTAAAACTCATTGTAGTTTATATATAGTTTTACCTCATGCAAAATTGTCATTTCTTTAATAAGACATTAAATATTTTTTCTGCGGCCCTCACTGTTAAAGTTTAACATCTTTCCTTTCTCAAAACTGACACATTTCAATCACTATATTGAAAATAAAATCATTTTCCCTACCTTTGTTGTCTGGTGACTTTATTTTTCTGTGCTTTTAACTATGTTTCCAGGGCCTTCTTGTTCATTGACTGTTTTTTTTCTCCACTTTCTGCCTTGCATCCATCTTTGGCATTAACTTAACATTCAATTTTTCCATTTTTCTGCTTTCTTCTCAAAATCTACTTTTCCATGTCTTCCCTTCCTATCTCTCTCTCCTTCCCTCCCTATTTCCATGGTCTGACATCTCTCTCCTTTCCTCCTTGTGTAACATTTTTCTTTCCCTTCCTCCTTTCTGCCCCCTGCAGTCCATGTCCCTTCCCTTCCTCCTTTCTGGCCCCCCTCCCAGTCCAATATTTCTCCCTTCTTTCCACCAGTCCAAATTTTTTAAATCTCTTCCTCCTGCATGCTTCTCCTCTGATCCTCCTTCCCTCAACATCTCTCTCTCCCTCCCTCCTTGAGTTCAACTTTTCACTCTCTTCCCTCACCCCCTTCCCCAGTGTAACATTTCTCCTTCCCTCCTTTCAGCCCTCCCCATCCATCTTGCCCTCTCCATGAGTCCAACACTTTCTGCCTCTTGCACGCTTTCTCTCTTTGTCCTTGCCTCTTCCCTTGAGTGGCATCCCTCCTTCCCACCCCCCAACCCAACATGCTCTCTCCCCATGCACCATCACACCTTCCCCTCCAGTATGTAGCACTTTTCCTTTTCCTCCCTTTCTGCCAGGTCCAGCAGCACCTTTTCTCCCTTCTTTTTACCTCTCCCCTGTCCAGCAGTACCTATTCACCCTTCCCTCCTCCCCCATGTCCAACAGTATCTCTCCTCCCTTCTCTCTCCCTCTGTCCAGCAGTAACTCTCCTTCTTTCCATTTCCCTCCCCCCTGTCCAGCAGCACTGCTCCTTCTCCCCATGTCTAGCAGTACCCCTTCTCCCTTCCCTCCTTCCCTCTCCAGCAAAACCCCTCTCTTCTCTAGCCTAGTGGCAGCTCACTGTGTGATTTTAATTATCCACACAGCTGCCGCTAGCAGTAGTTTACACGCGGTTTCATCAGGCAGCTTCGGGGCCTTTGCTAGGCCAGCCCACCTCACATCATTGAAGTGGGCCAGCCTAGCAAAGGCTCTGAGGCTACCTGATGAAACCATAGCTGTGTGGCTAAGTTAAAATCACACTGAGCTGCCCCTGCTAATCCACAGGTTGGGAGAGAAGAATTCACATGTCTCCAGAATTCCCGTCATCTTCTTCGGAGAGGGCTTGCCCTTAACACTCGCCCAGAATGAGGCCTGCTCTCGTGCTCTCTCCTTCCCCACACAAACAAACCATACGCCGGCACAGATGCCACTCCGCTGGAGTCTCCAATGGCAGCTGCCACCACCGACCCTCTTTCCCGCCTCGGCATGCGCTGGAAGCAGGGCACCGATTGGCGACGCGGAGAGGGAGGCGCGGGGCTACTGGTTGGAGGAGAAGAGGAAAGCATGAGTCCTGGCAGCAGAAGGCAGGAAGTTGCAAGACAGCTGACGCCGGAGCCTCTCTTCCTGCCCATTGTGCTGCAACAAATCTGAATTGTCACCTTGCTTAGAGTGACCGTGGGCCGCAAAATAGTACCTGGGGGGCTGCAAGTTTGAGACTGCTGTATTATTATGTCAAAAGATGTCAAAGAGAAGAGTCTGCATCTGATAGTACCCACAAAGAACCATTTTCGATATGAAGTCTAAGTCTAAGTTTGGACGTTTTATAAAGTGCATTCAAAAATTGGGTAGAGAAAATGGCCATTTTTGAAACCGCAAAACGTTTTAATTTTTCCAAAAATTACCTTTCTTTATGTTTTCACCCTTAGTGCATCTATTTTTTTTTTGGCCATTAAAAAAAAAAATGTCCAAATGAAAAACGCACAAAACAAGCCATTGGGAGGTAGAAGGATTCAGCATTTTTAGTAGACTGGCCACACAGACAGCCCCGCAGAGTAGTGGAGTACCCTAAGGGGCAGTACAGAGAACTTCACATAGAGGATCCCGTATACATCTTTCCATAACCCCCATACAGTGTATGGGGAGCCCTCCAAAACTCACCCAAAATCTACTGTACGCAACTGTTTACCATCCCAATAGCCCTTATGCCTGCAGTTGTCACCTTTATGTCAGTACAGTAGGGTTTTGGTGGTTTCACACTTTCCACAAGTGTTCTAGTTATAGTGGAATATGGTCCTGGGACCCCTTCTGAGTCCACTGCACTGACCACCAAGCCACTCCAGACACCTGTTTGCTATCTGCTAGGACTGGCCATAATGTCTGCTGCTGTCATACAGACAAGCCTCATTCACATCTTTGGGAGGTAGGAGGAGGTAGTGACCACTGGGGGAGTGTAGGGGTATTATGCTCTCATGCCTATAGTGCTCATCTAGTCAGTTTGGGCATCTTGTTGGCACAATTTGGATGTTTGGGGCTAGACCTATGAGCGTTGGAGAAGCATCGCAGCATTTAGCACCCCGGGCCGCAATAGAAACCTCTACTGCGACTTAGTAAAAGGGGGTGTATCATACAAAGTAAACAAAATTCTGAGAGGATAATTCAAAACAGACATAAGAAACACATCCAGATATATTCATTTCATCCAAATCTTGGTAATAGAAAAGAAAATGGAAGGAGAAAACAGAATCAAACCTCAACTAGAAGAATAAAACAAAATAAATTTTGGACTAGTGTCCTACATATACCCTGTTCAAAAGAACAAATTGCCTATTTATTCCATCCAATTTAAGTTCTCTCCTGATAGCAAATTAACCCTCTTAACTTCCTGAGACTGTATAAGCTTCTCTAAATGTAAAGGATCATGAAAAGAATACTATTTCCCCCCGAAAGTTTACCTGTCACAGTCTAGGGCAGTGTTCTTCAACCATTGGTCCATGGACCAGTGCCGGTCCACAGAAATTTCATGCTGGTCCACAGGGCTGGCACGTGCATCGGGCCCCAGACAATGCTCTTCAGCTGCTGGTCCACGGTACGATTGATTTGGCGTTGTCTTCGGGCCGACTCTCTCTTCCCCGGTGCAGCAGTGCACAAAGCTGTGGGCAGAGGCTCTTACACACATCTTGCACCTGAACAGGAAACCTTCTCTCTAACGTCAGAGGGAAGGCTTCCAGATGAGGTGCGGGACGCTGCCCACAGCTTTGTGCACTGCAGCACTGAGGAAGAGGGAGTTGGCCCAAAGATAACACCGGGGAGAGGGGGGGGGCAGGACAGAAGGCAAGGCACAGCATGGAGGGAGGGAGGGAGGTAGGGAGACAACAACAATAGGGGGAATGATTTTATTTTTTAATTTAGTGATTGATTTACATCTGCTGTCTGTTCAGGAAGAAAAGCATTTGTTTCTATTCCTTTGGGGTTGTACTGCATGCAGAGTCTTTCATCATAGGGTTTGTTTGTATATATTAGTACTTTTAATTTTGGGTCCCGTATTCGCATGGGGTTATCTGTGTTCTGGTAGGAATGAATATTGAGAAGCATAAAATGTGCTTTGTGTAGTTCAATTTTGTGGTTAACCATTATGTGTTGTTAATACGATTATATTGTGTGTGTGTATAAATGAAAAATGAATGGAAAAAATGGTATTATAATTAGTACTATTATGGAGGGCGGGGGTGGAGATTGGGTGGAGATGGGCGGGGTCTGGCCCATGACTTAGCCCAAAGTTCTTCAACTGCCGGTCCATAAAATAATTATTTTATTTCCGCCGGTCTATAGGTGTCAAAAGGTTGAAGAACACTGGTCTAGGGAACTTCAGGAAGATCATACCAAGAGATTAAATTTTTGATCTCAGTTTAAGAAAATCCCATTGGATGACCTATAGGAAACATCAGGAAATACCTTTTAGATAAAGCTCTTAGTTTCACTTTAAGAGCTTTGCCTTTCTTTTTAGAACATTGTGGGTACTATCAGATGCAGATTCTGCTCTTTGGCTTCTTTTGACATGATACATCCAACAGAGTACTGGTGACCCCTGAAGCAAGTGATTATCCACTGAAACATGGCCCTGCATTGGGTCTTTTTATCTGTTGGTACTTTGCTAATAAAAGAGTGCTTTATATTTTATACTCATGTGCAGAAAGGTTCTAGGTCTACCCCTACTTCTGTGTGTTCTTTGGTTTTGCTATGTAGGGGATTTTCTCCTTCCTTTGCTTTTTTCATATGTATTAAAACCACACATTTGATAAGAGCACACATTTCATATCACACATTTCATAAGAGCATTTTAATACCAATATTTTAAAGAATTTATCTCTCATAATTTCCCTTTCTCCTCATAAGCACAGAGAAAGGTCTTCCAACATAGTTCTACATTTTGCTATCAACTGCATCAGGGAAGATATTCAGTTCTTGTGATCTTAAGACATTGGTAGCTCAGTACTGGTAGTACGATTTATGAGGACCACTGAGCTTTGGTTCTCTGACAGGGGAAATATTAATTGTTTCACCGTAGCTTTAACAAGGATATTCCTCTACAAAAAAAACAACACCTTATCAGGGTAAACCTTACAAACATTTATAGGTTACTAGCTGATGCCCCGGCGTTGCACGGGTATTTAATTATAGCAATAACACTGTAAATGGATTCAAATAAAGATACTTTATAGTGGTGAATGAAATTATTTTTTTACAGCTTTATAAAAAGTACAATATTCAAATTATAATGTGAAATATTTGACAAAATGAATACAATACAACAAACACAAAACTTGATTATAAACAACATTTTTAGTTTCACCTCTAGGAGCAAGAACATATAAATTCTTGGGTGAAGAGACCCCCAGAACATATCACCCCAGGTAGTGAGGGAGCTGCATACCAAGTTTCGTTCAAATCGGTCAAGCCGGTTTTGATTTACTGTGAGAATGGCAGCTGTTTACATTTTTTCCATTGACATGAATGGTTGAAATCTGATGTTCTGTTTGTAGCTCCGCCCACATGTGCAGGTGGGCCGAGAGACCCCCAGAACATATCACCCCAGGTAGTTGGAATTACTGTGAGAATGGCAGCTTTTTACATTTTTTCCATTGACATGAATGGGTGAAATCTGATTTTATGTTTGTAGCTCCGCCCATGTGTGCAGGTGGGCCGCGAGACCCCCAGAACATATCACCCCAGGTAGTGAGGGATCTGCATACCAAGTTTCGTTCAAATCGGTCAAGCCATTTTTGAATTACTGTGAGAATGGCAGCTTTTTACTTTTTTTCCATTGACATGAATGGGTGAAATCTGATGTTCTGTTTGTAGCTCCGCCCACATGTGCAGGTGGGCCGTGAGACCCCCAGAACATATCACCCCAGGTAGTGAGGGATCTGCATACCAAGTTTTGTTCAAATCGGTCAAGCCGTTTTTGAAGTACTGTGAGAATGGCAGCTTTTTACTTTTTTTCCATTGACATGAATGGGTGAAATCTGATTTTATGTTTGTAGCTCCGCCCACGTGTGCAGGTGGGCCGCGATACCCCCAGAACATATCATCCCAGGTAGTGAGGGATCTGCATACCAAGTTTCGTTCAAATCGGTCAAGCCGTTTTTGCGTGATCGCGGCACATACACACATACATACCTCCGATTTTATATATATAGATATTCACATTACCCATGCATAACTACAATGTTACCTTAGTTAGCCAACCCCATCGTTCCCGCATTCAAACTTTCTAAAGCAGAAACATTAATTAATGAATGAAAATGAGCAGGAAAAAACACAGTTCAGGTTGTTTAATTTGCCGAACTTGAATCCTACTTATTACCTTTAAAGCAAACTAACACGTCAACCAGACTACTTTATCCAAGTACATTGGGATGTTTGTTCAAAACTAGGGCAGGTCAGAATGTCTCCCTCTTGGAATTGGGTAACTAAGGAATTCACAGGGGATCAGATCCTGCAGTTATTACGCAGAAGAAATTCACAGATCAGACCCTGCAATTATTATTCAGAAGAATTCACAGGGGGCTCAGAGCCTGAAGTTGTTACATAGAAAGAATTCACAGGGGTTGAGACCTTGCAATTATTATATAGGATAAATGTATCATGTTCTTCCCTCATTTATTGAATTTACCTGTAAACCATGCCGAGCTCTATCCTTATGGAGATGATGCGGTATACAAACTTAAGGTTTAGTTTAGTTTAGGGGTCCAGATCCTGCAGTTATTATATAGAAGGAATTCACAGAGGATCAGATCCTACAGATATTATATAGGAAGAATTCACAGGAGTACAAACATGCAATTATTACACAGAAGGAATTCATAGGATTCCAGACCCTGCAGTTATTATATAGGAAGAATTCACAGGGGATCAAACACTGCAGTTATTATACAGGAGGAATTTCTAGAGACTCAGACCCTACAGTTATTATACAGAAGGAATTCACAGGGGTTCAGATCCTACAGTTATTATATAAGAAGAATTCAAACACTGCAGTTATTATACAGGAGGAATTTCTAGAGACTCAGACCCTGCAGTTATTATACAGAAGGAATTCACAGGAGTCCAGACCCTACAGTTATTATATAGGAAGAATTAACAGGAGATCAGACCCTAAAGTTATTATACAGGAGGAATATCCAGGGGTCCAGACCATGCAGTATTACACAGAAGGAATTCCTATGGGTCTAAACCACAAAGCTGGTACAGGGAAGGGCATAAGAGATCCTTTTGTAAGCTGTATAATAGCTGTAGTTTCTATGTTGTATGTAATTCCGTTAAACTCAATAAAAAAATGTGAAAGCTTAAAATTATGAGATGGTTGAAAACCCCAAGTTCAGATGAACATTAGCAGCAGCCTGTTTTGGAAGAGGGGTAAATGGCAACATCCAGATTTTGGAAAGTAGGCATGCATGGCTGTTATAAAATTGTTATTTATTTATTTATTTATTTATTTGTTCATTTTTCTATACCGTTCTCCCAAGAGAGCTCAGAATGGTTTACATGAATTTATTCAGGTACTTAAGCATTTTTCCCGGTTGGCTCATATTCTATCTAATGTACCTGGGGGCAATGGGGGGATTAAGTGACTTGCTCAGGATCACAAGGAGTAGCTTTAACTACTGCGCCACAGGATCACATACAACATAGAAACTACAGTTATCATGAAGTTCACAAAAGGATCTCTTACACCTTTCCCTGTACTATCTCTCAGAACCACAACATCTAGTGGACAAACTCCATCACCACACACCAGCATGCGCACTACATTCGAGCCAAAACCTCCTGCTGGAAATACCTTCCTTCAGAGACATCAAATACAAAAGCATCAAGAAAAGAATGTTCTCAGTGATGGCTCCAAGGTGGTGGAACACCCGTCCTAAGGAACTAAAACTAGAAAAGGACACTGGAAAGTTCAAGAAAGGGAAGAAAACCATCCTCTTCACAGAATACTATAGCCAATAAAGCAACAAAGAGGAGATAGTTGGCTAGTCCTCACTAGGAACATCTATAGGATAAACACAGTAGGGACACGGGATAAGATAATCATAGCACAGATAACCAGATTTATCAGGAAGTTAGTACTTCCAAGATGAACATAGATCACGATACAGACACTAAGCGCAAATTGAAAAAGTAGTATGAACACAGTACATGATACTAAATATGGATGTATACATGTATATACTTATATGTGTGTATAAGAAGGTATAATACAAATAAATATATGATATATTTTATATAGGTATGTACAAGTAGGTATGTATAAGCAGATAGACTGATTATATATTATAGGCGGAAATAAGGAAGATGATTGATTATGGTTAAGAACCAACTCAAAAACGCTAACTCTGTATTGTAACACCTTTACAAAAGCATAAGTATTGATTAAGCTTTAATAATGTATTGATTATGGTTTAATAATGTCTGTATTGAAACCATCCGAAAGGCAAACACAAGCAAAAAAAAAAAAATCCAACAGAACTGCAGTGATATGTCGAACAAAGAACAAAGGAAAAAACTGCAGGAATGGTGTACAAGACGCCAAGTCTTTAATGAACATACATTAAAAATGAACATAAAACAGTTTATATACAAAGGGGTTAAAGAACCCGGACCCGAAACTCAGCTTGCTTACTTGTTCAAGACATCGCTGTCTCCAGTTGTTATCCATAAGGTTCCCCAGTACATGTTTTTTTCCGGAACCCTGAGGAAGGAGTGTTTCTTCCAAACATGGACTGTGTCAGGTCCGGGTTGTTTAACCTCTTTGGATACAAACTGTTTTATGTTCATTTTTAATGTACAGTATGTTCATTAAAGACTTGGCTATTCCAGCAGTTTTTTCCTTTGTTCTTTGTACTGAAACCATCCCAGGAAATGCAAACTCTGTATTGTAACACCATTACAGAAGCTCATATAAACTACTCTGAATTGATTCCCCCAGTCATTAGCAGCAGTATAGAAGCTTTCAATAAACAATAAATACACACTTGCAGCCCACCTTTCCACAACACACCCTACTAAAAATTGTGTATGCTGTAAATCTATATGAGCACTTTTCACATCTTAGTCATGCCATGTAAATGCCCTTGTTCATACATGTAAAAGTGACCCAGGCCATTGTCTTTTATGTGTATGTAGCTCTCTTTTAAGCATCTTCCTTTCTAAAACTGATTTTTCTACTGTCTATTTCTTCTGTGGCACCATGTGTATTTCATAAAAGCTTTATCACTGATTGAACCTTTTATAACATGGTCAGCTTTGGACATCTGTTTCCTCAGCTAGACAACCTCTATGAAATTATTCGCCCTAGGCACAGCTGTGGGAGAATAGATAATGCTCCCTATATTAGCCAGCTTCTTGGATTTAAAATCTCTCTTCACCCAAACCCTCTCTTTAGCTCTGCATTCTAAGTCTGACAGTCTTGGATTCCCCATGCCTGTCCGGGATAGTGCTCCAGAGATTTAGATTAAGTTTTCAGGACCTTTAAACATTAGCACCACCTCAAGATTATAGACAAGTCAGAAGAAAAACGGGGAATTTTGTGATTGAATTATTATCTGTTAATATTGATACATTTTATTCTTTTTATTTTGTATATTATACTGTTTGTGACCTGTAGGCACATTTGTAAATCACCTGGGGTATTCCACAAGGTCTGGGAGAGGTGGAATAGAATTATTATTTATGTTAATAAATTAAGGCCCCCTTTTATCAAGCCATGTTATGGTTTTTAATCGCCGGCCGCTGTGGTAATAGCTCTGATGCTCATGGGAATTCTGTGAGAAACAAAAGCTTTACTGCAGCGGCCAGTGATAAAAAAAACATAACACAACTTGATAAAAGGGGGGCCTATATGAATTCTCCAAAATCCTTCTATAGCACTACGGGCCCCATTTTACAAAGCTATGGTAGCGGGTCCCACGCAGGAAATGTGATGCAGTCCATTCAATTCCTTTGGATTGCATCACATTTGCTATGCCTGGACTCGCTACCACAGCTTTGTAAAAGGGGTCCTAGTTTTGTTTGTAAATGCAGCAAACCTAGCTCAGCACATCTGTCACATATTGAATGTTATAGCCAAGGATTTACTATTTGATGATCAATAGCAAATGAATAGCTAGGATAAACATAACTAAAAAATATATGAGAAATGTTATAAAGTCTGAAACAACCACAACACGTGCAAGGGAAGGCAGAATATTGTGAGTTGCAATGGAGTCCCAAGACTGCAATGCAGACAGGAAGAAATAATGTTAATTTCGGAAACATCCCCCCCTCTCAAGAAAAAAAAAGGAAATCCACATTCTAGAAATGAGGTAAGAAATGCAGCCAGGCCTCTGAGCCACAGCAGCCAAATCTGAAGAGAAAGATGCTTTTTTTTCTTCTTCTTCTTTCCCCTCTTTGCACAACTGACAGAGTCATGAGGGTTTAAGAATTCCTGGAATCTAAGCCACAGTTCCCTGAAACCAATACCACCCCTCCCCCCCCCCAACTGGAGAGGAGTTGATAAAATCCAGAGGTGAAAGGTCAGACCTACAGCATTAGCGGTGCCCTCAGGTATTCCAAACTATTTCCAGAATTCAAACTCTCTATTCTTCAAAGCGCCCTTCCCCTCTCCCAGGCCCCCATGCTGCTAGCCTGATCCCTGCCCTTCCCAGCATGTTTCCCTGAGCCCTTCTGTGTCTAGGATGTTCTCTTTCAGAGACTAATGCAGTCAATGACTACAGGAAGTAGTTCTTATCCCGCAAGTACTGATTATGATTTTCCTGGATTCTTGGAAAATTCTAAAGGATTTTTGGCATCTATAGCATAAAGAATTGATTAATTCTTTCAAATATTGATCTGCAGATTTGGATATCATACCGTACACCCCTCCCTCCACATACTTGCCCTCCATATCCACTCCCCCACATTCTTCTCCCCTCTGCCACAAACCTCCTTTCCTCCCACTTCTTCCATTCCTCTGTCTCCATCGTTCTGTTCCCCCACACAGCAGGTATATTTTGCTAGGGAGTACATATTTTGCTAGGGAGTAGTATAAATAGCATGTGCTATTTCATTTAGTGCACATTAAATAATGTAGGCTGTTATTATATGAACTGTAGCAATACAAATGTAAAAGAAAGCAAAGATAATGAAATGATACAAAATGCAATCAACAAAATTTTCTCTACCCCACACCCTACGTATTTACCCCAAATCATACTATCCTCTACAACACTTATCCCTCCATCTCCATTATTTACAACACACTACTCCTAATCCCCCAACCATAATATGCATCACACAAGGCCCCTTAACTGGAATCTGTACCATACTCAGTTCCTATGTGCTACTCTATTCTGGAATCAGCAGGTACAACATTGGGAAAATGTTCACAGTTGCAAAATCCATGGGTACCTTTTACCCACAAGCTTGTCAGAAGGAAAAGGTAGCCAACTAGCCACAGACACTCAGGCCTAAATTCTCAAAACTGCGTTGAAAGTTAGGCGGCAGTAGGCACCCTACCGCTGCCTAATTTGATTGCTTTAAGTCGTGATAAACGGTGTAGTAATTGACCGCGTTGTTTAAAACCAATTCAATCTAATCTTAAAAATGTAGGCACTTGCAAGTGCCCACAAATGGCAGCATCCAACTCCCATCCATAGAGGCACCTACCGTTGCCTAAGTCTAAAGTAAGCATGGTTTACACTGGAAGTGGATGTAGGCGCCTAAGGGCACCTCTATGGTTATGGTTCTCATCGATAGTGGGTGCCAGAAATATAGGCCTGTAAAACCCTGGCTTACATTTCCGGTGCCTATTTTTGACTTGGCTGCGATTCTCTAAACAGCGCCATCTAGGTTCAAACAATTTTTTTATTGATGCAAACAAGAATGCTATCAAAACAGTGAAACACAAGAGATTCATAATACAATTACTGCAGCATCATATTCAACAGAATCTCAAATACATACAGGAGATAAGAACAGCAATACAACCCCCCCTTCAATCGACCTGTGGCTAACAAGGCCAGAGTCAGCAGAATGACCCTCCGACACCCTGGACTCTGATGAACCCCGCAGAAGCCACTCCACCTCCCTCCCCCAACTCATCCACAATACATAAACCTATGTCTAAGTGCAATAACCATACGAACCCCCCTTCCCTCCCCCCCATTGGTACTCTCCACCCCATCCCACCAGGAAGCACTAATGCTCTATCACTTCAGCAATCTGAGCATCCAGTTCAGGTCACCCATCTTAAAATCTTACTTCGACCCTTTGGGTATAAGGACTGCAGATATGGCTCCCAAATATTCATGAAGACTATCTTCCGCTTCCTAGACCCTCCCGCATCCCTCGCCTCCCAGGTAGCCAACTGATGCAACTGGTTCCACCAATGCCAAAACGCCGAAGGGTCAGGGACCGTCCAATATTGCAGAATACATTTCATGGCCAGGAGGTTCATCTTCCTACAGAGAGCCTGATTGCTCCTATGCAAATGCCCATAAGCCTCCGGCAAATCCAATACAAAGTGGGCCGGGGTACTTCGTAACGCTCTACCAATTAAGCCAGACATATAGGAGAAACATTGACTGCATGGGTTAAAGATTGGCTCAGTGGCAGGCTCCAGAGGGTGGTGGTCAATGGTACTCCCTCCGAAACATTGGAAGTGATCAGTGGAGTGCCGCAGGGCTCAGTCTAGGGCCCAATCCTATTTAATATCTTTGTATGGGACCTGCCTCAGGGACTTCGATGTAAAATTGCATTATTTGCTGATGACGCTAAACTGTGCAACATAATGGGCAAAAGCACCGTGCCAGACACTATGACGCAGGACCTACACTTACTAGAACAATGGTCCACAACTTGGCAACTGAGTTTTAATGCCAAAAAGTGTAAGGTTATGCACCTTGGTAGCGGAAATCCACGCAGAACTTACACCCTGAATGGTGAGACCTTAGCAAGAACTGTTGCAGAACGGGACCTAGGAATAATCATCGGTGAAGATATGAAGACTGCCAATCAAGTAGAGAAAGCATCATCCAAGGCTAGACAAATGTTGGGTTGCATCCGTAGAAGTTTTGTCAGCCGGAAGCCCGAAGTTATAATGCCATGTATAGGTCCATGGTGAGACCTCATCTGGAATATTATGTTCAGTTTTGGAGGCCACATTATCAAAAGGATGTGCTGAGAATGGAGTCAGAGGAGAGGCGGGACCACAGCGGAGGAAGCAGCGCAGGGATCGCTGGC